>NC_072483.1:88182500-88835833 GCF_027574615.1 Eptesicus fuscus | reverse complement strand
TGAACCAGGTGTATTTTTTGTTTTTTTCTGAATGGTGGCTACAGTATTTCAAACGACACATGGCATTAGATCGCTTGAGGTATCCAGGTAAAAAGCAATCAGTAAACCGTGTCGTTGAAATTGCTCTTCCTCCCCTCCCTCCCTCCCCCCACAGAAGCCATTTTCGGAGCCTATTTATTACCTGAATGACTTTACGATGTTGATAAAATCATTTTGTCAATGTGTGCAAAGGAAATAGGGGGTCATGGTTCTGATTTGATTTAAACTGTAGTTTGTAAACAATTATTCTTTTCCTTCTTCCCTCTTTAGTTCAGCACACCTCACTGACTTGACCTAGTCTCTCCCCCTCAGTTCGGATCGATGGTCATAAGGTTGCAGCCCTGGCTTCTAAAGACACTGTCTGATTCAGCCCCTGGGTCCTAAGCCTGGACAGTTCCCTGGCTACCCCTCCTTGACTCCAGTTCTGGATGTTGGAGTTGACCTCAGAGTTGTCCTCAGACCTGGATAATTTATTTATTATCCTTATCTCACCTCTGGCCAACAGCTCCTAACATGACCTTGAACCTCTTACCCACGGTGTCTTGTGATTTTGCCCATAAAATCTGTAACTTGTAGGCCATCAGTGAGTTTGCCCTCTCTGGATTGGCCAAGGTCGAATGAACTAATTCTTTACTGCAAACCCCTGCTCCTGCATTTATTTATTTATTTATTTATTTATTTATTTATTTATTTTTTGGCCAGAGCATGCAGGCAGACAAACGTTATTATTGAGCATCGGTAACATGAGCTTCAACAGTATCAGCCAAGATTTCAGCAGAAAAGGAGCTTGTATGATATTTTTTTTAAATACATTTTTTATTGATTTCAGAGAGGAAGAGAGAGATAGAAACATCAATGATGAAAGAGAATCATTGATCGGCTGCCTCCTGCAAGCCCCCTATTGGGGATTGAGCCTGCAACCTGGGCATGTGCCCTTGACAGGAATTGAACCTGGGACCCTTCAGTCCACAGGCCAATGCTCTATTCACTGAGCCAAACCAGCTATGGCTGTATGTTATTTTTTATGCTAAAGCAGCAGCACCCACCAAATAAAGCCTCATTGATTAGCCATTGTAATCATCCTACAACTTGCAGAAGGTATGCATTAGGAGAGCAAATTAACAAATGCCCGTTTCGTTATATTCTTGCACTGCATTGGTAAAATATATCGGAATGTGCCTGAAAACAATGAGAACATTCTCAGGTCACTCATATAACTCATGTTCCTCAGCTTCCTCGGGTAGAGTTTCAATTTTCCCAGAAGAGAGACGAATTTCTCTCAGATGGAGTTTGTCCCAGGTGAGCTGACAAGTAGGAATGAAATGACCCCAATTTTGAGGACGTGGCAGAGATAAGGGCTTTAAGTCCAGGAGTCTGACTGGCACTTATGACTTTTATCAGAGACATCTCTTTTGCGCCAGTAGAATGTATATTTCATTCAGAAAAATATCTGTGCAGTAATAGCAACATAGATTACTCAAGAATGACCATGCCTCGAGGGGGTAGTTTTAACTTAGGATTTAGGGGGACAGCAAAAGGATTTGCTGGGAATGACTAAGTCACACCCTAGAAAAGAATTATAAACAGATTATAGGAGACCACATAGACACTTGTCTACACACACTTAAACATGCACACATGTCAGTAATCTACACTGACCTGTGATGCATGTGTGCATGTTTAAGTGTGTGTGTGTGTATACATGTGTCTAGTTCCTCCTCAATAAGGAACAGATGGGGCCTTTTAGCAAGTATATTTATTCACCCTAAATTCTTTTTTTTTTTAAATTTATTTTATTTATTTACTTTTAAAATATATTTTATTGATTTTTTTTACAGAGAGGAAGGGAGAGGGATAGAGAGTTAGAAACATCGATGAGAGAGAAACATAGATCAACTGCCTCCTGCACACCCCCCACTGGGGATGTGCCCGCACCGCAACCAAGGTACATGCCCTTGACCAGAATTGAACCCAGGACCCTTCAGTCCACAGATCGTCGCTCTATCCACCCAGCCAAACCAGTCAGGGGAAAATTAATTTTTTTTTTATTGTTTCAAGTATTACATATGTCTCCTTTTCCCCCCATAGACCCCTCCCCTAAATTCTTATTCTTCCAGATTCTACAGAACTACATTTTTAGATCTACTGCTGTCCTAATAACAATGATTTACTCTAAAAGTCATTGTTTCTTTATTTCAGGACTCTTATTTCTATGTGCAAGAGTCCTCAGTCATTTTATTTGCTGAAGCTCATTTCTCACGCAGACATCGCCAATGGATTGCATAGCGGCTTCGCTTAGCTCCAAAGGACCTTACCACACGAGAGAGAGCTGCCTGCCTTTCCTAATGAAGCATCGGACTCTTCTGACCCCGTTATCCTAAGCACATGGGCCTGCATGGCTTCTCTGTTCCAATCAGGATTCTCGTCACATATTTCACTGTTGGAGTAATTATATCCCACCTAACTATGGCAGGGAGAAACCTGAGTGCGGCCCACACTAAAAAGCAATCTTCCTTCACTACTGTCACAATGATCTTCCCTATATCACTTTCATAAATCGCAGTGCCACCATCCCCCATAGACAAACTCAGTGATGTTCAACTTTGATGACTTCATACATGTCAACCTGTAGGCAGATACAGGATTATTTATGTGTTCTAATCATTAACCGTTTCAATCTCAAGAATCACATATTTAAGAGGAAATAGATATGTTATCACAAACTATTTTGTCCATATAAATGGCATCTTAAAAGGAAAGAAAATAAAGGTAAATAAGAAGAAAAAGATGTATATGCCCATTAGTACATGACCTCATAAAAACACTTCCAGATTCATTGTAGAATTAGAGCAACCTTTCCTGAACATCTCATCATAATTAGATATGTTTGTCATCCTAATAAATAGAAACCCTGAGTCCATCACATCCACAACGACCAGGAGGCTCGACCAACCGGAAGTCAGTCCTGTAGTCAGCACTGGGTTGCCATGACAACCCAGAACTGACTGCTAAGGCTGCAGGCATGGTGACCCAGCACTGACTGCTGAGAGGGCTGCGAATCAGGCCCAGACAGAGGCCTGAAGAGAGATGCAGGGTCTGATCCGTAGCCTCTGTGGCAGCTGTTGATCAGCACTTGCCTCTCTCTTTCTTTCTGCACCTGGTCAGCAGCCTCACCTCCATTTCTCTCCAGGCCTCCACCGGGGCTGCTGATCAGCCTCGCCTTTCTGATCAGGTCCCGTTGATAGGCCCAGAGATTCTGACTGGCATAGAAACCAACCAATCAGAACCAAATCTGGGTCAACTGTGAGGAGCCAATGGCTGCCTAGGAGGTGGGGCTTTTGACACTGACTGGCATAGAAATGGACCAATCAGAACCAAATTGACCGGCAGAGGAGGGCAGTTGGGCGAGAGATCAGGCCTGCAGGGAAGGGCAGGTGAGGCGAGATCAGGCCGGCAGGGGAGGGAGGGAAATTAGGGGTGATCAGGCAGGCAGAGGCAGTTAGGGGTGATCAGGTCAGCAGGGAAGGGCAGTTGGGGGTGAGATCAGTCCAGCAGAGGAGGGAAGTTGGGGGCAATCAGACCGGCAGAGGAGAGCAGTTGGGGGCAAGATCAGGCCAGCATGGGAGGGCAGTTGTGGGGGCCCAGGCCTGCAGGAGAGGGCCGTTGGGGGCAATTGGGCTGGCAGGGGAGCAGTTAGGTGTTAATCAGGCTGGCAGGGGAGTGGTTAGGGGGTGATCAGGCCGGCAGGCAGAGCGGTTAGGGGCAATCAGGCAGGCAGGCAGGCGAGCGGTTAGGAGCCAGCAGTCCTGGATTGTGAGAGTGATGTCCCAGATTGGAGAGGGTGCAGGCTGGGCTGAGGGACACTCCCTCCCCGCAGTGCACAAATTTTGTGCACCAGGCCTCTAGTGTACTATAAGAGAGAGGTTGAAAGAAAGGATTACCTATAACACTACACCAATATATTGTAGAATCTAGTCAGAGTGGCAGGTTTAGAGAATTTATTATCAGAGTTGAATGAAAGCTGAACCCTGCTTACAAGGTGGGGGGAGAGCGACAATGGGAAGAGGATTTTTATTACAAAATGTGTGAGGTGCAGGATGTAATGCGGAGTTAACAGAAGCGTTACTTAATAGCCTGCTTAACGAGCAGATGGCCCCCTCCCCGGCCCACTACCCCCAGACACTGGCAGAAGGTGCGGGAGATCTGACATGAATTGAAGTTGAGTAGAGCTGAGAGCGGTATTGGATGGCATCCTGAAAGCGGGCAGATGAAGTGATAGTTTGCACATTGAACGATGATAGCCCTTCCTAGTTCCTGAGTCTTCCCAGAACATCGGTAGATAGGTTTATACTGTCACGGGCAGAAGAGGGGAAGGGTCCCACACAATTACTTACAGATCCTATTACTTGGGGATTTCCCACCGAAAGGACCTGCTCTCCTTTGGATCAACTCTGTGAGGCACACATACCCACGGACCAGTTTCTTTTCAAATCAGAAAACTTCCCGTGAGTTCATACAGTGCCTTACTCTAAAATATGAACAGAGCCGAGAGTCATCAAACACTTGAGAAAATTCTCCCCGTGCCCCTCCCTGGGGGAGGGTCTACTTCCTGACCCATTTGACTTGCTTCGTCCCAATGGGATGTGTGCATAGGTGAGATGAGCCACACACACCACACGTTCCACCGCGGTTCCTTTCCCTCCGCCAGGAAAATGACACAGCGCATAAGGTCTTCTCTTTCAGTCTGAATCCCAAAATGACAGGAACAGCGGAGAAGCCACAGCCAATTTTCAGGTGTCATGTAAAGTGAGTGAGTTGTAAACTGTTTTGGTAAAAACCCCTGCAATTTGGGGATTGTTTGCTACAATATCGCAAACTTAGAAAGGCTGAACAATACACCAGCCATGCAAATAGTAGAGAAAAACCAATCCACGGCGGAACTATAACTTACATCCTTAGAGAGAAAGGGGAATGTTACGTCCATGAAAAAGATAAATTGCTATAAGCAGGAAACTTTAAAAGGGCAACAAAGGGCTCTATAAGATGATAATTATAAATGGATATAAGATAAATTTAAAATTCCATTAGTATATTGGGAAGACAAAACTGAAAAATATCTACCAAATAGAAAAATGTCTACTTGACTTTTTGTTAAGTTAGCTACTCGATTTTGTAAGTTATACACTCAGATAAAAACAAAAAATAAATTTAAAAATAAAAAGGCTAAACATAAACAATAATATTCAAAATATTTTATAAAATTTATAGACATTAGCTATATAAAAATATTTAAATTTTATAATTTTAATATGTTTTAATATAGAGGGAATGTTGATATACATATGTGGTCTATTTCTCCTATTAAGCATGTACCAGGTTATAAAATAACTAGGCGATATCTCTCCCTCTCTTGGCCTCACATCTTTCCTAAGATGACATAGGTACATATTACAGGAAGCTAATTCAATGTCTTGTCTACACTGTCTTACCATCAAGAAGCTAAAGCTGCCTTTCAACACCATCTCTCTTCTCAGCCTCGGGACAACTCTCAACCTGAATGTTCGGCGTTTTGAAAAAGTTACATAGAAAGACTGCCCTTGAACCTTACCCAGCACTGTGGACACACACAGGAGTCAAACTTCAGTGAGTTGATACTTGGGTCCACATTCCATGTGGCAATACAAACTCCTGGGTGACCCTCAAGACGTGGTCTCCAAGTAGTTTCCAGATATAGGTGACATCTCAGCTCGTACGTCCTCCACCAGGATTTTGGATCAAGCAGATGGCCTTTTAATGTCCACATTCTCTATTCAAAACCACATGACACAACCCAATACTAGCATTCAGATAGTCATGTTTTAATCTGCGCGGTCTTGTTTGTTTTCCTGGCTATCCTACTCCAGATGACTATGATACTTGTGAATCCCTCACTATTGCTTCCTAAATGGCCCGATTCTCATTGCTGCGCTTCCCATCTTTCATCCAGTACCTGCCTCTTCTTACTCGTGATTCAGCTTCCTTTAGTCCCAGTCCCATCTACAGAAACAACTGGTTTCATGAGTATTTGTTTTCAACCACTAGATGGCAAACTCAACACTAAATCAGACAGCCAAAGTTTCAAACTCTCTATGCCATCATTTTAAAACTCTCTGTTGCCTAGCATTGGCAGTTCCCATCTCCATCAAAACAAAGTTGAGACCTTTCATCAGAACTACACTTTGTCACTGCACATTCACAGACACAGAACTTGGTGAAGAGGCGAGAAAGGGCCTGTGTGTATATAAAAGCTTCTGTAGCTTTCCTTTTTTAGGCATCATTGAAACTCTGTTCTAAATAGCATTCTCTATTGCCAGAAGGATTAGGAATAAACCCACCTTATTTTTTGACAAAGGCTTTGCTGGTGATATTTAGGGAAATTTAAACAAGTTATTCCTTTGATTTTTTTTTTTAGTTTATTTTACTGTGTGTGCCTATTATCAGCAGTTTTAAAATAAAGTAGTAGCCTTAAAGGTAAGAAGTTAAACTTGATAAAGTTGACTGTCCTTGGATCCAAACTAAACCTATTACTGTCTTCTCTAAAAATTTGCCACACACACACACACACACACACACACACGCACACACACACACACACTATATATATATATATACATACATGTATATATGTATATATATATATATATATATGTATATATATATATATATATTCCAGTGAGTTCATACAGTGCCTCACTCTAAAATATGAACAGAGCCGAGAGTCATCAAACACTTGAGAAAATTCTCCCCGGTGCCCCTCCCTGGGGGAGGGTCTACTTCCTGACCCATTTGACTTGCTTCCTCCCAATGGGATGCGTGCATAGGTGAGAAGAGCCACACACACAACACATTCCACCGCGGTTCCTTTCCCTCCACCAGTAAAATGACAATATACATACATATCTATATACACGATGTCTTCCAAATTGGCAAATTATTATCTGCATAGCTAACTCAATTGTGACTAAAATAGTAACTGTAGGAAAAAACAGAGATTAGGAACTCTTAGCAAAAACTCTCTTCTGAGAACGCTGACAAAATCCTTGAAGCATGAAAATGCAGCAAGATGGTCAAGATGAGGGAAAGTGATGTTCAAGATGGTCTGTGCTGCTGCCTCTTTCGTTGGACGCCCTCCTTCGCTGTTCTGAGGCGACGCCGTTTTCCTAATTTACCACCCAAAGCCATTTATAAATAAATCCAACAGAAGCCGCGAAAGGAAGTGAAATCACCCTTCCTGCCTTTAGAGGCCCACTCTACCTAAAAACAAACATCAGTTAGTTCCCGTTGACTGTAGGAGAGAGTGAAAGGAACACAGAGGCATCCGAGTCTGGCACTGCCTCCTGACACAGGATCTCGTGCCAAGTTGCTGAGTGGTTCCAATAACTGTGTTGAATAATCATTTCCATCGTTTGTTTTAAATGAACAGCGTCATGCCATGAATTAGTATTAATCAGGAAATTACCACAGAAGCGCAGAGAGAATGGTGGTCCACATGTGGCTCATTAGGCTTCTATAGCTTAACACCTGGACTAGAATTTTAGACCCACGACTTATAGAATTTTATAGAAGTTGGTCATTCAAATATTTTAACATAGTATAAAAGCTAAATACAATGTTGCTGTGTTGTTGTTGTTAATCCTCAGCAAAGATATTTTCCCATTTATTTATTTTTTGTTTTTGTTATTTATTTATATACTAGCAGCCCAGTGCACAAAATTTACACATGGGGAGGGGGTCCCTCAGCCCGGTCTGCACTCTCTCGTAATTTGGGACCCTCCAGGGGATGTCCAACTGCCAGTTTAGGACATCCCTCTCACAATCTGGGACCGCTGGCTTCTAACCGCTCACCTGCCTGCCTGCCTTATCACCCCTAACCACTCTGCCTGCCTGCCTGATGCCCCTAACCACACACCTACCTGCCTGATCGCCCCTAACCACCTCTGCCTTGGCTCCCACTGCTGTGGCTTCGTCCGGAAGGACATCTAGAAGGTCGTTTGGCTGTCTGATCTAATTAGCATATTAAGCTTTAATATTATAGATTGATTTTTAGAGAGAGTGGGAGGAAGGGGGAGAGACTGAGAGAAACATCAATATGACACATCCATTGGTTGCCTCCCACAAGAGCTCTGACCATGGCAAGGGATTGAGCCTGCAACCAAGGTACGTGCAACCAAGGTTGACTGGAATCGAACCTGGGACAGATGCTCTATCCAATGAGCCAAACCAGCTAGGACTAAGAACAATTTAATTAAATCTTAAATAAAATGTTACTTTAGGCCAATAATCTTGACTATTTGTTTTTCTAAAGGAGTAATAAATATACATTTTGCAGCCAAAGAAGCACTATAGACCAAATAATGGATGTTACCCATGAAAAAGAAATGCCATCTAAAGTAAATATTTCTACATGTCATTTTATAGATTATATTTCCTATATTTAGAGGAGAAGGCAGGGCAGGATGATATGTAGTAAGCAGTTAATTCGAAACTAAAAGTGAATCATTAATTTGATCCGTTTTTGCTGATTTAAAAATATATATTACAAAGTAAAAATAAGAAAAGTATGTCTGTCTACTTCTGTATTTTCTGTGTATCTGAGACCTTTGGCAGACGTGTTTTTGAAAATAAATGAAGTGAGCTTGTCACTTCAACGAAAGCATTTATTTGCTGTATGACCATGCCTGGGAAGAGATCCATTCAAAGAGCAAGAAGGGTCAATGGATTTTAATGTCACAGAGCACACTAAGTGCCTTGATATGGTTTCTGCTGCACATCACAACTAACCTTTAAGAAACTAACAGCTCCAAGTGGTGGTTGCAATATTAAGGAAAGGTGCTGGAAATAATCCTACCTTCAACAGTGAGGCCAGATTTTCTTCTATATTTCAACTAAAGCAACATATTGCACTAGATTAATGAGACTCAAGATATCTTCTATTTCACCAGTCACTAAATAAATTTACAAAACTGTGAAACAATGGCACTTTTTTTATGGTAGGCCAGATTCTCCTGTCTCCAAGATTCCTGTCCCCTGGTGTACACACCCAGTATAAACACCTCCCTTGATTTTGGGCAGGACCTATGAATAAAATAGCAGAGTCAGTCCTAAGTTACACTATATGGCAAAGGAGCTAGGATTGTATCATCCCTGGCTGATGCCTCGTGCCAGACTGAAGAAATCCTCTGCTGACTTTGTACAAGTAAGCCGCCGTTTTGTGAGAGAGTATACATACAGATCAGTTCCATTTGCATAAGCTCAAGCATAGGCAAAACCAATCCTTGGTCTTGGAAATAACCATAACAGTTCCGCTTGCAGGCAAATGGAAAGTAGGGACTGCAAGGGGGCATGGGGAGAATACCTGGGATGCTGGCCATGTTCTAGTTCTTCTGGATACTGGCTGCCTGAGCTTTTTTAACTGATAAAAGTAGCTGTACTAGTGTCTTTTGATGTTTGCATGTTGTACAGCCATTTCAATGTAGTCATTTCATTGAATAAGCATATGTTGCCACCCTCTTTTATAACCAACAACACTACCTGAGACAAGATGTGTTAGAATCTATTGCTCTGAAACAAATTGCCACACTTTCCACAGCTTGAAATAACATTCATCTCACTGTTTCTGTGGGCCAGGGATCTTGACACAGCTCCGCTGTCCTCTGCTCAGGGTCTCCCACAGTGGCCAGCAGGTGTCCATGAAGGGAGGTTCTTCTCTGGAGCTCAGAGTCCTCTTCCAAACTCAAGAGGTTGTGGGTAGAAGCTCTATCCTGGGGGATGTATGACTGAATGACTGATGTTCCCGGCTCCCAGGGGTCGTCTTGGACCCCTGCTGTGTAGCCCTCTCCATCGGCATTCACATCGCAGCAGCTTGCTTTTTCAAGGTCAGTAGGAGAGTATCTCCTTCTAAGGCTGCATCTTATGTAAGGTAACCACATCAAGGGAATGGCGTCCTATCAACTTCGTCAGGTTCCATTGGTAAGAAGCAAATTCCAGGTTCTGCCTGTCATTAAGGAGAAGAGGTTATACAAAGGAAGAGAAAGGAATTTTTGGATGTCACTCTAGAATCTTTTCACTACACAGAGTATCAATGACTCCCAGGGGGTGGGGGAGGGACTCCTTCTTTATGTAGCATTTCTCCAAGTGCAGAAAATTTCACCGTGGAGATTTCCAAAATTAGTTTCTCTCTTGAGAAGCTTTAGGAAGTCCTTTAGAAATTTTCATTATAAGCTGAGCATGTATCAAATAATGACTAGTTTTTTGGAATAAGAAGTATTAAAATGAGCATGTCCCTCTCATGTTAGTCAGAGTCTTCTGAATTGTTAAATTAGCAGGCATAATAAGAATATTTTTGATTCTCAACTTCCGGGGAACATATGGACCTCAACTTCAGGGACTCTGTGAATTTTTCTTTAGCAAGTACTTACTCTATAAGACAGGGTATGATTGCTCATGCGTGTGATCTTACAGATAAAATATACCAATGAGACCATTAGCCACAGAATTTTCTAACAGTTTCTGTTGTCACGGAAGTAATCCAACAATGCATTATTTTGCAATGTCTGATTCAGTTAATTGAATGATGAAATCAGCCTGATTTCAAATGTTATATATATCCAAATAAGTAACATCCAGCCTTGAATTCATTTCAAAGAAGCACTTGCCTTGCAAAATGTGAGGCCCTGAAATATGAGGCAATCATTCCGCACAATGATATTCCTTGGGAACATGTGGACCTCAAAATTGGAAATAAAAGTAAAAATATGTGGCTATGAGAAGTAATTAATGAATCAACTTCTGAATGCAATGAGTAGATGTATAGCCCATTTCTGATATTTTTATCTTTTTATTTCTTAATCCTTTCCCAGGTCATCTTTGTACCCTCCTATGGGCTAGCTAGATCATCTTCAAGTCTGAAGAATAACTATGAAAAATGAAAAGAAAAAAGCCACTTCCCATTGATTTCGTTAAGAAGGTGAAGAATTAAGCTATTGATGCAGACAGCAAGATCTGCTGGGTCAGGTTGTGGCAGAAGTAAACCCTGCATACAGGTAAAGCCTCAGGAGCACCAGGGAGAGGTGGAATGGAATTCTGTATGCTTTTAGGGGAGCTGAGAATTGAAAGAGCCTGTCTCTACAGGACTCGGGGCTGCCGAGTCAGTTGTTCCCGCTAATGCCAGGTGGCAGGTGTGCGGGCCCTGCTTTCAAGTCTGATATTTCACTAGATGAGCTGGCCTTTCAGCTCCTCCACCCACCTCGGAGTCACTCAATGACTACACCCAAGAGCTGTGGGTTGCTATGATGCCGTAAAGGTCACATCATAATCATTTAATGAATATTTGATTATTAAAAGGACTATTTACCATAAACGGTTCAGTTTAAAAATGTATTTACTAATGTTGATGATAAATTCTTAAGAAAAAATAATCTGCCCTGACAACATTATTTCAGAGTTCTGTGATAACAGAAGATTCTTATTTAAAATATCCATATGATTATAAACACAACTGCTTTGATAAACATTAAAGATTTTTATCTAAAGTCATATGTTCACTATTACATTTTGAGCATCTGTTAGGGCTGCTAAGTATGGGGAGCTTTGTATATGTGCCGTGCCAGCACAGCCAAAGGTTCGGCGAGCCTGAGGGAGGGTGGTGAAGGATTGAAGAAAAGACAGACAAAGAGAATAAGCTGGGTCTAGGTGGATCTTCCTGTGCCTGGCTGAGGCCACAGAACAGATCCAGACGGCAAGCTGAGCCTTTATTTTATAGCCAGAGGTAAACAAGGTAGTGGTCACTATAGTTACAATGTTCTTGTGAGTTTCACTTGTTTTGGCAGCACTTGCTGCACCTCTCACAGCCCATTAGCTACCCAGGAAGGATCTGGGGAGTGTCATAAGGTCAAGCTTAATTATGCTAGGAGGGCTGTGCCCTCTAAGCTGGGACTTGGTTTGTGGCTTTGCCAACAGGTCAATCCGAGGCTTAACCTTATAGCTGCTCCCTACATGTATAGATTCGTTTTTATAGTGGGTTAGCTTCATCAGATGAAAAGAAATCAGATGAAATGACAGTGCTGGAGTTCTCAAGCAAAAACATACCTCATATTAGGGAGGTCTTTGACAACTTGGGGAGTTTAGCCCCAGATGTCAGCAGCCACTGGCAGGCAGAGCCTATGCCGAGGGTCGGCGGTGTAGGAAGCATCTTCTTAGAAGTCCTGGGATGAACCCAAATGAAACTCCAGGCTGCTGAGTCACACGCGAACTTGAGCAAACAGCATCTGCCGCTAACGCTTGTTTTCAGTCCTAAGCAACTTTGAGGGGAAACAGAGCTTTGGCAGGATGCTTGCTTCTCGCCATCAGCATTCACTCATTCAACGTTTATTCTCCACACACCACAACCAAGACCTGAGAAGTAACACCCACTACATATCCCTCGTGAAGGACATGGCTATCTCTCCCATTTCTGTGTCCTTTTTTGCTAATCATATTACAATTTCTATACTGTCAAGATTTAGAATATTTCTATTTTCTGTTATAACATGATTTCCACCGTGTTATGTATTTAAATTATTTAATTCTTAATACCAGTATCTTTATGTGTGTGTGTGTGTGTGTGTGTGTTTAAATGTATCTCTATTGTTGAAAGTATTACAAATGTCCCCCTTTTCCCCTATTGGCCCCCTCCTGCCCTTCCTAGGCCTTCATTGCATGATTGTCTGGGTCCATGGGTTATGCATATATGCATATAAAGTATTTGGTTACTCTCTTCCCGCCCAACCCCCTTCCCTCTGAGATTCATCAGCATGTTGAGTCCATCTCCCTATAAACTAGATTTCTTTTGTTTTGTTTTGTTCTTCTAAGAAGGATTTGTGTTACTATAGTTTCTGAATTCTTACATGTTTGAAAACCTTTGCCTGTTGCTTTAGCTCTGAACAATAATTTGTTTGAATAAAAAATTCTTGGAGCACACTCTCTTGCTAAGGATGTTACAGCTGATGCTGTGTTGATAGGATATATAAAGTATACAGCCAGCTTGATTTATTTTTACTAGCAATGGTGACAAATTATTTCCCCAAATGCCTATGCTATTTTTTCCTCTTCTCTAACATCTAATAACTTTTCCAAGACATGTCTCAGTGTAGATTATTTTTAGACAACTGATAAAATTCCAGATAAATTATTATCTGGAGAAAATTGCATATTACCCACCTTAAATTTTAGTTCTATGAAAATGTATAATGCTGTGTATTGGGCAAAATGTTATGTGGGGTTTCAGATGTAAGTTACATCAAATCGGTGCTTTAGGGCTGGCAAATTCTTCTTTTCTCTGCTATTAAACAGATTGTATATGACCTTATAGTGTTATTCAGTTCTCCATAGTACAGTAGTTCTCTCACTGGATTAATAATATATATTTTAAACAGTCCAGTTAGTATGGTTCAATCACAGGGTGAAGACAACAAAAATTGCAGGCTTTTACTTTCATAAATAAGTAGAGAGGAATGAATACTTTTGATTTGAAACTTTTTCTATTTTCCAAAGTTTTGGACTTATTAAAACATCAAAAATCAGATTTACCTCCATGTGTCCATGGCATTGTAGCAAGTACTCCATAAAGCACTTTATACAAACTTGGATTATTTCTACAGGACACGCACATCTTTAAAGGGTGATAAAAGATGTGAGGGGCCAAGACACTTACTTTCTAATTCTGGCACATTTATTTTTATTGCTAGTTGTTGGCTTTCACCATCTACTCTGCAATATCACTGACTTCCTGACGAAAACTTAGAAAAAATCATCACCTTTTATTCTATTCAGGGAAACCACCTTTTTCCTGCTTATATTCATTGCACCAGCCAAGACCTGCAAAATCACCCAGGCTTCATGTTAGCCACATTACATTTTATTTAAAACATGCATGAAATCATAAACTAATGGTAGCAAATTCTATGTGATTATAATACTGTCATACACACACACACACACACACACACACACATAATTTTTTATATATGCAATTTTATACGTATTTTAAGTAGCTTGATGTCTTTTCTAATACCTTCTTCTATAAGGCTGCGTATACTCTATAGCTCTGTATTATAGAATGAAAAGGTAGAACACAGAGTTTCCATAAGTTGTCCATATATTTGCTCTAGTTTATTATGAGGAGTAAATATCTCAGGTTTCTTCTTGCAGGTGTATTTCCCTCTGAATCATACTTGCTACTCCACTCAAAAGGTCACGGTGCAATCAAATGATATTTGGTAGGACCAGGGAGCCATGCTTTCAAACAGGAGAAGTGTGCACAGAAAAAAGCGAAGAAGCCACGTTTATCCTCAATCTGAAGGAAAAACACATATTGTATGAACTTAAGAGAAGTTTCACACAGTCCACAGAATGACTTCCAAAGAAACAGTAAGTTCTTTCTCAAAGTTAGTTTGAAAATGAGACAAAGAGATTTCTCTAGAGCTATACATAAGCCAGCCATTACCTGAAGGAGCTGTTTCTCCTTGAATAAAATTGTTAAGATCTCAGCACTTTATGTGTAAAATCTCTGCCAGTCCTTTGGAGTTAGTTCTATAGCCTACAGCGAGACTTTTAGCAAGCATGATTTGAAAGAAGTGGAAATTTCATAAAATGAAATGCGTAAGTTCTTTATATTAGAACCATGGGGAAGAGATTTCAGGGGAAAGAAAAAGAGAGACGGAGATGCAGTTGCAGGAAACTATGAATGGTAACAAATAGTCTTGAAGTATTCAAACAATAGATGTTCTATTTTGAAACAGGCTAAATTGCAAAACATTTCCTAGTTCGTAAGGAAAATGCCAGCAAGCCTTCGTCAAGTTTCTGTATAGAAGAACAGATGAGAGGGAAGATCATGGAGAATGAGCTGACATTCAATGGAAAAGGGAGCATTACAATTTTGGTGTTTGTTTACCGGGTTATAATATCTGCTGTTCTTCGGGAATATAAGTTTTCACACTACATTACATTTGAATGCGGTGTCTTCTCCCTGGGTTTTCGGGATGGCTGTGCTTAAAGGAAGCAGTGAGAACCCAATTGTGTTCAATAAATACATGTCATGTATTTCTCTTGGTCTGAGTAGGGGAACAAATATAGAGGCTCAGCGAGCACAAAAGAGATAACCAAACATTTAGTCACCAGTTAGTAGCTCGACATGTCTACTGAAATGAATTATCATTCAAGCAAAGCGGCGAGCGTCTCGTTTAGCCAGCATTCAGGGAGCTCCTGGTCCCTGAGATGTCTGGGCCATCGTGGCCCTCGGAGGAAAACAAGCCGGGTATTGTAGACAGAGCTGCCCTTTAAATGTCGCTGTTAACAGGCTAGTGGATGCTTTGCCTCTCCTCTTGGGAGTTTTCCTGAAAGTTACCCACTTTATCACCCCCATATTTTTGTAAACTTAGGGTAGAGTATTTTCTGATACTCAATTGCCTAAGTGTGCTGTGTTTCATATGGTTTAGCATGGGATTCCATTAGTAATGGTCATTAATAAAAATATAAAACATAGCATTATTTACAATAGCTAAGATCTGGAAACAGCTCAAATGCTCGTTAGTAGATGAGTCGATAAAAAGGCTGTGGTACATTTACATAAATTAATAATATGCAGCTGTAAAAAAGATGGATCTCTTATGCTTTGAGACAGCATGGAGGGAACTGGAGAGTATTATGTAAAGTGAAATAAGCCAGTCAGAGAAAGACAAGTATCACATGATTTCACTTATATGTAGACTCTAATAAACAAAAGAAACTGATGAACAAATTAGATCCAGGGACATGGAAGCATGGAACAGACTGATGATTCCCAGAGGGAAGGAGGTGTGGGCAGGAAGAAATTAACCAAAGAACTTTGTGTAAATATGCATAACCCATGGACATAGACAATAGTGGGGTGAAGGACTGGAAAGGGATGAAGGTGGGAAGAGGGAGTTATTGGTGGGGGGAGGGGACATCAGTAATACTTTTAACAATAAAGATAAATTTTTAAAGAAATCATCAAAGTGGTAGGAGGGATCCAAGATGGCTGCTGATGGGACGGCAGGCTGCAAGATGTGTGTGAAGGAGAGAACAAAGGGAGAGTTGTGGACCTGTGGGGAGTGTCTGCATTTGTGAGAGAGGGACAGCTATATTCCACAGGACTGTTGAGGACTGGCGGACTGGGCTCCCCTGACCGGGAAGCCTCTACTGTTGCTGAAATCTCTCCCAGAGCAGCCAGCTCTGCTGCAGAGACTGCACCATCTTGAAGGGGAGAGTGTCTGTGATCAGAAGCCCAGCCTTAACTTCAACCAGGAAGACCTCAGATACCTCCCGGGACCCTACAACCACAATGCCCAGGGACCAGCTGCCTCAGCTGTGAACCCAGGAACACCAGGACTCCAGCCTCCCTGGCCATGAGAGCCAAAAAAGACTGTCCGGGGGAGACAAAGCAGTGCCAAATATGCGGATAGGCCCTGCGCCTTCTCACAGAGCAGAAGGAACAGCTGGATCGAACAACACCCACCCAGAATTGGTGAATTAAACACAGCTGGTGAGGCAATCCATGGATGGGAATGTCAGATATCTCCTAGAGAAAGTCAATGCATGAGAGCAAGAGCTACATAACCAGATACCATGAGAGGGGAGATCATGGGGAGACAAAGAAACAGCCCGCACACGAAAGAAAAGGAGGAATCACCAGAAAAGAAAGTAAACAAAATGAAGGCAAGCAATATTTTCGAGAAAGAATTCAGAGCAATAGTCATAAGGATGCTGAAAAGGTTGGAAGACAAATTCAACAATATGTGTAAGAACCAAGAGGAAATGAAAAATGACATCGCAGCAATAAAGAACTCAATTGAAAGCATCAACAGTAGAAGAAGCAGAGGACTGCATTAGTGAGCTAGAAGACAAGGTATGAAGAAATACCCAAGCAGAGCAGCATCTAGAAAAAAAAAAAAAGTACATATCAATAATAACTTTAAATATAAATGGATTAAATGCCCTGATCAAAATACATAGTGTAGCTGAGTTGATAAGAAAACATGACCCATATATCTGCTGTCTATAGGAAACCCACCTTAGAACAAAGGACTCACACAGACTAATGGTGAAGGGATGGAAAAAGGTTTTTCAGGCAAATGGAAATGAAAAAAAAAGCTGGAGTAGCAATACTTATATCTGACAAATTAGACTTCAAAGTGAAGGCCATAACAAGAGATAAGGAAGGCCACTTCATAATACTAAAGGGAGCAATTCAACAAGAAGAAATAACTCTGGTAAACATATATGCACCCAATACAGGAGCACCCAAATACATAAAAAAAAACTTTTGGAGGATATCAAGGGAGAGATTGACAACAATACAGTCATAGTAGGGGACTTCAATACCCCACTAACACTACTGGACAAATCCTCTAAACAAAAAATCAGCAAAGAAACATCAATCCTAAATGACTCACTAAATCAGATGGAATTAATTGACATCTTCAGAACATTTTACCCCAAAGCCACAGAATATACATTCTTCTCAAGTGCACATGGGTCATTTTCAAATATAGACCACATATTGGGACAGGCAAAGTTTCTTCAAGTTCAAGAAGATAGAAATCATATCAAGCATCTTCTCAGATCACAATGGCATAAAACTAGAAATCAACTACAATAAAAACAATAAAAAAATCAAACACCTGGAAACTAAACAGCATGCTATTAAACAATGATTGGGTTACCAAAGAGATCAAAGAAGAAATAAAAAGCATCATGTCAACAAATGACAATGAAAACACAACAATCCAAAATCTGGGACACAGTTAAAGCAGTCTTGAGAGGGAAGTTCATAGTTATACAGGCCTATCTCAAAAAAAAAATAAAAAAGAAAGAAAGAAAGAAAGAAAGAAAGAAAGAAAGAAAGAAAGAAAAATTGGTAATAAATTATCTAACCCTGCAACTCTAAGAGTTAGAAAGAGAGCAACAAGAAAAGCCCAGTGTAAACAGAAGGAAGGAAATAATAAAGATGAGAGTGGAGATAAATGACATAGAAACCAAAAAAACAATACAAAATATCAACAAAACCAAGAGCTGGTTCTTTGAAAGGATAAACAAAATTGATAAACCTCTAGCCAGGCTCACCAAGAAGCAAAGAGAGAGGACCCAAATAAACAAAATCATAAATGAAAGAGTTGAAATAACAACCAATCCCACAGAAATACAAACGATTCTGAAAAAATACTGTAAACAACTCTATTCCAACAAAATGGACAACCTAGATGAAATGGACATATTCTTAGAAAAATACAAGCTCCCAAAACTCAATCAAGAAGAATAAAAAAACCTGAATAGGCCGATAACTACTGAAGAAATTGAAGCAGCGATCAAAAATCTTCCAGCAAACAAAAGCCCTGGTCCAGATGGCTTTACAGGGGAGTTCTACCAAGCATGCAAAGAAGAACTAAAACCTATCCTCCTCAGACTATTCCAAAAAATTCAAGAGGAAAGCATACCTCCAAGCTCTTTCTATGAAGCCAGCATTACCCTAATCCCCAAACCAGATAAAGACACCACAAAAAAAGAGAACTACAGGCCAATATCCTTGATGAACATAGATGCTAAAATCCTCAACAAAATTCTAGCAAATCAGATTCAGCATTACATTAGAAAGATCATACACCATGACCAAGAGGGATTTATACCAGGGATGCAATGATGGTACAATATCCGCAAATCAATAAATGTGGTATATTACATAAACAAACTGAGAGACAAAAATCACATAATCATATCAATCAATGTAGAAAAAGCATTTGACAAAATCCAACACCCTTTCTTGATAAAAAAAATCTCAGCAAAGTGGGAATAGAGGGATCAGACCTCAACATAATAAAAGCCTTATATGACAAACCTACAGCCAACATCATACTCAATGGGCAAAAACTAAACTCATTTCCTCTAAGAACAGGAATAAGACAGGGATGCCCACTTTCACCACTCCCATTCGATATAGTACTAGAAGTGCTAGCCATAGCAATCAGACAAGAAGAAGAAATAAAAGTCATCGGCATCCAAATTGGAAAAGAAGAAGTAAAACTGCCCTTATTCGCAGATGACATGATACTATACATAGAAAACCCCAAAGACTCCATCAAAAAAACTACTAGACCTAATAAATGAATTTGGCAATGTAGCAGAATACAAAATTAACACCCAGAAATCTATGGCCTTTTTATACATCAATAATGAACTCACATAAAGAGAAGTAAAAAAAAAAACACAAAAAAAAAACCAATCCCATTTACCATTGCACCAAAAAAAAAATTAAGATATCTAGGAATAAACTTAACTAAGGACGTAAAAGACCTGTATTTGGGAAACTACAGGACATTGAAAAAAGAGATAGAGGAAGACATAAACAAATGGAAGAACATACCATGTTCATGGATTGGTAGAATCAACATCATTAAAATGTCCATACTACCCAAAGCAATCTACAGATTCAATGCAATACCCATTAAAATACCACTGGCATATTTCAAAGATCTAGAACAAACTCTTTAAAAATTCATCTGGAATAATAAAAGACCCCAAATAGCCACAGCAATCCTGAGAAAGAACAAAGTTGCAGGGATCACAATACCATATATCAAGCTATATTACCAAGCCACAGTTCTCAAAACTGCCTGAGAACTTGTACTGGCACAAGAACAGACATGTAGACCAATGTAACAGAACAGAGAACCCAGAAATCAACCCAAGCCATTATGCTTAGTTAATATTTGACAAAGGAGGCAAGAGCATACAATGGAGTCAAGACAGTCGCTTCAATAAATGGTGCTGGGAAATTTGGTCAGATACATGCAAAAAAATGAAACTAGATCACCAACTTATACCATATACAAAAACAAACTCAAAATGACTAAAGGACTTAAATGTAAGACCGGAAACCATAAAAATCCTACAAGACTCCATAGGCAGCAAAATAGCAGACATATGTCATAGCATATCTTTACCGATACAGCTCCTAGGGCAATGGAGACAAAGGAGAAAATAAATAAATGGGACTACATCAAAATAAAAAGCTTCTGAACAGCAAAAGAAACCATCAACAAAACAACAAGAAAGCCCACTGCATGGGAGAACATATTTGCCAATGATATTTCTGATAAGGGTTTAATCTCCAAAATTTACAGAGAACTCATACAATTTAACAAAAGAAAGATAAATAATCCAATCAAAAAATGGGCAGAGGATCAAAATAGACACTTTTCGAAAGAGGACATACAGAAGGCCCAGAGACATATGAAAACATGCTCAAAGTCACTAATCATCTGAGAGACGCAAATCAAAACAACCATGAGGTACCTTCTCACACCTGTCAGTATGGCTATCATCAACAAATCAACAAACTACAAGTGCTGGCGAGGATGTAGAGAAAAAGGAACCCTCCTGCACTGCTGGTGGGAATGCAGACTGGTTCAGCCACTGTGGAGAACAGTATGGAATCTCCTCTAAAAGTTTGAAATGGAACTCCCATTTGACCTAGTGATCCCACTTCTAGGACTATATCCTGAGAAACCAGAAACACCAATCAGAAAGGATATATGCACCCATATGTTCATAGCAGCACAATTCACCATAGCTAAGATTTGGAAACAGCCCAAGTGCCCATCAGCAGATGAGTGGATTAGAAAACTGTGGTACATCTACACAATGGAATACTACACTGCTATAAAAAAGAAGGAACTTTTACCATTTGCAATAGCATGGATGGGACTGGAGAGCATTATGCTAAGTGAAATAAGCCAGTCAGAGAAAGATAAATATCACATGATCTCACTCATATGTGGGATATAATGATCAACATAATTTGATGAACAAGAATAGATCCAGAGACAAATGGCGGGGGGTTGGGAGGGTGGGGTGGTTAGAGAGCAACCAAAGGACTTGTATGCATGCATATTAGCATATCCAATGGACACAGGCACTGGGGTGGTGGGGGCTTGCCCGGGGTGGGAATGGTTGGGGGGTGGGGGGGTCAATTGGGGAAAAAGGAGACTAATGTAAAACTTGAGTCAATAAAGAAATCAACAAAGCACATATAATTTACATTGACTAAATAGTAATTTTGAGAAAAAAATGACAAAAGGGAATAACCATAAATATGCATTAGAATGAAATATTCTGCTTTTCCTATATTTCAGCTCTTACCTATCACTACTTCATTTAGTGTGGATAGCCTTGTGTTCAGGTGTAAAATAAAAACTTACCCCAACTCTTTAACTGGGCCCAACATTTCTGAGCTCTGTTTTTGCTGCCTCAGTTCAACAAGTGTGAACATGTTGACATCTCAACATTTTATGTTAAATGTTTGCTCTCGCTAATTCACCTGCTGATGGATGCTTATCTAAAATAAGACCTTCATCTGAGGCCTTATTATTTCCATGTGGCTAGAAGGTGCTTCCGACTTCTTTATTCTTGTGGAGAGAGGTAGCTGCTTCTCTCTTTTACACAGTTCCTACTACTACAGAAGAAAGAAAGACCAAAGACACAAGTGGCATATAGTTTAGGATGAGATTCATCCCCTTAGCCACCTTCTGGTCAATCACACCTCCCTCATTTAGACTTCCTTGCTCAAAGCCTTTACGGATCACTTTGTACAACATCACTAAAGGTAATCTAATGGTCCCAGCCATTCTTAGCCATGAAAGAAACTTCGCCTTCATCTTTTTACACATATCTGAACAAAACGGTTCAGAAGAATTTAAATAATGTCATAAAGTAAGCTACCTTGCCTTAACTTGTCAAATTAAAAATCGACCTATGGCCTGGCTGATCTGGCTCAGTGGTTGAGCATTGACCCAAGACAAGAAATAGTGATTCTTTCCTATCTCTTTGAAAACCAATAAAAACATTGTAAAAAGATCAATCTATGACATTTAAACTGCTTTAGAATAATTTATCTTTTTTATAATTATTTATAGGCCATAGGAAATAAGTAATGCTTTTTTTTTAAATTGGCTTCTTGAAATTTGGTGTTTCATAACAGCCTCCTTCCACCCTCAAATGGTATTAATGCTCTCTCTTGTACCCACCAACTCTTCTGAATCCCCGACTCTTGTTTGTTTAACTATATTTTTATTGATTTCAGAGAGGAAGGGAGAGGGAGAGAGAGATAGAAAAATCAATGATGAGAGAGAATCATTGATCGGCTGCCTCCTGCACGCCCCCTACTGGGGATCGAGCCTGCAACCTGGGCATGTGCCCTTGACTGGAATCAAACCTGGGACCCTTCAGTCTGAAGGCCAACGCTCTATCCACTGAGCCAAACCAGCCAGGGCCTGACTCCCATTCTGACACCAGGGCTCACTCTGGCACCTTATGCCAGTGTGTGTTCAATGACAGAGGAGGTCAAGACAGTAATTTCTATTTGGGAGTTCCACTTCTTCCCCATAAATTGCACAGCTTTCTGACAGTGCCTTTCCCCAGAAAGGCTTCGGAAGATCTAGACGGACACTTTTGCTTTCAAGAATGGATTCAATTTTCACCTGAGTGACAGATCCTGCTCCCAGCTTCCTCAGGGAATAACTAACTAGACCAAAAACAGTCGTTCGTTCTTGCATTCCAATGAGAGTCCTCACCATCCAGAATTCTTGCCAGAGAACACAATCTCTCAAGTATTAGATTAAGGTGATATTCTATAAAGTTCTTACAGATACCTCTAGGTTTGATTTGTCTTTATGTCTTCCATAATGTCATATGTAGAAGACACTCAAAAATATATGTTAAATGTATAGATGAAAGAATTGAAGAATCACAGTAAATGTGTTATTACTCAGAGGTAACAGTGCTGATACCTTCTATGATAAAATAAAGTATGACAAAAACTGTAAAAGAGGAAAATTCAGTAAGTGAAAAAAACTACAATTATTTTTTATTGAAAAAAAAAATGTGGCCCTGACTGGTTTGGCTCAGTGGTTGGAGCTTTAGCCCATGGTCCAAAGTTGCAGGTTCGATTCCTAGTCAGGGGCACGTACCTGGGTTGCAGGTTGGATCCCCAGCCCCAGTCAGGGCACATCCAGTAGGCAACCATTTGATGTGTCTCTTTCACATCAATGTTTTTTTCTCTCTCTCCCTCTCCTTCCACTCTCTCTAAAGAGCAATGGAAAAAATATCTTCAGGTGAGGATTAAAAAAAGAAGTGAAAGCAAAATATAGGTATTGCATTATTTTATAAAGCCCCTTGTAAAGCTACAAAACAAGTAGCAATCAGGGGAAAAAAAGTTTAATGTAGTAGTTTTGGAGATTTGTACATCCTGATTGTTCTTAGAAAAATGCACACACACACACACACACACGTGCCATTGAGGTCACTACCGATTAAAGATGGAACCAGTATCCCTAGCTCCTCTGCCGCCTTCTCATGAAGAAAAATCGCGTTTTTACATTTTTCTTAATGGAGTTACACTTACCATTTTTCTGCTCTCTTTTCTTTCTATTCTCAATACAATCCTGTCATCTTTACAGCTGATGTCAGTGAACTTAAATTTTTCTTAAGTAAGATTCCCAACTAAGTGAGATAGGTGAAATCAATAGCCCCCTTTACGGGGAAACGAGTTTAGTGGCGTATGTAGTGCTGTGCCTTCCTGCCCTGCCTCCCACTTCGCACTGCAATCCATCAGGGCTGCGCTGGGCACCGGAGGAGCACACCTTCATAGACGATTTCAAGCAACCATTTGTTTCTCCAGGTAAGGAAATATGTCAGTGTTTGTTCTCAAAACCTACGCCCAGACCTGTGTTCTTTGTTCCTCCGCAAGAATTCATTTCTGTTATTTTTACAGGGTTGCTAGTCTTCACCAGTGAATAGTCAGGCCCTTGAGTTCATGAAATATCGAATCACTACATACAAAAAGCCTAGATGCTATTCAGTGCTTGGGGCCGGCCCAGGGACATGGAGACCTTCTGAAAACACAGGAAGACCTTCAGAAAAGGGGTTTTATACTCAAGGCCACCTTGCCCCAGGTATTTGCTCTGGATCCTGAAGCACCTGCTTGCCATTATTCGTGAGTTTTCTTCCATTAATTCAAGAATTCCCCCTGCAACAGTCCTCATAAAAACAAAGATAACATTATCAGATTTCTTGGTGATGCATTCATTAATTAGAAAATGCTGTGTGAGTCTTAAAAACTTTCTTAATCCTATAAATCATTATGATTGACCTATTCTAATTTTACATCCCAATTACATCTGTTATCATGTATGGTTTAAGCAGGTGGTAAAAAGAAGAATTCAGTGATAAACAGGTTAATTCATGCTGATTAAAAGATAAAAGTCATTTTCATTTTTATATATTCATATTTTTCACATTTTTGAAAACTGCTAAGAATTAGTTTATGTTGTTCAGTATTTGTCATAAGAAAAATAGAGGAGTTACAAGCTAGATGCTTGCTACACAATAAATAGATGTGTTCGGACTAATGACTGGAAACATCTGGATGTTGAAAATTCCCCTAGTAAATTTGGGGAAACATTAAGAAAAATCAAAGCGGATACAAGATGGTAGCAGAATAGGTGGATGATGCACTCACCTCCTCCCAGAACCCACCTGGAATCACAACTAAAACATAGAGCAATCGACCTGAATAACCAACTGAAGAGACATGAAAACCAAAGAGTTCAAGAAGAAGCCACATGGTGACTGGTAGGAAGGGCGGAGAGGTGGAAAGGTGTGGCCTCGCCCCATGGGCAGTGACTGAGAGTCCTGAGGGATCTCTCAGCTGCAGTGGTTCCCCCTGAGAAGTGTGGAATCTTAACCCCACGCTTGACTCCCCAACCCAGAACACCAGAGCCAGGAAAAGGTGCTACCGGCTGTGAAAATCAGCAGATTTTTTTTCAAGTTTCTTGCATTTTGTAAGGTAGTTGACGCAGAGTCAGACCTCCACAACAGTCAAGTGGCTAAGGTTGCATAGAAGGGTTCTGGATGCTACAAACATTTTGAAAGTTCAAGAACTCCCTCAGTAGAGTCCCAGCTCTGAATTGATGTCATCTCACCACTGTTCCCTTGTCAAACTTGGAACCTGAGTACTCATGCTCTATGCAATGTTATCTCTCACTTCTTGCTTTATTTAAACTGACTTTTAAATTTTTGTATCCTCTTTAATGGAGAAAAAAAAAACTTCACCATCTCTTACTATGATTATTGACATATTTTTTTGTCATATCTGCACATTATTTGGAACAGTGATACAATTTGAAAATTAAGATCTCAGATAGTAAAAAGCCTTATATGATCAGGAATACATTGCAATGGTTTTTAAAACAGTTTTTAGAGGATTTAAAAACAATACTTTCAAACTAGTGACATTATTATAAAGAAAATCCTACTTTCATTAGAGATAAAAACAATGAATTTATTTTATAACTCATTTCTACTCATCTGCAATATTTTAACTTAATTTATTGTTCTTTCCTGTCTGACTTTATCCTTTTATTTTTAGCCTCCCCACATTCAGCCCAACTTTCTAGTCGATATAATTTGATTCCAATTCTCTCTCTCTCTCTCTCTCTCTCTCTCTCTCTCTCTCTCTCTCTCTCTCTCTCTCTCTCTCTCTCTCTCTCTTCCTTCTACAGACAAGATACAACAAGGGCATGCATGAGTTGGACCTAGTCATGCATGGTCTCATAGCAATTGTTAAATGAAGTCTACTAATACTTGTCTTTGGGGGGACTTAATAATTCAATGGTTATTTCTCCAGATTACCAACCTGAGGGTACCAACAGATTGTGTGTGTGCGCAGGGAGGGGGTATGGAAATCCTACATTAATTTTTGAAATGTCTTTCAGCTTCTCAAGGATCAAAATGGAAAGAAAAGAATGTGAAATTGCTCCCAGTACTGACTTCATCTTATGGCCACATCTTATGACAGTAATGTCTCTGTTTGGCTGACTGTCCATGTCTCGTCCAAAGAATTCTTGCAGCATTTGGGCAAATTGTTCACTGTGCCTGGTGCTACCAACCAATTATAGCTGCACCCACTTACGGTTCATCAACGTGATTACCTCTGCCCTGGGAAGGGAGCTTGGTGCCAAATAAACAGCCATAAGTAGCAAATATATCATTCGGGCAGCCATAGAATGGGAGGCTCGTGGTTTCTCTTGGTCTATTGTTTCTCCAGATGCCAAAGGAACAGGTTAGAAAATCTGGGCCTTCCTAAATGCTAGAAAATCACAACAAGTATTCACCCTATTTACATGAATTTAAAAAGCACTCAATCAATCCTTGTATAGTCTTGATTCTTTCTCCAAAATGAGGTATAAATAGACAGGAATTTTTAGCCTTTTAGGGATAATTGCACTGTGTTATGCGGTCATTTATTATGTAGCATCCATTGACCTGAATATTAGCATATATTTACTAAGAATACAGAACGGCTTCCCTCAGAACAATTAAACCACACACACACACACACACACACACACACACACACACACACACACACACAAGCACACAAGCATGCAACCAATCATGTGTCAGTTATCCCCAAGTCATCAAGTGGGCCCACACTTTTTACAATCTGCTTTCACAACTCAGCAACTAAACTGTGACTGGTTGATGTGGATACCTCACCACCAACATCGACTCTGACGAATCCTGTCCATTTGGGCTGCCACCCTTTTCTTGCTTTTCACTTTGAGCGTTTTTCTCTAAAAGAGCCCTGGCTGTCTCTTTTCCCTGGACACCCACTTGCTGCTGAGCCCACACCAATCTGTTCTCTGCCCCCCTTTATTCCACTAATGATCACATCACTCACTCCACCAGCCTTATTTAAGCCTCTTCCCCCCACCACCCTGCTTTTCAGCGGCACATAGCAGTGCTGACTCCTTCCTCTTTCTTAAACACTCTTTTCTTTGTCTCTATCCATGTCTCTTCATTTGTTGTCTCTCCTCTCTGGCTAGTTTACTGCAGTCCCTATCATCACACTTTCATTTGCTACCTACACTCTAAATCCAGGATTGGACCTGAGACTCTCTTATCTTCTCACTAGAGGCCCAGTGCACAAAATTCATGCATGGGAGGGGGTCCCTCAGCTTGGCCTGCACTCTCTCGCAATCCGGGACCCCATCAGGGGATGTCCGACTGCTGGTTGGTTTAGGCCTAAACCAGCAGTTGGATATCCCTCTCGCAATCCCGGACCACTGGCTCCTAACCACTCTGCCTGCCTGCCTGATGACCCCTAACTGCCTCTGCCTTGGCCCTGCCATTACGGCTTCGTCCTGAAGGTAGTTCGAAAGGTCATTTGGCTGTCAGGTCTAATTAGCATATTACACTTTTATTATTATAGATTCTATTCTCTTCCTCTAGACCAGTGGTCCGCAAACTGCGGCTCTGTTGACTAATGAGTTTGCTGACCACTGCTGTAGACAACCTCATCTACCCAGTTCCTTAAACTTCTATTAGCTTCCAAAATGCCATAACCATCTAATAACTATCTCCTCCTCTGACTCTCCTCTGACCCTCTGACACATCTATTCATCCGCCTACTTGACATACTAGTATGTGCTTGAATGGCCCAAAGGCTCAGCGGGTCTTCAGCAAATAAGTGGTTTTTTACTATATCCCCCACCCACATCAGAGGCAGGCTGTCTGCAGTGGCACGTGCCAGACCCTCTGCAGCTCTGGGCTGAGGAAATGTCAGAGAGTTAACTGCCCCAGAGATCCTTTTGTTTTCTCTCCTGCTCCTTCCGTAGCATCACTCTGGCTTTCACTTCCATCAGGCCTGAAGAGAAAAGTTCTTAGCCTCATGCTAATGTTTGCTAAAAACTCTTACAAGAAATTTGGAGAGCTCAGCCTGACCTGTGTGGTCCAGTGGTTGAGCATTGACCTATGAACCAGGAGGTTACGGTTCGATTCCCAGTCATGGCATATGCCTGGGTTTTGGACTCAATCCCCAGTCAGGGGCGTGGAGGAGGCAGCTGATCAATGTTTTTCTCTCATCATTGACATTTCTATCTCTCTTTCTCCCTCTCCCTTAACTCAATAAAAAACATATTTCAAAAAACAATTAGAGAGCTCAGTATAATAGTAGTGTTAAAAGTTCTGTTAAATATATTACAGCTAGTAGCCCTGCACACAAATCTGTGTGCCAGTAGCTCGCCAGTAGTTCATTGCCGACCCACCAGAAGCTCTCCACATGCTCCCCCGCCCTCCTGTAGCTCCTCCGGCCCCCCACACCCCTCATACTTTGCTGCCCTGCCCCCTCCTGTAGCTCTCTGCTGCCCACTTGTAGCTCACTGCCCCACCCTCCCCTGATCCGTGATCCGGTCATTACGTGGTTGGTCATTAACGCTTCACGGCATAATGACCATTTACATATTACATCTTTATTATATAGGATTGCAAAGAATGCTATGGTATAGTGATCTCCAAAAGTTTTGACAGTGGCTATCAGTAAAAGTTTTATTTTGTGATTTTAAAATGTCCAAATAATTCAAAAATATTTTATTTTCCTTGTATTACTCTTATTGATAATTCCTACTAAAGTATGGTTATTGACTATCTGCTTAGTTATTTTTTAAAATTTTGCTTAACATTTAATGATAGAGCAATATGAATATTTCTATGTTTACATTATTTCAACACCTGACGTTAAAACTTCTGTCAATGAAAAATATTTCTTACAAACATACATGAAACCAAATAGAAGAAGCTCTTCACATGCTGAGCTTATAGAAGTATGACACTTATTTTTCACTTCCTTCTGCAAATTATACAATCGGTTTTTAAACTGCCTAGTATAAATCCTATATTAACCAAAGAAACACCTAAAGCAAAAGGTCATTTCCCATTGAGATAGGGAAGAAAACATGACAGCTATCACCAATCTTATACAGTGACATCATATTAGCAACTTAATCAGTATAATAATAAAAACTGCAATGACAGCATAGAAACCTAATGATTGGAAAGGAAGAGACACAACTGTCAGTATTCAAAGTGACACGATTATGCGCACATTAAATGTAACAGATTCTACCAGTGTCCTCCCTCCCAACCACCGAGCTACTTCACTCCTCTGGAAATGGAGAGGGAAGGAAGAAAGGAAACTTACTCTCTCTCCCGAGGCTCTGCTCAGGAACAGAATTAATTGGAACCAAAGTTTCAAAAATTGGGGGAGAGGGCTGGCAAGTTTAAATTTGTAGGGCAGGAAGGCAGGCTGGAAACTCAGGCAAGAGTTGTTGCTGTCTTGAAGCAAAAGCCCTTCTCTTCCAGGAAACCTCAGATTTTGATCCTAAGGCCTTCAACTGATGGGATGAGGTCCACTCATATTATTGCTAGTAATTTCCTGACTAAAGTCAACTGATTGCAAATGCTAATTACATCTACAAAATCCCTTTACAGAAATACCTAAACTAATGTTTGACCACACAGCTAGGTTCCATACCCCACCCCGAGTCAACACATACAATTAACCATCACACTTAACCAATTACCGAGTGCTTTCTATAAAGGCAGCATGGTGTTGATACCAAAGTCTGACCAAGATGTCACAATAAAAACAACACCATTATTTTAAATATGGTTCAAAAGTCTTAAAATAAATAGCAATTCATCAGAACAATACACAAGCACAGCGGCCTTAACTCCAAAACGTATGAATGTTTTAACATCAGAACATGTCCTAATATAATCAATAATAATAATAACTGTTGACACCATTACTACTTAACACTGCTCTAAACAATCCAATGTAATTAGATTATAGAAATAGAAGATATAAAAATTGAAAGATAGAAGCAGACATTAGTGGCAGATGACATAATTATAAACTGGTACATAGAATGCCAAAAAAAACACAATCTTATAAAGTATTAGAAACAATAATAAAGTTCTACTCTTGCTGGTTACAAAAACCAATGTCATGGAGGACAAGATACCATTTATAGAGCAACTTGTAAGTAAATTAGCAAAAGTAAGTAAAACCTACATAAAAATTAAATTCTACTGAGGTACATAAAATAATTGAGTAAATGAAATAAAAATTGCTATGTTTGTTTATATATAAGATACCTTCCTTCCCTTTTCCACTTCAAATTATCCAAAATTAACTTACAGACAAAATTAGTAATGGAAAGGCCATGTTCTGATAGAGGGAGGTGTGTGTATGGTGGGACACATGCATGTAAAATATTTTGAGAAAAATTTGAGCTTCACACTATGTAACTGGTTTTCTTACTAAAACACTAAATATTGTTATCGTTAAAATTCAAATTATTCTCTTAACCTTTTAAACTGAAACATATTATCACAATTCATGATTCTAAAGCACCAAGGCTGCCTGTTCAAACATTAGTTAAGCCTAATATTACAGACTTTAAAATATCCCTAGAAACAGGTTGCTTGGTATGACTAGCAAAATCAAAGAACATAGAGAAAAGATAAAATAGCCTCCAAAAAGTTCTAGCTATAGCACATATAACGAGTAAGAAAGGTAAAGTGATTTTGAAAAAAAAAAAATGTAATAGATGGGTATTAAATGAAAAAAACCTTGGAAAAATGAAGAAGAGTGAAATTCTCACCAATTATAAAAAGGAGAAAGAGAAGTATAATGTAGGAAAATGAGATGCAGGCCTCTTCTTCCTGACCCTAAGTATAATGGAAATCTATTCTTATTATATAACTAGTGACCTGGTGCATGGATTCCTGCACATTGAAAGAAAATTAATTAGAAGGTGGTCGGCAGGGTGGGACTGGGTGAGATGGGCTGGACACACCTTGGAGCAAATCTCCTGTGGTCCCTTCCCAGTCAGCTGCACATGGGGCGGGGCCACAGCTCCAAGGACATATGCGGAATGAGCAGGGTCCTTCTGGCAGGTGAGGTCCCTCGGCCTAGCCTGTGGAGATTAGGCTAAAACTGGCTCTCCGACATCCCCTGAGGGGTCCTGGAGTGGGAGAGCTTTCTCTTCTCTGGTTCCAGGGTGCGTCACCCGAGAACCGCAGCTGCCAAGTCACAGTAGCTCCTGCATTGAGTGTCTGCCCCCTGGTGGTCAGTTCTCATCATACCTACTGGCTGCTCAGACTATCAGACAGTCGCTTAGCCTTTTATATATATACTAGAGGCCCATTGCAGGAAGATTCCTGCAAGAATAGGCCTTCCTCGGGCCTAGTCCTGCAAGAATAGCGCTTCCTGCGGCTGGAGCAAAGCAGAGAAGGGAGCGAAGCCCGCCTCAGCTTCGCTCCCATCTCCACTGCCTCGCTCCCTTCTCCACTGCCTCGCTCCCTTCTCCGTAGCTTTGCTCCCTTCTGCAGCGCTTGGCTCCCTTCTATGCTGTCTTCAGTCTTCACTCCATGCCTGCATATGCAAATTAACCATAATCTTTGTTGGGTTAATTTGCATACTCACTCCTGATTGGCTGATGGGCATAGCAGAGGGACGGTCAATTTGCATGTTTCTCTTTTATTAGTGTAGATAGATAAATAGGTATGGAAGATTATAGAAATAGTATGTTCAAATAACTAGTTAACCTTAGGTGGTAAGATGACAGGTAATATTATTTTTCTCTTTGAGTTTTTAATTATTTGTTTAAAGTTTTCTGCTTTAAATAAGTCTTTGTTTTGAGATTTAACCAATATATTATTTAATGTACAATTTTAAGCAGTAATCTCAGGTTTGTATTAAAGCTCAATGTAAATTTTCAAGCATCCAAAATTAAAATTTTCATTATACCTGTTCTCCAACTCAGAATGTCACTGAGGCTAGGATTTATTCAATGGCAGCTAATGAGACAAAGTCCCATGGTAAAGTTCACTCATGTGTACTTTGTTCTGAGAAGAGCATTAAGGCATAGCATTCAATTCTAGCCTGAACTGATAGGGCTGAGTTACACAGACAATTTTTTCTGAATACTCTACATACAGTATAAGGTACACCGTGTGTACTTTTCTTCAAAATATTTTTAAACTGGCAAGAGGAATGGTATTGAAGGATAATCGCATCAGTGTAATGATTACCATAAACAGACAACATAATTTTGGAAAAGAGTGACTTTTCGTTTTCCTTCCATAAAGAATATTGTTCTGAGACACATATTTTTCTCCTTTGTTTAATATGAGTCCATAGGATCCCCCATATTAGCTTTCATATTATAACTAACCACCCAAAAGCAAAATGTATAAAGTATAATCAAAATCATTCAACAGTTATAAGATCTGTTCATGTGCGTGTAGATGTCATCTCAACTGTTCTCTTGTTAAATATTCAAATTTAAAAAATTGAGATAGTATTTAAAAGGCTTATTAAAGTTCTGTGCATTTTGTAAGTGTTTCTTACAACAAACATATAATTAAATGTATCACTCTTCAGCAGTGTTTTGTGAATTATTCTTAATAAATATTCACAGTACATAAATTTGAGAACACTAAAGTGAATTCATATTTATAAGTTCCAGAAACTCTCAGGAACTGTTAGAAAGCATTCATCTCTGAAGTATTTAGTATGATAAACTATGGATGAAGATGAATTGGGAAGCTGTTCTTCCATTTTCCAGTGAAATGACAATTCTGGATTTTCTGAGGCTTACCTATACTCTTTATCCACAGTAAATGGCCTCATTAAAAAAAAAAAAATAGCAACAGCCCACTCACATGTGATCTAGTTCCTTTTGAGAGTCCAGTAAGCAAATTCCCAAAATAAAGCCTGCTCAAAGGAAGATCCTGAGTGTGGGGAGAGGTTTGGGTCAATAAGAACATTTATATGCTGGAATTGAAGATTGCCTGCAGTGGTTCAGAGCTAGAAACATACAATCACAGAAGAAACCTGCGACATTACAGATGAGAGATGGTAAGAGCAGAAATTCAAAGGAATTTCTGAAGAACTAACTTTTGAAGATTTTTTGCAAAATATAATGTCAGGATTTTAGAAGAGATGGGACTTACTGAAATAGTAGCAGTGCTCACTAGACAGTCAAGTTTGGAGGAGAACAATGGAGAATATATATTTTATGTCATTGATAAAGAAAAATAGCTTATGATAGCTAGAGTGGCCAATGAGAATTTGTACAGGGGGTATTGCATGTTACCAGATAGATAAGATGAAAAACATCAACAATGATATTAAACTTTAATTTCCCATAATGAAAGAAAAGCATTTCCTTTGGAATAATCAGATATGACTGAGGGTTATAATGGACTATTTCATTCTAAATGATGCAGTCAGTATCTCTCAGTCACTCTTCCAGGGACTGGAGACGCAATGAGGAGTAAGACTGCTCCTCCCCACCTAGGTGAAGAGACTGGCAGGTTAGTGGGCAATCACAGTAGCGTGAAATGAGAGCCAGTCCTAAGGGAGCACAGCACGCCCTCAGACTCAACAAGGCACCCCCCCACCCCCACCCCCCACCCTGGGTGAAGAGGTTAGGAAAGCCAGGCTGAAAACCGGTAAGGCTCAGTGAAGACAGAGAGGGAGGGAGGCGTGCTCCTGGGGGGGGGGGGGGGGGAGGCAGGGACAGAGACCAGAGGAAAAAGAGGAGTTTAGTCAGCATCATTAAGTAGTTTGCAGGAAGCGGGTAGAAGCTTAATGGAAATGGACACAGAGAGAAGTAGGGACAGCTTGCAGAGACCTTGCCCTGCAGAAGGAGGAGTCACAAGACCACAGAGAAGGAAGGTGGTGGAGGAAGGAGAGCTGTAGAAGTCGGCTCAAGAAAACGGTGCACGTTGAGTCCTGGTTACGACAAAGCTGGTATCTGGTGTAGTTCAAGCATGTCACACTCACAGGCTAACACGGGCCATATGAATAAGGTTAAAGTTTATGTGGCCGCAGAAAAACAAAAGCTTCCATTTTCATAGAAACATAGGTTTATTTCGATAGAGACAGGAGAACCAACACTGTTCCAGATCGGGGCTGAGCCCTGTCCTGGGGGCCAGGGTGCAGGCCACGTGGAGCAAGGTCACAGCCCACCGCCCGCAATAAACAGGCCCTGAGGGTGTTGAGTATTTTGTTACCACAGCAAAACATACCAGATGACTGGAGATCCAAAAGAGGAAGGCTCAAACTAAGATGCTACATAAATAAATAAATTCCAAACACACCAAGTCCTACAGAAGGAAAAGAGTCCATCTTTTTCCTGTGTCACAATGGAAATTCCTACAAGTCCAACACTGTCCTTGACTTTGGACCAAATCAACACTGGGCTTTAGTGTATCACAGCCACTAAGATCTCTCTCTCTCTCTCTCTCTCTCTCTCTCTCTCTCTCTCTCTCTCAGTACTTTTGGATAACGTTTCTTCATCAGGGCTTCTAATAATATTTATTTCAATCCAATATACATATAAAAGTGTTGGTAATACAAAACACATTCTGAATTGCCACAGATGATAAATGCTTCAAGGTACCACCTGTGTGTTCAAGGCAATAAAACATGTTATTTATAGTCCTAATCCCTGAGTAATCATGCAGAAAATGACAATGATTCCTCACCAAATTTTAAACAAGGAAACATTTAGTTCCCCCATGTCTCTTATTTTGTTTTTATTCAGTTTATTGGGGTGACATTTGTTAATAAAATTATAAGGATTTCAGGTGTACAATTCTCTAATACATCTCTGTATGTTGTATTGTGTGTTCACCACCCCAAGTCAAGTCTCCTTCCGTCACCATTTCCCATATGCCTTACAATATCTGTTTGCCTCTCTCTATATACACACACACAGACACACATATGTACAAATACATATATACACGTATATATACACATATATAAGTACACATATTAAACATATAATGTACATAAGTATCCAAAACTTGAAACTCTAATTTTATATGTCACTATTTATATGCCATCTATTTGTGAACAGACAACTAGATATTTTTCTGAGGTCTGGAATGTTAACTTTTCCACGTATATAGTTTCCATGAAGAAGATGAGATGCGGATTTTTAAAAAGCGGTGGTGGGATTAGAGAGCAGGGTACAATGAAAATACTAACAGACACAAAGACATGTCAAAAGCAGATTCTCAACTAGGTAAACTTCAAAAGCAGCTGTCAACCAGGTAAGTACATTTCCAAGAGAACTTTTCCTTTCTTCAACCAAAATGATGAGAAATGATTGGCATTAGACATTAATCAGAATTGTAGTGGACATCAATTATGATTGAGAGCTGCCAGAAATCAACATAATAATAGGTCCTAAAAAAAGCTCTCTCTGTTATTTGCTTTCAGAATATCTTACAAATCTTTTTGAAGAAGGAAGAGAGTTCAGTTGAAACTTATGCATTTATACCAAAATAGCAAAGGTGACTTTACGTTATTTTTATGATTTTTATGCTTAGTTAATGGTTCTTGCTTAAAATCTTTATTTTATATTTCTTCAAAGATGGAGCCCGGCTGGTGTGGCTCACTGGTTGAGCATCTACCCTATGAACTAGGAGGTCATGGTTCAATTTCTGGTCAGGGCACATGCCCACGTTTGCGGGCTTGATCCCCAGTAGGGGGCATGCAGCAGGCAGCCGATCCATGATTCTCTCATCATTGATGTTTCTTTCTCTCTCTCTTCTCTGAAATCAATAAAAATATTTTTTAAAAGAATGAAAAAAAGATTATAAAAGGCAACCAGTGAACTTTAAGATGTGAGTTCCCGCTGCGTGTGACCGTGTCATATTCACACAGTGTAACGACGTGTGGATTCTGCATTATTCCTCTTGCCCTCACAAGTCTGTAGGTGTTTCCTCTGAAAACCACCACATAATTGCATATTCTGATGCTAACGATGTGAATACATGGAAGGACTGAAATACATGTTTTGGTAAAAAATAATGTTTGTGGCATCTCTATGCTCAACCAAAATGAAAACTGTGAGGGATTACTGAAGGCTTGCGTGGCTAGACCCCTCTGCACACTGTACATGCCTGAGTCACTGTTCCTGACATACGGGGCACTGAGAAAGCTGTGAGTCGTGGGGGAGAAGCATGAGTTGGTTAAGCTGGTGCTTCAACTTAAGTGATGTATTTATAACTGTGTAAATGGCTTTTATAAGGAGCGGCTCCAATAGGGCTTACTTGGAGTACGGTAATCATATTTCATACAAGACATTATAGTATGTTGGGGGGGAAATGGAATAAAAGCTGGGCCGGAGAACGTTTTTCTTAGTTACCCATTAGAAAAGCAGAAGAATTAAAAAATATAGCAGTAAATGGGGTTGAAAATTAAAGAAAAAGTAAACAAAAGATCTTACACCCAATAAAAGTGTAATAGGCACACGACAACTCTGGATTTCTGTTCCGGCATAAGTTTCTAAAAAATATATCTGCTCTAGTCTTGGTTGGTGGTATTTGCCATTGAATTAAAAACCCGCAGCAGGGGAGACGGGGAGCTAGTGTACCTTAGAGACGAGGAACGGGCGGATGGCCCCGCCCTTTCCCCAATGGCCCACAACAGACACCTGGCTACATGGAAAGCAGCTTCGAGCCCCGTAGGTTTTTTATGTTTTATATTTTACTTACGAAGCACCATCACGTGTACATTACATGCTTACCAATTTTCAAAGAATGACATTTTATACATCCAATACTCATCATTACTGCCATCAATTTTATAGACTTTAGTAACACAGCATCACACCTGAGTGCAGATCACACCTGAGTGGTCCCAGCAGAGGAGGAGCCACGAGCTTCCTGTTCATGAATCCAGTTGGTACCTGTCAGTTACTAACAAGTAGTAACAGGATACAAGTAACCCAGCTTTTACTATCACCATGGAAACGGTGACTATGAATAATGAACACATTAATGCGTTTAGGTGCACAAATAAACTTTGAACAAAAATAATTTAGGGGAAATAACCGTGTCAAGGTTCAGCAAATGTGTGCCATCGTATCATGTAAATACCTCCAGAACACGTGTGTAGTCCCTCTAGCTCACTGCTTAGAGCAGTCCTTGATACACAGTAGGTGCTTAATTAGCACTTAGTGAACAAATGATTAATGAAATGAGTATACTAATACCTTGGCATATTTCCACGCCTTCATCTCCTCTTATACAAGAATAGCCTCTGCTAAAAAATATATCTGCTCTAGTCTTGGTTGGTGACATTTGCCATTGAATTAAAAACCACTGTGCACTTCCCAGCATGTTTTGTATTTATGTGTGTTTACATAAACGACAATGCTTATTATCTCAAATTAGTGATTGTTCCGCAGTCTGCTGCATTGGAAATGGAAGATGATCTCTTTCATAAACTCTGGCTGTGCTCCAGGAAAACACTCAGGAAAGGACAGGAGACAAGTTAACCAGCTCGTCGAGGGAGGCAATGCCCATCACCGTCCTCACATCCCTCCCTGTGACAGCAGAATGAAAGGCAATGCCTGCAGTCTACAGACAGACAGCTTTGGGAGATGGGCATCTGGAGTTAATTAGAAAAGTCTACTTCGTCAACGTTCTCCATCGACAAGCAGCAGGCAGGCCCCGCCTCTGGATCCTGGGGCTGCTGATAGGTTACTGGGGAGCCATCTGTACCCCAATCAGGAAACTACTTGTCAGATTTGTCCCCTGAAAGCCGTAGGTCTGGAATATATCGTTTAATAAGATGCATTATTTTCATAAAATATAACGACAGGATGCAGACATTCTCATCTCCATTTTTAGGATGAAGAACCGGAGTCTTGGGGAGAAAATGACCTCTCTCAGAGGCCCAGCATGCGCAGGAGGCAACCAACCCCCTGTCTCTCACATCCATGTTTCTCTCTCTCTGACTTTCCTCCTTCCCTCACCCTTCCATTCTCTATAGAAATCAACTGAAAACATGTCCTCACTCCTCAGGGGAGGATTCAAGGAAATTAATTGGTGAACTTGTGAGAACAAAGCTGAGCATACCTCCACAGCCCTGGTCTCTCCCGGGGAGCACGCTTCCACTCCCCCAAGCTTGCATTCGCTGCTTATCTGTGTGGGTGTGTGTGTGTGTGGGGGGGGGGGGCAGGTAGGCTCAGACCAGAGAACAAGGCTGTGATGGTCCCACCCAGTCAGCATTAGGTGGGTCAGTTCAATGTAGGAAATATCCATCAGGAAGCTAATTTTGATGAACAATCAAGTGAGGTTTCCTAATTCTGTTTTATTATTATTATTGAAACCACCCTTCTTTCTGGCATAGCATGGTGGTAAAGAATACAGACTCGGAGGGCATACTGCCTGGGAACTAATCAAGTTTCACCATGTATGCACGCAAACGTAACTTAACCTTCCTGTGCCTCTATTTTCTCATATGAAAAAGGGGACAATAATACCCACAATAATACCCACAACATGGTTACCAGTTGGCAAATCAAACCCACTCAACCTACTTCCCAGGAGCTGCTACCCCAGAGGCTGTTTTGTGATGTAAAGAAAGTCTCCTCACCCCTCCCCGCCTCCTCACTGCCTCCTTTAATCTGAGAGCATGCTCTGATGAACTCCTCTGAAGGCCCAGGCCCAAATGTGCAGGAAGAGCCACAGGCTTGTTACACAGGCTTTCTTGGCCTAACATTGCTCCTCGGTCCTGTTTTTGTCCTCTCACATGGTACTGCCGTTTTCATTTTCTTCTTTCTTCACAAGATCCTGCAATTTATGGCTTTCATCGGGGATTATGTTTTCGGATTCTCTCTAGCTCCTCTGCCATAAACCTGGCTATTCAGGGAACGTTCCTCTGGAAAAAAGAGACCTTGGGTCTCACTTCTGCAGCAGCTACAGGCTTTGTCAAAGAGGACGGCCACCCCTGACAGAGGCGGGCCGTCCTGCAGTCAGGGTGTGGTAGTCATATAGAGAAATGTTTAAAAAATGCTTTCATAATGGGGTCCAGACCAGCCACAAAGCTCCTCTCCCTGCCAGACCACAGAAGAAGGGCTAGGACCTCCCGATCGAGACGGGTCCGAGCTCTCGGGTGAGGAACCCCGGCCCCCTGCACCCAGCCCAGCCCAGCCCAGCTGCTGGACCCCCAAGGACAGCACCACCGGGATCCCATTTAAGCCTGTACCCGCAGCACCAGGAATTGTGTGAGTAATAAAGTGCTGTGTGATTTGCAACTGCATATGTTTCATGTGGTGTCATTCCTCCAGCAGTTAATTGAATTATTTTGTGTCCGCTTAAAATTTAAATTAAAGCTCTGGTCTTTTCGGTCCTAGGCCTGCCCTTGGTCCCGTTGGCGTAGAGTAGCCTCTTCGCTAGCAACTACTTGAATGTCCCACACCTGCATGGTTCAAGTTTATCTCAAGGGACACCTTCGGTAAACACCCCAGGTCCTTTCCTGGGATCTACTTGGGACAATTGGCATAGTCGGCATTTTGTTAAGAAAATATGAGCAGAATAACATTTTTTCCATAAATGAGAGTTAGATTCATCTGAGCTCCAAAGATAAAGGGCATAACCTCCCTCCAGCCCGGACCCGGGTGCTCCTAGATGACTAGGGGCCTTCGTGGAGGTGTCAGAGGTTAAATTTCAAGCTGGGTACGCCGCCCTACAGGGACTTCCACCTCAACTGTAATTAATTCACTGGCTCACCCGGGGAGTGCAAAGAAGGCCTGGTAAGCCTGCGCCCGAGCCCTCCTGAGTGTTTTAGACGATCAGGAGAGGAACCGAGACATGTAAGAGGGTTGAAAGGCCACAGACAGGTGACACCACCGTGGATCATTGATTGATTACTGGGCGCTTTGTTGTCACGATTGCTATGATCCCTGCGCTGTGCTGGTGGCTCTGATCGCTGGAAGTTATCTTCGCTGATCGCCCCCAGTTGGGGTGCAGTGGGGTGACACTGTCGTGAAGCCCCACCCATAAGCAGCACACTACTACCCACTACAACACAGGGGTACACGTCGCTGTCTGTGCTCCCCGACTAGACCCTTTGAACGAGCTCACGTTTGCAGTTAGCAGTTCCTCCCCATACACTCCTGACAGCTCCCACAGGCTTCACTCCTCCTTGCACATGCGGTTGAGAATTAGGGTTAGGAACAGGTTTTAGAAGAGCTAATGAAGGTAGAATCAGTGTAAGAAAAATGGGGGTGGGGTGGATTTGTAGGAAGCATGCCTCTATGACTCATCTTCATGGAAAAGAAACAGCATGTGGCCAGGCGGCTGCTGGATTTCCCCAGAGCAAACAGGATGTGGGGGTGGGAAGAGGGTCTGAGCTGTGCACCCCGCCATAGCACGTGTCCTAGGAAGATCCCCCTAGCCAGTGATGGCGAACCTATGACACGCGTGTCAGCACTGACACGCGTAGCCATTTCTGATGACACGCGGCTGCTGAGGCGGCCGCATGCCGAGGATGAAACATTTGCGAAATAATGTTTTTTCCTCAAAGTGACACACTACCCGAGTTATGCTCAGTTTTTTGGCGAAGTTTGATACACCAAGCTCAAAAGGTTGCTGACCACTGCCCTAGACAAAGGGAGGTGGGGGCAACTAGAAAAGGCCCCCGCCCGTTTTTTTTAAATAACCCAATGGGAGACAGCAAGACCTCGGCGACCTATTAGGAAACAGGTGACCAAATAGTCCTCAGCCAATGAGGGACCGGAGGAGGGTCTAAATAAACAGGCTGTGTCCCTGCCCCAGGTGTGATCCTGTACAATGGGTGCCAGCTCTCCAGAGTGCTATTCAAAGTCTCATTCTCACCATGAAAAAAAGAAGAAGAAGAAAGAATTATAGATACAGAGACAGTAAAGCATCAAACAGACTTTCAAATTACAGGGGGAAAGTTTGGGAAAGGTGGGGGAGTTATGAAATCAAACGAAGGACTTGTATGCATGCATATAAGCATAAACAATGGACGCAAAACTCTGGGGGGGGAGGACATGTGTGGGTGTGGGGTGGGGGGGTAATTGTAAGATATGTACACATATAATACCTCAATAAAAATATTTAAAAAAAAAAGAAGAAAGAATTAAGGGTAGGAGTAAAATCTTTTAAATTTGCTGTACAACTTCCCGTGATTCGCCCTTTCAGCCAACACCTGCAACCAACCCGCTGCACCCATGAACTAGGCTTTGCTGCCAGCCATAAGCTGCCTCCATTTATGAGCAATAAGAGCTACTACTTGCCTAAGAACTCTAGTGCCAGTTAGCTATCAATGAAGAATTGCAAATACCCAGATCACCCCTTGGGATTTTCAAATCAATTCACCCCCTTTTCCTGGAGAAATACCAACAAGTAGGTATTTATTCAACAACTGCTCTGCATTGGGCATTTTTCTGGGTACTAAAAATGCAGACAAATAAATCCCTTTCCTGGGCTCTCCACATGGAGATGGCTAAAGAAACGAACAGCTGAAGCTTCCCAGCAAGGTCAGGTTTAGTATTTGTGCCACCTGCAGCGGGAATGCAGAAGGGAGCTCAGAGTCAGGACAGAAAATGAGACGACGTGGTTTGAGTTGAGCCCTGTAGGATTAACAAGCGTTTGCCTGGTAGGCAAGGAGACAAAAGGCATTTCCGTGTCACTAACAACAAAGCAGAACTATTACTCCCAGGGAGGTGGCTGTCCCCAGATTGGGAGGGTGCACAATAGCTGTTCAGCTAGAACAGGCTGACTTGGTGGCAATTTGTCTGCCAGGGATAATAAAATGTACAGAACAATCAACTTGGGTCTCTAATTAATCTGAGAATGATTTTTGTTTCTCAATTATTTAGCATGAAACGTTTTTTATTAGATTTCAGGACCTGAAGCCCCAGGCATACATGTATAATTTTAAAAGTATCGTTTGTCTCAAGTCTGAAAAGGGGCTTACTACTAAATAAATTAAATGGTAATATTTCCAGTAATTGTTAAAGAATATATAATATCTAAATGTAGAAAGTACTTAGACCATAGACGATCATCTTTCTAAGTGTTCTGTCACATTTTGGGATTTGACAATTAAATAGAAGAGATCTAGATCATGTTTAAATAATTATAGATAACATATCTATCAGTTTATTGTATAAATTATTTTTGGTTTTAATTCATCTTTGTTTCCCTCAGAGACCCTGACACTGTTATCAATAAATGTCTGTCACATAGATGGTGTTATTAATAGTTATTTATTAAATGGAATCAATTATATATCAAGACTCCAATATGTATTCCACAGTCTTATGTTGCAGGTTTTTTATCTAATACTGCAGTAGGTGGGTGGCTCTTCAATACATTAGGCAAGAAAAATAAATTATCTAAAATTGAATAAAACTTCAATTTGCAAGTTATTTACAAAATATGTTATTGAATTTGAGGATTAGATTTTGTGTCCCATTAGCATGAATTAGAACTAGAGGTTAGGGGCTGCTAATTATTAATTGTCAAAATCAAGTTTCAGTTTATTGATAAATTTAGGATCACACAACTCACCAACAAGCAGTTCTCAGAAGTGAAATCAAAGTACAATTAACTACAACACTGACAAATATTCTTGTCATCAATTGTTTGACATGTCTTTTAAAATAGTCCCCCATTTTTAATTTTGACCAAAGTTCAGTATTGCATCAGTAAATTAATATTCCATAACATAATAGACTGATTGAAACTATTTTTATTTTGATACTGGTATCAATCTCAGGTGTCAAGATAAATACAACATAGATAGATAGATAGATAGATAGATAGATAGATAGATAATAGATAGATAGATAGACAGATAGAGGCAGAAATTAAATAGACATAAATGACTCAATGGTACCTGAGACAAGTATATAATAACAACCCATTGAAATCATAACAAGTAAATTAGATTGCAGGTGAGAAAATAAATGTAACTAAGATAATTTCATCTTTATTATTAGAAAATTGGGCCATATCATTCATTTTTGAATATATATATTAGCATAGGAAAGGATGTCTTTTAAAGATTACTTCATCAGATCCAAGAAAATGTGGAGTATTACTGGATGCTATCTTTACCCCAAGTCTATCAAGAGTCTTTCTAGTCTTTTTTTTTTTTTCATGCCCTATTAAAGGAAACATAGTTCCTAACAAACTATTGATAAAGGAGAGAAGAACTTTAACTGCTCTGCCATTGGCAGCTACTATGGATTAACATACGGCCTCTGTAGCAGGACCTTAGAGGATTTGGGCTTGGCTAAGTCCTTAATGAAGAACTCTGAATACCCAGTGGCTATTTTTGTGGTTAGGATAGGGTGAAGTGTCAGAGAGAGGATAATGACACTTTATAAAGTAGGGATATAAAAAAGATGAATATGTCTCCTTCACAGTTCCTTCTGAGACCAGCCCTAGCAAGAAGACTATGACATGCATACATATATACGTATTTTTATATAGACTATCTATATAGGTATATAAAAGCCTAAGCTACCAGAACAATTGGAATGACCGGTCGCTATGATGCACACTGACTACCAGGGGGCAGATGCTCAATGCAGGAGCTGCCCCCTGGTGGTCAGTGTGCTCCCACAGCCAACTTCCCCCCGCTGACCAGCCTCCTACAGTTCCTCCCCCTAGCCAGCAGGCCCCAATTGCCTGATCGGAGCCAGCCCCTGGGCTGGGATGGAGAACCGGGGGTGGGTGGCAGTGGATGAGGCCCCTTTCCCATGGGGGCTGAGGACCTGCACCCTCCTTGGGGCCAGCGACCAACCTCCTGTGCCCCATCCCTCCCCCTGGCTGGCAGGCCCCAATCAGCACTCCACCTGCCTACAGTGGTGGTGACATGGCAGAGAGGGAAGGAGGAGGGGGGAAGGTGAGGAACGGCATGGTGGCAGGGTGCTGATGATGGCAGGGGTGGCGGCGGCTGGCATCCGTTCCTTCCGCACCTGGTCCGGTGACTGTCGCCTCCTCTCCAGCCGGGCCCTGACTGGCCTGGCCACAATAGGCCCTGATCATCGGCCAGGCCTAGGAACCCTATCTATGCACTAATTTCATGCACCAGGCTTCTAGTAAAATATATATTTTTTAAAGAAATGTAAACCTACCTAGCCCATTATATCCCATTTCTTATGTGATAAATCTCAACAGAAATCCTTTAAAAGGTACAAGGAATACTTTAAAACAGAAATAACTGTTTTTCCCTATCTTGAATAAACCTTCTAATGTAAGCAAGCTCAAAATTTTAGGAAATTTTTACAGCTGGTTTGGAACAAAAAAAAAAGGTAACATCTGCCCAGACAGCCTGATCAGTTGAATGAACCCTGAAAAACAATAGGATGGCAAATACTTCATTTTATTTAAGGCAAAGAAGAAGCACTGCCCCTGTAGACAATGCACACTCATCCCCAACACCGGGCACAGAGCCCAGCCCCGGACGCAGAATTGGTTCCTCAACTAGAACCTTCCTTTTGCCCTTGGCAGCCAGAGGAGGGTGGCGCTCTCAGGAGTGAGATGACACTCACCTCCACTAACCCGGAGGCCCCCAAGGTACTTAGCATTATGAAATAAGGACAATGAGCAGTAGGATGAGACCCCAAAAATGCAGTGAAATAAAGAAAGACAAATACTATGTAATGTTACTTATATGTGAAACCTAATGAACAAAATATACAAACAAACAAAACAGACTGAGGTACAGAGAACAGACTGATGATGCCAGCGAGGAGAAGGAGGGGGTGAGAAAGATGAAGGGATGAAGAAGTGCAGGAATTGTAGTTACAAAACGGTCAAGGGCGTGTAAAGCACCGCATAGGGAATATAGTCAATAACAGTGTAATAACCACATACGGTGCCAGGTGGGTACTGGAAATATCGGGGGGAACACTTGGTAAAGTATATGATCGTCTAACCACCATGCTGTGCACCTGAAACTCATACCAAATACTACTGAATGGAAACTGTAAGTGAAAAATCAAATTAAAAAGGGATACCAGAGGAAGCAGGGCTAATGAAAGAGAGAGAACCAACATTCAAAGCAGAATTGTTACCCGATGAGAGAAAATAGAGAATCTCATCAACATGAAGCAAGGACATAGGGTTTTTACCAGTTAATTACCACTTGTCCAAAATGGGAACCATCCCCACAAACCGTGATATTTTGAATTTAGTTTTAAAAAAAATCAATTGGCAATGAAAATTATAAAAATAAATATCTTACTCACAATGTGGGTGTTCTTAGGTATGTTCAGTTGAAAATTCTCATGAAAAATGATTTTAAAGTTGGTCAGGGCTGCCACTTGGGGAAAATGTTGTTTTCATAGACGCACATGGCGTGTAGGGAAGGTCCACCACTTGCGTCTACAGGCGCTTATGGTGTACAATGGGTAAAGAAAAGTCATTTGACACGAGCGCTGTATTAAAAGAAATACAGAATCACTGGGTGGGTTGACCAACACAGTGAAAACAGATGTCATAGCCACACCCCATGGAAATCCCTCTTGGACACCCACCATTATCTGACGTGCAATTTTCAGGACTGATAATATGTATTTCATCTCACAAGAAGGAATGCCTTTCCAGTTTCCATGCCATTACTCAGCCCAGTACCCTTGTTGAGTCTGTCTACAGGTCTGTAAGGTTTGCACAAGGTTTGCCATCTAGAAGTTACTTAAGCCATTCCATGGCATGAATCACACTGAAAACTCTTTGGGGAACTCTTTCATTGCACTTCTTTTGTGGCTCCTCCATCACCATCTAGTACACAGGGTACAAATACTTCCCAGTTAGCTACAATTACATCTCACAGTGAGGCATATTTAACAACATCTCAGATCTAGAGCTTCTTTTAGAGCCAGTCAACAATGTGTTAAAAATCAAACTGGCAAGGGCTGCTAATAATACGAATGTGGAAATTACTCATTGTTTTAAACTTGTTTTGAATTTAAAAATTTAAAATAGTATCTAAAGCAGATTTTACTACAAAGCTGTTTGTTAATTAAAAAAAAAAAAACAACCTAATTTGTAAGCTTTGGCACAGATTTATCCTAGTGTTCAATGCTAATGCTGATATGGCAATTCAGGGCCATCTTAGAAAAGAAACTAGATTTTGACAGTTAATTATTGCATATGCAAAGTACTCACTTCTCAAGATTTCCTCACCCATGAAAATGGGATTTTGCTGGTTATTATTTCATTTCCTTTGTGTCCTAAATGCTAGTGTCAGCTCAGAATACATAAAAGAGAGCCCACAGAGAATAAATCCATCTACTGTTATGATTGAAAAAGAACTGCAGCTGTGTGGCATCTGTTGCTAAAATCTTTTTAGATATTCTCAGTTGAGACCCTAATCATTCTGCGGATATGCAATCCTGGACCCCTATGCGAACTCAGCTATGTAACTATGATACACAGTCGTGAAGAAACAGCTTCATGAGTTTTTAAAATGAGTGTTTACATTGAAGTTCGTATATTAAAACAAACATTTGACTCGTCTTCAATGGTTTACTTGGCCAATAACAGAAACATCTGGAATTGGGAGTTGGAAAATCAGCTGTGTCTATCTCCTGTCATGATGGATGAGGAAATGTTAGCCCTGACCTGCAGACTGATCACTAACACTTACTGAATAATGGCACAAATACATCAACTCCGGTTTTAGAAAAGTCAAGTCACCTGATCAAGGAGGTCATGGCGGACCCTGTATCTCATGTTTCCAGTCGTTATGCAACTTTCCTCCAACCTAATAAAAAAGGTTGATTACCACCCCATTTTATAAGAGAAAGCTCATGTATGAAGGCTCCACTGAGACGCAAACATAAACTTATGTGAACCTATTACATTTTTCACGAGCAACAGCCCCTAATTCAAAACAATCCATTTTAAAACCACAATGGATTGTGTCTATTTTTAGGACAATAAATAAAGAATAATATAGCCTTTAGAATTACTCTATGTGTTGTCTAGCAACCAAGTAAATTCTTGATTCAAAATCTTCAAAAGAGTATTGTTAATGCACACAACAAAAAATGCTTAAAGGAACTCTACCTGGGACTAACTACACAGACACACAACTTCAGGAAGTTGTGTTTTCTAGCCTATTTCAAGTCCAAACAAGTGTCAGTTTGATCATCTTAGAAAAAAGTTGCTTAAGGGAAATATTTAAAAGTGTCCTTAGCACATCAATTCGATGAATGATCTTTTATAGACGTAATCCTGAAAATTCTAAAATTGGGTCTAGAGACACCCTTTAAGGCATGGCATCGTACTTTATAAATAATTTGGAAAAAATACCTTAGTTATTTTAACTCACAGATTTGCAAACACACCAATTTTCATAAACTGTTCCTTAGAAACAAATATTTCATGTAGAATGGCCTGTTTCCTCTTCATCAAATGTTAAAGCACAGTTCCAGAATTCCTACATGATCTAACGTGTTCAACTGTAGTATTTTGGATTTAAAATACAGATAGCTAGTAAACACAGACTCTGAAACCTTCTAAACTCAGCAAGGCTTTTAATGAATATAAAACACTGTCAGTTGTTAGATATTGAACTCATTTATTATTTTTATAGAATGATATTTGAGTCATTTAACCTAAATCCAACCTCTAATGTTCTTGACATTTTGGTCTTGCCATACTAAGTCAGCCTTTATTATAGCATGTATCACTGGCCTAAATCCACTACCTGTGAGGATAATGAGGTGTCTTTTGTTGTTGTTGTTTTAAAAAGCATGTTTTTCAGAGCAGAGAAACCTGGGTTCCAATCCCAGTTGTGTCATATATTAGTTAACCTAGTCTCGCTCCATGCCCCTATTTCCTCTGCTATAATAAAAGGAGAATGTGGCAGCCTCATAATCCAGTTGGAAGGATTTAAATTATATACATGCAGCAAGTCTTCACTTAGTATTGTCAATAGGTTCTGCGACTTTAAGTGAAATGTCATAAAAGGAAGCCGATTTTACCACAGGCGAATTGACATGAACAGAAGTCAAGTTCCTACTGCATCTCATCATTTAAAATGAAACAACATTGAATGAAATGACATTATTCAAGGATCTGCTAACATTATGCTCTAATATAATGTAAGATATACTAGATATATTTAATTATATACCATGTTATATATTATATATTAAATGTGTATATGAATTTAACTACATATATGTATCATTATAGATCCTTTATAATAATCATGAATAAATAAAAATTAATATATTGAATATATAAAGTTCTTGATAGGAAATATTTTCTTTTCCTTTGCATTTCCTTTGCAGTCATGAACTGATATTTTACAAAAATAAAAATAGAAATAATACCTTACTGATTCAGAGTAATTTGAGGTAAAAACAAAACAAAAAACAAAAAAACTATCCAATTAGTAAAAGACCTCAGACTATAATATTTTATAGAATGTTATCAGAATTTCTATTTCTCACAATGTTTTCAAGTAGAGAACACTATTTAAAACTGAATTCACTTCAAATAAATGCTAGCTACTTACTTATAAGCCATAAAAATAGCAAAGACTATAGAGGGCTCACTAAATTCCAGGTGCTAACCTAAGTGCTTTTATTTACTAACTTTTTTATTGATTTGTTTTTGTTTTGTTTTTTAGAGAAAGAGGAAGGAGGGGTGAGAGGGAGAGAGAGAGCGAGATTTGTTGTTCTGCTGAGTTATGCATTCATTGGCTGCTCCTTGATTGTAATGAGTGAAAATAAATCTCTCAAGGTGTCTTCTTGCATGTGCCTGACCATGGATGGAACCAGCCACCTTGGCATATTGGGAAGATGCTCTAACCAACTGAGCTACCTGTCCAGGACATCTAAGTGCTTTTAAATATAAAAAATAATAATAATTGCAACAATGATATCCATGGAAGTTCTCTAGAGATAGTTAAAATAGTTTTAATTTTTGTCAAACCAATTAAAGTGCATATAAATGTTTGTTTGTTAAGTTCAGAAAATAGAAAAGTAATTCATGGCCCATGGACATCTTTTTTAAAATAAAGAAAGAAAATTAGCTCTCTAAAACTTCAACACTTCAGTAGAGTTTTTTAAATTTTCCAAGAGAGCCAAAATTAATTTGCATTGATGGACAAAACATTAAGATTCGTAGTATTAATTGCATAGAATGTCATGTGATCTAAAAGTTTTCATGTGTTTGTCAAAATAAAATCATTGTATTGTTTCTTTTTGATTCAGAGAGTCCTATCATATAAAAATTCTTAACCCTTTTACTTAATTCAGAAAATAGAATGTCTTTGAGGCTGCGTTACACAGGGTTAATCCATTCTCCACAGTGAAGTGCACACATTTTAGCAATAACAATTTCCGTTCCACTGTCACCATATAAAATAGTGTTTACACTCCACGACTGTTGCTCCGGGAAATTATTGATGAGAGCAGCTGCTCCATTGGAAGAAAAGTAGAAAAGTCCTTTCTATCCAACCAGGGGCATTTCAGTCCTTGCTTTATCTCTGCCTCGCAGAAGCATGCAAGATTGGATTGCAGACTTTGAAATAAAATCATAATAATAAAATAAAGTCATAATCTTTAGAAGGGAACTCTTAAAACTTCACTTGGTAACTTTTATCAAGCTCTGAGCCATCTCCCTTTGCTCAGAATCCTTTGTGAAAAGACCAGATGAGAAGCAGAGCCTCAGCGAGGCGGTGCGATCGGCGCCCAACTTCAAATATAGCCCGTTGCTACTGAACTCACATCGTAATTGCAATTAAAACTCTACTCTGGTTCATGCATACATTATTCAAATTTGGGCAGTGGATTATTCAAACATTATCTGCAAGAAACACTTCTGAAAGCTTGCTAACAATTATGCTACAACCCTTCACACACAAATGCCATTCAATTAAAAGCTTAATGTATTTTTAGACCCTAAAATGGTCACTAAAATTGTTTCAACACAGCTCTGTTTCCAGATATCTCACTATTAAAAATGCCTCTCTTGTCAAATCTTAGAAAATTCAACATTCTTTCTCTGAAAAGGAAAGGTCTAGAGTTCATCTACATTGTTCACATTGAGTTTCTATACTTGAAAGGACAATGTCTTTGATAAAAATGTGGAAATCTGAATATTACTGCAAAAGAGAGATTCTCGATTACTGTTAAAATGTCGGTACAATGCCATTTTTGTATGACTTTAACTGACTTTCCCCACAAGCTGCATGAAACTGTACTTTCACATAAAAAAAATCAGTAAATCATTAGAATCATTTTCCTCTGCGTCCTAAAGTTAATTATTAGGACCTGCCCTTTGTCCAGGTCATAAAGTTTACAAATCCTGGGGTACATTCTTGTTTATGGTGTAGACCAGTGGTCGGCAAACTCATTCGTCAACAGAGCCAAATAGCAACAGTACAACGACTGAAATTTCTTTTGAGAGCCAAATTTTTTAAACTTAAACTTCTTCTAATGCCACTTCTTCAAAATAGACTCGCCCAGGCCATGGTATTTTGTGGAAGAGCCACACTCAAGGGGCCAAAGAGCCGCATGTGGCTCGCGAGCTGCGGTTTGCCAACCACGGGTGTAGACTATTTGAATCACCTCATTCAAGATGATGTCATCCGTGATTCACACCGGATATTCCAAAGGTCCCTAATGCCTTCGTGCAGCCTGGCATCTGGTCAGAACCACAGAATGCTTTGCTCAGTCGTTGCTGTCTAAGTCATTGTGAGGGTCACTCAGAGTGAGTGACCTTGGCTTGATGCATTTTTAAAATCGGAGGCTCAATAAGTGTTACTGCATCACCTCTGGGCAAGGAATTTCCCAGCCATTTGACTGAAATGTGCAGAGGCAGGTCTTACTTCTGCCAGGACTGGACCTCTTATACCCATTGCTTCTCGTTGGTTCTGAAGAAGTCATCTGCCTATTCCTGAGCCAACCACTAAGGCAGCTGAAATGTAATTCTCCAATTAGCTAGGCCTGGGTCACGTGACCAGGAATAATTTATGTAAACTGACCATCACACTCTCATCTCTTATTTTTGTGTGTTTTAAATATAAATACATCCTTGTCTTGGTTATACATAGATGACAAAATATCATGAAATCGTCCTGTTACTCATCACCTATGTTGTTGGATGAAATTTTTTCCCTATGTGTTAAAAGTAGACTATTATTCTTTGTCTAACTCTCAACTCCCAATTTTTTCCCATTCAAGGGAAGAATTTATAGGCTGGCCTAATCACTGTCATGTGGCAGCAGAGCAGAGGTGTCCAGTGTGCATTCCATGTGAGTCTCTGTCTGGGTATGTGTCTGTATTTGTACTCCACATCATTCCACAAAAGATTTCAACGTGGTTTCAAGGAAAATACGCTATATGACAAGATGAAACGAAATGCGTTTTGGCATCGTGGCTAAAGGAAAACAAAAGCACTAAGACAGCAGCAATAAGATTTTTTTAAAACTATAACTGCCATTGATTTGTACACAATTAGTAGAGAAACACTGTAAATTTGCTCTTTTAAGCTTCAGACCAGCAAGACCCAGGTGGACATGATCAGCTTCCTAAACAGCATTTCTATACAACTCACTCACACACACACACACACACACACACACACACACTTGTTTTACAAAGTTAAAACCATCACCAGCATCTGATTTTTCTTCCTCACTGAAGGGAGCCAGAGACACAAAATCAGAGCACTGGCCAGAGGTCACCTTGAAGGAAGTGCCCTGAAATGGTCGTCACCATTCGAGTATCAGTAAGTGGGGACCTGCAGCCTTATTTTGATTCTGTTTATGAAGCCCTGGGGCAGAGGACGAGAGGAGATGCAGGTTAAGGAAATGCCCTAAACGACCCAAAGGCCGAGTGTGGAACGGATATGAAACTATTAGCAGAATTTTTGCTGCCAGCAAAGAGGCATCTGTGTACACAGATGATGCTGTGTACCAGTTAGATCTGTCTGAGAGGTAAGAGGAACCAGCACAATCCTGGCCTCCTCTTTCTTTTGTTATTCAAAAATACAAATAACTAGAGAAATCTTGCATAGAAAAATTATATTTATAAGACCAAAAGAGCTAGAGAGTCTATTCTTAAAGAAATTAGCATTAATTTTCTCCTTTCAACTTGGCTGGAGAGGAAAGTGATTAGGTTTTTGGACTTGCGTTAATGAATAACTTAGGAGTCGTGAAGAAGACACTGTTGCTGGAGCAACCAGGCTGAACAAAATCCTATTGAGATAAGCAGAGAGCCTCAGGAGACTCCTGTCAGTCAAAGGAAGCCACTTCATTTCGTAGGGAACTTCCACGGTTCAATGTTGCATTAACTGAGAGACCTTGTTTGAAGCAACACTGTCACTTATGCATACCAATGGAAAATCTCAACAGAGACATTATTTCTGATTTTTGGATGAGAAATGAAAGAGTAACAGACCACGTGGGAAAGGGTTGTAAACAAAAGTAGGGGAAACCATAAAGAACTCCACAAAAGAGCCATTGCAGCAACAGTGTTGCCTACTCAGCAGATCTGTCGTGCAGTTGTAGTTGAATCAATTGGCTATGAACTCATGGCCTGTAAAAGACCCCGACAATCACATAACCCAATGAGGAGACACAGCCCACCGGTATTTACTGCGTTCCTACAATAGATGCTTTTCGAGCCACACAAGTCAGAGAAACCTCTAGGTATTGATGAATTATAAAAGCTCACCAATGTTGAATGTACTATAAGAAGCAAGCATTAAACCAAAGAGAGAAGAACATGCAGCATTATATTCTATTTCTAAAATTCTTTCTATTTCTAGGATTTAGGTTTTATAATGCTACATACATTCTTAAACTTTTCATTTTTTTAAATATTTTTATTGATTTCATAGAGGAAGGGAGAGGGAGAGAGAGATAGAAACAATGAGAGAGAATCATTGATCAGCTGCCTCCTGCACGTTCCCCACTGGGGATCGAGCCTGCAATCCAGGCATGAGCCCTGACAGGGAATCGAACCATGACCCACTCAACCACTGAGCAACACTAGCTGGGCTATTTTTCTTTATTTCTAGTTTATGGGAGTGCCATTGGTTAGTACAATTACATAGGTTTTATTTAATTAAAAAAAGGATGTGATTTTAGAGCAAAACAGGAAGTATAATAATTACTGAGGCAGATTTATTTGGATGAAGGTTTTGAACCTGGAGTGAGGAATGAGGGGAAAATTTGGATTATGAGATTATGGTTACTTGCTTGTAATACATGTTTTCACTTTCCAATTTTTCTGCAATAAATACTAATTGCTTCTAAAACCAGAAAAGCATAAATAAATTATATTTTAATTAAGTATAATATAATATCAAAATGAATAAAAGTAAATCTGCATTTGCTTCCATATGTTCCAATCTACTTTAAAATGTTTCATATTTATGTAAACATGTATATACTTGATGCTTACATACATACTGTATATTGCCCATACACTATGCCCTCAGCACAAAGTTATTGGTTTCCACTTCACTGTATAAGGTAAGGTTCCTTTAGTATGGATCATGCTGGGAAAAAGACCAACTGTTAAGAATGATGAAGATACCAATTTTTGCATCTCTGGTCAATGTTGTAGAATGCTGAAAATAACCATATATTTCCAAATGTAATTCTGAAATATACATTCAAAATTGTTATTAACTCTGCAGTTTTGTGTATTTTCAATACATAGCTATGGAGACAGATTAGTATGCCTTCTGTGGTCATTAAATGTTAAGTAAAAATATGTTAATTTGAAGAAAAATCTATTTAGGTTTGTATATTAAAAAAAAAAAAAAAAACTCCAGATAACTATAGGTTTCAACTCAGCATGATTTTCAAAAGGAAATGTGTTAACAAATACTGGACTGGAGTGAGAGTGCATGTCTAGAAAAGATATAGAGAGGTTTCCTCCATTTAGAGCAAAATATACTGATGCACCCAATGAAGTACAAAAACTATATAATGTTCTCCTATTTTTACGAAGTATAGTAGCCTAACGTGATGTCAGAAAATATAAGACCCCATCCAACTCCATCAGTAATTCCATTTAATGAACATTTATTGAGAACTTATCAACAGTCACCAAAAGGGTGCCAGAACTTATAACCAAATGAGCTATATGGACAGGAAATAAAAATTAGTTAACCTTTGTTATGCTATTATAACCATATTTATATTTGAACAGATTCTCATTCTTCAGTGACAGGGATATAAGTTGGCTTCCCATCTCTCCACCTCTTGCATCACACGTACACACACACATAGCTTGTTGCATTTGTAGGCAAGTTAAAAAAATTATAAATTTAGCCAAGTTGTCAGAGAAAAGGAACTTTTACTGGTCCTCAATTATAACCTATCATGGGAGACCTCAAACCTCTTCTCACGTGGTACTTGGTTATTAGTATACTAGAGGCCCGGTGTACAAAATTCGTGCACTCGGAGGAGGGGGGTCCCTCAGCCCGGCCTGTGCCCTCTCACAGTCCAGAAGCCCTTGGAGGGCGTCCAACTGACAGCTTAGGCCTGCTACCCACATGGAGCGGGCCTAAGCCAGCAGTCGACACCCTTAGCTCTGCCGCGGAGGCAGGAGAGGCTCCCGCCACCACTGCTGCCCTTGCCAGCTGTGAGCCCGGCTTCTGGCTGAGCAGCGCTCCCGCTGTGGGAGAGCACAGACCACCAGGGGGCAGCTCTTCCATTGAGCGTCTGCCCCCGGGTGGTTAGTGCGCGTCATAGCGACTAGTCATTCCGCCATTCGGTCGATTTGCATATTAGCCTTTTATTCTATAGGATTCTGGTTGCTATGATCTCATTTATTTTGCAATTCAGAATTCCCCCTGAAGCTCTAGGTCCTCATGGTTAATTCCCTGACATTCTGAGATATATAGGAATTTACTCCCTTACTTCAAATTAAGCTGAGCGGTAGGGAACTAGGAACTCAGACCTTATCTGCCTGGGAGCACCAGGTGGTTACTTGTTCTATGGAGCCCTCCCTGCTGGAAGATCTCTTGTTACCACTAAGAAAAGAATGTGGGTCAAGAAAATGGGCACGGCTCCTTCGATCGGGAATCTGATGATATTCTTTTTACTTTGTCTTACACTTTTTCCTTCTCCATAGCCTGAGCAACCTTTTTCTGTCTTGAAAAAAAATTGCTCTTTCACAGTGCACATTTTCTTAGACTTAGCATGTGTGTCTGCCTGTGCTGTGTGATCCCATCTTAAATATTTTATATTTCCAATAGCTCCTGCAATATTGTGCCAGATTTGTTTTTTGACCTAATAATACCCAGGGATCTTCAATATCTTCTTGTTGCCTCTTAAAAGAAATTCACCTTCCTTATTTTGTTATGCAAGTCTCCTGTAAAATCTGAATTTATCATAACTTGAATGGAAACGTTTCTTTCCCTCCTAGGTTCCTGCAGGAAAATCGCTGTAAAAACTTGCTCCTACGAAAGATCCGCCTCTCTAGTGAGACGGGTCTCATCATTGCTCCCAAAGTGCATCGCCCAGCTTTAATCTCGTTAATGTCGCTTTACATGTACTTAATTTCCATCCAAATCTGGAAACTTTCAAAATTCAAATCTAGACATCTGTCCTTCATAAATTTTCCCCAATACTTTGCCCATCTTGATCACTCTTCGGTCAGGCAACTGTTAATATATACCTCATCTTATGTTATTTGCAGTACTTTCTATTTTTATTATATTCTATTCACTTTTACATGCTCAGATATTACTGGAATGGAAGCTTCTCACAGATAGAATTCATGGCAGGCAGCAGACACATGGGTAAAATGCAACAAGTAAATACTTACTACAGTGAATTAAATATGTATATGGAGACCTAAAGAGAGAAAAAAATGACTGTTTCAGATATTGTCTCTCTACTTTATTATGATCCAAATAAATACAAAATATAAGGTGGGGCAAAGTAGGTTTGCAGCTGTTCCTATGGAAAATAATACAATAATTAATAAATAATAATACAAGAATAAGCTGTTTTTTCATATATTCACCACTGTAAACCTACTTTTGCCCTGTGTACTAGTAAATAAATATTGAATTTATTTCTGCCATGTAGACATTCTAGAGTATTTTAGTATTACGAAAACTCAACACGCTAGTACAGAACATCACTTGATTTTTAATAGTTTGATAATACTTAACCCAACTGCCTTCCCTGGTGCGATACTCTAATCCAATACCTTGAGAAGGCTTGTTCAGTCCTCAGTCTTTTAGGGATAAAATTCTCAGTTTGCTCTGGCTGTTTCTTTATAAGTGCTTTCTACTTTGATGCATTATTTAAAGTGAAAACATGTGTAGGAGCCTGTTTCTATTGGACATGTTATGTTCATTTGTTTGCAGAGACAGAAAGACAAAAACACAATCATCACCTTTGTGTATTTAAATAATTCACATTGCCAGAGGTCTTTTATGCTTACTAAATCAGCAGTGTCTTCCAATAATCTGTGAGACTGTATTACTAGTACACGATGGCTCTCTAGATACAATTGCCTTCCTCAATGCTATGACGCTTTCTTTCTGATATTAGATATTTACAGCATTGGTGAAAATGACACTTAAGTGTTATGTTACTTTATTGGGAAGTGTTTTTTTAATATGTTTTTATTGATTTTAGAGAAAGGGGAAGGGAGAGAGAGAGAGAAAGATCGATGAGAGAGACACATCGATTGGCTGCCCCCTACAAGTCCCCCCACTGGGGATCGAGCCTGCAACCCAGGCATGTGCCCTGACCAGGAATCAAACCAGTGAACTCTTGGTTCATGGGTCGATGCTCAATCACTGAGCTGCACGGCCAGGCTTATTGGGAAGTTTTTATTTCCCATGGGGTGATATTCTTTCTGGAAGCACGTTCGAGATCATTTCTAAGGGTTGTCTTTATTCTTTACCTGGGGAAGACCTCAGACAGGAAGTCAGCTCCAGGGACATTTTTCTCTTTGACTGAGGCTAAATCTACAGCACCCGGAACAGTCCCTGGCACTCAGTAAACATTTGCTAAAGAAGTAAAAGATTAAATCAGAAAATTGTTATTTTTCTCTATATCTTTTCTTTCTTATGTCTTTCTTAAAAGTACCTAACTCTGTCATTCCTCCCCGTCCCTCTGGGCTGAAAATCCCACTGATACCTTTAGAAACTAATTGAGAGAAATCATTTTTAACTGCACTGCTCTTAGTGGTAAAATACTAGTTGATGTGCACTGGGCAAATATTTATGGATATTAGGTAAATATTTATAAGTATTATGAAAACTTATCTACCCTCCCTCCTGAAGGGTTGCCTGATTTCTCAAGTTTTTGCAAGTTTGCATAAGAATGATAGCAAATAGAGCTATTTTCCTACAGGAACCTATGAAGAAAGTAAATGCTACCTTTCTCCTCAGTCTATGCCACACAGCATTTAATGATAGAAAGAAAAAAAAAAAGGAAAGAGACAGAGACCAATATTCACTGCATTAAAATATGGAATTTATTGAAAGCATCAGTTAGCTATTTTAGATTATATAGATTTAAACAACTAACTAGCTTACAGATATAAAACTTTCCCTTGAAACAAAATTTCACTGCCAGTAATAACACTTGTTCAGGACTGTCATTACAAAGATGGCAGCATCTGAGTAACCCTCCCAAAACACCTTGAGTTCTTAGAAGCTCCGATTTCTTTTTTTGTTTGTAACTGTTCCTCTCCATGGAAATCTTTAGTAAAAGGCGAAAGATTTATATGATCTGAAGAGAAACCAGAGTATAAAGCTCCGATTTCTTGGATTATACAATACATTACTCAACTCCTTTTACATGGTATCGAATTATTAATATTTAAGAAGCAAAGCCAATTCATGTTTAACTTTTGTGGCAGGAGCTCACCATGTGGCAGTAACTCCTTTATAAGAACAAGAATCCATGTACCTCCAGCTGTGACAGAAATAGGATGGGAGAAAAGCTCTCACCTTCTCATTGTCAGCATGTCATCTGCTGTAATAAATCATTTTAAGAGGCGTGTTTTACAGCATCACTTCTGCTCACTTCCTTGATAGTCAATTTTGGGTGCGTGTTGAGATACACTTTGCATTTTTATAGAAAGCTTTATGCAAAGTTAAACTTGTTTTTAATGTTGAATTTTAATTCTCTTGAAGTATTGAACTTGTTCATATTTTGAATCTTGGGAAATGGAGAGTTCTTTAATTTTTCTATCTAATTATTATTCTAGAGTTCTTTAATTTTACTATCTAATTATTATTCTAAAGGCCAGGGCCCTTTAGGTTTTGTTTTTGCTGTTTTCTTTTTAAGATCACTTATCTATAAGTTTACAGATATGTTAAAGCTACTGTATATATTTTTTAAATCTAAATTTTGTATCTACATGGAAAGAAAGTATACTATTTGGGTGCATTAAAGATATAACAATATTTATAGAAAATATTTCATTATTTTTCACAGAATATTATGAAGCTATATAAAATATAGGCTATAAAATGTGCATATAACTATATATAATTCTGCTTTTCTTTTATGATAATTGAGACTATAGCTATCACTCTTCTGCATTTTGCTTTTTCATTCCAAAATGCATCATGTAAATCTCTCCAGGTTAACCAATAAAGAACTAATTCATTAATGTTAAGGGAGACACGATGTTCCATGGTATGGATACCCCACAGTTTATAAAGCCACTCCCCTAGTGAAAGGCACTTCCTTTGTTTCCACTACTTTATAAACTTTTCTTTTACTCAATATATTTTTACATATTTTATTAAGTAACGATTCTCTTATTTATCTATTTGATAGATTATTGAAACTGAATTTTTTAAACAAAGGTGTAGATAAATATAGATGTAGATAGATATACATCATATACATATACATATTCATATGCATATCTTTATTTTAATAGATATTGCCAGATTACCTTCTCAAGTAGCACTGTAACCTTTACTTTTCCTAGTACATGAGATTTAATTCTTCTCTGTATTACTACCAGTGACAGGAACTACAGTTCCTTTCATTTTTGACAGCTCTATTAACGTAATGCAGTATGTTGTTTCCTGTTTTGGTTGTGTGTTTATGTGTATATGCATGTGCACCTTCTTCTTACTATCAAGTTTGAACTTCTTTTTCAACAAATATTGTTGACCATTTAGGCCAAGATCTTTACTATTTGTTTTGTTTTTAAATATTTTTAATTGATTTCAGAGAGGAAGGTAGAGGTAGAGAGAGAGAGAAACATCAATGATGAGACAGAATCATTGATCGGCTGCCTCCTGCATACCCCCCACTGGGGATCGAGCCTGCAACCTGGGCATGTGCCCTGACTGAGAATCAAACCTTGACCTCCTAGTTCATAGATTGACACTCAACCACTGAGCCATGCTGGCCAGGCATCTAGAGACTTGTTAATATACTTCCTGTCAGTCTAGAAGCTCTCTGGTAAGATATATTACATGCTGCATAAGGTATTAGTAAGTACAACCCAGAAACAAATCAAAATAAAAATATATGACAAGGGTTTATGCCAAGAATGAAAGAGGATGCATTATCAAAAAGTCTATCAGTATTAATAAAATAAAATAAGTGATCATATCAATAGATGATTAAAAGATCTTTGACAAAACTCACCAGGCATTCCCCATAAAAGAACTAAATAAAAGATTAACAGAAGCATAATATGTAGATCCTATCATACCACAACCCAATAGTACATGTTACAATAAGTAAAGAATCATTAAAATATTTCCAGTTAAAAACAGGATGAATGCTGTCACAATTATTATTTAATGCTGCCCTGAAAGTTTTAACACAAGCAATATCCCTAAAGAATAAATAAGTAGCATAAGCACTGGAAAAGAAAGGATAAAAATTATCCCATTTGGATGATTAATAAATCCAAGACATAAAATGTTCAAAAACAAAATTAATAGAGGACATTGCTAAGGTAGAAAGACACAGCATACATATGCAACACCAATAGCTTTCTCTATTCTAGCAATAAGTACCAATAAATGCAAAGAGGGGCAAGATCTCTTTTCATAGTGAGGAACCAAGAAGATACTCAATAACCAATACGTCAAGAAAGAACAATATAAAAACTACAAGATATTATTTTAAAAATAAAGAAAAGATCCGAATAAACTGTCTTACCATGTTCCTGGTGAGAAAGACAAAAGCGCCCCTGGATACCTGGGAGCTGGCCCGGCCAACACATGCTCTCCTGCTGAAGATACAAAATGTCATAGAATAACATCACCACTCATACTCCATCAACGTGATGAATACATTAAAAAACTAAGACCACTGCCTAATCATGTCTGCACACAGACAACACCTGAAAGTTGCCCGAATCATAAACCTGACCCAACATCTACCATCCTGGCTAATATGAATGCCGGCTTCATTCCTTTCGCCTGATACATGAGATCTTCTTACCCTCAATAGCAGAACTGCCCTGGCTCCTTGCAGTATCCGATTCAGGGCACAGCCCTGCATCCTTGAATCCTCTCCCAAATCACTTCACATGGGTAACTCCTATAATAGATCCTTATTTGTTGCAGAGAACAATAAAGCCAACTTACTCAACTACAGGTTGGTGCTGGCGTCATTGACACTAGATGGAAAGATTAAGAGCACAAACCTTTCAATTCTCCTAAAATTACTATTTAACATTTAAATAAATACAATCAGCATCTCCACCTGGGATGTGTTGTGGGTTGGGATTTGCCCAAAATAATCTTCAAGTTCACATAGAAATATAAATGCCCGAGAATAGTTTCAATCATTGTAAATAAAACTAGGGAAAATGAATATGATTGGTGGATTGTCGATATCCTGAAAAATGTTCCCATTGGGAAAAAGTGGGAAAAATGTGCAAGGGACTTCCCTATATTATGTCTCTTACAACTACATGTGAATCTGTAATTATCTCAAAATTTTCGACAGAAAAAAAGGAATAGCAATGCTTGTGGGGAAGAAAACTTGAATTATCAGAATTCATATTTTACTCTAAAATCAGTGAATACAAACAACAGTTGCTGGTATGAAAATAGATTAATTGACTAAAGTATAAAATCTAGAAATATATTTATATATTCATTATTTTTCATATATATTGATTCTCAATTCAGATATTATTGTTTAGATTAGATAAAAGTGTTTCAAACTTCTGGGAAGCAATATATAAGACTATGTGATTATTATCCTACATATTTTAATCAAGTTGTTTGATATACTGAATATAACAATTACTCAATGAATAATAGGAAGCAACATTTACTCTTTCAGAAGAATGTAAATTCTATTTTTAAAGTTGTATATTATATTTAAATTCTGCTTTTACATGAAAAATTACAATTTAGGTGTACATAGTAGAAGTGATATTTGTGCTTTTAAGTTAAACATTAAAATAATATCTAGCATGAAAATATATATTTACTGTTATTATACAAAGCAAAGGAGGTCCTCTCTATCCAAGAAACACATAAACCACCCAAGAAAGATTTTATCTATGAAAGTTGCTCTATCAGGCCAAAGCTTCATTCTTCTAGTCTCCCTCACAGGTTCTTAAATAAATCTAATACCTAATGACTCTTTCCTAAAACCGCCTTCTCTCCGGGAAGTAAGTTTCTTGTTCCTGCTCTGTGGTAATTTATCTTGATTTCTTTCATTTTTTTCAGCTGGTCTCCTTAATCCTCTTAATTACAGCTTCTTTAAAACTCACCCTTATGTACTCGCACTCTTACCAGATCATTTCATTATCAATTATCTGTAAAATTAGTTCTTCAATTATTCGTGGTTTTTAATAACTTACTGTTCTCACCCATCAACCTTTCCAGTTCGAAGGTAGTATTTTTAGATGTTTCTTATTCTCTTAGGTCCATTAATCAAGGACTACACTGATCTTTTTTCTCTCGAGAACCCCGTGGAGTTCCGACCTCTCCTGGGGCTCAGGGCTGGGAACAGAGTTTTTCGAAGTCAGGGGGCCTGCAAGTCACGTGAGGGGCCTGTCAGTGATGCAATTCCCACCTCCATTGCCAGATCTCCTGACTAGGAGGTCTGTGTGGGACACAAGAATTTTTTTTTTTCTGAAAACATTTTTTCTTTATTTTTCCCCAGCCTCATTGTGATATGATTGACATGGAATAAGGAATTTGTATCTTAAGCAAGCACCTTACATGATTCTGATATGGGGCATGTAAAGCCAATTCTTTTTTGTTTGTTTGTCTGTTTTTTAATATATTTTTTATTGATTTCAGAGAGGAAAAGAGAGGGAGAGACAGACAGAAACATCAATGATGAGAGAGAATCATTGATCAGCTGTCTCCTGCACACCCCCACTGGGGATCAAGCCCAGAACCCGGGCATATGCCCTGACCGGGAATTGAACTCTGACCTCCCAGTTCGACACAACCACTGAGCCACACCAGCCAAGCTAAAGCCAATGCTTAAGAAACCCAGGAGGAAGTGTGAATGGTGCCCAGGTCAGAGTCCTCCTCATGTGCACCTTGTGACAGAGCCTAGAGCACGGCCATTGGAATGGGCGCTGCTGCTGCTGCTGCTGGTAAATCGTGGGCAGGATCTCAGCCTAAGGCTGCGACCCCAGCCAGTCACTGAGACAATCCACTGAGTGACGGGGGCAAGAGTCAAATGAACTCAAGCCATTGTGCTCACATCTCTGAGCCTCAGTTTCTCCCTCTGTAACACGAGGACAGCCGCACCCCGCAGGGTCATTGTGAGGATTCAGTGAGGCCACATGTGAAGCTTCCTCTCCGAGTCAGACACGATGTAAGCGCTAAGTAAATATTAGCTCCTGTTTTTCTTCGGGGAACGCTTCACATTTCTCTTAGATGTTTTATTCCTAATAACTGTTTACATTTCTGAAAGAGCCCGGCCTGGGTGAAACACCTCGCATTGTGCTGGGATCCCGCAGGCACTGAAATTAGATCAGAAACTCAACCACGAAGAAGTGCTTTATTTTCCTCCTGTGTTTAATTTTCCTTTGTCTGAGGTGAGGGGGATGATCTGAAAGCTGAGAGAAAAACCATGAGCACAGGGTCTGATGAGGAAGAAGATACCTCCCTCACGGCCCAGCTTATACTGTCTCTCCCCCCCCCCCGCCCCCCCATGTCCTTACACGGTGGCCCAAAGTCACAGAGAAAGACATTTTCCTCTGTTAGGGACATAATAGCATCGCAAAGTACGGCCATGGATCTGTTCGTTCTGTGAGCCATAGAAACATCTCACATTTTCCATCAAGTTTGAAAAGGGAAACAAAGACAGTGAATGCTTTCTCCTGGGGAGTCTTCTCAGAGAGCAAAGCTCCGGAACCCAACAAGGTTCTGCAGAAAATTACTGGTCATGCCCTGGCTGGGTGGCCAGTAGGCGGATTTGATTCCTGGTCAGGACACATACCCAGGTTGCAGTTCCATCCCCAGTCAGGGTGCATGTGGGAGGCAACCAATCCATCTCTCTCTCTCTCTCTCTCTCTCTCTCTCTCTCTCTCTCTCTCTCTCAAAATCATGTCCTTGGTTGAGAATTTTTTATAAAGACAATGACTGGTTGTTTGTGCCCCTGGAAAGAAAAGGCAGACCACCCCTCTTGGTTTCAATTAGTGTTCTGATCAAAGGATTTTGCAATTCACTTTCTACGTAGGAAGCTGTGAGTGTATAGTGAACACACATCTGCAAAATCCTAAGATGTTTCCTCTCCAGCCCCATGAAACAGTGTGCTGGTCGCGCATTCAATACACGATGCCAGACCCCACGCCACGACCTTCAGCGGCTGTCGCTCTGACAGCAGGAGGGTATCCCCAATACCTCCCCTCCTCCTGCGTGAAACATTTCCCATCAGGCATCTGTACCTCCAAGCCAGGTGGTTTGTCTATATATTTTCTTTCTCTTCTTTTTTTCCTTTTGTTTAGTCTATTAAAACTGCCCTGTTAGCTCAGGTGCCTGAGAATATATCACAATTAACTTCTTCTGGCTAAGATGATAAGACATTATAGAAACCAAACTTAATGACCACACTCCTAGTAAGTCTTTCTCATTTGAACAAGTATCTCTGCTAAAGAGAGAGATGTTTAGGACAGGAAAAGACTACCAGTGTCTTTAAATCGTGGTGCAGATGCAGCCAAATCCTTTGCATTACAATGTCCAGCTTCCAGTAACATATTAATTCACTAAAATGGAAATCAATTATCTAACATGTGCTAGGCACTTTTTATAGTCTAAGCAATTAGAACTTACATTTAGCTAACATATTGAGTGTTTATGCCATGCCAAAACAATTTAATGCCCTTTACATAGACTAACTTAAAATAATTTTGAGTAAAGATACTATCTACACTTTATATGTAAGAAAGGTACCGTATTTTCCAGCGTATAAGGTGACTTTTTAACCCAGGAAAATCTTCTATACGCCTAGTTGTCTTATATGCCGGAAAAGATAGATAGAGATACCGTAAAACCCCTAATATGCAAATAGACCGAACAGAGAAACAACCGAACAACCGGTCGCTATGACATGCGCTGACCATCAGGGGGGTACAGGAACCATGGCGGACGTCGGCTGCGGCAGGATGGTGGAGCAAGTGAACTGGGGCATCAGACCAAGGTGGGGCATCAGTCGCTGTCATCACGGCGAGCTTCTGGTGGTTACTGAAAATTCTTTGCTCCCATGTGCCACAGTCCTGCCTGGCACCGGCACCTGCTGCCAGCACCAGCCCCACTCGCACCTGCTGCCAGCACCTGGCACCGGCCCCGATCACTCGGCGCTGTCAGCAGGTGCAAGCGGCAGCTGCCAGCCCCGATTGTCCCGATTGCCCCTCACAGCTTCTCCATGAGGGGCAATCAGAGCTGGCAGCTCCTGAGGGGCCATCAGAGCCAGCGGCCACTCACACCCGCTGCCAGCGACAGCCCTGCTCGCACCCACAGCTAGCGCTGGAGCTGCCACTTGCACCTGCTGCCAGCGCTCAGCGCTGTCAGTGGGTGTGAGCAGTGGCTGCTGGCCCCAATTGCCCCTGAGGGCTTCTCCACCTCCCCCTGCTCCTGAGGGGTGATCGGGGCAGCAGCAGCCGCTCTTACCCACTGCTGGCGCCGGCCCAAATTGCTCTGCGCCATCAGTGGGTGTGAGCCGAGCCAGTGCAGTCAATGCTTGGGAGCAGGGGCCATGGTGGGAGGGGCTGGGCAGGGGCGCAGAGGATGGGCCAAGACCCGCCCCTGTGCCCACCACAGCCTTGCGGCCCACAGCTCCTTTTAAGGTGCACAAATTCGTGAACCGGGCCCCTGGTATATATAAGAAACAGAAAGGTTTGATATGCTTGCCAAGGTCACACAGCAAGGAGGTATTAGAACCATGACTGCAACCCAGGCTGCTCACTCCACAGTTCAGGGGCCGAAGCATCATAAGCTTTGCCACTTTGAGAAATCTTAGGTGAGACTGCAAGCCCACAGGCTTAGGAGATGATGGATGAGGAAGAAATAACAATACCAAAACATGAGCTACACAGCGGATGCTGTGCCCTGGAGGATGCCTGCTTCCGACGGCAAGGCTCCTTGTTGCTGTAGACAAAAAGGACCACCTCGCCCAGGTCAGCCCTTCTTCCAGGCCAGATCTCAGTCCATGCTGATGACAGAGGGCTATTCTGAGGGCCATTCACGTGGCACACCTTCCCAGGGGCTCCCCGGAGTCTCCTGTGAACCTCCATCCCAGCCTGGTGTCTCCCTCGGCTCAGCCTGCTGTCTTCCCATTCCTTCCACAGTGATAATCCTCGTGCTAACCGCCATCCCAGAGTCTGCTTCCTGGGAACTCTGACCTAATACATGCCATCATATAAGCAAGATTTGAGTGAGGTGAGAAGCAGGACAGAAATTCATTAACTTCCTTTGGAAGTTCTATTGGCAGTGGGTAGGATTGAGGGCAGAGTGCATATTCCAGTCCTTAGTTGTAAACAAATGCCCAATATGGCTAGTTTCCATTCCAAAAACTCTTTATTAAGGAACATTAGGTAGTTCATAGGATCTCGGAGAGAGTTCTCAGAATCATAACACAGCTCTGGAATTATCACCATCCACATGCGTGCACACACACACACACACACACACACACACACACACGCAACACATCTGCCCAAAGCATCCCTGCCACGGTCAGCAACCCTCTGTCTAAGATGGGACTCTAAAACCTCTTCCCCGCCCCCAGAGGACAGTGTACCTTCACCGTCGTGCTGGTCACACCAACACCGCCCATGCCAGGCCACCTCCTAATGGTCCTAACCCCTCCGTCCCCATCTGATTTGTAAAGCACCGGTCAGACCGCCTCCTAGCAGCAAGGGCATCTGCGGATGTGCCATTCAGGATGGACTCGCAGGAGGAAGTCACCAGGTGCAAGGAGAATGTTCAAAGATGGCAGCTGGCAGCACACATTGTCCACTGTGCCAGGATTACTGGATTTTCCTCTTCCTAGAACAGGGAGACTGTGTAGGCTCTCTGGCCCATGCAGAGTCCATGGCAGGTGGAATAGAAAATTAATAGCCAGCCTCCCTTTCTTAATCAGATGCTTATTGCTCTTTCTCCTCTCTCTGCCCACAGAAAGTAGTATCAGATCAATTTTGTATATTTAGAATGTTTTAAAAGCATTTTGCCATTCCTCTTAACTTGTTCTTTGTCCATTTTTAATGATTTCAATTAATCTCTATATTTAGATTCAGTGTAGTATTTGTATTTTACAACAACCTAGACCAAAAGCAATTATTGAATAAAATATGGTATTCCTAGAAATAACCATGCAATGGTTCCTGCTCCCTGAAAGGAACTGTACAATTGTGGAACACGTTTCCATAGTTCACTCATAATTAGGTCCATCTTGTTTTATTTATGATTTAAATCAAACTACCTTCATTGAAAGGAACATTTATCATAATTGTTATTAAAGTAAGTTCATAATAAGCCAATCTCAGCTGCCACTTTATAATACAAATTATAATTTAGTCATACACTCAACTTACTATTCTGAGCTAACTAGTTAAAACCTTCAAATTCTAAAATTCTTTTAATCACTCTGGTTTAGACAAATATAAGGGTGATTTGTAAAGCTATGATCTCAGGTACGAGATTGGAAATAGGGGTTAATAGCCCATCTTATTAAGTCAGCAAGCTATCTGGCACCTCTTGCCTGTGAACTGTCCACAGAGAAACAGAGGCCCAAAGAAAGCCGGGGAACCTGGATTATCACTCTATATTTAGGCAAAAAATGTTCCCCTCCAAGCAACACACACACACACACACACACACACACACACACACACACACACACAGGTTAATGTAAATGGTCTCGATAGAATATGTATTGAACCATTAGTTGTTAAAAGCTATCACACATTGGGTTTGCATCAATGTTTATGGCCTCTTTGTCACTTGACCTTTTTTGGCCTCCACTCAAAAGCAAAATTACATAGGCTATCGCAATAGCATTAACAGCACTTATCCTAATGAGAATTAAGAGGAAACCAAAATAACTCCATGACTTTCCAAAATTCTACGTATAAAATAATTTTAAATGTCTATGGCTTTTACCTAAATGCATGAGACAAAATTTTTGTAGCTATCTTCTGAGTCTGAACTTTTTCTTAGATGTAAAATACTGATGTGCTTGTTAGGACTGGAATGGATTCAATGTAATTTTCATTTGATAGCTTTGTTTCTTATGGTAATTGTGTATCTACAAAAAAAATGAAAGAATGAAGTTTCTGATGAACTAGGCATTGGCTTCAAAACAGAATCATTTGTTAATAAATAAGTGATATGAAAAGGAACTTAATACTTGACTATTGAACTGCTTTTATTAAAAAAAATTTTCCACAAAATCCAATAGGTTAATTGAAAAAGTTATTCAACCCTGTTTGGAGACCTAGTTTGGGGGGAAAAAATAAAGGTATGGTTGATGTTTTAGCTTTTAGCCACAACCATGGCTTTTCTAGCACTCTCGAGAAATTCTTCACAGCCATGTTACCCAGGTGGAACACCTGCTAAAATAAACTGAGAAATAATAAGATATCTCTTCATATCATTACAATAAAGGTATAAGTATGCTAGATGTAAGGATTGGTTCTATGCTGATTCCCTCTAACATTGCTAAGGAATTAAAAATTGCAACCAAAATAATAAAATGAAAAACTCAAGTTTAGTGGACATAGGGCTAGACAGAAGCAAAATAAGATGACAACAGAGATTAAGTTTCAAGCAAAGATCTTCTGTGTTGACTGTGTTGGAGAAAAAGTAGCTAATGCTTTATTTAGATTGATGCAAGAATCCTTACATGCAAAACCCAAATCCTAATTTTTAGCAGACAACACGGCGCAGAGGTAGTCAGGCCAAGCTTAAACCCTATCTCCACCACTTCCTGGCTAGGTGACTTTAAAGAAGTTGCACTCATTTGGGTTCCATTTTTTCATCAATAAAAGGAGGCAAATGCTAACATCTACCTCATAGGCAGGTGTTAGGATTAAATTTCCTTCAATAAAAAAATACACAACCTTTTTTTTTTTTTTTCCTGAGGAGAGCAAATAATTCACCCTAATACTGAATCTATGGCAACAACAATAAAAATGAAAATAAAGTAAAAAAAAACTGGTAGACCAATTAATAGAACGTGTATATAACAACATAGACCACACCCTGACAGAAATAGCCTATTTAAAAGAATTCTACGGGCCCCTGCTCCTCTGATTTTTCTACTCTGGGCATGCCCATCAATATCTAATATAATCGCCAAATTATACCCACCGGATCCACGTGTCCATATTCTGTGAGAACTAGAGTGGTTGCCAACTCTATTTTTTTTTTCGAAGACAACAAAGGTTTCTGTTTTCACTTTTTAAATAATAAAAGAATAATAATAATTATATTATTTATTTTATATTGATGGTAGAATGTCTTTAAAACTACTAACGATATAGAAAGTTCTCATAGCAACCTTCTTTAGCTTCCAACTTGAATGCTGTCCAATAATCTTAAATTCAGACATAGTTTAATATAAGCCCCAAATCTCTAGCATTAAATAATGTCCAACAGGCCTATTGGCCAGTCATTCCACAGACAAACAGCTAATTTTCCCAACCATTTATCGAAAAGACTGTCTTGACTCCAGTGTATGCTCTCGCCTCCTTTGTCAAATATTAATTGGGCGTAATGGCTTGGGTCGGTTTCTGGGGTCTCTGCTCTGTTTTGTTGATCAATATGCCTGTTCTTGTGCCAGGATCAGACTGTAGCACTTACTCCTGTCATTCTGTTTTCACGGAAGGACTCAGATTTTAAGGAGTTCATCAACCAGCTGAAGCCTGGCCGGGTTTCATAAAACAATAGGGCAGTGTGTTATATGGTTATATGTATAAAATACAGGTACATGCTGGCCAGGTTTCATAAAACAATAGGGCAGTGTGTTATATGGTTATATGTATAAAATACAGGTACATGCTGGCCAGGTTTAATAAAACAATAGGGCAGTGTGTTATATGGTTATATGTATAAAATACAGGTACATGCTGGCCCATCTCTATCTCTATGCTTCCTGCATCTCTAGGTTCCCCCTAAGCTTTGCTCCCTGGCCCCATGTCCTTGTAAGATGATCCCAGGGCCTATGTTGCAATTTATAGACAACTACTAGTCTGGAGTGAACTTCCAGCGTGGACGAGTAGAGGGCTAGAAATCTGACCCCGAATAGGTTTCTGGTGGCCCCAGATGAATAAGGCATCTGGTAAATGGGGACACCGAAACATGGAGACAAAAAGGCAGGGTCAGAACGGAAGGAAGTCTCCATGCAGATTCCCATCCCAAGATGTCAAAGCTGTCTTCCCGACAAAGGCTCTGAGACCAGACATCATCTCAACCTCAGGAAAGGCCTTACCGAGTTCTGTGTCAGCTCTGTTTTAGTGAGGACTGCGGTAATGCGGTTCAGTAAATCCTGGCATCTGGGACTACAGATACTCTTAACAAATGGCTGCTGTTATCCTTACTTGTAATCTTTGGTCGTTAGTCTCTGCTGAGCTTTGTCTGCTGTAATAATTATTCACGTGCTTTCCAACACAATGGAATGATTGGCATGGCAATATTCTACTCCTTTTATTTGAAAGGATCCCTATCATTTTGGAACATGAGCCAAAAAAAAAAGATTCACAATTACACAGAAACATTTTTGTCATGTCTCTTAAATATCAGCTCCTGAGCCAGCACTCACGGAGATTCCTGTTTCAATATTTCAAACCCGATGGAGAGAAGACCTCACTAACCCTGGGGACGGGTGGCTAGTGTATTTTCATAGGAAAACACCAATATTCCGCACTTCTAGGGATTAATGCCTTTCCTTTTCAATAAAATAATGCATGTTTCTATTTTAAGTAATATGTATTCCTTGTGTGGTTGTTCATAATAACATATAACTACGACATATAGAGACTAGTAGGGAATCATATATTTCCTAGACACTGAACTCAAGTTCTGATTTTAGACTTGATAGTCCTAAAATTTCCCAGAGAATTTAGCAAAATGTCCAAAGTTCAACAGAATGGCTTCTACCATAACCACTAGATAGATAACTACACTACAGCTCCAGTTTCTTGAGCTTCAGTCTGTACCCCCAATTTATTAACTGAATATCTCCACCTTGGTGCCACCAACCAACACCACCAAATTATCTCCCAAACCACTTCCTCCATAAAATCCATTCCTTCTCTGGTCCCTATTTCAGCTAATTTGAATGATTATTCATTTATTCTCCTTGCTCAAAACTGTAACTCGTTATATATAAGTGCTACTCTTTCCATATTGAATGGGTCATAAAGTTCTGTAGGTGTGTTACTCAACCACGTATCTCACATTGGTTCCCCTTTTTCATTACTGACATACTCTTTAGCTCCCACAGAGACTATAGCAAAACGCCCTTACAAAGGCCCGAGCTTCCTCCTCTTTCTAATCCGCCTTGAGCACAGTCGCCCCATACATCTTCCTACTGATGATGTCATGCGGTTCACTCTACACAGAACCTTCTCCTAGCTTCCTATTGCCAATTAGATGAAGTTCAAACTCCTCGCTTAACCTGTTAATCGTAGCCCTCTATGTTCCAATCATAACGTACCTTTCTAATCTTCCCAATTTATATACACTTAATGTCGATCTATCAGAATTATTTATTGGACTGGTTTCTCACTGCTTTAGCTTCCTTAACATTGTTTAGGACATTCTTTAGATCTCTTATATAAAGATGCATGTTAGAAAAATAGAGTATGTGTTAAAGTATTGCTTCTTTTTTTAAAAAAAATATTATTATTGCTTTCAGATAGGAAGGGAGAGGGAGAAGGAGAGAAGCATCAATGATGAGAGAGAATCATCGATCGGCTGCCTCCTGCACGCCCCACACTGGGGATCGAGCCTCAAGCTGGACAGGTGCCCTGACTGTGAATCGAACTGTGACCTTCTGGTTCGTGGGTTGACACTCAACCACTGAGCCACATCAGCTGAGCTAAAGTATTGCTTCTTCTGGTAAGTTTATCTTGATTTCAATAGAAAATATTATGCAAATTACTATATCTACTTTAATTTTTATCATGAGTGTTACATTGCTCAGACATAGCTAACTTGTATCAATAATAGTTTTCCCTATGGTCTAGTAATATCTTTTTTCCTGGTAATTTTAAAATTTATATTTTAAATTTTATACAGTATTTTTTATTATCTCTAATCAATCATTTGTTTACTCTTTGTAAGCCATTTAAAATACATAAGTAACTAGAATGAGGCAAGGTAAGCAAACTTCTCCTCTCATAAGCCCTAAATAATATTCCATTCAATACAAACTTATTTTGTTGGCCCCATAGAATGCACACCGTTTTTGGTTATATAATGTACGCCTGTCCTCTCTCAGCATCCTTAAACAGACCTGACCTCTGTAGGACGACATGTCTCTGAACATCTCCAAGTTCTTCCCTGTTGTGCAGGCTTCCCTACCTACTGCTACCAAGTACGTCCTTCACCCGCTTCCTACCCAGCGTGGCCCCTGACACTCTCCTCCGAGCCCTGCTCTGAGGCTTCCCCAGCTTCACCTCACACTTCCACTGTCAATGTCCACTGAGGCCTGAAGCTGATGCTGCTCCCCCGCCCAGGCGGCCCTGCCACACCTAAGAACCCCAAGAACCCCAGCCGCCCAGTGGAGACACCCAGGAAAGAAAGCCGGCTAAATTAGCAACCCCAAAAGGCCTTTGCTCTAATTTACACAGTTCACATTCCAACCAGTCTTCGGTTTCTTGCATTCACCTCCTCCATGGAGTCTTTCTTATCTTTATTCCTCCCGTAACCAAACAGCCTTCTCCTAAAATATGAAGCATTTAACTGCTTTTCAAATAAAGTCATACTCCCTTTTATTGGAAGGACAAAAATACAAATAAAAATAGAAGGCGTAATTCTCCCTGTGGAAAATAAGGACTTTTTCTCTCTTGCTTTTTCTTGGAGCATTTACTTTAGAAGACTTCTAATCTTAAGTACTTTCTCCTCTCCCCTTGTATCAATCCCTTTGAAGACTAAATAGGCCTATTGTCAGCTGTAAGACCCAGAAATGCCTTTCTCAAGGACCAGGGAGCCATCTCTCTGTAAATGTCAAAGGGGATAGCACCCCTACCTCCCAATTTCTGTGGGAGGGTAGGAACAAAACTTCTGTGGGCACTTTGCTCCAATTAGCAAAATTCCCTCCTGTTGTAAGAAATAAGTTTGCTGTTCCTCTCAATAAAGCCAATTAGCTAAGACGGATGCTGCCCCATTTACCAGGTACCATGAGGGTGAATTATGTTTGACAAGTGGTGTCATGAAGTCCGCTTACTGAAGATTAGTTACTGTGATTTATCTTGAGAAGATGTAGATCATGGGTCAGATCAAATTGGCTATAGGAAAGGGTGAGATTCTTTTCTGTCTTAGCTAATAGTCTTAAGGAGGCAACACATTCTGGTTAATGCTTATTCAATAATAAAAGTGTTTTCTTTTCCTTTTATCTTTGTGGAAGGGACTCTGGTTTGAGAACAGATTTTGTTTTTATTTCACTAACTCTAGACACCATAGATACTTGAGGTGTTTCATTTCCCTTATAAACTACAATAGTTTTAAATCACTCTGTCATGCTGGATGTTCAAGTAATGTCATATTACAAACCAACCTACAACAATTACATACAATTAGTCTCATTAGTAAGTTCTTCTGTAGATATTAGAATAATCTCTGATACTTAAAGGATGTTGAGGGCACCTGTGTGTGCCTGCTCGCATGCGCACACCCTACACCCACATACACACACACTCTCCCCTCTTGCTACCAGGTTGTATATTATAATGAAGGCCAGCATTTGACTAAAGTCAATGTCCTGCCACCTATACACATATTTTTTTTAATCAAGCAAAACAAAATGCTATAAAATATGTTCAATAACTTAATAAAGTCTCAATTCTCTGTCCTTTTAAGCACTCTAAAATGGACCTACATGAAAATTACAAGTCATGGCAGTTGCAACAGTAATTCTTGCAGTAAGACTCAGCTAAACGACTGGCCAAGTGTCAGATGCCAGAATCCTCCACAAATCTTTGAACACAGGTTACATGGAAATCTTAAGCCAAGGATACATTTCTAAAGAGTATACACAATTGGATTCATTGCATTCTTTTTTCCAACTCATGAAGAGTGGGATTTTATTTTGCATATTTCTAGTGAGCCCACATACCTTGAATGGTACTCACTTCACTGACAAAGCTTTAGTAATGGGAAACTTCAGTTCTCCACTAGTCACACGGCATATCCTGTGGGGTTGATGGAAAATTCAGCCAGCTGAACCGTGTGCAAGCTTTTCATGAATCTTTCAAATGCTGACTTCCTCTAAATTGTGTATCTCGGATCACTGTGCTTCAAAGTAACTGGCTGTTTTACCAGTTTCAGCTAACATTTCAAAGTAGATGATAGACAATATAACACTTGCACCTTAATTGTCATTAGATCTTCCGAGAGCCCTCTCATGGACATTGGTAGGAAGGCTCCTCCCTGGGACCGTGTAGAATTTTACATCCTAACACTGCACACCCCAGAGCTCAGGCCAAGGTTTTTATTTTTGTTTTTTATAGTCTAGACTCTCTCCCTGGGTGAGCTCATCAGTTCTCAAGGCTTTAAATGTCATGTGTAAGCCAACATGTCCGAATTTATGTCTCCAGCCTGGAACTCTCCCATAACCCCCGGGCTTGTTCATCCGACCCCTGCTTGACATCTTCCATCTTCACTTGGGTGTTTAATGGACATTTTAAAACTTATCATGCCTATAATTGGGCCCATGTGTTGTCCTTTTTATTCTGCAGCGTTTAGCTTAGTGTCTAGCATATAGTAAATGGCCTTTCAGTATTTTTTACTGATGGAACTTGTACAATTCTAATGTCACATAAAACCAATCATTCTATAAAAATAATTTTATCCCAATGGCATTCAGTGTCAAATGTTACTGTATACACATTTGGGGGGGAGGGGGATACTTATTATGGTTAATAATGCCACCAAATGTTGGGCTTAAATTCAGTGCATCTCTGACCAAAGAAAAGTAGAGCCAGTATCCCACGGTGTCTGGCATCAACTTCACTAACAGCACATTCCCACAGGTCACGGGACACTGTCTGTCAGCAACATCAAAGTCATCATTATATGATCACATATCAACTCATTACCTCTGGTCCAAGGAAAACAGTGGAGGATGTGTTAGGTCTTTTTCTAAGACAGACTCAACAAAGTTCCAAAACACAGCTCGATCCTGCAAACATATGTTGAGGGCCTACAGTGTACCAAGCATGGTGAAGCCGTGTGTGTGTGTGTGTGTGTGTGTGTGTGTGTGTGTGTGTGTCCCTTAGGGAAAGATGAGAAGCAAGGTGACACGCCCGCCAGCTGCAGAGGCACACAGCAGGTCCCTGCAGGGAAGCTGGGTGTTTTCTCACAGGCTTCCCGATGGCTCCTCTCTTCGTGAAGTTGAGCCACAAGGAAATAAGTGAGCAACACATCCCAGCGATAACGAATCTGCTGTGGGAGAAGATGGCATCTCCAGCACAGAACTGTCATAATGACAGGTCATGAGGATCGGAGCAAATGAGCATCCCTCACAGAACCCTGGGCAGATAGACATGGGAAAGAACACAGGGTCTGGAACGGTGCCTGAGGCGATGAGGAACTGGAGAAGAATAATCACTGCTCTTACTTTTACAAGCATTGTACATGATAGACACTTCAAAAGTCTTCAAATGCATTAACTCTAATTATTATAAGAACTCTAAGTATAGTCAATATACTAGGTACTAAGGAGGTATTATAGTGGATTTAAAGTCAATACAATCATCCAATTTAACAGACAAATAAACTAAGTCATAAAGAGGTTCAACAACTTGCCCAAGATCAGAATTCTTTGTATATATGCAATACATGCATATTAAGTATGCATAACCCCTGTTTTCAGAAATGTCAAATGCAGGCTTATATTGACAGGGGGAAAAAACAGATGCAGACAAAATTTACTAATGTAAAGAATACAGAAATATATCATCATAGCAGAGATATAAAATGGAAAATCAGCAACATTTTTCAGAAAAGACAGAGATGCGCCCGGCTGGCGTGGCTCAGTGGTTGAGCGTCGACCTATGAACCAGGAGGTCATGGTTTGATTCCTGGTCAGGGCACATGCCCGGGTTAGAGGCTCCATCCCCAGTGTAGGGCGTGCAGGAGGAAGCCCATCAATGATTCTCTTTCATCATGATGTTTCTCTCTCTCTCTCCCTCTCCCTTCCTCTCCGAAATCAATAAAAATGTATTTTAAAAAAGAAAAGACAGATATGTAAGCATTTGTGGCACCCAAGAACAGGGAACACACCACTGAGAAAGAAGCATGTGAGTGAGTGAGGGTTGTGTCAGAGTCTAGAATCACTCGATGTTGCAGTTCACACGGAACAGCCCTGATCTACACATGTATCCCTGCAGAATTGTTAATAGTAACCCCTACTTCTGTGTGCTAGGTAAATGTGTGTGCTAGGTGAGCATGTGTGCTAGCTAAGTGTGTGTTCTAGGTGAGTGTGTGTGCTGTCTGAGCATGTGTGCTATCGAGCGTGTGTGCTATCTGTATATGTGTGCTCTCTGAACATGTGTGTTATGTGTGTGTGCTATTTGTATATGTGTGCTATCTGAACATGTGTGCTAGCTGAGTATGTGTGCTGTGTGAACATGTGTTCTGTGTGAGCATGTGTGCTATGTGAACATATGTGGTATGTGAACATGTGTTCTGTGTGAGCATGTGTGCTATGTGAGCATGTGTACATGTCGAGGAGGTCCCCTCATAGGGCTGAGTGAGCCTCATACTACTTTAGGTTGCACATCCGTGCACAGACCCAGGAACAGAGGAGGCGGGACTCAGAAATAAGCACGTTTCTCCAACAGACGGTGTCAGCTTGGTCCAAGGGCCTTTGTGCGTTCAATGATGAGGCCAGAAAACAAAGGCCCGTTACCTGGGCGTCTCTGCGCGGCAGGCGGCAGCGCTGGGCTGTTGTAAGGAATACCCTCAATAGCACCTGTATGGTTTGTTGATGACCTTAACATGGCTTTCTGCCAAGGAGTCTTCAAAAATGGCACTTGGAGGATAAGTGACAGTGAACAGCAAAACACGTGCGTACACACACACACACACACACACCAGCACATAAACACTGTGGAGAGGAACAGGTACCCCACAAAGAAGTGGTCCTTAAAACTCGCAATCAAACCAACACAGGGCAGTGACAAGTTCCAGAAGCTGCATGCCTGCCAGATCCGGCACTGCCTGCTCCAAGCTCCAAACCGATGACAAGTCACACATCGGTTTACAAAGTTCTGATGTAAGTGAGGCTGTATAGAAACAAGTGTTAAATATGCAAATGCAATATTAGATTTAAATAAACGAGGCATGCTTCAGGAAGTGAGTAATGGAAGCATGGGAGCAGCGACTGCTTTGATAAAACCTAGCTCAGCTGTCTCTCCCTCTTCAATGCACAGGTTCCGGGGCAAATTCATTTCCCCGACTCAATCACTGAACTGCGGGCAATCCTCAGACACCCAACGAAATAGCCAATTTACAATGTTTTCCTGAAGCCTGTGTAGGCAATGTATTATTGTGATGGTGTCGGATTCGATTATAAACACCTTAATTGGAATCTTTTCATATTTCAGTCTCCCTTTGTGAGGTGTCATATGGTTTGGTGTTGTAAGTAAGCGCACTGCTCTGCGAGAGGCAAAGACAAAGGGGTTTCAGGTGGGGGAGTGCAGATTTCACAAATCCACGTCTTTGACTTTCAAATCTCTTACCATGTTCACAAGACCTCATGTTCCAACTCTGCCCCTCTCTCTGCCTCCCCTCCCCACACCTTCTAGCCGCCGGCACCATCCTAGGGAGTTATCTTAAGACGCCCCTGCCCTTTGACCCTGCTCCCCAATGTACCTTGCTAAAACCTCTAAGCAGTTATACAAAGCACACTCAGTCAGCAATTTGAAGACCAGGAGTTTGCTTCCTCATCTCTGGCCTCAGCACAGAGCATCTTACTAAGCTCACAGCAGTTGCTTAATGAATACCTGCAGCAGGAATGAGTGAAAAGGTACGCTCAGTGTTTCGATTTAAAATGCAGCATTTAGTCATCTTCATAGAGCCAGGGAAGTCTGAGGAATTTTTTTAAACCTGGAGTCTGAGTTCCTAACAGCACCATGTTTCGCACACAACAAATGCGGTTTGGTGATTTAGAAACAAAGCAGGTTTGAAAAAAACACACACAAACAAACCAAAACTATTAAATATTTCAAAAATAATCAGAAAAGGTCCAGATATAATCACACGATCTCTCACTAACAGAGCCTATTCATTATTTTCTAAAACTACCCTTTAAATCCTTTAACAAGGATTGCTTCAAACTCACAAGCATGACTCAGCACATCACACTCACACACACACACACACACACACACACACGCACACACACACACACGGAGGCACACTTGCATTTTCCTTTTCTCCCTGAGAGTAAGACGTGGCTATTAGTCAGCCGATCAGTCAACATGTGACATGCAAAGAGCCGCTCCCAGTGGGTTTTCCCAGGCCTCCTAGTCCAGGCCGCAGACATAAAATCCATTTCTCAGGGAAAATCAAATGAACCCCATGTGAATGGAATGTCCTTTCTACCAGCTCCATTTTTTAGAAAAGGCAGAAATGCTTTTACCTGGAAAGTACTTCCTTTGACTCAGTCAGTATCACGCCTGACCTTTCCTTTATTGGCCTGCCGGCTCCCTGGCATTTCAGCGATTGGGCCTGTAATAATAGTCCTGAAGAATGGAATGGGCTTTTGCAAGCGATTTTCTCCCTAAGGATTTAGAAATCAGTCTTTATTTTCCACATACTCAAAACAAAGCACTTAAAAAATAAAATGGGAACGCAGTCAGTGCAAAGAAGTGGGCCCATGTCTGCTGAAACTCCTGTAAGTGCTGGATGAAAAAGAGTACTGCACAGAGGATGTTGAAATGTCTTTTTAAGCTTGAGTGGTTTCTGAGTTCAGGGTCAAATGCAATATATTATAAGACTAAGATCTTTCCTTTGTGGAGATTTTTGGGGATGATGAATCCTAGGACAGGCAGCCCAATGAGGGGTCAGAATTTTCCAGATGTGCACACAGCTGGCTCTGCTGGAATATCCTTGGGCCTGAAACCAACCTGCTGGAGTTTCTAGTCTATCTATGCAAACTTGACTTTCTCTGCCTTCACAGTTTCCACTAGTATAGCCTTTCAGCTGTTTTCCAAATAAAAAATGAATAAAAAAGAAAATCAAAGGCTTGTTCAAGTTGCAAAGCAACCTCCCCCTGCTGAGCTAACAGATTTCTCTCCCTTTTGTCTGAGAGGAAACGGCATATACGCTTAAACTCTCCCTCTGTCCGCTCACATTTGCAGCAGCTGCTTCTCAAAGATTCGTGGCTACCACAGCCGAAAATTCTTATCAAAATGTTAAAAAGCTATTCAAATAAAACTTATAAATGTGAAAGTTAAAACTGTTTTTTTGTCAAGTATTTCAATGCACCAAAATATATAATTACTAAATAATCTGAGAAAGATTTTGTTGAATTAGCATCACTGATAAAAATAATTTAAATTTGTTACACAAAGAAGATGTCAGGGTTTCTAGGTAAACGTGTCATCATACATATATTTTCTGAATAATCAATAAAGCACTACTCTAAGATAAGACCATTTTAGGCTTTTGTAATGGATTTTATATTCACGAATATGGTCATTAATAAACTGGCCAACAAATATTTAAAGAAAAACACCGTGATCAAAGGCACATACTTAGAATATTTTTAAAATCATAATATATAAATTTCCCATCCACATAAAGGATCGCAACCTATTTATAAAATAACATAGTAAGAATCTATAAAAGAAATAGCAAATACAGAAGTACTGTTTATAGCAGCCAGCTATGCTGTATAAATGTTAGTGAAATAGGAATGGAGACATTGTTGTGAGTTGGTGGCAATCAAGAAGGTTCATCGTGCATTCCTCAACCCTTGTCAAAGTCCCCTCTCCACCACTGTGTTTTGATAGCCTTCTGGATGGTAGTTGCTTAATTTTTCTCATACTTGTTACTTTCATCACCAAAGACAAATACTTCCCTGGAATTGTCAGTCTTCGTGTTTTACCTATTCAACACCCAAACTCATAATATCATAAATTTTAACCATTTCAAACTAAAATTCGTCACGTTAATCTCCACCAAATCCCCTGATGGCCACAGTCTAGAATCTATCATCACCCAGAACTGCTCAGGTATGTAAACCTACAGTATCTCTCTCTCTGTTACCAGTCTTCAATGTCAACACATCACTTATATGCACTCTTTGACCACGTCCAGACCAATCTCTCACCCCCATCCCTCTCACACAATTTATTTTCTTCCATTTTTAATGCCACTCTGCTCTCATGCCCTTCCTAGCCAGGCTGAACCCATAGCTGATGGGGTAAACTAATTCGACATCGGTACCGTCAACTCCCCACAGCCTTGTCCTTTCTTCAGACCTTCCCTACAAATCATCATCTCTTTGCTCACAAGACCAACATTTAAATGCATAGGTGCTGTTATAGAAACCCCCAGATATTGTGTATTTTTATACTAAAACTGTTGTTTAATGAAGGAAGCTAGACTATGGAGAAGAGGAGGGTAAAACCCCTGTGCACTCCAGGCCTTGGGGGAGTGCCATGAGACTGGTGTACTGCTTCAAGTCCAGAGTTCAACCCTGACCTCTGACAGGACATAGTTAAGGGGAGTAACTGTTGCCAAATCAGGGTAAATGAAGAGATGAATTTGAGGTGACAAATAGGTGATGATGAATATAGAATACCTTTTTGAGAAGATTGGCAGTAAAAGAAGTGAGAGTTACAATGATAGCTGAAAAAGACAGGTTGGGGTCTACAAAATCCTTTTTAACATGGGTGATATTTGAACATTTTTATAGGCTAATGAGAAGAAGCTAATACAAAGGGAAATGCTCACAATAAAGGAGAGAAAAGCTGTTCATTGGTGGATAAAAGTATCAGAAAAGGAAGAAAGAAATGAGATCAGAGGTCCAGTCCAGGAAGAATAGCTTATGTTCTAGGTAACAGCAGGGAAAAGAATGTAAGAAAAGATTTAGATAGATTTCAGGTAAAAGAGACAGAGTTGAATAAATTCCCCGATGAGAGTATGCTTTGTTTGTTTGTGTGTGTGAAGTTTGGAGAAATTCTTCCCCTGATTAAAAAAAAAGCCGGGGGCAGGGAGGAGATTAGGGTGGGGCAGGGGGTTTGAAGAGAATGGTAACATTTTAGAAGAGTTGTGTAAGTAGCCCCTCAAGAGAGTCAGAGAAGGATAGTCAAGCATAGTTCACAGTGCAACAGGATTAAAAACCACACATTTAAGTTATCAAAAATACAAAAAGCTTGTTTTTTTGAAACAGCGTTCCATGGTGTATTATGCGATGTACCAGTTTCTATGTTCCAATCACTTCCACCTGATCTAGTCTCTGTGCCCTATTTCTCTGGGTCTGCCTCGTATCCAGGGAAAAGATTCCCAATGTCCTCTCTTGCCTAATGCTTTGTACCACTTCACGCTTCATGGCTGCTGGCTTGACTCATGTGCGCCTTTGATTACCTCGCTTCTACTCAGTCATGCTCACCACCACCTGTGACAGTGCAGTAACTTGAACCCTATGTGGTCTGCACTCACCAGACCTTCTATCCCTATGAGCAGCAAACAAAGGGGTAAGAGACCCTCTCAGACTGTTTGACTTCACCGTCTATAGCATTTGATGCTCTGATATATTCTAGGATTTAGTCACCTGTCCATATCCCCTGTCACCCATGAGTTCCAAGAGTTCATCCTCATTACTGGAGCCCTGGTCAGAAGGAAACCCAGACAGATATTCCTGGAAGTAGCCATCCAAGATGACCTCTGAGAAGCCTGAGTGGTCTCTCTTTAGGAGTAAAAGAGGACAACATTCGTATAATGAAGGAATGTTGGAAAGGAAGCTGGTTTGGGAAAGAAGATTCGTTGGGTTTTAGATTTCAGGCTGATGATTATTTTCCAGGTGTGCCTCCATGCCTACCTCTAGCCTCGTCTGTGCCCCAGGAGGAGACTGGTCCACATCACTAAGGTTTCCTCATCCTCTGGTTTGCCCAATGAGAGGCCCAGGAAATGGGAGGGTGGGAGGAAATAAAAAAAATAGGTGGCCTCCCAAGTGGGCCTGCCATTCCCCTGCCACCACCACACCATTTCTCTGGAAGCCCTCTCTGAGCTTCAGTTCCCTCCAGGTTCTGGTAGCCACTCTCTCCCCGGATGCTCAGGCCAAGGGGTGTAAGTCTCCTGATGCTGCTAGCCCCTGGATGCACCCCCATGCCCTCTGATCCCCTTCATCCTGCTCACACCACTGGAAATACTTTATTCATTAGCTATCTCCCTTGGCCCTTTGAGGTTGCCATCCGTCTCCTGCCTGGACCCTGACTGGTCCTGAAGTGTTTTGTTGGAAATGACAGTGGAACAACCAAACCGTGAGAGGGCAGCACTGACCTGGAGACGCTGCCCAGAGACAAGGAAGGGAACACGTGATCTGCACAAACGTGATGAAGGAATCCACAGCAGAGGGTCTAGACAGGAAGTACAAAGTAAAGAATGGCATAGACAGGAAGTACAAAGTAAAGAACAGCATAGACAGGAGGTACAAAGTAAAGAACCAAACATAAATCAGGGGATGTACTCACATTTAGAACAAGTAGGAAAAAAAGAATGAAAGCAAGAGAAAAATATTAAAGAATCAAAAAGGTCATAAGGCTTGCTGGACCCCATGTGCATTTACATTTTTGTTGTACAATAACATAATACATTTGAGGAAATGTGGGGACTCTGTCCTCCCCAAACTATTAAATTCTGTTGTTCTAGCATCTAAGTGTAAAGTGTTCATATTTGAGTATGTATGGGTGTGTGTGTAACTGAATTTTCTAAAACTACTTCAGCAAATGGTTTGCTTCTGTATATGTGCATTAATACAAATGTACGCTATATAGCATGTCCTTATTTATAATTGTCTCAGATCATGCAAAGTCACTTGCCTAAGCATGAAAAGTTATAAAATTATGCAGAATCAACTCTGGATTTTTTGTTGGCGTGAGTGTTTTTTATAATTTTCATTTTGTTTTGAACAGAAACAGCCCTTGATATTGCAAATAACCTGCATGGGTTAAAGCAGTGGTCGGCAAACCGCGGCTCACGAGCCACATGCGGCTCTTTGGCCCTTTGAGTGTGGCTCTTCCACAAAATACCACGGCCTGGGCGAGTCTATTTTGAAGAAGTGGCATTAGAAGAAGTTTAAGTTTAAAAAATGTGGCTCTCAGAAGAAATTTCAATCGTTGTCCTGTTGATGTTTGGCTCTGTGGACTAATGAGTTTGCTGACCACTGGGTTAAAGAAACTGCTGTGGGTGTGGGAGGGGGTGAAGGGTTGTTTTGTCACATGCTGTTTGGTTTTGAGCTAGCAACGGGATGTAAAGATGGGGGAGATGTCTGCAGAAAGAAAGAGAGACCAAGTCTGCAAGCCAACATTTCACTCCAGTTGCTTTCTGTTTTCAAAGTTTGCCTGTCCGGCGAAGTGGACATCGGTCAGCGCATTTGAGGATGCAGTTCAAATACAGAATGATGCTAAGTTTAGCAAGTGAGGAAAACGAAACCCCAGATTCCCTAAAATGCATTATGTTATTGTACAACAAAATGTTAAATGCATCAGGGATCCAGCAAAACGGATGATCTTTTATAATATATATGTGTGTGTGTGTGTGTGTGTGTGTGTGTGTGTGTGTGTGTGTATGTGTGTGTGTATGTATATATATATATATTTATGGATTTCAGAAAGCAAGGGAGGGGGGGAGAGAGATAGATCAATGATGAGAGAGAATCTCCAGCACACCTCCTACTGGGGATCAAGCCTGCAACCTGGGCATGTGCCCTGACTGAGAATTGAACTGTGACCTCCTGGTTCATAGGTCGATGCTCAACCACTGAGCCACACAAGCCGGGCCTGGTGATCTCTTTGATACTTTAATATTTGTCTATTTTTGTCTTGCTTTCATTCATCTCTTTCCTATTTATTTTCATCTCAACCATCCCTAAGTTGAAAGTTCAGCAGCACCCAGTGTCGGTTCAGATCTGCTGGCCTTCAGATCCAGTCTCTGCCCCTCTCACTCCCTCTGTCTTGATGAGGATGGGTCCCTGCAGTGAGCACTTACAGGCTTCCTGTCGGAAGGCCCTCCGCTGGGGCTGGCCATCTGACAGCGGAGGCGAGAGAGTGGAGCCCGGGAAGCAGAGAGAAGCCAGATGTCTGCCCTCTCCCTCCGCAGGTGTCTTTCAAGCTGCTGTGTCCCTCGGGGGTGTTGCCCTGCCACACAGGCTAACCAGGAGCCCGTCTTCCGCTCAGTGACTCAGTGGCCAGCGTCTCTGGGCTCCAGTCACACTCCTTCTCACTTTTTTTTTTAAATCCTCACCCAAGGATATTTTTCCATTGGTTTTTAGAGAGAGTGGAAGAGAGAGGGAAGACAGAGAGAAATATCAATGTGAGAGAAACACATCGATTGGTTGCCTCCTGCACACGCCCTGACCAGGGTCCAGGCCAGAGAGGAGCCTACAACTGAGGTACATGCCCTTGACCAGAATCCAACCTGGGACCCTTCAGTCGGCAGGCCCATGCTCTATCCACTGAGCCACACCGGCGAGGGCTTCTTCTTACTTTTGTTCTTTCAGCCCGGGCTGGGGGCACCTTCAGTTCTCGCTGATCTCTGGGTTGCTTCACTGCCCCCAGGTTGGCTTCTCACTCTCTTCTATGAATTGAATAAACAATCTTCTGCATTAAAATCCTTCTGTCTTAAATACACTGAGTATTTCCTATGTTCCTCATTGGTCCTTGAATAATTAACACTCCATATTTTGCTCTGTCTCATACTGATTTGCATATTTGTTCCATTCCCTCCTTTCTTCTGTGAGATTTTCGCCTGTAACACCTGGCACCAGGCCTAGCACAAAGCAAATGCCGCACAAAGATGTGGAACTGTGTTTCTAAAGTGAGTTTTGTGAGGCTTAATATTTAATGGAAAATTAGAACAGATTCAAGAAGCTTAATTAAGGAGAGAGTCATTCACAGCAAACTTAAATGCAGCTATTACAACTGGCCAATGATGACTTGTCTCACGTGACACTGACTGGGGCAAAGACCAGTGTTCCTGACCCACTCCCACGCCAAACTGCCTCAGATCCTCTTAGATTTAATAGCAGGCAGAACCCCTTTCACAGGTGAAAATGCAGCACTCTTACCAGGAAAGTCACACCGCAACCGTAATGGCCTGTAATTTATACCACTACTTGCAAAACACAGGCATTCTGTGATGGTTTCCATGGCTACGTGCACAGAGAGAGGAGGGAGGTTACAGCTGAAAATGATCCAGGACTGCCCTGTAAAAAAAAAGTGTATACGCAGAGTAACTTTGAGAATGAGGAACGTTTCTGAAAAGATGAAGTGTGACAATTAAAACCACGTCATTAAATATGTGGTTGTTGTTATAAGCTGACAGGGATGTGATTAGCTGAGGTAATTCTACCGAAGTGAGAAGTGACAGAGAACTGTCGGAGCCAGGAGGCCACTGGAGCCAGCGCTCAGCAGGGCAAACGCCTCTGCTCCCAAGACCCCAGAGAAGGACGGAGACCCTGACATCCTGCCCCTCGCACCTGTTCTGGGGACTGACTGCAAGGAACACCCAGCACCGACTCCGGTGATCGTCACCAACTGGGAGAATCCAAGGTTCGTTTCACTGTGTCCACTGCCCAGGATTTGTTTCCTCTGCATGCCACCTTTCTCCTGCACGCATGGACTCGGGCCTGCCGGCAGTCCACCTCTACGGTGGCGAAGGGTGCGAATTGACAGGGCCGGAATGATCCATGCAGCGATGCATTAGAGTTGAAAACGTCAGTATGAACCCATATTTAACTGAATAGAGGTACAGATGATTACATATATGAGTATTATACATCCATCCATGGGCTAGTACACACTCATTTCTTTCCTTGCTCGGTCAACTTGGGGGTCTAGAAGGAGTAACACCTCAGTAGAAACAAGCCCATCTGGAGCCCAGATCTTGGTGTCTATTACCATTTTACTGTTCTCCGGCAAAAGGAACCCGGGCTCCCTGGAGATAACTGATGCTAGGTCTGGGATAGGAAATAGACAAGGTGAGTGTGAAGCAACTTGTAGGAGCATGAGGCCTGTATACCCATCCATCCCCGGCCCTGATAGATCAATCAGTGGACACGTGATGTTAGAGGAGGTAGCTCCCTTCACGGAGCAATTCCTAGAAGAAGCTGGTGATGGGGGGCTGTCTCCCAGGGGCATGTCCCCCTTGAATAATAAGTCCTTTCCTTAGGAAGGCAGTTCTGCACAGCATAGCACAGCATCCGCCACAGCGGCATAGTATTTAGACAGGTTAAGGGAAGTATCTGACGAAGCAGTTAAGAGAACTGAAGGAAGTTGCCCCTGAGAAGACAGCCTTATATCAAGAAGAATAAAGAGAACTGCTGAGTCTCATGGTGAGCCTACAGGTGTTATTTGATTGTCTTTACTCTGTCGGTGTTTATTAGTTGACAAAGATAAAAATGATATGTCCTTTAATAGCAGGACACAGGAAACCATTTAAATGTAAATGTATACATATAAGAACAAAAAAAGGGGAAATACTTCAAATTTCATTGTCATGTTAAGGCAATGGGGATATATTTAGATAGATACATAAGGACAGAGATAGATACCCTGGGTTGAAATTTCCTATAAAATTATTATATATTTTTAATTTAAAAAGATAATGAATAAAATTTCTATAGATAAATCAATGCATTTGTGAAATTTTATACTGAAAAGGAATATTCAAACATTGAGTTCTTTATTAAAGTAGATTCATTTACATTTGTTATTTCGTGTTGGAGTTTTATACATGGCTTTGAAAAGACACACCATGTCTATCTACACACTGCTGATTATGAGAGATTATGTTGGATGCATAAGTGTGTGTGTGTGTGTGTGTGTGTGTGTGTGTGTGTGTATACACACACACACACATATATGCACCTACCTACTCATCTATCTATGTCACATAACGGTAAAATAGAGGCCAGTTAACCTAGGAAGATAGGAAATCTATTTTACCTTCTCCAACATCAAGCTGTACAATACCTCTCTGAATAAAGTCATTACAAAAATGTCTCCCTTCACCATGTAGCCAATTCCTATTCAGCTATCAAAATAAAATGTAAAACCATATGCTTTCCAAAGCATTTATGTGCATACCTCCCTCCTCCACCCGAATGTGACCTTTCCATCTTTAGTAATAAGCATAGAACGTAGCAGGCTGATAATTAGAGCTTCTCAAATGGGCTTGGTTTCAGAACAGAAAGCTCGAGAGGTGTTCTGGAGTGTCCGGGTCAGTACCTCTGGTGTTGGGGAATATGGTTTGTACTTTAAGAAATTCCCCAGATAAGTTGTTATGACCAGACAATTAGCGCAAACAGTGCTATGGCATAAAAGCAAGTGCTTTGGAAGAAGAGAGACTTGAGTCATCACAGTTAGCTGTGTCACACTGGACTAACTGCCTCAGCGTCTCGGTTTCCTCATCTGTACAATGGAGATACATGAAACAACATGTATTAAAACCTAATGCAATGACCAGCACTAAATAGCCCATGACAAACCTTCTTATCCTTCTTTATAACCCCTCCTCCCTTCAAAGCTCGTACCACTTGATACTCCGTCACTGTGTTCATTGCTGGATTCTGAAATTCATAAGAACAGACACCATGTTTTTATTCTTGAGGCCCTAGTACATACCATTTCACATGGGAGATGGTTGGTGCCCAAAACTATTCGTAGGATGAATGGACTCAGAACAACGCCTGATCCCCACTTACGGTGTTTGCCCAGATTTACTATCTTGTTCAATCTTTTCACTTCCTCCCACTCCCTACAGATTACATGCGACAAAGTGCGTTCCTTATAATGAAAAGAAAGCTATCAGATGAAACAATACTCTTGATACATAATAAAAACTAAGTTGGTGGTTAAAATGAGAGGAACGTGTGCAGATGACATTGTTTTAATCTGCCATATTTCTGAGTGACACGAATACTGAGGTAGGCATTTAGACTTTTCCTAGTGTTACAGAAAACCAGAGAAGACCCAAGCAATACTTAGAGAGATGGAGTTATATTTATTATGCACGGGTCCAGAGGAAAATGTCTCTCAAATTCTGGTCCCCAACATGGAGGAACTTTCCCTATTTATATGTTTTTACCTTCTTTGCCTCCCAAATGTGGGGTGTTTCCGGCCTCCCCTTGCAAGTTCTTAAAGAGCCCCTATGTGCTGGGGCCTTGAGACCTCAACCAAAGGCCTGGCCTGGTGCCAGCACTGATAATTTCATCCGGGGAAGGTTTAATGGCCTCTCTGAAGTGGGAGTAGTCTTATTTTCCTTATTATTTAAGCAAGCAAGCATTTACAGAAGCCAAATAGCAGGGTTAGAATTTCAAACAGCAGTTTTTATAGAAGATGGATGCTTCACTAGAATAGACATGATCATTTGTGAGTCTAATTCCGTTCCCTCCTGAAGGTGGGCAGGGCAGCCCGTTAATTGTTCCGACTACAGGAGCCCCCTCCACTGTTTCAAAGTTTTCTCGTGAGCTGGAAGGTGCTGCCAAGTGACGGAATCACATGACAACATCAAGACGCATAAAATTTAATAGAAACTATTTTTCAAGTAAGTAACAGGCAAGCCATTCTTTGGAGGAGAAATATTTTCCCAGTGAAGTAAAAATGAGCGTGCTCATTCCTCATTAGCCGCCAATAGAGGCAGGAGGATCACGTGGCAGTCTGATCTGTCACATCTGAAGATGGGGAGTCAGTGTTTTGCTGATACTGATGTGCTCACGGATGTACTTTCATCACCCTCTCCCATCCGGGGTACCATTTCCTCTGGCAGCTCTTGAAGAAAGAGATTCGCGAGGCCAAGGCTGCAGCTCACACCAGAGAAACAGGGAGTAAACGCTGTCCCTGTGATGTGCTAACTCACTCTACCCCGGCCCCTCCCTGCCGAGGCTCGCACAGGCCTCCTTCTCACTGGCACTTGTTCTTAGATTTGGAAGTTGCACAGCAGATGCTTCATTTCTAGATCTCCGGGAGAACATGCATGGGAAGCTCAAGATCGCCCTCTAACTCAGTGCGTTCGGGCAAGTACTTAGTGTCTCTCCAATTTTCAGTTATTTATTCATGACATAAAGAAAAGATATCACTGTTACAGAACGGATTTGAGAGTTAAATTAGATCATGAATTTAGAGCACTCCCCATGCCTGGCTATTTTCATTCATTACTTAGAGTAAAACTTCCAGGGAATTAGCAAATTAATGACTAGGGTGTTGTTGTTGTTGTTGTTGTTGTTGTTGTTGTTTATGTTGCCCTAGCTGCTTTGGCTCAGTGGATAGAGCGATCGCCTGCAGACCCAAGGGTTCCGGGTTCAATTCTGGTCAAGAGCACGTACCTTGGTTGCAGGCTCCTCCCCAGCCGGGGCCCTGGTTGGGTCACATGCAGGAGGCAACCAATCGATGTGTCTTTCTTACATCACTATTTCTCTCTGTCTCTCCCTCTCTCTCCTACTCTCCCTAAAAATCACTGGAAGCATGTTCTCGGGTGAGGATTTAAATAACTAAAGAAATAAAACAAAAGTCCAAGGCCCGCGCTGATGTGCTGCTCACTCTTTCCCAAACGCTACACTCACCCTTGTATTTCGTTTCTCACAAAGCCAAGAAGTGATCCTTTTGGTCATGCAGTGAGGACGCTGCAGCAGAGAGTGAGGCCCTGCCCAGGGCGGAGCCAGTAGGTCGTAGCTGTGATTTGAACCCAGATCTGCTCCAGGGAGTCCTCCCTGAACTGTACCTGTCACTCCCCACTGCCTACTGCAACTGGACACCAACACAAACTGAATTTAAGCCGATTGAAGATTAGAGGGAAAATTACACTGAGCTGAAATAACTGCCATAAGCTGCAAAGACAGGCTGCATCCCAGAGCGGGCACCCCTGCGGCAGCTGCTGGGGTTTCCTGCGCTGACTGCCGGGGGCAGCTGCCCTCAGATGCAGCCAAGAAAGAGGCCCTGAGCCTCTAAGCCCGCAGCACAGGCAGCCGGCTGCATTTCCGGAGCCTTTCCCTTCACTGTGTTTGCTTCTCTGGAAAAAACAAATGCCCATAGCCATGTTTTGCTAAATATTTTTTAAGCACAGACTTCAGTTTCACAGCAGAAAGCTGTTGACTGACGATTTTGCCTGCGAAATTGTGAGTCTGGCTGTAATTAAAATGAATGCTATCTCATGACTCAGAAGTTTCTTCTTTCTTTGCTTTGACTTCGTGAATTATAGGCACAGATGACGAAAGCAGTCCTGAGGTTAAGTGATTTAATGAGACAGTTAATATGACCAGCCCTGACATTTGTGCCCCAAATGGGGTGACAAACATATGTCCTTATGCCTCGGTTTCAGACCCTCAGATGATCCTCAGACACATTTGGATCTGCTTCATCTGCCTTCATTCTGACATTAAAATGTGTCCCCTGGAATTAATAATTAGCAAAAATGTTACATATAGCCTGAGTCCAAATATATCCTCAACAGCAAATGCCTTGTTATTATATTAAGCAAAAGATATTAATTTTGTGTTTTCAGTCATCACTTATGCAAAGGCTATATTAGAAAACAGGTATGTATATTGAAAAATACTTATAAAAATGCAAAAGCATGTTATAGAATTGTTCACTTAAGACAATTCTACTCCATAAACATACAAAATGAATCAAGCAGCTTTGAGTATTAATCATATCTCAATGTGACGTTAACAAAAACACCACTATATGCATTTCAAATCGGTACACAACGTGTGTAATTACATGCAAAGCATTGTTTTTGCTTATGCTATTTTAGCCAACAATACAATTTATTTCATTTGTTAATTGATCAGAGAAACTTATCCAAACAAATAAACAAGAAAAATCATTCAGATAATACTAGCACATTTAAAACCACACTTAAATCCTGGGACAACAAATATCTCATAATCAGGAAATCAACAGAGAACTGAGAATGGGCTATTTCCCGGGAAGAACTCCAGAGCGAACCGACGATGCCCACTGGTAGACATGGCAAACATAAGCTTCAAAAATGACAGGGTTACCAAGTGCTTCAGAAGCCCTTAAACCACTCACTCAATATTCAAACGTGCGTGCTATTCCCTGAAACAGGCTTCAGGTTGAGTTCCTCCTCTCCTTTCAACCTGACAGCCAATCCATCCTAGAGATTCCCTCGTAAACGTATGTATTTCCTTTTCCCCTCTTGGTTGTTGACCCTCAAAGTTCAGGCCTTTCACCTGATTCCGGAATATTGGCATCCCCTCCAAGGTGGTGCCGGTTTCCGTCGCCTCCCTGGATTTCATTAGCTTTGAGGTTTCGTTCGCTTTAATGTGCAAGATTTACTTTTGTAATTTATGGGAATAATAAGCATGAAATTCATTTTTCATCTATATATTTTGGGTTAACATTCTAATTAAATAATTGTCGGTCTAAATGAGGCTGTCTCTGAAAATGTTTCTCTATGCCATCTAATGCCATGAGAAGAAAAGTTTAAAGAGAAATGTTCATTAGAGAAGAATTTTTCTTTTATGGGTTATATCAGAATAGTAAGTGACTAGATATGCACACAGTATTACAAATGCACGTCGCAGAAGAAGAGCTGCACGGTGATTCTAAGGAATGCGGCAGAGCTGTGGAGAGCCGTTTCTATCTGGATGTTTCTACAGCCAGGATAAGAACAACACAACGTGGAAGCAAAGGCACCACCCTTTTTAAGCCACAAATGACGAATGCGATGCCTACAGTCGGCACATCCTGCGAAAAACACAGACACAGATATTGCCATGACAGCTTGTCTTCTTGCAAAACACGTGTTGACACAAGTCTTCATGTTTACATAATAACCTCCTCTGCCATTATATTTCACATACACAGCATTACATTTTCTTTTCTTTCATTTTGTATAGTATGTAGCTAAGGGCTATTGCTGGATATTTCTAATTTGATTATTTTATCATTAAGATTATTCTACAGTATCAAGGCATATCATGGCTTTTTGCATTAGCTATATCTCACATCATGTTTGTAAGATGAGATAATGGTATTTTTCAGGTGGAGCTTATACGTGCCACACACAGACATAGACTAAATGAAGCAGTTTATAAACTGACTACAAGCCCAGTGCACAGGGTCCCTCAGCCTGGCCTGTGGGGATTGGGCCAAAATCGGCTCTTCAACATTCCCCGAGGGGTCCTATCTGTGCATGATGGGCAGGTTGAGGGACCCCCATCTGTGCATGATCAGGGCTGGGGAGGGACTGTGGGAGGGCTCCAGGGCATGTCCGGCCCTTCTCACCCAGTCCCGATCAGCTGGATCCCAGCAGCAAGCTAACCTACTGTTTGAAGCATCTGCCCCCTGGTGGTCAGTGCATGTCATAGCGACTGGTCAAACGGTTTAACAGTCGGACACTTAGCATATTAGGCTTTTATTATATAGGATGAACAAAAGAGATCCAGAGACATAGAAGCATGGAATAGACTGAGGAATCTCAGAGGGAAGGCAGGGGAGGGTGGGTGGGTGGGTGAGAAGAGATCAACCAAAGACCTTGTATGCATATATGCATCACCCATAGACACAGACAATAGGGTAGGAAAGGCCTGGGTTGGAGGGCTGGGGAGGGGGGGGGCGGCTAGAAGGGGTCAATGGGGGGAAAAGGAGGCATATGTAATACTTTCAACAATAAAGATTTTTTAAAAGATAAATAATAAATGAAGCAGTGTTTTCTTGTAAATACAGTGCTGTTTACCCATGTTGATGTGTATCACTCCTTTTCCAGAAATGGGGCAATAACAGTTTCCTGCATTTAAAGTATTTTATTAGCTTCTAATTGTGACTAAGGGGCATATCTGCAGCTCACCTTATGGGTATAGTTTAAAGATGAGAAGGAGCCCACGGGGGACCTCATTAGCATGGTGATTACAAGTTAATCCGTTATACCGAGAACAGAGAAATAATGAAACAGAAAAACACATTTTGACACATTCAGTACTGGATATTCTTGGCTTCTAAAGGTTTGAAACTATCAGGCTAACGTTCGGTGCTTTCCCTCTTCTAAATTACACTGTCCCGAGGGAACAGGTCTGTGCTTTGGGGTGAAACCACTGAGAGACAGGCGTCATTGGGTCATTTGTTTTGTTATAATTTTTTTTCAACTTAATAAACAGTTAGAAAATGAGTACTAGGAGCAAGGCGTTCTCCTAGGCCCGTGGTTGGCAAACTGTGGCTCTCAAGCCACATGCGGCTCTTTGGCCCCTTGAGTGTGGCTCTTCCACAAAATACCACGGCCTGGGCAAGTCTATTTTGAAGAAGTGGCATTAGAAGAAGTTTAAGTTGAAAAAATTTGGCTCTCAAAAGAAATTTCAATCGTTGTCCTGTTGATATTTGGCTCTGTTGACTAATGAGTTTGCCAGCCACTGTCCTAGGCACTGGGATGAGGACAAAGGCAGGCAAGAATGAAGTTTGCATATAAAAAACATATGCTTAAAAGCGAAGTCTCAGTTCCATGTGGGGGGAGGGAACATGTGGAGGAGGGTCTTGGAGAATATATGGAAATACTAGGGTTCCACCTCAATCTTAAAGAACAGGATGTTATCAGGTAGAAACAGTAAAACAGCACTCCAGAAAGATGAACTAGTATAAGCAAAAATGGGGAGGCAAAAATTACTTAGTTGTGTTTGAAAAACCTAGAGTAGAACAAACTTTTCAGGGAGCAATGTGCATGTAAAAGAATAAGAGGAGGGGATGTCTGTAATCTGTCAACAATAAGATTTTTTAAAATTAAAAAATAAAAAGAGTGAGAGTAGATAGAACTGATAAAGGAAAATTGGGTCCAGATGGTTGAAGGCCCAAATAGTTCCATTCTTGAAGAGTTGGAGCTTTTCTGCAGGATCCAGCAAACTTGCTTTTAAGTTCACACGGTTTTTAGTACTTTCAGTTTTTTAATGTATTTTTATTGATTTCAGAGAGGAAGGGAGAGGGAAAGAGAGATAGAAACATCAGTGATGAGAGAGAATCACTGATTGGCTGCCTCCTGCATGCCCCCCACTGGGAATCAAGCCCACAACCTGGGCATGTGCCCTGACCAGGAATCGAACCGTGACCTCCTGGTTCATAGGCTGATACGCAACCACTGAGCCACTCTGGCCGGGCAGTACTTTCATTTTTAACAGAGAGGTAGATGCCCATTTTTGAAAACTTGGAAAATAGAAGGAAATATAGAACCCGCCGTTTTTGTACCACCCGGAGTCAGTTAAGTGTTCCGGGTCATGGAAGGGATGGGTGAGCAGGGCAGAGATGGATCACACTGAAGCCGTGAGAAGATGAGCAAGCAAATGTGAAGAACCGAGCAGACGGAAGCTCCCTTTCTTTTTTCTTTCAATTTCAAAAATTCAAATAACAGGGAATAGAGGCTTGGCCTAGGCTACTAGTACAGGAGCAGCGATGAAATCCGCTGGCCGTGGCCGGGCAACACCCTGAAGACAGGACTGGTGACGGGCTGGATGCACCGCATTGGAAGCGCTTCGATGAGAGATGAAGTGTGACTCCTCCATGCTTGGCCTGACCATTCATTCCCAAGAACACTTTCATAAACTTGAAATCCTAGCTCTGTGTCACATGTAATGAAAGTCAACTCGCCCTCCTTGTCATGTGTCCTATAATTGTGTTTGTGCTATTTTTGAAATATGGAGCTATTTAATTTTATGGTGTTAAACAAATCAATCTTTATCTTTATTTGTTTGGGTAATAAGCTTATAAAGTAATTCTCTGCTTTTAGAATTAGGTACCTGCTCACCTATCATTTTCTATTGAATTTATGGTTTCATCTTTACGTGTCTCTGATACATCTGAGATGCACTTGTAAGACGTGAATAATGGATAGTACCTGCCTTCCCTCAGTGGCTGCCTCGTTATCGCAACACCACTTGTTAGATAATCCATTTTGTATCTGCTGACTGAGATGCTTTCATAATATACTTAGCCTTATTTAATTTGGATTTATTTCTGGAATTTCAATTTTGCTCCAATTATTGGCCTGAACTTGGTCCAGTACCAAATTATTTTCTCCGTTATTGAACTTTTATTATATGCTTTAATATCTAATAAGGAAAATCCATGTATTACTCATAGTTTTCAACATTATCTAGGTTACCCTCTCATATTTGTTCTATCAGATGAACTAAAAATCATGTTATCATTAGAAAACAGCTGACCACTTGGTAAATTACCAAGATATCAGCTTTATGTGTGATTAGGACTAATTTAGGTTTTTGGAATACAGTATAATTGAATGCAAGAAGTAGCTTACGTGCATAATAAAGAAGAGAAAGTATTATTACTTTCTTCATCTTTGTCTGCCTCTTTGGTAAGTTTTCTTGACATTTTTTTTAAGTTTTTTATTTATTGATTGATTTCAGAGAGAGAGAGAGAGCAATATTGACTTGTTGTTCCATGCGTTCATGCCTTCATTGGTTGATTCTGGTATATGCCCTGACCATGGATCAAATCCTCATCTTTGGCTTATCTAGGTGACACTTTAAACAACTGAACTGCCTGGCCAGGGCTTGACTTTTTAAAGTGTACTTTAAGTATCCATCATGTTCTATAACCGAAATGATATTGCAACCGTTTTTTTAATAATCAACATTTACGTTTGAGAGTACCAAGTGGTTCATGATTGAACATTTACTAGTAATTAGCCCATTCTTTTAAATTCTCAAATCACATTTTCGTTTTCTTCAAAGGAAGAAGTTAATTCAGAGTTTTTTCCTTTACCTTTATTTTAAGCTGGTCCAGAACCCAACATTTAAACACGTCTTCGTTGCCAGGTATCCTGTGTGTGCTCTGTGAGTTTCCTACTCTAGATTCTTTTGGAAAATGCAATGGCATGACTTTCACATTTTAATCTTCATTTTCTTTTGAAGCACACTCCCTCCTCTTCTCAAGAAAACTTTGAATGCCTTATTACTTTCTACATGTGACAGGTATTATTTAGAAAGAATAAAAGAGTGAATTTCAAAAATCTTAGATTTATTGTGAGGTTTAAATAATAATAAAAACAAAACACTTACCACAATATCAAGCACATTACAAGTGCTCAATTAATGCCATTAATTGCTAGCTATGGTGTCCTGTAGCAACCTGCTGTGAAGTAAAAAACTGAACTATATAATTGCTTGTCTACCGATAGCTAAAAAAAAAAATTGTTTGGCTAATTTTTATCTTTATTTCATTGGCTAAATATTTAGTCTCACAAATAGATTCACTATAGGAGTGTGTCAGCTAGTCATTGTTAATGTCTATTATGTTTCTTTACAGGAACAAATTTTGTACCTGCACACTTAAATAGAAGGAGCCAGTCAAGAGAAAAGGTCAAAATAAGTAGAGTGCCCCCAGGCCCTGCTGACAGTGCTAGCTTATACCTGCTGTCCTAGCATTATTACTAACTAGAGACCCAGTGCACAAAATTTGTGCACTCATGGGCGGGAGGGGGGTTCTCAACCTGGCTTGTGCCCTCTCACAGTCTGGGAGCCCTTGGAGGATGTCCGACTGCCTTGGAGGATGTCTCTCCCTGGGCCTAAACCGGCAGTTGGACATCCTTAGCATTGCCGCAGAGGCCAGAGAGGCTCCTGTCACCTCCGCTGCACTCGCCAGCCGTGAGCCTGGATTCTGGCTGAGTGGCGCTCCCCCTGTGGGAGTGCACTGACCACCAGGGGGCAGCTCTTGCATTGAGCATCCGCCCCCTGGTGGTCAGTGCGCATCATAGTGACTGGTCGTTCTGCCGTTTGGTCGATTTGCATATTAGCCTTTTATTATATAGTATAGTACCCAGCTTCACTCTCCACCATATCACTGTCCAATTGAACTTTCTGGGATGATGGAAATGTTCTACATCCAGACTACACAATATGGTAGCTACTAGCCAATGTGGTGACTGAGCATTTTCATTTGACTAGTACTGTGGTCGGCAAACTGTGGCTCACGAGCCACATGCAGCTCTTTGGCCCCTTGAGTGTGGCTCTTACACAAAATACCATGGCCTGGGTGAGTCTATTTTGAAGAAGTGGCATTAGAAAAAGTTTGTTTAAAAAATTTGGCTCTCAAAAGAAATTTCAATCGTTGTACTGTTGATATTTGGCTCTGTTGACTAATGAGTTTGCCGACCACTGGACTAGTACAGCTCAATTAATTTTATTTTATTTAAATTTAAATGTAATAGTGGCATGTGGCTAGTGACTACTATATTAGTAGTGCAGCTCTAATGAGCTGTGGTTTGGGTATTATATCTCGTAAGGTCATCCTAACGATTGGTGGCCTTGAAGCCCTTAAGGGCATCTCAGGGAAAATAATACAGGTGGAAGGATTCGTTTAGAAAAGCAGAGTGCCCTTCCCTCCTCACCAGCGGGAGGAACGGGGTGGCCACACATGGAAATTTTTCAGGTGGGTGAACGGAGAGTTTAGAAAGCTCATGTTAAATGATCTTGATAAAAGCGATAGAGTAAGATCTATCTTCTGAAAGTGAAGACGTGATTTGGAAATCACCAATTACCACACATCAGAGGAGAAAATCAAGGCTTCAAGTGGGAAACCTCCCCAGCTGTGATAATGGGACCTCATGTTCTTCCCATGTTTCCTTATTCCGCTTATGATGTTTATCCTTTCTCATCCACCACCGTTCAAACATCCCCACAAGCTGCTCCCGGTGCTTCTCATTAGCATACAGCTGGTGAGGACAGAGGCTGACCTTTTCTTAACTAATTTCCCCTCTCCAGTTCCACAAGAGCCTGGGAAGCACCGTGCAATTAAGGATGTAGAGAGAAGTAAAGGTCTATTGCATGGTTGAAAAAGGATTAATTTCGCAAGGAGCAGGCTAGTCATAATTCTAATAGCAGTTACCATGCACCCTTCAGCCCAGAGCCATTTTCTGTGTGTTACAAGGATAAAAGAACAAGCACTTGGGTGTTTGTCTTCTTTGCGTTATGTTTGAAAGTAGTTATCCATCAAATCATAAACAGGAGTGACACGCAGACCTAATTCACTACCACAGCACTTACTGGCTCCAAAAGTTTGACTTGCTTTTCTGTATTCTCATTTAAGAGCAAAGGGAATTATTCCGTTTCAAATATGAAAAGCTATTTTTATTTAATTTATTTGGGGTGACCTTGGTTGATAAAATTCTATAGGTTTCAGGTGTACAATTCTATAATCCATCATCCACCCCACGTCAAGTCTCCTTCAGTCACTTATCTCCCCTTTAGCCTCTTCTCCCTCCTCCCACCGCTCTTTCCCAATCACCACAGTGGTGTCTATGGGTTGTTGGGTGGCTGTTGTTGTTTTGCTTAATCCCCTCTCTTTTTTCACCCTGCCCCCCTCCCCTCTTCCCCTCTGACAGCTGTAAGTCTGTTCTCTGTACCTCGGAGTCTGTTTCTATTTTGTTTGTTTGTTCATTAGATTCCACGTTTAAGTGAAATCATATGGCATTTGTCTTTCTCTGACTGGCTTATTTCACTTATCATAATGCTCCCCAGGTCCACCCATGCAGTAGCAAAAGGTAAGATGTCCTCTTTTACAGCTGAGTAATATTCCATTGCTTAACCGCTACAGTGAATTTAGAGGGGCATATATTCGTTCCAGTCAGTGTTTCAGGCTTATTCCGGTATATTCCCAGAAGTGGAGTTTCTGAGTGGTCAGGAAGTTTGATTTTTAATATTTTGAGGATCCTCCATCCTGCTTTCCACAGTGGTTGCACCAGTATGCCTTCCCACCAACAGTGTACCAGGGTTCGCTTTTTTCCACATCTTGGCCAACATTTGTTGTTTATTGATTTATTGATGATAGCCCTTCTGACAGGCATGAGGTGATATCTCATTGTGGTTTTAATATGCATTTTTCTGATGATTACTGACATTGAGCATTTTTCATGTGACTACTGGCCATCTGTATGTTCTTTTTGGAGAAGTGCCTATTCATATTCTTTGCCCATTTTCTAATTGATTTTGGGGGGTTTTGGTGATAAGTAGTATAAGTTCTTTATAAATTTTAGATAGTAATCTCTTATCAGATGTATTCCTGGTGAATATGTTCTCCCACTTAGTGGGCTGTCTTTTCAATTTGATGGTTTCCTTTGCTGTGGAAAAACTTTTTAGTTTGATCTAGTCCCATTTGTTTACTTTTTCTTTTGCTTCCCTTACCTGAGATGATATAGCAGAAAAATATATTGATATAAGAAATGTCCAAGATTTTACTGCCTATGTTTTCTTCTAGGATTTTTATGGTTTGAAGTCTAACACTTGCCCTTAATCCATTTTGAGTTTATTCTTATGTATGGTGTAAGAAGGTGGTTTAGTTTCATTTTTTGCATGTATCTGTCTAATTTTCCCAACACTATTTAATGAGTAGACTTTCTTTACCACATTATAGGTTCTTGCCTCCTTTGTTTAATATTAATTGGCTATAGAGGCATGGGTTTATTTCTGGGTTCTCAATTCTATTTCTTTGATCTACATGTATGTTTTTTTATGTCAGAACCAGGTGCTTTTATTTCTATGGTCTTGCAGTATAGTTTGATAGCAGGCAGCATGATTCCTTCATCTTTGTTCTTCTTTCTCAAGATTGGTGTGGCTATCTGGGATCTTTTGCGGTTTCATATTAAATTTTGGAATATTCCAGTTCTGTGAAATATGCCATTGGTATTTTTATAAGAATTACATTAAATCTATTGATTGCTTTGGGTAGTATGGACATATTAATGATGTTAATTTTTTCTATCCATATACACAGTATATACTTCCATTTATTTATATCTTCTTCAACACCTTTCTCAGTGTTTAATAATTTTCTGAGTACAGGTCTTTTACATCCTTGGTTAAATTTATTCCTAGGTAATTTTTTATGAAGTGTAAATGAGATTGTTTTCTTAGTTTCCCTAAAAGGTTATTTTCAAATGCTTCAGCAAACTGAGGTTACTCTATTTTTACTTAAATTCATTTTCCTTCAGCTAAATATTCGTAGAAGTTTAATCTCATATTATTATTAACAGATTATAATATTAAATTAGTTTTATTTATATGGAGTTCCCATGAGAATTAGTAACATAATTGTCTCTACAAAATATTACTTTGCAGCAAAGTGGGGGAAAGCCCTCTTTTTTTGTTTGTGTTTTCACCTTTCTGAATTTCCAGACAACCTAGCAAAAAATATCTATCTGTACCTACAACCCACACAGCTGGTCTTTTCCATTTCCTTCACCACTGAACTGGATTAACCACATGATCCAAGTCCACTGATCGTGCAGAAAGTAATGGTTGAGAAAGCCAGTTCTTCTCTCCTGCCTGCTTCCTTCCTGAGCTTCTGAGCCTCTGACACTCACTCAGTGCACCAATGACCTTTAAAACAAATTACTTCTTAAATGCTCATGATAAACTTCCATGAGCGATGTTTGTTCAAAAATATCCAGGAAATGAATAGCAATATGTAATTTAGAGGCTTGCATTAAAAATTAGCCTTGTTCAGGCATGTTTCCAATTGTATTTATTAAAGAAAATCGAAGTAGAAAACACTCCATAATTCAGCCACCTACTATTAATGCTAAAACATGTATCTGTAAACATCTTTCTCTTTGCATGTGGTATCTATAATAATAAAAGCATAATATGCTAATTAGACCAGACGTCCTTCCAGACAACCTTCCAGATGTAGCCGGGGCTGCAAAGGAAGCCTGGGTCCTGGGTCCTGGCAGCCGGAGGGAAGCCAGTGCCAGCAGCCAGGGGAAGGAAGGCGTACTCTTGCATGAATTTCATGCATCGGGCCTCTCGTGTGTATATATTTATGGGTATATGTGTATATGTTGATGATGTGTGTATGTATGCATATACCTGTGGTAGGCAGAATAAAATGGCTCCCCAACATTTCTACATCCTAATCCCTGGAACCTGTGAATGTGATAGGGTGCAAGGCAAAGGGGAATTAGGTTGTAGATGGAATTAAGGTTGCTAGTCAACTAACCTTAAAATAGGGAGATTTTTCTAGATTATTCAGGTGGGCTCCATATAACTGCAAGAGTCCTTAAAAGTGGAAAATGAAGGCAGAAAAGGAAGGAAGAGTGACATGATATGGACTCAATACATCATTGTTAGCTTTAATTAACATGGAGGAAAGGGGGCCCATATATGTGTGTGCTAACTATATTTATCTACCTACATGTATGTGGCTGTGCTAAAGTAAAAGCATCATCTATATGCTATTTAATTTGTTTTTTGTTTTAAAATATCATGAACATTTTTCATGTTTGAAATATTCTAAAGCATAGTTATAAATGGTAGCATATTTCATGGTGTTGACTTATTTTTCACTGATTCCTCATGTTGGAGATAATATTATTTTCCTTCTATTATAATTATAAATGACGTGACACTAAATACTGTGGATCACTCTCTGATAATTTTCTTAGGAAAAGTATGAGAAATTTTAAAATAACTTTCATACTATTAAATCTTTACATTTTAACAATACTACCCTTTCAGATTTATTATGAAAAACTGGAAAATGTCATCTAATTAAAATTTGCTTTTGAACTGTGAGCTGTTGAGTGTGACAGTAAGATCCCATGTTATGAGTTGTCACTTAGCCTCCTCATTTTGGGTTGGGACCCAATGCAGGTAATGAAATAAGGGCCCTTTATTCCCTTGTCCTGGGGCATCTATGGAGGCTTTTGGGTGAAATGACAGGAGAGAACAGAATTCAAGTTAACATGCCTGTGCCCTCTCTCCACCCACTTCCTTTACCCCTTGGGAGAAGTGGTGACTGAGCTGACCAGGAGTAAACATCATCCGATATACCACATGGACCAAAGGCAGCACTTCTACAGGAAAGGTTAGTCCAGTGGTCGGCAAACTCATTAGTCAACAGAGCCAAATATCAACAGGACAACGATTGAAATTTCTTTTGAGAGCCAAATTTTTTAAACTTAAACTCCTTCTAACGCCACTTCTTCAAAATAGACTCGCCCAGGCCGTGGTATTTTGTGGAAGAGCCACACTCAAGGGGCCAAAGAGCCGCATGTGGCTCGCAAGCTGCAGTTTGCCAACCACTGGGTTAGTCAGATCATCTGGTCTCTGGCTCTTCTGAGGCTCCCTCTGCGTGCAGTGAGCACACAGGGTGAGGTTCTTCCTTAGACAGACAGTTGGAAAACATGATACTCCAGGACTCCTGTGCTTGTCACTACAATCTGTCTAGAGAGTTAGCTGCTGGAGGAAAGAGAGTGCTGGTCAGCAGAGTCAGTGCATTCGCTAAACAGCCATCCTGTTACTGTGAAGAGTAGGCCGTGGAGTACTGAAATGTGGAGTCCAGGGGCACGAGGGGGAGGGTTAGGATGAGACTACCCCCACCCTCTTCTATTCCTTAGTGCTATGGTTCTTACATCTCGCTGCAAAGCAGAATCATTTGTGCAGCTTTAAAAAACAAACAGGGATGCCACCTGGGGATTCTGATACCCTTTGTCTGAGGTGGGCCCTGATTGTTTACTGAAAGCAAACCCTAAGGGATTCTAAGATGGGCCCAGTATAACACCATTTCAACGGGCTAGCTGATGTATCTTAATGTCAAAAGCAGGAGAGAAGAAAATCATGCATTTTGCCCCGATTGATAGGCCTTGGTAATATCTGAAAATCTTCACAAGACAGTATTGTTCTTCTACTGTGGTAAAACTTAGTGGGGTTATTTCCAACATATGTAGTTTTCCTAGCATAGCATTCTTTTTATTTAATTTTTTTTTAAGAGAGAGAGAGAGAGAGAGGATGGGAGAGGGAGAGAAATGTCGATAGGCTGTCTCCTGCATGCCCCCTAGTGGGGATGGATCCTGCAACCCAGGCATGTGCCCTGACCAGGAATCAAACCAGCAATCTTTTGGTGCATGGGAAGGTGCCCAACCAACTGAGCCAGGCGGGCCGGGGCTAGCACCGCATTATTGCTGTAAAATCCTGAAGATTCAGGTCTTTCTCTACAGCCCATTGAACTAGGAGGAGCATTAGTTTTCTCTTTTGTATTTTTTCTTCCAGAGGCAGCAAAGTAGTCAATGGTTATCTCACTTCTCTGGTAAAATTGTTTCTTTCTATTTCCTTGCCTCTGAGTTTCTTTTCACCTTGCCCCAAAATCTCAACAAAAGGACATTGAATGAATAAAAGCAAGGAGCTGGAAGAAAAAAAAAACTATAATTGAAAAAAGGCTAATAAGTGGAAGGGAGAAAAGACATAGGTGAATGGAGAGAAAATGGGGGTGCTGTGCTGTAATCCGTATTTGCCCTGTGCTTCAAGTTTGTTCAAGCGTCAAAAGTGATGTCCTTTCCCTACGTGTGTTCCTCCAACAGGAATGAGATGAGATAGGATAGGTTAAACAAGACAGAACTGCATGGACCCAAAATCTCATTTCTCATTTCTCATCTGTTCCTCTAACTCACAGCTAGTAGTCAGAAGGAGCAATGTTAAAAATCCAGCTTTCCATAAGAAAGTGTTGGCTTTATCCATATATAACTCCCATTTCCTATGCAAACACACACATATATGAGAATTACATATATGGATGGAGGTAACACAAATAGAGAGGATGGGAGGAGGGGTGTCTACATCTCCACAGGACTATTCCCTGTTCCCAGATTTTATGAGATTTTTAAATGTGTTATTCTCTACTGGAAACCCTACTATAGTCAAAGAATCTTTGCACTATGCAAGCTCTATTGATGGCTAGTCTGATCTTATTTCACAAATAATGAAATAAGGAGCACAAATTTACCAAGGTCAAATCACTCTTTTGTGACAATCTTACTAGTATGACTAAAGTTTTTACGAGTAACAAATCTCTTTATGATATGCTATGAGGAAGAATGAAATGGAGTAAAAAAGCAATGTAAGAAAATTGCCCTGAGACATTTATATGAGGGGATCCTAATTTTAGCAGTCCTTAGGCATGACAAACAGCTTAGGAACTTAACATGGATCTTTTATCTTGTATGTAGATGAAGGCAGTATTAGGATTCCTAGGTGCTGTGACCTAAAATGTCTGGGAGTCTTCTCCCCAGCCCCACTCCTATCTCCAGTCAGCCCCTGCAACCACACACGGGCTAGAAACACTGCCAGGAATCCACAGCCTGCAGAAGCAATTATTCCATTATGTCAGTTATTTGTCTTTATATTTCTACTAGTGGCCCAGTGCACAGATCCGTGCACATTGAAAGGAAATTAATTAGGAGAAATATTTTAATATCACTATTCGCCCTTTCTCTATAATAGAAGTGTCAACCAAATTCACTATCGACAATGACAGATGGAAATACACATGTGCAATTGGCACCAGCAAGAGCTTTATACGTATTGCGCATGTGTGAGTCAACGTTTATTTTTAAATTGCCAGTCCGCATCATATGTACCAGCCAGTCAGACGGTCGGTTGGTCGGACAGATGGATGGTCGGTCACTCAGCCTTTTAGATAGATAGATAGATAGATAGATAGATAGATAGATAGATAGATAGATAGATAACTAAATCTATTTGTTTATAACAAATATTCTGTCTTCATTTGGCCGTTAGTAGGTAGAGATGAGTTTGTAAACTGTAGATGTTCTTAAAATTCATGAAAATTAAATTTCAGTCTGAGCAAGACTCAATCAATGCATTCTTGTGTACACATAAGGGTCTGGCACTTAAAACTAAGTATGCTACTACAAGTGTTGTTTACACACAATCACAATGTTCAAAAAATTTCAAAAGATTTTTTTGTAATATTGGAAAGCTAGTTGGATGAACTGTTAAGATTTATATATATATATATATATATATATAGAGAGAGAGAGAGAGAGAGAGAGAGAGAGAGGAAGAGAGAGAGAGAGAGCTGCAAGAATAGCATATTTTTTCATGTACCCATGTAGGAATATTCATATAGGATATATAAGCCCTTAAGTATATAAGTATGTATAAAGATTTGTATGTGTTTCATGTCAAACAAGACAATGAATGTATAAACAATAGCTATGTGAGATTTGATGATTAAAATTATAATGCATAAGCCACTTAATAAAACTCAAATAAGATTTATTCTGATGCAGCTGATATGCCATTCCTGTCAACCACTTGAGACTCTTACATCTCAAAAGCTTAACAGCTAACCCTTTAGAGATTTCACATGCCACCGGGTCCTGAGAAATGAGCAGGACGCGCTCCATTAGTTTAACAGTCGAGTGTGCGTTTCTGTGCGACTGGTTAGCAGGCTATGGCTGGTGTGGGTACCATGTCAGGGTTCTTAAGTTAGATGTGAAGTCGGTGTCTGGAGGTCAATTAACTTAAAATGTGTTAAGAAGAGGAGAAATCCGTCACCAGGCATGTTCTGAAACACACAAAAATGCACTCCCTGGTCATGACAGCGTGCTCAGCTCCACAGGCCTTTCCCAGGGACGCCCCAGGGCTCTGAACGCCGGGTCGTCCCTGCCGGTGTGTGCCAGCTGTGGGGAGCCCTCCTCAGCCACCTGGGGACCACCCAGCACTAGTGCTCTGATGGCCTTGAAGCTTGATGCCCTTCTGTTTGGAGGCCTGTACTGGGTCATGTTAAGGAGCATGGTGCCTGCGTTGGAGAAGCAGCGTCAATTCTCTCTATTCCATTAAAGAGGTCTCTCATCCTCTCCCTGTTCCCCTCGCGGGGAAGCAAACACTGCTGTCCCTTTCCGGGGGGCTAGCCTTTCATCTCACAGCAGCAGTGCAGGCCCCTCCGTGGTACCCCAGTCACTGTATTCCGATGCCACCCGGGGAAGCCTGCCTCCCCGTCAGCCGGCCGCAGGCTGCGGGTGCTGGGTCCCCGGGCCAGGCCAGGAACGAAGGGACAGTATCAACGGCAGCCACTCCTCCTGCAGGCCATTCCCACCTCCCGCTGGGGCAGCGTCCCCAACATGATTCAGCGGCATGATCTAGAATATTCTTTTGTTTGTTTGTTTTTTTTTTTGTTTTGTTTAATGAGGTTTCATTTGTACCTAAATATTACATTTTTTAAATTTCTTTATCGATTAAGGTATTACATATGTGTCCTTATCCCCCCATTACCCCACCCATCTCCCCCTCATGCCCTCACCCCACTGTTGTCTGTGTCCTAGAATATTCTTGAGAGTAATCTGAAATGTGTTTCCTTGACTCTCTCAAAGGATATTTTGTTGTCAACTCCCTTTTATCATATTGAAGATTCATGGTAGCACAATTAAATAACTTTAATATTGTTTTTGAGAATATCATTCTTACTTAATATTAGATGTTTGTTTCAAATTCTTTCAATTTATTCTTAAAAATAAAACTTTAATTAATCCCTACAATGTATAATTTCATAAAGGCTGAAATCTGAGGGATATCCCCAAATTACAACATACATAGCATAACACTGTATAACATAACAACAATGTAATTTTCCTATCCTATTCTTTTTCCTTTTTACTCATGCACTTCTAAAAGTTTCAGTAATTATAGAATATTACGTGACTGGTATATTATAATTTAATATGTCCCTTCCAGTTTACAGCAGAGTAACTATAAAAACAGCCCCAATTTTCCATTCTTCCTCTATAGTGTGGGTCTGCAGCCCCTCCCACATGACCCAGAACCTGCGCCAGTACCACCCTGCACCTGGGCTGGCTTTGCCCAACACAAAGCAAGGGAAGTGCGAGAGAACAGTGCCGGGCCGGCTATAAGAGTATGTGTCCCCCTCCACCCTCTCCTGGGCCCCTGCTTCCATGGTGAGGTCAAGCTCAGGCCAACCCTCTGGAGAATGAGGCAGAAGGTGAAGTAGAACCAACTTATTCAGCAGAATCAGCGATACCAACATGTTCACACCCAGCCCAGGGAACAACAGAAGACAAGTAAGCCTTGCCAAAATCCCCTGAGCCCAGTCTAGGCCACCCTAAACTCAGGATCAATAATAAATTATTGAAACGTGAGTCTAGATAGTATGCAAAATGAAATGCTTCCTATATGCGGCTAAGACGCATCACAGAGGCAAACCAAAGAGAAAGCACAACTTTTAAAAATCCTTGTGAGCCCTGCCAGGTGGCTCAGTGGGTTAGAGCATTGTCCCGATTCAAAAAAAGGTTGCAGGTTTGATCCCTGATCAGGACAGAAAGCAACCAATGAATGCATAAATAATGGAACAACAAATCTCTCTCTTCCTCCCTCCCTCTCTCCCTCCCGCCCTCTTTCTCTCTAAAATCCATCAGTACTTTTTAATTTTTTTAATCTTTATTGTTGAAAGTATTACAAATATTCCCCTTTTTCCCTCCCTTGACCTCTTCTAGCCTGCACCCTCCCCCTGCCCCAGGCCTTCACCACACTATTGTTTGTGTCCATGAGTTAGTATTATGGAGAGTATTATGCTAATGGGAGAGTATAATGTTAAGAGAAATAAGCCAGTCAGAGAAAGACAAGTATCACATGATCTCTCTCATATGTGGAATCTAAAGAACAAAATAAACTGATGAACAAAACAGATCCAGAGACATAAAAGCATGGAACAGACTGAGGAATCTCCGAGGGAAGGCGGAGGTGGACACAAACAATACCTTTTTATAATCCTTTTGAAAAGTGAAGCTATGTCAAAAAGACATTTAATTCTGTAGGTCAATATCTGCGTCCAGGCACCACTGAGGAGTTACACAGTGCAACATGGAGAAACCGATATTTGAATTTGGCTTGAAAGAGGAAAGAAGAATTTGTAAGACGGAGAAGAAACAAAGTCTCCACAGCAGAGTGGATTATATGAGCAAAGATGAGCTGGTGAGTTTAACGGGAATAGAGTTGTTTATCAAGGCTAATGGATGATGAGACAGAAAACTGGGCTGGGACTACCACATAGAAAGCTTTCTCAGGCAAGTTAGGGAATTGGAATCTAATCTCATGGGCATTAAGGGAGACCAAGGAGAATGTTTGATAGAGAAATGACAATAACTCAGGAGACAGAACAGACATAAGTGAGTGTGTTCAGATGCAAGGAAACCAGACAAAGCGGCTTATCCGAAGAAAAAACACAATGAAAGTCCCAAAGCCAGCATCAGAAAGAATTTTTTAAAAAATAAAAAAGAATGACCTAAATTCAATAATTTTCCAAGTTATAAATTAATAAATTTTCAGTTAGAACTGACTAAAGTGGGTTAAGAGAGAAGGGAGGAGAAGGGGAAGCACAAAGTCTAGCAACCTGCCCCCCAGCTTTCCTGATTAAAAGATTGGTTGGATTGTAATACTTCCATTCGAGTGGAAAATATTAGGATAGAAAACTTGCTGGAAGAGGATAAATAATACCTTTACCCTATATAATAAAAGGCTAATATGCAAATTGTCCCTACTGGTGGGAGTTTGACCAATCGGGAGTTAGATGTGCGCTGACCACTAGGGGGGGAAGGGGGCTGGGGGGCGGTGGCGTGGAACATGGCATGCATTGGTGATGCAGCTCTGGCAGTGGGCAGCAGTGGAGGTGCTGCTGGCCCTGATGGGCCCTGATGAGAGCAGGACCAAGGTGGGACGGTGGAGCAGGTGAGCAGGCGGTGCCAGGCTAAGGCGGGTGTGGGCGGTGGCAGCAGGCAGCAGGGGGAAGGGAGGCCCCAGCCAGCAGCCGGCAGCCGCTAGGGACCCTACATGTGCATGAATTTCGTGCACTGGGCTTATAGTTGTAACATATTAATTTTGACGTAGCTCCAGGTTAATAATAAGCAATTAAAAATGCAAAAGACAATAAAATTGCAGTCACCTGTCTGTGTATTTTGATGGCAGGAAGGCTGAGGATACCCCGGGATAGTGCTAGAGTAAGAAAAGGAGAGACTTAAAGAATTGAACTCTAGGAGATACAAAAATCTAAAGGACAAGCAAAGGAGGAGAAGCTACTAAAGGGTTCTTAAAGCCTCTTTTAGATGCGGATAAAAACTGAGTTAAAAAATATCCTGGAAAATGATGGTACAAATTCCTCAAGGAGAGTCTGGTCAGCAGTGTCAAGGGCAAAGGTGAGTAAGATGAGGTTGGAAAGAGCGTCGGGCACTGGACATTCTCTGCTCGGTAAGAGTAATTAACAGATGGATGAAAATTAAAGAATTTGAACTAGCAAGCCTAGGCTACATTATCATAAATTTTGGTGAAGAGTTTGAAGGAGGAAAGGAGGGCTTGAGGGAAAGTTAAGAGGCTTGAAGGAAAGTTAAGTAAAGGAGGAGGATAGCTGAGCTTCTTCGTAGGCTGAACAGTGATCCCTGCAGAAAAGATGGGCAGGTTTCAGAGAGCTGGCAGGAGATGGCTCCTAGGGTGCAGGTGAAACGGCTGCCTTTGAAGACGAGAGGGCACCTCTGCCTCTGGGTCTAGGGGGGAATGGCCCTCACAATCGGAGGAGAGCTTAGAAGAGAGAGTGCAGAGTTTTGGGACATCCTTGCTGATAATCTCCGCGTTCCCTGTGAAGAAAGAATTCTATTGAGTATGATAGCATTAAGAATACAATTGGATTCTGAAGAAAGGTCTGGGTCTAGATATTATGGAAATTCAAAAGGAAGCCGAAAAGGGAAAAGAAAAAGGATTCCAAACAGTTCTGAACACTCAAAAGAGGTTGAAAAACCCTGTTTGTGGTCATAAAGATGGGCATTGATCTGTGTGAAGTCCAGGGGTAGCAGTGAGAGGGAGGAGAGGAATGAAGGTACCTGAGTGAGAAAACCAGCAGCAACAATAAAACCAGCCTGGGTGAAAGCATTGAAAGTCATAATGATCCTGGTTCAAAGACAGATTGTAGTCAAGATAGCAGCCTGGAGTGAAGCAAAAGTCCAGCTTATATTTCTAGGGAGGACTGCAAAGGCAAGTAAATTCTCTCCAATTCAGTTCTACTGTGGTTCGAGATAGCCTCGACTGTGGCTTTTCAGATATGAAAAGGTCAATTTAACTGACTGTTCTACTTAAACAGTTACTCTAGTTTTTCTTGTTTGAATATTTTGTTACTGTAACTCTTATAGTGAGCATTCACTAAGTTATAATTAACATAAAACATTATTTCCTTTATTAATAAGGCACTATTTTATTTACCTTTCCCAAGTTAAGCTAAATGTCAACAAAATAAATCTATAATTCTGAATAGAAACAAATGCTTATTTTATTAATGCCAACTGTGACTCCAAATTAAATCATATGGGATTGCCATTGTGTACATATTTCAGATAAATTAATTTTGTTTTTTTAATATCAAATACATAAGGAGAGTAATTAAAGCATTTTTGCCCTTCTCTGCTGGGTCCTATATGCATAGACTTAGAAGATAATTAAAATGAATTTGCTCAACTCAAACAGACAACATAAAAATATGATGGTAGATAGACAGATGGGAAATAGAAGAATAAACAGATGGCCCTATTACTTTAGAAAAATAAAGTAAAAACTTGCTTGCCATTCTAATTAACAGTAAACATCATGTTTAAACTTTCTCCTTGGATCAAAGATCCTATATAATAAAAGAGCAGTATGCAAATTGTCCCCTCGACCAGGAGGTCATCCAGGGGTTCGACTATGGGGTGGGGCTGGCCGGGGGGGGGGGGGGGGGGAGGGAGGGAGTACCTGGCCGGCAGCTGGCGGCTGCTAGAGACCCTACCAGTGCACAAATTTCGGGCTTCTAGTAACAGCATAAGTGCTAAATGATGGTATTATGACATATAGTCCTTAAACCAAAAACCAATACAGAGCCTATTTCAAGATTTTTACTTAAGGTCTTGCACAATTTGAAAGACTGTTGATATTAGTAGCTTTTATGTTTATAGCTGGAAACTGATAAAATTTTATGATGAATTAATTTATAAATCAAAGAAATCTAGGAATTATTTTGCCTACACTATTCAAGACTGAGAATACTGGTGTTAAAGAGACTGAACTAATCAGGGACAACTGAAGAGTGGGTTACAAATGTAAGTTCAATACCAGGAATAAGCCCACGTGTGCACGTAGAGGGAGCAATGTTGAAGGGAACTCCAAAGAAAATCTAAGTTATCCTCAGGCTTGATTAGCCTCAGAGAAGAGGCAAGGAAAAGCTTCTGTAGTGTAGCAGTTAAGGCCATCAGATACACATATGATGGTTTATTTCAAGCTGGGAAGGAGAGGCCATTGACTGACATGCTTCCTCCTGAAATCCATCAAGATTGGTTCAGAAACTAGAAAGGACTAAGACGCCCATGAAGAGCACCAGAGAAAAGCCTGAGGCAAAAGAAATGAATCTGGCTTGTATCTTTTTTATAAATCTCTGTATTTAAAAAGCCAGCAAATGGAACACCATAACAACCAAAACAACCGGTTGCTATGACACCCACTGCAGCCAGTGAATGGGTCAGATCTGGGGGTAGGGCCAGCCAGCCAACCTCCTGCGGCCCCTCTCCCTGGTCAGCCCCGCCCCCAATGGGCCCCCACCACCCCAATGGGCCCACAGCCCCTCCCCACAGCTGGCCTCACCCCCAATAGGCCCCCCCCCCACTCCAATCAGGGGCAGGGCCCACTGGCCAATTGCCCTCAGCCCCTCCCCCCAGCCTGCTTGGCCCTGATCAGGCCCCCATCGGGTCTGGACAGCTAGCCAACCTCTCGCCATCTCCTCCTCCCAACAGGCCCGGCCTGATCTGCCCCAATTGGGGCCGGCCCGCCGGACCCCACCCATGCACAAATTCATGCATTGGGCCTCTAGTAATAAAATAAAGACATCAATGCTGACTTGACTTTACACTGAATCTATACATTGATTTCAAAACATAATTCAACAGAACATAAGAGGCCAATACAGATAACACTGCCATTACTATAGGTGTCCTTGCTTCTGTGGCCTATTATTGGGTAATGGAACTACCTGATAAAGGCTTGGCAATGGTTACCAATGAAGTTGCAATTGGGTCACATATGGCTATTCCAAACTCATATTTCATAGCCATATATTCTGGAGCAGAGAAGGAGAAATGATACTGATCTTTTCAAGAACAAAGACTGTATCTTATTTGTCTTGTTAGCATCATGCAAAATCTGGGACACAGCAAATGATCAAATGAATGAAATGAGCAATATAGCTTGCTTATGCTTTTATTTTCACTTAAGTATGATTTTTATTTTACATTAATAATAAAAAATAAGGTTTGGGTATGTTTATGAGGTGTGACATAACATACCTGAGAAATCCACTGAAAGTCAATGAGACGATAATGACCAAAAACCCACCAAAAAAAAACCAACACTTTAGCTCAAAGAAATTAAACATAAGCATTGAAAATATAAATAAATTAAGTGATTTAGAGGTAGATTCTGGAATCAGAACCATCTGGATTGGATCCCTCATACCCACACAACTGACTTGGATTGTCGGGTCTGTGATTTCACTTTACTCTTTAGTTACAAGGTAAGTTAGCCTGAAGTGGTTTCATGGATACCAACAGGGGACTCGAGATTCCTGGGTCAGAGACAAGGGTCTTTATTACACACAGCACAAAATGGAGCGTACGTGTCAGCATATTTATATTGGTTATTCCTGCCCCTCAGTCCCACAGGAGCAACATGATAAATCCAGATTAGGGCTAGCTAAGCCTCAGGCTTGCGTTACAGCTGAGAAACACAACGTCTGAGGAATCTGCAGCTTTTATAGTGATTAGCAGCAAGCCTGCTCTTCGTCCAAGGGAGAGGGGAGACGTTACCTCATTTCACAATCTTGATAAACAAACCTGAGAAATAGCCTGGTACTCAGGGACTTGACGTCTGGAACCCCCAACATGATCTGTAAGAGTGCAATTGACCAAAGAGGACTTCCTCTCCAAATACTATCTTATACAAATCACTTAGAGTCATTCATTCATTCACTCATTCATTCACTTTCTCTCTTTTTTAAACCACTTTAGTTTTTTATGACCATTCTTATCAAAATTTGTATTCTCTATCCTTTCTACCGGAATAGAAGCTCAAAGCAGATTTTGTCATATTCACTATTACATCCCTAGAACTATGCCTTGCTTTATTTGTTTTATAAAATAATTGTAGTTGAATTTAAATATTTATCAGTTAACTAAAAGCTAGGTGTTCTTCCAGATGCAAAGGATATACAGCTTCTACTAGTGATAGTTCTTACCCTATACGCAGGTTATAGTTTGAAGTTTTTACTACACTTTATTTTTTAACTTTTTTTCTTCATTTCACTTTATCTTTTTCCACCACCATGTAACCCCCTATGCCCTCTTTCACCTCCACCCATCCTTTTCCCCTGGTCCCCACTGCACTGTGGTCTGTGTCCATTTTTTTCTCTCTCTTTTTTTCTTTTTTTGGAGGGATTGAGCAATATTTTTAATTTTTTTTTGATAAAATGGTTAAACACATAGACTTGCATAGAAAATAATAATGCAGGATTAACTGATGTAAATTTCTCCCTACTATTTTTCAGTTTATTGTTAAAGGAAAAAGTTAGAGCTACAGCTAATGCACCATCCTGTCCCTTTCTCTTCTCTCCCCATCCAAAGTGAATGGCGTCATTTTCATTCATCTTTCTCAACAATCTGGAATGTGTTTTTTTACATAAATGTCATAATACTTCATGGAGTGTTTTGCAACTCACAAAAACTTAATTCCAAAAGTGTTTCCTTCAAGACATCTGTCAGCTCTTCTGGGTCCTTTCCAAATTATTCAAATGACATATTTGTGAGGTGTCAAAGAATCTGAAATGGTACCTGAATAAATTATACTAAAATTACTTCACCAAATTCTGTGGTATGTACTTTCAATGTCATTTAGTTGCACATAGAAGGAGTTTCACCAGTATGCTCATCTTGTATTCAGACAAGATCATGAGGACTGACTTTAAGACCTTGACCTTTTAAGAAGGTTTTATTTGGAACATTTTTCTTCTTATCACTAATTCACACTTCAGGGACTTATTAACATGTTCTTGCTAATTTCACTTGCAAACTATATTGCAATTGCTGGTATTTACTGCACTTAACCTTCACCTTTCTAAAAGTAACATTAAGGTGCTATTTGCATATGTTAAAATTATTACATATGAATGATGCCCTGACTATATTTTTAAGTCACTTTTCCATAAATTGTTGTAAGGGGGGGGGGAGCTTAATTTAACTAGACTTTTCACTTGGTGCTTAAATCTTTTTACATAAACTTGACACCAATTATAAAAAAAAACCCACAAAAACATTTCTGATAGATCTTGAAACAAGTTGATCAACACCATTCTATGCAAGGTTTTGGCATTTTTTTTAATCATATACCAAAAGAAATAAATTTTTAACATGAAAACATAGCTCCAATCTAAATTTCTTGCAGAAAACAACAGCTGGACTTTTTGTAGCTCAGAAAAAAGATGATGTTTGGGCTCTCATTCCTCAAGGTTTGGAGAATTATTCAGGAACTAGGACGCAGGGCACTCCCGGGAGCTGGATTTCCTTCAGAGCTTGCCAAACTCAAGGTGAAGGGCAAAGTCCTCCACAAGCCTGCCCTCAATTCAGACACCAACCCCAAGTCCCTGGGCTACCCTCATCCTGATAAGCTGGCCACAAAGTTTAAAACTGCATGTTAATTATGATTCAACAAAAATAATTGCAAAGAGTTTGGTCCTATTACACAATTGACTAAGTATCATGGACTTGGAACATCTATGACAAGTCATTCTTATTTGCAACCACCAGGCACTGGTGACATTCAGGAACGTAATCCGCTTAGTGCGCAATTGTTTCCTAGTCTTTCCTGGCGACTTTAATCTCTTCACACAGGCAAACTGGAGGCACTAACTCAGTTTAGCTGCTTTAGCTCAGTCACGAGACATTTGCTTGATCTAACTTGAATACTTTCACATCACACACACACACACACACACACACACACACACACATCATGAAATGTGGTCTTGTAGGTAGAACAGTATGACAAACACGTGGGTTACAGGGGCCACCCCAGAAGTTATGGGCCTTGTGCTCACAGAGAACGTGACAAAGCCGGGCATTTTCATTTACACCCTCAGGAGCAGGAGCAGAAGTTTCCATAGTTCTAGCAAACTGCCCAACCTATCAGCAAGACCGGCCACCTTCCGGCTCTGGTATTTATTTCTTATACGTATAGCTAATCATTTCTGTCGTTGGAACCACTGCCGTGGCTCTAAGGGCCGCCTCCACATTATCACTGAGCTTCTTCGGCTGAAAGTAGGTTGACTGTCCTACAATCCCAGGCACTTTGTTTATAGACAGAAGACAACTTTCCACCCTCGCATTTCCCCATCATAAGTGTTGCTGTTGGGATTGCACCAACTGAACCATCCAAAAAGCGCTTCTAATGCCACTGGTGCCAGACGGGGGGTTTTCTGGGCTCTGCTTGGCAGTGGGGTGGTACCAGATGCTAAAGGCTGGGGTGCAGAGCTGGATGTTAGAGGCTGTAAGGAAAGATCGCTGCATTCAGACTCAATACGATCACCTTCCCATGTGTGTCTCCATCCAAAAGAAGGGAAAACATTTAAAAACTCGATAATCATCTTGGAGTCAACCGCCGTCTGAGGTTTGCATTTTGAATAACATTCAATGTGGATTCACAGATAGAGGGGAAAAAACTGTTATTGTCAAGTATTACACATAAGACAGAAATTTCTCTAGCAAAATTTTAGGTAGGTCGAGCCATAGGAAATTAGCATTTTAGCAAGGCAAAAATGGTCAAATATTGGCAGTTTTATATGATTCTGCTTAATACCCAGGTTGTAAAATAGAATGACCCTAATTTCTATTGAGAATAATGAGAAAGAGTATTATGCAAAAAGCTGACAACAACAGCAAGGCCGCATTTAACGTCACATCATTTATCTCATTTGTCTGGATTCAGTGTCGAGCGCGACCTTAATTTCCAGCTGCTGCTTACGTCTCGCGGATGCTGGAAGACTGTCACAGAACAGGTTAAACGGTGGCAGCGTCAACCACAACTTCCTCCACCTCATGCCTCGGCTTCCCGACACTCTGCTGACAAATGATGAGAGTATTGTGAACTCCTCAGTTCAATAATCCAATATCCCTCCAGTAGCTAGCCAGTCATGTGAAATGAGACACATTCTGAAATAAACGCCGGGTTAAAAACACTGCTGCGGAGTCCGAACTTCCTCCAGGCCCTTACAGAGTGCCCACAGCTCTCCGCCCCAGCACTTCCTTCTACTTCACAGCGATGGGAGTCACCACGTGACACCTGTGTCTTTGAGCGCTTGGCATGGGAAGAGGAAGTCAGAGGACACACAACATGGTCAGCAAACTCACACACTGCGGTATTATTCTCAGCTCTTTACTCAAATCCTCCTGGATTTAGGGAACACACTCTTTTCAAAGCACTGTGTGTGTGTGTGCTCTGAAGAAGACGAATATTAAAAACCTTTTCCCTCAAAGAGTTTACATCCTAACTTTAGAGACAAGATATGAACGCATGTGTGTTTAAAATAACGTTACTTTAAAGGACGTTAAGATAGTAGCAAAATAACAGAGGTCTCACCAGGCAGTGCGTGACTGTCAGGTGTATCCTATATAATAAGAGAGGAATATGCTAATTATCCGTTACGCCATGAGGCGTAACAACCAAGCACCCAACGACTGGATCACGGATCTGCAGGAGGGTAGGGCAGCAAACTACAAGCGGGCGGCGGAGAGCCACAGGAGGGGGCAGGGCAGCAAGCTATGGCGGGGGGGGGGGGGGGGGGGGGCGGGCGGGGGAGTTACAGGAGGGCGGGGCAGCAGGCATAAAGCTACAGGAGAGCGACAGAAACCTACTGGTGCACGGATTCGTGCTCAGCTACTAGTATAGTATAAGAGGTGATTAATGTCAGGATTCCGAAGGGGAAAAGATCTTCACGCACTCAGTCCAGAAAAGATTTGCCTGCGAAGTGGGATTGGTGCTTCCTTGAAAGCAGGAGTGGGGAATGTCTGGCCCGCGGGCCGAATGAGGCCCGAGAAATCATTCAGTCTGGCCCTGCCAAGGCATTAGGGGTGAGTAATGAAATGTTTGACCAAATAGAGCAGGCTGATTTTTAAGTTGATAATTTTGTATGGCCCGAGAATGATGTTATAAATGTCCATACAGCTCTTGGCAGTGAAAGCGTTCCCCGCCCCTCTTTAGAGGCTCACTGGTGTTTAGAAGAGAGAGATTACATTTATTCTGGAGGAGATATCGGACATGCGCAAACACAGACATAGTCGCTCCAAACTGTTTTCTATGAAACATCTTCACTACGTGTAAGTTCACCAATGTTTCCTGTCACATTTTAGTTACTCAAGGTATGGAAATTATATTCCTCAGTATTGCCATCAAATTATTTATTACCATATCAACTTACTTATCAAAAAATATTCGACATCTTCTCAAAATTCCAATCGGTGTCATTTCTTTTAGGTTCCCAGAAAAAATTAAATTCAATGAATTTATAGCAGCTTCTTGGGGTGGCTAGAAAAATACATCCCACACATCAGGGGATGAGAGTTCTGTTGGAGTTATGTCGGCATTTCACAATGGAGTCTGAGAAGCCTCTCTAAAAATTTGGTCATCTTCCATTTCTGGTTCTCTGACATGTTTACTATATAAACATGTTCTGACTTTTATGTCTTCTGAGTCCACAAAGAAACATGAATGGAAATCAGTGAAGACACTGTCTCCCACGTTCTGTATTGTCACCTTCTGTCCCCAACCATAGCTGCTGACCCCAATTCCAGGACCGATTCTGACAAAAGGCGGGAGGGATTTCAGCGGACTACCTTCATGGAACGTGGAGTGGCACCTCGTGCTGTATTGCCTTCCACTCAGAATGATTCTCGGTCAACTTATCAGAAATCAATCTGAAATTCAGTTTCCCAAAGGAACAGTGTCAAGTGATCAACTTTTCTTCTTCGCCAAAATGACCAATATACTAACCAGAAGCGTGCTCTTTTCTCACGAGGTTAAAAGGTGTGTGACATTTATATTGGATGCACAGCCTTTACATAGATTTTCATTAAGAAGAAGATAGTAACATTTTGAGGATTGTGCTCTTGACCTTTTCCCTGGTTTTTATGCTGCTCCTGCTGCTCCTGCAGCTTGAAAAGCTGAGTGGAAAGAGGAAGCACTTTGCTGGGAAAAGAAAGAAAAGACTGAGCACAAAAAGCAGCCTGGGCTACTGATCTCAGAACCGAAGGCAGTGATGGGGGGATTAGGGACCAGGAGATGGAGGATGGGCAGTGGAGGGAGAAGATGCAGGGTGGGGGAGGGGGGAGCTAGGCAGAAAGTGGAAGAGTTTGCAGAAAGAAGAGAGCTCAACAGGGGCGACTGGAGTGTAGAGGAACTGAAAGAGAACAGCAATCGAGGAGGAAGGGGAGGCCAGAAATGTAGGAGCAAAGGGAGGGAACTCAGAGAGAGAGAAGTTGATGGACACAAAGAAGAAACCACAAGGTTGAGGAGAGGAAATGAGTGGTGGGTGGGGGCAGACTAAAGGACAAAGAGGACACAGGCTAAGGGGACAGTGAAAAATGTGCGTTCAGATTGCCCAAAGCAGCGTAGGCCCTAATAATCCATCATATAAGTTGCTATAAACATCATAAATATTTAGAAGTAAAGAGGTTTGGGTAAATTGTTAACTTCGATCAATTCTTCACGTGTGTTAGTCGGCAAGAGATAATAATTGATCGGTGGGCAAAATGGAGGCTTTCAGGAGAACATCCCTGGGCATTTATTTCAGAAATGAACACACTTCATTGCACACACTCAGCGTCATTGTTTGAACAGCATGTGCTCTGAGTGCCGGCAGGAGCTTCCATTCATCACCTGCCCTGCTGTCGTACAGGTCGTGTTCTTTCCCTTCCCTTTACTGCCCAAGGCCCATCTGTTTCTTAAGACGCGGCCATGAGGGGTAACGCTGACGAATGACAAGGTCTTTGTGGATGCTAGCTGGCTGGTGCAGGAAGCCTCCTGTCCTCACGATCGCATCTTCTCTACCGGGAGGGAAGTTTCTGCATGAAAGTGTTAGCATCTACGAATTCTCAAAGCACCATTAGGTGAAGGAACATTATCGGTTTGTTTGTTTTGATTTTTATAGGAAATTGGTGTTCCAAGAAGATAAGTGAGCTGTTCAAAGTCATAAGGTAAGAACTCCAAAACCTGGAACCTTAAGCCAACTCTTCTTGCAGAAGAGCCGACACTGTGTTCATAACATCCCAATGCACCATCCCCAAATACCGTTAGAGACCTGTAATTCCTATCATCTATCTCTAACAATAATAACATTTTCAAGTGGGAAAGTAAAATTACTAGGACATATGTGATGACTTGAATAAACCTGATTGATTCAAAAGGTATTCCTCCCACATTTCCTTCCCAAACAAAGACATCTATTAGCTTCTCCTAATAATTTTTCCTACAAATGTGGTAAGTAGTTCTTCAGTTCAGTAATGCTCAAGCACATATGACTGAAATAAGAAAAGAAATTATATGGATAATTTATTCAGTTATCGTCATCTTAATCATTTACTCCAAAAAGAAAAACAACTCTTTTTGGCAGGTGAGAAGAGGTCAATAGGGGAAAGAGGGGACATATGTAATACTTTCAACAATAAAGATTTTAAAAAATAACAACTTTTTTATGGTGTGAATTATATAGCCATCATGTTATAAGAAATGGAAAAGCTAAAAGTTACTCTTATGATTTAAACATATATATTGACTAGAGGCCCGGTGCATGAATTCGTGCACAGGTGGGGTCCTGCCAGCCCTCCCTGATAGGGGCTGATCAGGCCAGTCATGGGGAGGGGATGTGGGAGTTTGGCCACCAACCCCGCCCCCAATGGGGGGGGGGGCATATCCAGGGTGGGGCCAGCAGGGGGAGGGGCTGCGGGCGATTGGTTGGCTGGCCCTGCCCCCTGGTCAAACTCCCAGTTGAGGGGACAATTTTCATATTAGCCTTTTAGTATATAAAAGGTACCCTATACAAAGGTACCCTATTAACAGACTCTGATATCATTCTGGCCTATTTAGAACAAAGTTTTAAAGAGGGCCAGATGACACAGAGCACACCATGGGTTATGTTACAGAAAAAGAACCCCAAACTTATTTTTTTACAAATGAATTACTCATGTATATCAAGGCAGTTTGACAAACATGGCATTGTCCACAAATAGAATTTTCCCAGGTCTTAAGACTACCAAGTGACAGAGCAGAAACTTGAATTTCTGGCTTTAAAAGGCGGTATGCCATTTCTAAAATAAAAGAGGCCCTTAGACTATTAAGTACACTTTCACTTTACATTTTATTGAATTACTTGTTACTATTATTTCTTATAATATTATTATTAACTGTCTTCCTTGAATTATCGTGAACTTGTTTTGGCAAAAATTCTTCAGCAACACAGGGCCTAGTACTTTCCAATTCTAATTCTGATTGTTTCCATCAATCCTGTTCACATAATCTCCGTCTATGATCTGGAAATATCCACTTTATATCAACCAAATTGCTATATTATTCCCTTAGGACCCTCCCAAATATTAGTTCCAAATCCTACGATCTTTTTAAGCAGTGGAACCCTTTCAGTCTGATGAGATTTTTCGTCTCCAGGGCACATAGTTTTATTTGTTTTCTGTAGAGCTGTCTTTTAAATATTTGTGAATACATGGTTAATTTCTGAATGCACATTACCACGCTAGCAGCCTCCTATCTTCCGTTGTCAATGTACATAAAGGCTCGTGTTGTCTGAAAACTATCATCATCGTCATCGTAATCATTTACTCCAAAAAGAAAAACTAGAGACTCTGCTTTTTAGATGTGCCGAGTTTTCAAAGCCTTAAACAGATGACGGATGCTGAATACTTCCCTGCAGCGTGAATGTGGCTTAATCACACCAAGGATCTCCGGAGAAAGGCAGCTCTTGTTTTACTCGGCGGGTTGTCCTCACTTCCTTTTATGAGACGATGGGCACTGTTACTTTCAGCTTACCAACATGGTACAAATGCTTTTCTCAATTGCCTCTTTCATTTCCGTAACTGGCTCTCTGCTTATCCTTGCTGAACAAAATGCCCGGATCCCAGCAGAGAAGCCCTTTGAGACTGCTTAGCCATTGCCCCTGACAGTCAGAAAAGGACCCCAAAAGGAGAAACTGCCCGGCACCCACGTGAGAGGCAAGCTGTCCATTGGCACTACCGAAGGCTTTTGGGGATTCATGGAGCAGACTCTCCGAAGGGGAAGCTAGTATTCTGGCTCTGCCTTCATCGGGCCTTCACAGTGTGGCTTCATTCTGCCAAAATGGAAGTAGAAAGGCTGTTGCTATTAAAAACAAATGGAGTAGATCCTTGCAGTGTTCTAGAGAAAGAGAAGAGGAAGTGGGACAAAGGAGTCGCGCTGAGAGTCCAGGCCTTCTGGGTCAGAAGGGCATGTCTGGGAGTGTCACTTGGATGTAGAGCCTACAGTGGGAGGCCTGGCTACCAAGGAAACTACACCATATGGGCAAAGAGGGGGGACCTAGGAAAGACAGCACAGCACTTCGGGAAAGTTACAGATGGGCTTGAAGCAACCCTGCGCTCCTGCTACCCTTCAGTCCCCTGCTACCCCCAAGATACGCATCCCCCAAACCTACACATGCACTTTGCAGATGTGTGTCCAAGAGTACTAAAACCTACTGGACATGCAATAAACACACCTCAGTGCTGTTTGTCTCACCTTCGTCAAGTGCACTGCTACCAAAATTGGCTATGTTGCTTGTTTTTACACCCCCTTTTAGAAAGCAACTGTTTTTATAATCCTCGCACTTTTGTTTAAAAGCATATTTGCAACATCGGGCCCTCCTGGATCTTGAACCAAATTCAGCATCAAGAAGGCTATGTCATCAGGGAGCGGAGAAAGTGAAGTCAGTGCCAGGAGTGTCTGATCTTTAGCTCTGCCTCCAGCTCTCCAGGAATGCCGAAAACACTTTCTCCAGCAAAGGGTGTCTCGTCCGTCCGTCAGAGGAGGGCAGTTTCAAAGGGAGAGAAAGCAAGCGGTATCAACAGCATCAGGAAGGAGGAGTACTGAACACAGACCACGGAGTTTGCCACCAAGTAGACGTGGCGACTTTCCTGGCCCAGGTCCATGATCGGAGGCAAGCATGGACTACGGAAGGTGCAGCAATAGAGGCCTTTTTCCAGACTTGCCCAGCTCCAAACTGTTATGCAACCATCGCCAGGATGATCTTCCCAAATCAGGATCTTTGTTCTCAAACTGCAAGTCTTTCAGTGGCTTCCTGTTTACTACACGGCACCGTGTGCCTACTCATCTTCACTGTAATGCACGCTTCAAGTACCACTTTTCCCGAGCTCACAGGTAGAATTGAAAACCCTCTTCTTCGGGCTCCACTACACCCAGTACAGTCTTCTCTTGTATCACTGGCAGCATTTAATTGCATTTACATGTTTTCACGATTACCTTTCTTAACACATTTTAAACTCTTTAAGAGTAAACTCAGTGACTAGCACATTGTAGAAACTCAATAATTAACTGTTGAATAAATGAGAGAAAAAGGAGAGGGAGGAATAGAGAACAATGAAAAAAAAAAAAAGGATACCCTCACCTCCAAGTAGGAGGGAAGAAGAGAAAGATAGATAATTGTGTACTGGGAAACAAACTAAAGTAATGATGCAATAGGAAACCAACAAAATGAAAAAAAAATAAAGCCTCCATAGAAAACTAAAATCTATACAGGAAAAAAACATATTGTATACAAACAGGATAAACTTGGAGCTGGTATGAGCAACAAAAATTCTGTGCTTATCTCCAGGGACGTCTGGACACATAACGTTAGCCCTTGGGTAGCACTGAGACAAAATGTCCTACCGAGGCTTTTACAATGTGCACTTGGAATTCCAACACTTCCTTAGTGGCACCCAATGGCAAGTTTTACACACTGTTTATTGAGAATGCGGTGTGATGGTCGGCCTCTGGTTCAACCAGGCCTAAGCCTATGTTAGCTACCGACTGATAGTTTATAAAAGATTCCTCAGGAAACTGTCCCTTGGCTGCCCTGAGGCAAAAGGAGCTCACACATGTCCCGGTGAGTCATCAGCCAAAGACAAGGCACATCCTGTGAAACTGAGAAAGGACATGAGGGCTGTGCCTGGCCCTCGCTGATGCTTAGCTGGGCTCTCTTTCTCCTGATGAGCCACAGCCTGTACTTCTATCACAGCCTCACATGAACACAGCCTGCGGAGTCCTTTCCATTCTCCAGCTCCGTGTAACGGCTGCCGTTGGCACATTGAGTAGAGTATCAAAGTGGCCCTGGACTCTGTAATTTAAATAACGGCTAAGACTTTGGGGAAAAGACAGCTGAGAGAAGGAGAATGTACACCTTCGATGATGAGCTGAGTCCCAGGCCATTCTGGTGGGAGGTTATGCAAATGCTGCAACCACTGACTGGAGAAAAAGCACATCAGAACGTGGAGGTGGAAGTTACTGAACCAAGGACAATCGTTACAAGGGTTTACAGAGAAATTAGGGTAGAGGGGAAATCAGCCAAGACTTTTGTCATTTTGGCTACTTCAAAAAAAAAAAAAAGTAGCAGAAAGAACTGAAGCTGCCAAATCCACCGAATTATGGCTGGTCATCCTGAAGACAAGGACCAGCTTCCCAAGGGGAATCAGGCAGATGCTTCTTTTGGTGAGAATGTCACTCAGTCTAAATGAGAATCATTAAAAAAAGACCACACGTGTTGCAAGGGGAGGAAACCAAAGACAAGCTCATCACAATAAGGCATCTGTGGCGTGATAGCAACAGCTCCCTGGGAAGCCTCCGCTAAAATGCATGTTATGCCTTTAAATCCAACGTGCTATGTCCCTCGTATAACACACTGCTCAATGGAGGAGTATGTTTGGTGCCACTCAGGATCCTCAATTAGTTGCAACTTATAGGAAGATGTAATTAGAGGGTCAAACTGCCAATCTGTAAAGCTGGATAAAGTCAAGGTACATAACACCCCTAGAGAGGGGAAATTAGGTACTAAATGAAACCCTACTCTTGGATAGCAAATGAAATCATCCTTCCACAGCTTCTGAAATGGTGGCAACGCTAACAACTTTGGGTGATATTAAAGGATCCCCTAATGTTATACCTTTGATTCAAGTAATGATTGCTGTTGTGTTTTGAGTGTCCAAATAAGTACAGTTGAATTGTTATTATCAGAACTAGTTAGTTAATATTAATAACTAGAGGCCTGGTGCATGAAATTCGTGCACAGGGCGGGGAGTCCCTCAGCCCGGCCTGCACCCTCTCCAATCCAGGACTGCTGGCTCCTAACCACTTACCTGCCTGCCTGCCTAATCGCCCCTAACTGCTCTCCCCTGCTGGCCTGATCGCCCCTAACCACCTCTGCCTTGACCCCCACCACCGTAGCTTTGTCCAGAAGGACATCTTGTCTATCCAGTCTAATTAGCATATTACCCTTTTATTTGTATAGATAGGAAGAGAACAAAGGGGAGGCCAGGCATTGTAAGCATGCTCATCTGGGCAGCTTCACCAGGAAACTACAGCTTCAGGCTCCCCTGCCCACTCCTGCAGATCACTGGGGGAGGGATCAAACAAAGGGGGAGACGGGCACATGTGCAGTGAGGTCGGGGTGACATAGGGAAGGAGCTTGCCTGTCAGTCTAGCCTGGGGAAAGATCATTGGTTAGGAGGGGGAAGCCACGGCAAGAACCCAAAATCTGGGGAGGACAAAAATCCCCAAACAAAGAGTTCCCTCTTTCTTGCCTCCTGCTTCCCCCTTACTTTGTCTTGCTCCATGACCCACACTCGCCCATGGAGCCTTATGCAGCTGCATGGCCAATGGCCTTGCGGACCCCATATGCAATGAACTGCATCCAGGAACACAAGCAAAGCTACCCAAATGCTGGACTGGACTGGACTTTAAGATGGAACAGAAACTCTGGGCTGTGGTCTTTATCCTGGCCCTGCTGAAGACAAGACTGGATTTTTTCCATGGTGGGACGGGTGGATATGGGACCCTGGAGGGGACTCCTAATTTTGCATCATCAATCGAGCTTTCTACAAAGCCCCTTCCTCCCATGGAAAAAGCCACTTTTTCCACCCGGCACTCCAAGAACCCCACTTCCACCGATAACAGAATGATGAAAAAGATTAGGATTATTCAGGAGAAAAGTAATAATAATAAAATGGATTTTTAAGACATTTAAGCTGGGCGGAAGTGTTCACATGGTTAACTTAAAGGGAATAGAAAAGGAAAAAAATTAGATGGAATAGCCACTAAAGTTTTAATGGGTCGTTATAAGAAATTATAGGATTCTGCTGCCTTAACAACTACTCCATTTACCCTCGGCTTGACGAATTTTAAAAAGCTAATGATGACATAAAAGCAGAATCTGCTGTCTCTTCCAAAGCAGTGCTATTTAAAACAATGAGCGTTTAAAAGGAGGATTCTGAGTGGCAAGAAGGCCAGAGACTGTTGGTGCAATGTCCCAGCAAAGCCAAGAAGGCCATTTGCAATGGCATGCAAGAAAAACAGCCAGGGTGGCAAAAAAATGTTAGTGAAAGTTCTAAACACTGGTGCACCATATACAAGTAAATGAAGCTTGCTAATGAAAGGGTAAAAGGCAGTGTAATTAAGTTAGTGGAATAAGGTATAATATTCCAAAATAAAAGTATGCTTCAAAGTAGGAATTTATGAATGAAAGTTATGTAATGCTAGAGGCCTGGTGCACAGGATTCGTGCACTGGTGGGGTCCCTCGATCTGGCCTGTGAGGATGGGGCCAAAACCAGCTTTCTTACATCCCCTGAGGGCTCCAGGATTGTGAGAGGGTGGTTCTCAGGTAATGTACCCTGGAATTGGCCCCCTTCCTCTCTGGATCCGGGTGCATCACCCAAGAACTTCGGCTGCCAAATCACTGCAGCTTGGCAGCTACTGCATTGAATGTCTGCCCCCTGGTGGTCATTGCATGTCATAGCTACCAGTCAGATGGTTGAATGGTCTGTTGGTCACTTAGGCTTTTATATATATATAGATTGTTGCATCACCCTTACCAGAATGTATTACCAGAATAGAGAGGATGTATGAATGAGGAACTCTTGCCTTACCCAACAGGAATGTCAGAGAAATCTGCTCCTCATTCATTTTTAATTGGACATGTTAGGTGGGGACCCCCAGAAGTACCTAAACCTACCTGAGTGCTTACTATAAAACAAAACAGGATATCTGGGAAGAGAGGAAGGAGCACTAAAAAATTCAGGTCTGACTAAAGATGTGGTAAATGCAGCTGAGTTAGTATCCAACAGTTGTGAGGAAAGTATGTGAGGAAAGCTGTTAGGTCCTACAGACTAACTCAAGATTCCACAAAACTGAATGAGTATTCTTCAACAGCACCATCCATTCCTGATATGGTGTGAGCAATGCAAGTTGTGCAACAAGCTAAGAGAGGTCAGTCTTCTCTGATCAATTTGACTACTGCTTCCAGTTGGTTTCCTATTTGGATAAAAGTCAAAATCAAATTTGCATTCATGTGAAACAGACTCCAAAACTGTGCTTCTATGGGATAATTAAATTATCTGCTTATCGCCACAACCTGGTGAGAAGAGATGTTGATTTAATTCAATCAAAAAGTACTATTATTCATTGTGTCAATAATATAATGTTGATATCTAAATCTAAAAATCAAGCTAAGCATGATTTCCAAAATGTTGGTTAATTATATTACTAACAGGGAGTAGCCAATTAATCCAGTTAAAATATAGGGTCCAGCATAAATGATAAAATCCTAAGTGATGAGCCAGAACTACCAGCAGCATTCCTCTACAAATCACAATGATTTATTATCTCTCTAGCTCCAACCTAAAAAAAAAAAAAAAAAAAAGGCACAAAGATTGCTTGGTTTCTGGAGAAATCATACACCACATCTGCAAATTTTATTGGCCCCTATTCAAAGGATAACAATGGAAAGAGCTGAATTTGAATGATGCTTTTCATAGCATTAGACTCTCTGAACACTTCAAATGGCCATTGACCCATGTAACCCCCTCTAACCAGATGCTAAAATGATATTAGAAATAGAAGCAGTGAGGAAACTCAAGCTGGCTAAAGCCTTTGGCAAAAGCCCATACTGCCACCCTGCAGTCATGGAATTTGGACCAGAATATAACCTAAGGCTGCCTCCCAAGCAGCGTGATTCGCAGATTGTCGCTCAAAGTTAGAGCCAAAACTCAGTCTGGAAGGCAGCTGAATTGCAACTAGTTGATCATTTCATTTTGACTGAAGAAGAAAAATACAACTCCACTCAATGGGCAGAATTAAAAGGGATAGTACTCAGTAATTGACTGCCCCACCCTCAGGTTGATAGATAATGAAAGTAGTACAGTATCCTATCTAATAAAGAGGGGATATGCTAATTGACCTTCATACCATTGCAAAGATGATGGCACCCACAGCCAATAAGGAGGGAATATGCTAATTGACTGACCTACCCTCAAAGATGGCAGCACCCACAGCCACAAGATGGCGGCGCCCAGTCCCCTCAGCCCCACGTGCCTGCCTCTGGAGTCCCCCAGTCCTCGCAGTCCCCAGCTACCCAGGTCGTCCAAAGGTGCAGGCAAGCCTTAGATGGTGGCTTCCCAGCCACCCAGGGCTGGTCCGAGGCACAGGCAAGCCTCGGATGGTGCCTGCCCAGCTGCCCAGGGCCACCCGAGGCTCAGGTAACCAGGGCCGGCTGAGGCTTGAGCTGCCGGCAATGGCAGCAGCAGAGGTGTGATGGGGCATTGCCTTCCCCTGATCGCTGGCTCACCTCCCGCCCCTGAGGGCTCCCGGACTGTGAGAGGGGGTAAGCCGGGCTGAGGGACACCCCCTCCAGTGCATGAATTTTCATGCACCAGACCTCTAGTGTATTTATTCTAATTTTAGTCAGTGTGTAACAGAGTGATGCTCAGGCTCTCTGCCTCCATCTTGTTCAATCCTGCTTTGTTCCCTTCAGGCCAATAGCTTCTCATAGACATGCTGATTATCATCAGGGGAATACTGCTCACAGCTTAGGTTTTATAAAAACAGCCCCTTATCAGAGGGTAACAATCAAATCTTGATTGTTTATCAAGATTTTCAGGAACTTCCTGGCAGACTCACATCAAGTAGTCACCAGATGTCACCAGACTAAGCTTCCCCAAACCCCTGCTAGTGCCCAGCTGTCTTCAATGGTCAGTCACTTCTTGCCCCTCCGATTACCCCTTCTCTTGACATAAAATAGACCTGAACTCTGTACATTCTTAAGATGGATTGGAGAAACCACTAGGTCTCCCAACTTTTCAGATGTCACCTTCTCAATCAATAAAGCTTTCCTTATTCCAAAATCTGATATTTTGAGTTTTGGTGTTTGAAGTGTTGGGCACACAGACTTCAGCCTAGTAACACATAGCCAATAGATTGGCCATCTGGGCTGTAGATGACTAGAAGATAAGAGAAACTCCAGTGGAGGAGACATTGTTATAAAAAACCTTTATGGACTTCTAGAGCAAACAAATGAAAGTGGAGTAAGCTGATGCCCATTTAAAAAAAACACAACTTTCTGAATTCAGAAGGATGCTAAACTAACAAAGACCCTGTTTGCTTTTTGCAAGTAGTTTCTTGGATGGTGATGGATGTTAACTAGACTTATTGTGGTGATTATTTTGCAATATATACAAAGATTGAATCATTATGTTATACACCTGAAACTAATATAATGCTGTATGTCAATTATACCTCAATAAAAAATTAAAAAAGGAACAGTAGTTCCTTGGGTACACAAAAATGCATTATCATGGAGACATCCAATCAATCAACAAAAGCATAAATACTGTATATCCCACTGTGTGCTCAGAAGCTCAAAAAAAGTAATTAACAATTGCTCTGTGTTTTTTTAACAGTAACATCAGAGACTAAAAGCAGCTCTGGGGTACATATTGAGAGGATCCACACCATAGCTGGCAAATGAATTACATTAATCCATTAGTAATGGCTCCAGGTATATAATTATGGGTCTTGATCAGGAGAGATATTTATTCTAGATTTGAATAGACATTCCAGATAACTGAAGCACGTGCCTCTAACACTATTAGAGGCCCAGAGAAAAAATATATAATTTCAGTTTGGCTCTCCACTTCTACATCGCTGATGAAGGAACACATTTACTGCAGGTGCAGTAATAGAGTCGGCTAAGATGCATCATATACAATAGACTTATCATGCAGTTTACCATGCACAAATTAGGGAACTAAATGAAAATTAAAATGCACAATTAATCATATACTTACCAGAGGATAGCATGAGCAGGATGGCATAATAGAAAGCCCAAGACCCTCCTACCTTCCGTGGGCACACGGATTCAACAATATGTGGACCAATGCCACTTGTGAGAAATCCAGAGACCAACGGAGAGGCTCTTACGCCCCAGGCAAGCACAAAATTCCATCCCAATAAAGTCAGTAGTAAAACCTGTGGAACCCCCTTCCCATGGTCCCTTTCACCTGGGCAGCGCCGCATCCTCATGAAGAAACCCCCAGTGCCCCAGTGCATTTGTGATTTCGTACAGTTTTCCATAAGGTCAGTGTGGCACAAGGAAGGGACAGTCTGAAGGTCACTACTTCAGAAGTCGCTAAAGAAGGAAATACAGGTGTGCTAAGAGAGAGGGTATCTGCTGTGGCCTACACACTGAGAGACCCATCATTTTGAGAATGGCAGAGTTGAATAGCTGGAGCAGAAGTAAAGAAGAGGGCACTTAGCAGATGAAAAATCCTAGAAGGCTCTTCGTCTCCTCTGGGCAAGGAGACCGTGGAAAGCCTAGATCAGATTCAGTGGGGCCTCTCCAACCAAGGAAAGTGACTTAATGTCAGAGAAAATGGCTATTGCGTACGCACCAGTGAAGGCGAGATCTGGGCCATTTGATACTTAACATCCCATGAAGAAAATTCCAAGTAATGATGAAATTTCTTAGCTCTAAACACTTCCGTTTTATTGCTTGAATTCTTTAAGAATCTAACTTATTTGCTCTTGGACCAGGGTTTTAAAAATGTCTAATGTTGGTTAACCGCTCACATTAAAGCAGAAAGAGGTACACAACGTAGTCACTAGGAGCTCAGGCTAGGAACCAAGTCTGGTCATACATAACAACCCTCCTCTCTCTAAGCTTCAGTTACCTAGTCTTTACATTAGGGCTTGTCTCTTGAAGTTTACATGAGAATTAAATAAAATTAGGCATGTAAACATCAAAGCATATTCCCAAGTACATAGCAAGTGCCAGATCACTATTATTTTTTAATGTATTTTTATTGATTTCAAAGAGAAAAGGAGAGGGAGAGAGAGATAGAAACCTCAATGATGAGAGAGAATCATTGATCGGCTGCCTCCTGCATGTCCCACACTGGGGATCAAGTTCACAACCCAGGCATGTGCCCTGACTGGGAATGGAACCGTAACCCCCTCCTTCATGGGTCAATCCTCAAACATTGAGACACACTGGCTGGAACACATTTATTATAGCTTCTTATGATAAAGCATTGATATGGAACATGAATCCTAAATTAAGGTTAATGGACATGGTCAAAACAGTCACTTGGAATTTTTAAAGATATTTTCTCAATTAAAAGATTATACCAAAGAACTTACTAGTATATGCATAGCGAATGGACAAGCAATAGTGCGGGGAAGGCTTGGGGAGGGGTTGAGAGCGAGGTGAAGGGGTTCAATTGGGGAAGGGAGGAGACATCCATAATACTTTCAACAATAAAGATTTTTTTAAAAAGATTATATGATCATAACTCTTTCCAGCTATGGCTAAGCTCACAGTAATAACTTAAGATTAAGTTTTCATTATATACATAACAATATGGACTTTAGATATATGAGAAGCAATAAAGATAATCAGGGATTGGTCACATAAGAAATACTCAAGGAAAACATCCTACTAAAGATGAAAAGTAAAACTGGATGGAAATCTTTTTCTCTCAAAGCTTAGCCACATTCACTGTTTATTTCAAAAAGGAGAAACAACAATTATAAGGCACCAACCGCAACAACAAGAACAGGGCAAACTCCACGACACGGACTTTGATCCTGATACAATCCAGTCTAGTCCCTTTTCCCATCACACCAACCCAAAAATGGTACTGGAAAAAGGAAAATGGTGGATAAGCAAATCCTAAGCATCCTTATTAAAAATCTCCATCCCCCTTCCTTATATCCATTGCAGTGGGAGGGGTGGGGGGTGGAGGAGCAACAATTTCACTCTAGAAATAGTTTAAGAAAAGTCATCAAATATGCAAGGTTCTCTCTATCACTACATGTTCTCATTAGAGCAAGATAAACGGTTGGAGATCCTCACTTTGGTATCTCCAGCCTAGGAGAAAAGCAGATGGGGAGGGAAAATATGGCCACAATCACACAAGAACCAACAAACGGAGGTTTAGAGCATTGAAGAGGAATAGGGAAAACAAACTTGCTGAGGGAACAAGAAGCTTATGAATATAGTACAGTGATTCACTAGAATCCTATAAAACAATGAAAACAAAGAAACTTCATTTACAACCAAAAACAGAAGAATCTTATAAACCTAACACTGAGCTAAAGAATAAAATCCTTTATAGGCATTTTAATTCCATGTTTATCAGGAGTGCAGATATCGTCTATCATATAAACACTTTTTTTTTTTTACTTTAAGGCATAAAAATGTTTATTTATTTGCCTATATTTTGATGTAGGAACATGGATTTTCTTTTTCCAGTATGGGTCTACAGATTAGGGGTTTGTTTTCTTTCAATGTTTTCATCATTGATCATTTCCAATGAGGAACAAAAACATTAAAACACCTGTGAAGCAAACAGTGCCCAATCTTTCCAGGGATTTACCCATTTGTTTTCTTTCTTCTACTGCGGTCTCAATCACATCAGACTTGATAATAAGATTTTTTTTTTCAGGAATTTGTCTGTATCAAATTTTACAAAAACACCCAAATTACATTTTATAAGAAAGTCTCTTTTCCTTATCACATCACACTAAATGAATTTTTAAATGTTTAATCAAATAATGGAATCATAACTTCCACAGCTGTCAAAGACATGTTTAGGAACAAACACAGCTTAATCTGGTCAAGCATAAAGCCCAGTTAGTGAAAGCAGATACATGGGAACACCAGAGAGAACCTGACTAGTCACAGGTCACAGCAGAAGTCAGTATATTCTACAGATGACAGATGGAGCATCAGTTAATTCGGCAGGCTCGTTGAGTGAAAGTCAGCTAAGAAAATGACGGAGAGTAAAACTGAGGTTATATAATGATAGTAAAAGCAGAGGAAAATGACAGAAAGATAAATATAATTTGAAAAAAAAAAAAAGATCAACTGGAGGGGGGTTGAAAGGAACAATGAAGATTCAACAAAATATATTTAGCCTTCCTGAAGTTTTAAACTCAAATGGTGCAGGAAAAGTACTCAAATACATAATAGTTTTTTCATTAAATAAAGAAAAGCCTGAATCTGTAAATAGAAAGGCACAGCATCATCCAGGAAAAATTAATATGAAATAATCAGCAGTGATCTTTTTTGTTTAAATCCTAAATTATACTGAATTTTCAAATCAAGACATCTTTCTTGAGACATGAAGGTCGGGGGAGGGGAATTAGTCATTTAAAAGAGAAAAAGATTAAGCTGGCCTCATAACACTCCAAGTGATGTGCAATGTCAGAAATAATAGAGCAACAATGTTTACACATTTCTGAAGTAAATAAAATGTAAACCAAGAATTTTAGACCCAGCTAAATTGTCCTTGAATAGAGATTTCAAAAATATATGAATGATATAAAATTTGACAATATAACACAATAGTAATGTCTCTCATAATTTGTGTGTGTGATTTAAAAGAGATATTTTAGAAACTAATAATCCCCATAATTAAGAAAAAGTTTAGCAATTTCTTTTGTTTACCTATTTCATTTCCTTCTATTAAATTCAAGTAAAATTAAAATTAAATGAATTTCATTGTTTAATAGCATGTATCTCATCTCACTTTATAAAATTATTATTTCTGCCTAACCTTCTTTCATTACAATACATAGAAAAAATCTGAAATTGTAATTACTTCATGTTAACTCAATCATTATTTCTGGGTTGTAAAATTTGGGATTTTTTTTTCTGTATGGTTTGAACTTTGTGTAATGCATTTTAATGTCTTTGTGATGTATTTTATAAATACAATAACAGCATTTTCTAAAAGAAATAATGGTTAGAATACAAGAAATTTTTGTAGATGCAATAAAGATAAAATGTGCCTGATCATCTTGACCTTTGCTCTAACCAAACCTTTCATTTTCAATGTTATTCAATTGATCAATATTTTACATCTGACTGCATAACAAACACACTATTCATTTTTTAAATAAAGTAATAATAAAAAAAGAATGCCCTGCTAGCAGCCAGCCCTGCAGAAGAATTTTGGGAATAAATGTCCCTTACTAATTCCTTGTCAAGCAAAAGTACTAATTGACTCTAGGAGAACAATTGGTGAGGGATGAAAGGAAATTATTTAAAAGGACTCGAGGCTTTACTCTCTCAGAAATCGCATAAATGATGATTATTCTGTACGTTACAGACTGAATGCCTGTAATGTACTCTGTTTAGGATGCTATTGTATTTCTCGGGTGGGTGCAGATTATTCTAGCCTATCCAAGGTCACAGACACCCTGGGAGCCTGTCACTAGTCCCAAAGCATTATGTAAATGCAGTAGATTAACAACTAATCCTGTATTTGGAATGTTAAAAATAAAAGTTTTTGAAAACCTTAAATGGTCCCTTTTATAGGTAAAAAACAAAATAAAACCTTTTTAAGTTAGAAATAAAACTTCAAAATGTCAATATTGTCAAAACAAATGTTATCGTTTCAAATCTGAGAGAAGAAGAAAGCTTTTTTTAAGAAGGCAATTATTTCTCGCCTTCTCCGAGTAAAGAAAAGGCTTTCTTTTTAATGACTGTTTACTTCAGGTGTGGAGCTGAACTGAAATTGTTTTGTTTGTGACCATGGTGGAACTATGGGAAATCCTCGAAAGGTCACCCAACTTCCCTAGGTAACAAGAGCAATGACAATGGCCTACCCTTCCTTAGGGGAGTTGGGTGGCCTTCAGTCTCCCAAAAACAATAACATAAAATCATTTGCAGGAAAAAACGCCAGTCCAGAGCTCAGACCTGTAAGGCACTTGTAACTCCAGTTAGCATTCTAGTTAACATTCACACTATGACTTTAAATCCCGTTTAATTTCCAAATCTATGCTAACACATCGTGCTGTTTTCTAGAAGACCTATATGTAAAGTTACTTCAATGCACGGGAAAGGAAGACTTTAAGTAATGTGGTTTAATCATTGTTCCTTTAGTTTTCGATCTTTCTTCTTAAAAATGAAATATGTGACATAATATGCCTCTATCTTCTTTTTTTCCGAGTGGGACCATCTCTTCTCTCTTCTGTTTTCATCAGCATGTGAACTTGTTCCTCTTGAGGATACTGGATAAACTGGGAAGGGTAGGTCATTGTTGTTGCTGTTGTTGTTGCTATAAAGTTTGAAACGTTGCTGAAACTCAAAGGGGCCAGGACTGTGTACCAACCAACACCACTGAAATCCACTAGTCAGCACCCACAAACAATTGGAAGTGACTAACCTTAATACACTGGCATTTAGAATCAGCGTATCTCATCATTTTAATGTTTGTTATCTACTTGGATAAATAAGCTTGTTAAATTAAATTTATTGGGAGTGACATTGGTTAATACGATCACCTAGGTTTCAAGTGCACAATTCTATGACACATGATCTGTTAAAAAGTACTTGGAGTTAGTTCTTTCACATCAAAGAATCACTTATTTGTATTCTTAACCATTTAGATTGTCTCCATGTTCACTAACGCAAGCAATGATTATTGCCTTAAAGGAAATCCCTAGCATTTAAAATGCTCGCTATTAAGTATGCACATGTTTCAGACTTACATATAACCAAACTGTCCTCCAAGACAATCATGCAGAGTTCTGCTTTGGCTGAATCCTAGATAGTACTGGACAGTTTATCATTGTTCATATTTTTGGCAATTTATACTTCACCTTGCCTCCTCATGTGTGGTTTTCGTTTCCAGGCTCTGTGTTGTAGCATAAAGAACTAAAACAAAGAGAGCTGTCCGCCACAATGAAGTCACAAACATTAAATGTTTTGCTAGGCGGCTTGGCGTTAGGAGTGAGAGATGAGCTGGGAGGAGAAAGGTGATTGTTGGGCAGTGATTTAAAGGCGCCCACAATGTAAGAAGCACGGACCATACAGACCCAGCCAGGGTGGATTTAGGGAAGAGGTTCAGGAAACGTGGTGAGAAGTAGTTGCCTTCTTGGTCGCTTCCATAAATAAGAGCAAGAAAGAAAAGTAATTATTTCTTAGGTTTTGTTGTGAGTTTTAAATAATCTACTCCCTCATCATTTTCATCTTCACCAGATTTCAGCATATATTTATGTTGCTGTAAAATTACTCTTAGAATGTTTGAATGATATCTTTTTAATGTACCGGCAGGCTGTGACGGAGCAACTGAGCGGTGCTGCTTTGGGAATGTTGTTTCGATGGCCGGGATTCATGAGTCTAAAATACTACAAGGTCAATCAGAAGCACTTCAAAGCCATTTGTAACATTTCTTTTGTTATAGCCTTTAATAGGACCATTTTATACTTAATATTTTATCAGATGAATACTACTTTTCTAGTATTAAAAACATTATATTTTAAATGTTGTCATAATATAAACATCTGGTCTACCATAAGTAACACTTTTGATGCTGCATGTGCTGGGGGTTTTTCTATGTGGAATTCTTGTATGGTTGATGTTTTTGCAGTTTTAATTATGACATATGTTATATTAAACTCATCCAGATAGCTAAAAAATTATCATTCACATTTATAAAGTAAATGCTTCCATAGTGTTTAAGTAGAATTTGAATATTTTAAAATAAAAAATTTTTAAAAAGAAAAAAATAGGTCCCAGGTGTGAGAAAAGTACACAATCAACTTCTTATATCAGATGTGCATCAAAAAATATCTCTATCTTGAACTTCAGGTGCTTCGTTAACTTTGGAATATTTGTTGCACACTTATCGGGTGTCAGACGCTGTGCCAGGAACTGCAGCCTCAGCACGAATAAAGACAGTGCAGTGTCTTCCTCACACAGCCCTTAGAGGGGAGAGGCGGTAATTATATTATCAAGCAAATGAAAGGTAAAGTTGTGTTTTTGACAAGTGCTACACGTTGTGATAGACAACCCTATGAAGATGTATAATAATGGTATTTAACCTGAAAATTATTTTCTTTTTATTTGATCAGAAACTACTTATTTTCATTTATTTATTTTTTATCTGAAGCTAAAATCTAGCCACATTTTAAACATCTTTGTTTCCCATGGCAACCATCTTCGAAAAAAATGTGGCGCATGCATAATGGTTACATTTTAGGAATTACATCTAAGTGCCATTGCAGCATGGGAAAGAATTTGGAAAGAGAAATTGAATTATTCTCTCCAAGGTTGCACCAAAAATATTCCCAGGTAAGGTGAGCACTGGCAAAAAGAGAAAATTTTGGATTGAAATGATAAATCAATGAACTTTCTACAGCAAAGCAATATACTTGGGGGATGGGGGGGAGATATTCAAATGTTAAAAAAAAATAGACAAAGTAAGTGAAAATCTCATGCAAGAAAAACTTTTTTAAAAATCCCCTTTTGGGGGGATTTAAAATCTAAAAAAAATATTTATAAATTTGCTAGTGTAAATACACTGTCATTTAAAAAGATGATGAAAGTCCGTAAGCGTCACAGGCAGATTTTAAACTTTATCTCTCTTTGAGATTGGGTTGTTAGAATTAAAAGTAAAATGACATCAGACCAGGTAAAGTATTCCACAGATGGGACTTGCGGTGAGCAAATGCTATGACGCTTGCCACATCCGTCACGAACGTGTGTAAGAGGAGATCGGTCCTCCCCACACCGCCAGTCCAATCCAGCAAGAGAAGGGATTCCAGTGTCTGTGTGTGAACCACTTCCTTTCCATCCAGGATCCCAGCTCCTTCCCTGCAGATTCCCTGTCTCTGCAGCTGTGGTCACAGTTGCACAAACAGGTTCCAGGTGTGAGATGACCTGCTGTGCACACACGGATGCTTCCCCAGACTGTTCTACTGAACAAAGCGCGCGGGTCTGCGCAGAGTTGGCACGTGTGTGTGATAAGCTCACGTTCCATCTTTGCCAATTTTTTCAAAATTCAGTGCCCATGCAGGCACGTCCTGAGGGGAAGAGAGGAAGCCATCACCTACTATTCTTCTCAGAGCAGAGCCAGAAGCTGGGAAACAAAACTCAGCGTCTCCAAAAACTCTCCCATAGGAACGAGTCCAAGCAAAGCTGGCACCTGAGAGGCCCGGGGTGAGCAGGAGCAGGAAAGCCTGGGCGGGGATGCCAGGGGAGAAAGAGAAGGAGCGGAATGCAAACCCTTCCTTACGGCACATCCAGCTTCAGTCCGCTGAGTGCCGGCCCGCACACAATCACTCTTCTCCACTGGCCTCCGTGGAGGGTCTCAGAACCCACCGAGAATTAAGATGCTCTGAGCTGAGACCGCACGGAGGCTTCATTGCACCGGCCCTGAGAGCCACGGCAGCGATCTGCCAGAAAATTAATTTTCCACCTCGTGGTTCTCTTTGGTTTTCCCATAATGGAACCTTCAAAGATCTATGGGCCCGAGAATTTTAAAAGGTGTCGGCAGTGCTCAGTCAACTAGTTCTAACACAGACCCAGACACCCTGAAATTGGGCGCCGGGGAAGAAAGGTTACCCGAAGCTGTGAGGATGGAGGAACCCTTTTAAGGAGAATATGGAAAGAGAAGCACCATGGCTGAGAACTAAGTCTTGATTAATGCTCACATTCAAAGGATAAGACAAGTAAGAAAGTCTAATACAGATTCACCGTGTGTGTGTGTGTGTGTGTGTGTGTGTGTGTGTGTGTGTGTGTGTGTGATCGTGGAACAAAAAAAGGTTAGCGTGTGCAACAGTGTGTGTTTCAGAGTCGTCGAGACAGGTACAGCCTGAAGAGAAAAAATTAAACCTGGCAACAGAGAGACTTCATTAGAGTAACAGGACAGAGAAACGAAGCTTCCAGAGATAAGGAGTGAGTGGATGGTCAGCAATTATGGCAAAATATGTCCGCTGATCTTTTGAAGAATATTACAATGAAAGGGCAGAAATCATTTTGAATGTAGCCTAATATTCTCATTGCCTTTAACATTCCCCAAATACTACATCCAACTCACAAAATCATACTTTCCCCCTTTAACTATTTATTGGGAAACCAATTCTCCTAAAGTAGCTCTGGAATTAAGAATGGCAATTTTCCACAAGCTAGACCTGGTCCCGTGGCTCCTGTCCCATTACACGATGCTGGGCCTATTTTTAGTCCAAAGAAATAATTTACTTACTGAGAGCACAGCGGGGTTTCACAGGTTCTTTAACTCAACCCCACTGCAGTCAAGCTCCAAGGAAGGATTCAGGATCCTTTCCCCCATGAGAATTTATTTTAATGCAAAGGAGAGAAACGTAGTCACTTTAGCTAATAATTTAAACCTGAAATTAACAGCACCTAATTTTTATTTCACTCTTATTCAAAAAACATTTATTTTATCCTGAATGACACACCAAAGCTGGACTAGAGAAGTCACGCAGTGTAGGGTGCCCTGATGGAAACATGGGCGCTGTGGAAATCAAAGCCACAGAGAACGGGAAAGCGATGGCTTGCTGAAGGAGACTGTCATTGCCTGAGCCATGGAGGAGCATGGTCTCAGCTAACATTACAAGAGTCGGAAAAGGAAATGAGGCAGTGATGACACTATGATGAAGGGAAGGCAGCAAGATTCAGCAATAGACTGGATACTACAGAGACAAAAGCACAGAAATAGGATTACAGGATAGACATGAAGGCATTTTGACATAATATGGGTATGTATAGAAAGAACTAACTTTATGGCCAATCATAGTACCATAATCTAGTGCTTTAAATTAAAGTGTTATTTTGAAAGTTAGTAATCAGTGGAGGAAATTAAACATTGCAGTTCTATGTAAATTCTACTCTTAGAGAGTTTTTATGCTCCTGCATTTGATGTCTGGGAATGTTGGCTCTTTTGTAGATTAATGTATGTCTATGTATACTATATAATAAAAGCCTAATATGCAAATCGACCGAACATCAGAACGAATGGTGGAATGATCGGTTGCTATGATGCACACTGGCCACCAGGAGGCATATGCTCAATTCAGGAGCTGCCACCAGCCTGCAGGCCCCAGGTCAGCCCAGGCGGGTGCCAGCAGGGGCCCCCCTCCTGCCCCGATCACCCCACCGATCACCCCACAGATCAGCCCTGATTGCCACCCAGGCCTAGGGACCCTACCCATGCATGAATTTCATGCATCGGGCCTCTAGTATACATATATTATACATGTATAAATTAGATATATATTCATGTATGAAAAAATATATATACCTATATATTAGATAAATATTTGAGCCCCAAATTTTACATGAATGTGCATTTATTTACATATATATGTGTATATTTTTTTTCACAGTAGTTTATAATAAATCTCACTAATGACAGTTGTGCCATGTGAGCATAGAAAGCTTAATTTTTTTGTTTCAAATTCCATTAACTGATCGAATAATTATACTAGTTGAAAAATCTACGTGATTTCTAGATTAGCGAAGTGGTAGTCCAAGTATCTTCCCTAACAGGTACCTTTAGAAGCCAGGTCTTGAGATGGAAGTGTTGCAAGACCGAAGGCACCTGGATCCCTAAGTCAGCAGGTAAGTAAGGACCCCTACCCCGAACCACACCGGACTTGGCCTGAGCAATAAGTAAACATCTGCTGTACTAAGTCAATGAGATCTGAGGGTTTGTTGCCATAGTAAAGTCGGGCCTAATGTGGCTAAATAAAAATGGGCAGGACTGTGGATAAGCCAAAAGGACTCTGAAAATTCTCAACCAAAAGACTGCCTTCACAAGGGCTCGGGGTTGAAAGTTATGTTACCAGAACCATTCAGAAGACTCTGAGCTAAGGAACTGAAGTTGTCCCCGATAGCATTCCATGGGTATATCAACAAAGTAGAATTAACAAGGTAAGTATTGATAAAACACACCAAATATGTGCCCCCAAGTCAAAATTACACAAGTATAACAGGTGAAGAAACAAGCCACTAAAAAGCCACCAGGTAATAAAAGCAAATTATATGCCCAATGACTTCAGCTACTGGTATTATAAGACCTAAAATATAACATAAATATGTTTTAAATTTTTGAAAGAATAAAAGATTGAATCCAAAAATTTAAAAGTATACTATCTGAAACAAGCAGATTTTAAAGTGAAACAAATAATATAAAAATTGAAATAAAAGTACCGTGAATATGTAGAAATAGCAGTTAAAGACATCTAAAAAGATTATTTCTAAGCAGAACAATAGATGTAAATAAATTACTCAGACAGATAATTAAAAAGAAATAAAAGAAAATTTAAGAGACTTGGAGGATAGATGGAGGTTGAACATATTTTAATCAGAGTTCCAAAAGATAAATGGAAAAGAAGCAAACTTGAAAGATATGATGGCTAAACATTATCCTGAGTCGATGAAAAACATACATCCTCAAATTCAGAAAATATGGTATCTCCCAAACAGGATAGATAAATAAAATAAAATAAACACTTGGACAAATTTTGGTGAAGATACAGAGCACTGAAGACAAAAAGAAAATTTTAAAGCATCCAGAGAAAAGACAGATTCTCTGGGGAAAAAACACACAAAAAAACTAGTCAGACTTTGTTCCGTTAACAATAGATGATAATATTTTGTTACTAACAGCTTATGATCATAGATGAAATGCAAAAATGTTTCACACTAGAAATTGCATTCGTCCAATTCACTGCATTCACAGATGGAAAAACATACTAGTGGATCATCTTATAAGAGCGTGTTAAAACGGAACATTTTTCTGTTTTACAGAACCCCAAGGACAGTGACAAAACAGTAGGTCTCATATAATCGCACGTTTTAAAGCAAGAGGCTAGTCCAACTGTGCAGTATTTGCAGAAGAAGTGGTAGAACACTAGTTGGTGGTGTCTGGCTCGCCACCTGGCGTGAGGGAAGAGGAGGGTAGTGACCGTGGGGGTCAGCTGGTGAAGAGATTGGCTGAGAAAGTTCCTTTGTGGGGTCACTGGGTGCTGTGCACTTCTGACCCCTTCCCGGGAAAGTGGGAGAGGGTCCTTCAAGCCAAGAGAGATCCAAGACCAGGGAGCTGCTTGGTGTGTGTGCTCCTGGGCCGGGAACCCACGGAGGATTCGTTCCTCAAACATGCCTGCAAAACACACAGATAGGAGGATGCCGCTGGGGCCCTGAGGGAAGAAAAGAGAGAGGTGGGGCTGAGGGAGGGGTGGTGGAACTGTCACTGGCTCCCTGCACCGCCACCGCCCCCCCCCCGGAAGAAGCAGCCAGTGTAGGACGTTATCCAAAACGGAACTTCATGAACAGGGGGGAAAGCAGACCAAAGAACTTGTGAAAACATAGGAACCAAGAGTCGGAGTTCTACAGGTCAAACTGAAGCTGCTAGAACCTGTGGCACTGGACAGGAACTGGGGCTGAAGGTTCCAGAAGGAAAGCCTCTGGATGTCCAGGAGATGCTTTCCAGAAAAAGAAACAGCAACTTGGAATGTCTGTCAAGTCCCGAAGTGTCTGGGTGGAAACTGTACATTCACAAACATCACCTCTATTAATGATCCCACTTAAAGTCATCAGAATCAGGAGACACAGACAAAACGTTAAATGAGTTCTTAACAGCAATAGCCTTACATGCACCTTTATTTTTTGTTGTTGTTGTTGTTCATTAATTTATTTTGATGTATATTCAGCATCCACTCAAATATTTCTTTTTTTTTTTTTTTTTTTTTTTTTAAATATTTTTATTGAGGTATTATATGTGTACATATCTTACTATTACCCCCCACCCCACACCCACACATGCCCTCCCCCCCCAGAGTTTTGCGTCCATTGTTTATGCTTATATGTATGCATACAAGTCCTTCGTTTGATTTCATAACTCCCCCACCTTTCCCAAACTTTCCCCCTGTACTTTGAAAGTCTGTTTGATGCTTTACTGTCTCTGTATCTATCTTTTTGTTCACCACTTTATAATGTTCTTTACTATCCCTAAATGAGTGAGATCATGTGGTATTTTTCTTTCATTGACTGGCTTATTTCACTTAGCATAATGTTCTCCAATTCCATCCAGGTTGCTGCAAATGATGAGAATTCCTTCTTTTTTATGGCAGCATAGTATTCCATTGTGTAGATGTACCACAGTTTTCCGATCCAGTCATCTGCTGATGGGCACCTAGGCTGTTTCCAAATCTTAGCTATTGTAAATTGTGCTGCTATGAACATAGTGGTGCATATATCCTTTCTGATTGGTGTTTCTAGTTTCTTCGGATATATTCCCAGGAGTGGGATTACTGGGTCAAATGGGAGTTCCATTTTCATTTTTTTGAGGAAACTCCATACTGTTCTCCACAGTGGCTGCACCAGTCTGCATTCCCACCAGCAGTGCACGAGGGTTCCTTTTTCTCCGCACCCTCGCCAACACTTGTTGTTTGTTGATTTGTTGATGATAGCCATTCTGACAGGTGTGAGATGGTACCTCATTGTTGTTTTGATTTGCATCTCTCGGATAATAAGTGACTTTGAACATGTTTTCATGTGTCTCTTGGCCTTCCTTCTGTCTTCTTTTGAAAATATTCTGTTTAGGTCTGTTGCCCATTTTTTTATTGGATCATTTATCTTCCTCTTATTAAGTTGCATAAGCTGCCTGTAGATGTTGGAGATTAAACCTTTATCAGTGATAGCATTTGCAAATATGTTTTCCCATGCGGTGGGCTTTCTTGTTGTTTTGTTGATGGTTTCTTTTGCTGTAAAAAAGCTTTTTATTTTGATGTAGTCCCATTTGTTAATTTTCTCTTTAGCTTCCATTGCCCTAGGGGCAGTGTCAGTGAAGAAGTTCTTTTGGCATATGTCTGAGATTTTGTTGCCTGTGGAGTCCTCTAGTATTTTTATGGTTTCCCGTCTTATGTTTAAGTCCTGTATCCATTTTGAGTTTATTTTTGTGTATGGTGTAAGTTGGTGATCTAGTTTCATTTTTTTGCATGTATCTGTCCAGTTTACCCAACACCATTTATTGAAGAGACTGTCTTGACTCCATTGTATGTTCATGCCTCCTTTGTCAAATATTAATTGAGCATAGTGGTTTGGGTCGATATCTGGGTTCTCTATTCTGTTCCATTGATCAATATGTCTGTTCTTGTGCCAGTACCAGGCTGTTTTGAGAACAGTGGCTTTGTAATACAGCTTGAAATCTGGTATTGAGATCCCACCTACTTTATTCTTCTTTCTGAGGATTGCTGAGGCTAGTCGGGGTCTTTTTTTATTCCAGATGAATTTTTGGAGAGTTCTTTCTAGGTCTGTGAAATATGCTGTTGGTATTTTGATGGGGAGTGCATTGAATCTGTAGATTGCTTTGGGTAGTATGGACATTTTAATGATGTTGATTCTACCAATCCAGGAACATGGTATATTCTTCCATCTGTTTACGTCTTCCTCTATCTCTTTTTTCAGTGTCCTGTAGTTTTCTGCGTATAGGTCTTTTACCTCCTTAGTTAAGTTTATTCCTAGGTATCTTAATTTTTTTGGTGCGATGGTAAATGGGATTGCTTTTTTAGTCTCTCTTTCTGTAAGTTCATTATTGGTGTATAGAAAAGCCATAGATTTCCTGGCGTTAATTTTATATCCCGCTACATTGCCGAATTCATTTATTAAGTCTATTAGTTTTTTGATGGAATCTTTTGGGTTTTTTATGTACAATATCATGTCATCTGCAAATAAGGACAGCTTCACTTCTTCTTTTCCAATTTGGATGCCTCTTATTTCTTCTTCTTGCCTAATTGCGATAGCTAATACTTCCAGTACTATGTCAAACAGGAGTGGTGAGAGTGGGCATCCCTGTCTTGTTCCTGTTCTTAGGGGAAATGGTTTTAGTTTTTGCCCATTGAGTATGATGTTTGCTGTGGGTTTATCATAAATAGCTTTTATTATGTTGAGGTACGAGCCTTCTATTCCCACCTTGTTGAGAGTTTTTATCAAGAAAGGGTGTTGGATTTTGTCAAATGCTTTTTCTGCATCTATTGATATGACTATGTGATTTTTATCTCTCAATTTGTTTATGTGATGTATCACGTTTATTGATTTGCGGATATTGTACCATCCTTGCATTCCTGGAATAAATCCTACTTGGTCATGGTGTATGATCTTTCTGATGTATTGCTGGAGCCGATTTGCTAGAATTTTGTTGAGGATTTTGGCATCAATGTTCATGAGGGATATTGGCCTGTAATTCTCTTTCATTGAGTTGTCTTTATCTGGTTTTGGTATTAGGGTGATGCTGGCTTCATAGAAGGAGCCTGGAAGTGTTCCTTCCTCTTGAATTTTTTGGAATAGTCTGAGGAGGATAGGTTTTAGTTCTTCCTTGAAAGTTTGATAAAACTCTCCTGTGAAGCCATCTGGCCCCGGGCTTTTGTTTGCTGGAAGCTTTTTGATGACTGCTTCAATTTCTTCCATAGTTACTGGCATGTTGAGCTGTTTAGAATCTTCCTGATTAAGTTTTGGAAGGTTGTATTTTTCTAGGAATATGTCGATTTCCTCTAGGTTGTCCAGTTTGTTGGAATAGAGTTGTTCGTAGTATTTTGTAACAATCCTTTGTATCTCAGCGGGATCTGTTGTTATTTCACCTCTTTCATTTCTGATTTTGTTTATTTGGGTCCTCTCTCTTTGCTTCTTGGTGAGCCTGGCTAGAGGTCCATCAATCTTGTTTATCCTTTCAAAGAACCAGCTCTTGGTTTTGTTGATCTTTTGTATTGTTTCTTTGGTCTCTATGTCGTTTATCTCCGCTCTGATCTTTATTATTTCTTTCCTTCTGCTTACACTAGGCTTATCTTGTTGCTCTCTCTCTAACTCTTTGAGTTGTTGGGTTAGGTAATTTATTACCATTGTTTCTTGTTTTTTGAAGTAGGCTTGTAGAGCTATGAACTTCCCTCTCAGGACTGCTTTCATTGTGTCCCATAGATTTTGGATTGTTGTGTTTTCATTGTCGTTTGTTGCCATGATGTTTTTTATTTCTTCCTTGATGTCTTTGGTAACCCAGTCATGGTTTAATAACATGCTGTTTAGTCTCCAAGTATTTGATTTCTTTGGGTTGTTTTTATTGTAGTTGATTTCCAGTTTTATGCCACTGTGATCTGAGAAGATACTTGATATGATTTCTATCTTCTTGAATTTGTAGAGACTTTGCCTATGACCTAACATATGGTCTATCTTTGAAAATGACCCATGTGCACTTGAGAAGAATGTATATTCTGTGGCTTTGGGGTGAAATGTTCTGAAGATGTCGATTAATTCCATCTGTTCTAGTGAGTCATTTAGGTTTGATGTTTCTTTGCTGATTTTTTGTTTAGAGGATTTGTCCAATGGTGATAGTGGGGTATTGAAGTCTCCTACTATGATTGTATTACTGTCAATCTCTCCTTTGATATCTTCCAGGAGTTTTTTAATGTATCTTGGTGCTCCTGTATTGGGTGCATATATGTTTACCAGAGTTATTTCTTCTTGTTGGATTTCTCCCTTTAGTATTATGAAGTGGCCTTCATTATCTCTTGTTATGTCCTTCACTTTGAGATCTAATTTGTCAGATATAAGTATTGCAACCCCAGCTTTTTTTTCATTTCCATTTGCCTGGAAAACCTTTTTCCATCCCTTTACTCTCAGTCTGTATGCATCCTTTTTTTTGAGGTGGGTTTCCTGTAGACAGCAGATATCTGGGTTTTGTTTTCTTATCCAGTCTGTTACCCTGTGTCTTTTGATTGGGGCATTCAATCCATTTACATTTAAAGTTATTATTGATAGGTACTTATTTGACGCCATTTTTATTCTATACCCCTGTGTACCTTCTTTGCTTCCTATTTCTTTCTTTTTTTTTTTACAGCAGACCCTTTAGCATTTCTTTCATTGCTGGTTTGGTGGTGATAAACTCCCTTAGTCCTTTTTTGTCTGTGAAGCTCCTGATTTCACCTTCAATTTTGATTGATAGCCTTGCTGGGTACAGTATTCTTGGATTTAGACCCTTCCTTTGCATGACTTGGTATATTTCATTCCATTCCCTTCTGGCCTGATGAGTTTCTGTTGAGAAATCAGTTGCTAGTCTGATGGGGGTTCCTTTGTATGTAACTGTCTGTCTCTCTCTGGCCGCTTGTAAGATTCTTACTTTGTCGTTGGTGTTTGCCAACTTAACTATAATGTGCCTTGGCGTCGGTCTTTTGGGGTTCATTTTGCTTGGAACTCTGTGAGCTTCTTGGATTTGTGTGGGTTTTTTCTTCCCTATATCAGGGAAGTTTTCTGTTATTATTTCTTCAAACAGGTTTTCTATTCCTTGCTCAGTTTCCTTTCCTTCTGGCACCCCTATTATCCTGATGTTGTTTTGTTTTGTATTGTCCCGAAGTTCCCTTACGCTCTCCTCAATCTTTCTAATTTTTGTTTCTAGAAGCTGTTGTAATTGGGTATTTTTTTCCATCTTGTCTTCTAGCTCACTTATGCGGTCCTCTGCTTCATCTAGTCTACTCTTGATGCTTTCTATTGAGTTCTTTACAGCAGCGATGTCATTTTTCATTTCTTCTTGGTTCTTCTTCATTTCTTCTTGGTTCTTACTCATATTGTCGAATTTGTCTTCCATCCTTTTCAGCCACCCTATGACCATTTCTCTGAATTCTTTCTCTGATAGGTTGTTTGCCTCTAAATCGTTTACTTCCTTTTCTGGTGATGCCTGTTTCTCTTTCCTGTGGGGGCTGTTTCTTTGTCTCCCCATGGTCTCTCTTCTCCGGATGTCTGGTTATATAGATTTCTCTCTCTGGCGTTGATTTAAAGGTATAAAATACAACACAACCAGGCACAACAGACAAGGCACTGAACAGAATTGTATTCACGATATTAATAACCTCCAATAAAGGTAACCACCAGAGAAAGACAAATTAGGGAATAGGAGTGGAAGAGGGAGAGTAAAAAGAAAGAACAACAACAACAAAAAAAACAAAACAAAACAAAAAAAACAACGAGTGTGAATCTGAACTTGGGAAAAGAGCAGAAAGAAAGAAAAGAAAAAGAAATAACAGAAAAGAAAAATAAAAGAAAAAAAAAGTAAGAGAGACAAGAATGATACTAAGAGAGAAAAGGGGAACAAACTATATATATGGGGAGTAAACTCCACTAGAACAACCACTATTCCCAGCAAATTCCAGCAACACGAGCCTGGAGATTAATACAAACTGCAACAGCAGATAATATCAAGTGAGGCAAGGGAAAACAAAAGTAAAAAACAAACAAAAACAAAGCAAACAAAAGAACCAACCAAACCAACAAAAAGAATAATCAAAACTATCTCATAAAAAAGCCTAAAAATTCAATCTAATCAACATTCAAGCAAACAACAACAAAAGGCCCGAGAGAAAAATAATTTTTTTAAGGTAGCGTAGAGAGAGGTTTGTATGGATTTGGAGCAGGGGGGGTTGGGAATTAGATATATAAGTAGGGTGAAGTTTTAGCAGGGAGTAAACTGAAAAAGTAGGGAAAATCTAAAGCCAGAAAGGGTTAAGATAAACTGGGGACCAAAATGGGAAAGGTTAGGAGGAGAGTGATGGCATAATGTTAGCTTTGAGATAGGGTAAAGCGATTGTAAGGGAAAGATGCAAATCGAATGTAGGACACTAATCCAAAAAAAAAAAGAAAGAGAAAATCAAATGACATTAAAAAAAAAAAAAAAAAAAAAAAGTAAAATAATAGTAATAATAGTGTTGATTGAAAATAAAAATGTAATAATTAAAAAGGTGAAAATCGAGTGAGGAAAAAGAAAAAAAATTAGTTTCTTAAGTAAAAGATGCAAAAAATGAAAATAAAAAAATATGAGAATAAAAAATTTTAAAAATTGAAAAAAGAATTGAAAATTAAAAAATAGGAAGACTAAAATGTGCAGTAGCGGCTGTCATTCACTTCCTCTATTATTCTGTTTGGTACGCCTTTTTCCCAGTCTGGGCGGTATTTCAGTTCAGCTTCATTCCAGGGCTCCTCAGTGTTGGAAGCCAGTCCTGCTTTTTAAGCCAGCCGTGTCTTAATTTCTCGTATTTATTTTTAATTACACCAGAGACAATTAGCGTTTCAGCCCCTGGGTGGCAGTGTTTCTGAATTGACTTCCGGGCCTCTCTAGCTCTTTTTTCTTTTTTTTTTTTTTTCCCCTCTATGGCACTCACTACCGGTTTGTGGAGGTATGCGCCTCAGAGCTGCCTCTCTGATGGTCACATGCAGCTCTGGTCCCCAGGTTCCGAAAAAACACCTTCCCCCTGCAGTCTTTCAGGGTTTCCACCTGGGTTTACCTCTGTATTGGGCTTAGCAATCAGAGTCGGAAAGAGCCCAGGTGTGCGGACCGTGGGTCTGTGCCCCAGACTAAGGAGCCTGCACTCCTTTGAAAATTCTTAGTCTGACCCTCCTCGTCAGATTAAAATGAGTTGCTTTCAAGAGGTCACTTCTGTTAGCAGCTCAGAAGACCCCCCTCCTCATTCACGGATCAGGGCAGTTCCAACTGCCGCCGATTTTTCTAGGCACAGACCTCCCGGCTCCTGCCGGTCCTGCGGTCCTGCGGCTGCCGCGCTTCCCTCACCCAGCGCTTCCCTCACCCACCGCGGGGATTAGAAACCGCCCCTCATTTCAGGCGAAATCTGACCTTTCCGTGGTGCAGTGAAGAGTTTCTTTGAATCCGGATGTTTGTGCTGATAGGGGACCGGTGGTCTGGTGCTCCCAGCAGTTCAGTGTTAGCAGTTGTCGCGGAAAGTCAGGTTTCCAAGAAAATCCTCCTTTCCTTGCAAGATGGCGAGGCGCCCGGCGAGCCCGCAGCTCCAGGCGGGGACCCAGCCCCTGTGGGTGCTGCGCGGTCGGAGGAACACTGCCCAGCACTCCCCCGCCTTCTCCTGGAGTTTAGCTGTCCCTTGGCTTGCCCTCATACACTCCCTCTGCGAGCCTCTGCTGCTCCGACTCTCCGCCCCAGGAACAGACTCCAAACCCGACTCTATTCCGTCGCCATTTTTCTCCCCACTCAAATATTTCTAAAGACATATTAGAACATTTTGAAATTAATTTTACTATCCTTAATTATTTCTATTTCTTTTGATGTCATATTGAGTTCATCATTTTAATGAAAATTGATTTTCTCAACTGTCTTATGACCCTGATTTAAATGAAGGAGTGGTTTGATTTGTATGGATAGCTTATATGGGATTTTCTCTGCAGTTTTTATTTATATTTTATTTCTTTATTGATTAAGGTATCACATATGTGTCCTCATCCCCCCATTCCCATCCCAAACCCCTCCCCATGCATGCCCCCACCCCCCTGTTGTCCGTGACCACTGGTTAGGCTTATATGCATGCACACAAGTCCTTTGGTTGACCTCTCTCCCTTACCCCCACCCTCCTCTGCCTTCCCTCTGAGGTTTGACAGTCTGATCGATGCTTCCCTGTCTCCGGGTCGGTTTTTGTTCATCAGTTTATGTTGTTCATTATTTCCCCTAGACGAGTGAGATCATGTGCTACTAGAAATACACTTATAAGAACCGAAAATGAGACAAGCAATAATGGTTATGCTGAGAGGCAAATGAATCAGTCTGTAGTGAGTTTCTTTCTGGGCCAACTTTAAAAAGTAATGAAAAAACAAGAAGGGGCTCTTGGAATCACAGAGTAGTAGATGCAGAAAACACCTCTGTTCCTAGGGCTGTTGTGACAAAACTGAACCTCAGACCGGGAGAAGGGGGCCTGATCCACTGGTGCTGTTGTTTGCAAACCAGGAAGGTCCTCATGAAGTTAGGACCCAAACCCCTCATGGGAGGGGCATCTATGGCTGGCGCCCACCTGAAGAGGCTGCAAGAAGGCTGGTTCTGGGAGGGAGTGTAAAACTGCCAACTGCATTCAACTGAGACACGACGGAAGGGCCCTGCGGCCGGGAGGGAGAAGAGTTGCCAAGCGAAGGGTGGTAGGAGCAGGGGTAGAGGAGGAGCAAACCTCTTCTTTCTCTGACCTCCCACCCCCTGGAGCGCCTCTGTAGGCAAACCCGCAGGGAAGCAGCCGGTGAAGCAGATGTGGGCTGCAGAGTCCCTGCCCCGCATCACAGCTGAGTGTGGAGGATGGCAGGAAGCTGAGACGGTTGTTGAATAGCCGGCATGCTACTTATTTCAAGTTTAAAGCCTCCCCAACAAGATTCTCTATTTACTGGATACACAGCAAATGTATAGAGAGACGCATGGAACAGAAAGCACAAGATTCAAAATAGAGGCTGCTACCTCCGAGGATAGAGAGATATCCTCTGAAAGGGGCACCCGGAGCTCTCTTGAACTTTTCGCTTTATTCTCAACTTGGATGGTGCATTCCTAAGTATTGATTATCTTGTCCTCTAGGCCTTTTGGGTGCTTGAACTATTTCATTAAAAACCAGCCAACGGATGCAATTCTTTTACGGGAAGGACGAAAATGAGTTTACACACTTAAATCCAAATCCTGTGAGACCGCCGTCTAGTCTCCTGGTGAGTATTTTGTTGGCCTGGGATGCTCAGTATGAAAGTCCCTAGCTCATGACAACTGCTGGAATAGTGATCTGAGTCAGAGCCTTGAGTGGCTACAAAGGGGGAGGTTTGCAAATCTCCTGCAGATCGGCGCTTGCTCCTGGGAAGAAGGCCATGGGGCCCATGAAGTGTCTGCTTGCTGAGGAGCATCGTGGTGACGTGCACTCTCCTCATTTACGTGGCAGTAACACACCTACTCGTGAAATGACCCTCCCTCAGAATAACATCTCCTGGCAAGAGAAAGCTTTGAAAAGACATTTGTTTCAGGTTGTTTAAAATTGGAACCTTAAAAACATTGAAATATCTTATTCAACGTTTGTAACTTTTATCTGACATTGTACAGATTTATTTTGACAACCTACTTCGTTTTCAACAAGTCTGTTTTGCTTTCTTGTAAGTGTATTTTAAAGGTTTATATTGAACCTATTTGTATAAATCTCATAATGATGCGAAAACAAACATCAAGGAAATTGAATGCATCTTCAAAACCATGTTTTACCTTCAGAAGCCTGCTTGAAACATGAGCACTGAGAAAATGCAATGCTTTTATTAGAAGTCAGTTCAGACTTGTAGAACAAAACTTGTTTGAAAAACAAGTTTCAATATCAAATCAATTCACCCATCAAACCTTGGGAGAGTGATACCTCCATCAATTACCAAAAACGGGTCATTATATCCTCCAGATATCTCAACTCCATCTCCTTCTCTCCATTCTCACTGCCAGTTACTTAATAAAATCTCACTATCTTCTCTGTCTTCACCTACTGCCTCAGCCTCGCCACTCACTGTTTGGTACAGAATGGATTATCCAACATATTATTTTGAATGAACGAATTTTTAATGTCTCAAAGTTGTTCATGGCTAAAGCATTGAGGTAAAGGGTCGAGACTGAGAAGTGGGTAGCAGGGCGTATGGGGAATACAGAAAAGGAGCAGAAGATTCATGAATTGGTGATGGAAACGTTTTCATGTTATATTGTTTTCTTGTTATATTTTCATAATGTAGAATCATAAATTAGTTTTTAAAAATAATACCCCAAAGATAAGTTTTCAAAGTGACTGAGCCCTGGCCAGTGTGGCTCAGTTGGTTGGGGGTGATCCATGCATGGAAAGGTTGCCGGTTTGATTCCTGGTCAGGGCACATAGTAGGGTTGCAGGCTGGATCCCTGGTAGGGGGCCTGTAGGAGGCAGTCGATCAATGTTTCGTTTTCACACCGATGTTTCTCTCTTCCCCTCTCCCTTCCTCTTTCTCTCAAAATCAATTAAAAATCATGAGATTTTTAAACATGAAGGATAGTCTAAACCCAAAAGTATTCTAATTAGTTCAGAATAATGACAACCCATTGTTATAACTATTTAAGAGACTAATAATCGTGAAGTCATACATTGAAGAGCACAGAGAGACACATGGCAGGCAAGCCATGTTTATTCATCAACAAATGATTTATATGGATTAACCCCACAACAGGAGTCAGGAAATTGAAAATCTTAGCTAAATTTAAGCACAATCATCCAGAGGCATGCACTGCTAGAGGGAGAAATAACATTGTTTTAAAATATGTTTTTACTGATTTTCAGAGAGAGAAAGGGAGTGGGAGAGAGAGAGAGAAAGAAATATCAATGATGAGAGAGAATCATTGATCAGCTGCCTCCTACATACCCCCTACCAGGGATCAGGCAGCAACCCGGGTATGTGCCCTGACCGGGAATCCAACTGTGACCTCCTGGTTTATGGATTGATGCTCAACCACCAAGCACCACCGGCCAGGTAAGAAATAATAGTTTTAAACAGTTTCTGAAAACAGGGTTGGTAGCTAATAACATTAATATTCCAAAGCAGTCTTCTGAGACTCGGCATAGACAAATCATTGATTTTTACATTTATCTTCCTTGGGATTCTGTAGTCACTTCAAGGTGTCTTCATGTAATCCACTCATACCAGAGAATGTTTTCAAGGATGTTCTAAATAATTAACCTTCTCACATTGGAATTCAAGTGTCTCTCTGTGATAAAGCACTTGAACACCTCAAAAGCATAATTATAGGCATACCCTTGAGACTTGGGATATATCAAGTTCTCAAAATGAGGGTGGATATTAGAACTGATATAGCAGCAATTAGTTATTATGAATTTTCTCCATTACCCAGCCTATTGGATTGTGTCGGTGAAATGTTAATTCTGCATAAAAGAGTCCACATAATTTCTGATTGCCGCTCTCAATCCTCAGTCTGGAATTTCTTACAGGATTTCAAAGACAAAGTCCTCAAAACTGATTTGACTTGCCTTTTTTTCTCTCTCACTGTTGAATCAGTTATGAGGTCATGTTGAAAGTGAACTGCATTTTTATAAATAAGTAAATTCTTTTTGGAGGAGAAATTATCCATTAAAAATAATAAAAAGAAGTCATTTAACTAGGTGACTTATAAATGCATGTAGGTTTCATAAGTTTTATCAGTTGTGAATTCAAATGTAGGAAATAAGCAATGTTGAGTATGCGACATTATGCCCAATACCAAACTGGCCCAGAAAGATGCTATGCATGAAAAGCCGGATGCACATGATTTTACATTCACCAACAATATCTTAATTAATGTAGCTTCTGAAATGCAAAATGAAAACATTTCTATTTTTCTTATCAATAAATAAATCCATTTAGTACTAGAAATATTTTTCTAACATCTCATTCTACTGGAGTGATTAAAAAGACCAACCCAAGAGAAGTCAAGTCTCTCCTATGAGAATGGTCACATGTCCTACCTCTAGCACTAGCGTCTGATACACTGGACAGATACGTTTTTTTAAATGACACATTTAGTCCAAGGATTTTAAGAAAGACTTTTAACAAATAATGCACTCTATTTCGAGTTTTTTTAAGAAAACTTACGTTTAACATTTTTTACTCTAATTGATTGCCACACTCCTATTTATGTTGAAAATGTGTGAGTATGTGTGTGTGTGGTTCTTAGATATAGATCATTTAATAGTATAGAATGGTGACCACCATTGTCAAAACCTTTCAATGGCTCCTCATATGCGGCTAAATAATATCTAAAGTCTGCCCGGCCAACAACATCCTACATGGGGCAGGTCTCCCTGTCACTTTGACATCATCTCCCACATCCTGACACCAAGCAGCCCTCTCCTTCTCCTACTCCTTACTGTTCCCAAAGCCTTTGCTCATTCTCTCCCCTCTCCTTGCCATGCTTTTTACCATGATAGTCATGTGGCTTATGCCCTTACTTCCTTCAAATCCCTGTTCCAAAGTCATCGTGTTCTTTAAAAAATTATTATTACATACATGCACGCATGCATGCACACACAACACTCCTCGGGTCTATTTTCTTTATCCTACCTTTGTTTGGGGGTTTGTTTTTATAGCACGATTCATCTCTGACAGGTTTGTATGTCTATTTTATGTCTTCTAGGCATAGAAACCACGTTTTGTTAGTTTCCCTACACAAAATTCAAAATTTTTATTTTCTTAATTGTGATATACCCAATGCCTAATGCAGTGCCTGACAGTCAGTAGTTGTTGAAGAATTATTTTTGGATGAATTAATGAATGAATTAAGTCAATATTTTACATAATCACAAATATTGTTCTTCTTTGCTTGGTATTATAGCATTAAAATTCTGCTTTATTTTGTCTTAAAAGTCTTCAACTGACCAATAATTATTTTTACCATCTTTTTTTCCTTATAATTATAATAAAATAATAAATAAATACCGAAGTCTGGAAAACATAACCATTGCCAGCCATAGTAAACTAATTTAAATAGCAACACATAGATCAAAACAACAATAAAAAAGGAAACATTAAAAACCATTTCATAGACTATGGTTACTTGCCCCAGTGGCCCCTCCCTCCAAAACCATAACAGAGCGGAAAGAAGGAGAGCAGAAAGAAAAAGGAAAGGAAGGGGGGAGTGGGGAGAAGGAGGGAGGGAGGAAATTGCATGAAGTGAAAAAACTAACAGGCTGAGTGACAGATTGGACGTGAGGTCTGAGGGGAGGAGGAGTCAAGGATGTGTTCATAGTTCTGGCTTGCTCCCCTAGGAAGGTGATGAGGGTGCTATACTGAAAGAAGAGAAACAAGGAACAGGAATATAATTGGTGGGGGGAAATCAAGAGTCTTCAAACGTGTTATGTTTGAGAACTGGAGAACCCTCCGAGTGTGGCTGCTGGTAGACAGTTTGATATGCCAATCGGAAGTTCAGAGGAGAGGTTAGGGCTGGGGGTCCAAAAGGGTTTGGTTCTATCTCCCGACAACATCGGACACATTCACAAGAGCGTAGGGGGGCTGCTATTAAAAGGGTGGCACTAGGGGGTGCTTTTTACAATGAAATGATATCCTGGCTCCTCCAGCCACCTCCTCCTGCCTCTCTCCTCCTGCCTCTCTCTATCTGATAGAACTACAGCACTGAAGGTGAAGCCCACCCAAATTGGCAAAGACCTGAAACCATACCAACCTCTCTCCCCCCCGACCCTGTTTCTTATCCATTTGATTTCTTTGGTTTTGGCAATTTGTAAGGGTGCAGGCTTCACCCACCTAGAGACTTTTTCAATATGAAATTAACCTGCTCAGGGAAACAGAGGACGCTAGACTGTGGCTGGGGACCCAGGCTCAGCCCACAATGATGGCACTTTCCTCCCGTGCGTCATTTTTTTCTTGTGAATCTACCTCCCTCCTAGCAAAGGGTGAGTGAGGTCACGGGTGCATCTTAGACACCCGGATGCCTCGTTGTCATCATCATTTCTGACGAAGCTCGGCGTCTTTGTTTCCTCTCACCTTGTCAGCTGGTTGCCTCCTCTGTTAATTACCGTGCAGTATTTCCTAAGTTAGACTCTCGCTCTATATCATTTACTGTCCTTTCAGCCTGCACGCCGTAAATGTGAATACTCCAGTGATTCCATTTCACTTGCAGCGGATCCGGGCACCTGCTCCTGAGCGGAAGCACAGCTCTGCGTGGAGTTCTGTAAAATGCTTGAGCAACTGAAGTGCATCTTCACTATTGAATGGCACCCCTCGTCTGCAAAGCCATTTGCAAACTTTACTGACCAAGCTGTACATTTCCGAGGCGGCATTTAACCTACAGAGCCTGCTGCAAAATGAGCTGGAGCCTTCGCTACTCATGGGCGATGGTAGGATGTGTTGGGTTTGCAGGCATTTGCATTATTTGCTTCTGATAGCCCTGGGTCCCTGCTGCTGGAGCTGGGCAGGCCCGCTCCACACCGCCCCTCCCGAGGGGAGGGCATTCTGGCTGCAGAGGAAATGTCTTCTTAATGTGAGAATCACACAGGCACACGTCCTCGCTGTCCACGCGGTGCCACAGTGAGTGCTGCTGGCCATCCCGGGAAACCCTTAGGAGACGCTGATGTTTAAAACATTCAGCCCAAAGCAGCCTTACCCCATGTGACCATCGTGTCTGTATGACTTCCCTCGGCCTCGCTCAGCAAACACTGTGTTCATGTCAAGCCCTGATGTCCTTAGAATCGTTTCTGTCCTACCCCCACCACTCTAATTCAATCACTTGCATTAATCCTACCTTCTTGTACTGTTCCATCTACTGCGCTGTTTCAGATTAAACAGCACAAAAATGTAGAATTAATTTAATCAAACTTAGATACCATTTTATGATTTCTCCTTCCAAAGAAAAACAAAGGTTTTATTCCCACTAAAGTATAGAGAATGACTCAAATTCTATAAACTAAAGATATTGGAGCACAAACTTTTATTCTTGGTTAGCAAACCTATCTGGACGTCAACAGATGATTGCAATAAAATTGGAGCCTTGCTGGGAGAAATCCCCTGCACTCCCATAATATTCTGGGGAAATGCATTGCTTCCTCTAGAGAAAGAATAAATAATTCTAGGAAAGGACTGTATTCACGTCCATTAGTATCTGAACCAACATCTAGACTTGTCAGGGAAGATCAATATCCTTGCTTCACGTTTGCTTCACAGAATGGCAAGAGGGCTTTTGACAGGCTAAGATAATACCTTGAGTTTAATCCTGGTGTTCCAGAAGATAAGGCACTCAATTGTCCAAGAGATTACAAAATTTATGTTTTAGTACTTTGTAGACATTAACCATATCCACATTAGACCAGATAAGCGAATATATACAATCTTAAAAACAAAAATGTAAAACTGAGGACTCATTTATACTTGAAGATTTTTTTCAAGAAAGCACAGAAAAATACTGAGGTTGCCTACAGTATGCAGACAAAAAAAAATACAGAGCCCATTTATACAGTCAGGAAATATTTTCTATATTAACAGATTCACTTCTCAACCCATAAATTGTATTCAAGAGAGATTAAATAATTCCAACATTACAGGATTTGTTAAAAATAAAATATAGAGCCCGGCTGGTGTGGCTTAGTGGTTGAGTATTGACCTACGAACCAGGAAGTCACAGTTCAATTCCCAGTTAGGTCACATGCCCAGGTTGCGGCTCCATCCCCAGTGGGGGGCGTGCAGGAGGCAGCCAATCAATGATTCCCTCTCATCGTTGATGTCTCTATCTCTCTCGCCCTCTCCCTTCCTCTCTGAAATCAATAACAATATTTTTTTTAAAAAGTAAGGGAAAGTTGATGCCATATCCTTTGTCATTCACAATATGTTTTCCCTTTTTTTAAATATCTAGTGTTAAGAGTGCCTGATTTGATAAAATCACCTGGCACAGTTAAGGAGTATGTTTAAAGGCCGTGTGTGTGTGTGTGAGAAAAATTCTGGAAAACCAGGCATAAAAATACATATGACTGGTTTTTCTCAGTATTGAAACTAAATGGATATAGATAAGGTTTACTTTCTCCTTTGTACTCTTCTGAAATGTTCAAATGTTCTTAGCATTTCAAATACTCTGTATCTTCCTAAGTGTTTGACAAATCAATAACTTTCTCCTCATAGTTTTCCAAAATGTAGATTTCACTCAATAGAAAAATTACACCAATGTGGCTATAATTATCAATGTACTCTCTCACAAATAAACCATAAAATGTATGTGACTCAATAGGATTGAATATATAAGTATTGCTTTTATATGCATGTATTCAGAAATAAATCTCAAGCGAGGCCAGTGAGGGCATTATATGAGTGGCAAAGTGGGAAAGAAGTTAGAAAACAGCAGTGAAGGATGAGGCAAGTGCCTTCTGGACTTTCACAAGCAGCACAAGGAGAGGTTGTGTGAGTAGTTACCCAAGCCACCAATTCATTTTCTTTCTTCAGAGATTTAACTGCTGTATATACATAGTTAAAGTCCAAAACAAGTTTGGTTCAAGCAGAAATAGGTAAAACATAAGATTTTAACAATTACTTGAATAATACACCTAATCCTCCTTGAAATTTCCCCCTTGCCAAACTTCGGAACCTTGCTGCAATTCTCTCCTTCTCTTTGGCGCTAGTTATCCAATAACGATGTCTAAGGGAGGCCGTTCAGTAGCGTGTAAGATGTTATTCCATGCCAGAAAATGTTTTATCATTATTATTATTTTTATTATTATTTGCCTTTTGATATTTAAAACGTTACCCAAGGAATCAGAATAACAAGTATGATTAGAAAATAACTGTTTTAAATGGAAGACTCGGAAATTAAAATAGAAAAGAAGGAAGATGCGGAGATTACACAGAGCAGTATTACAGGGTCTAGAGGAGCTGCACCAACGTGAGCCGTTGCTCTGATGCAATCCTCTGGCCAAGGCCCATCTTGGCAGTGAGCTGAAATTGACCTTTAGCACATTCGAGATGACCAGACTTTCTGCTCTGCCTTCAGTCCTTTAGGGACACAGACTGTCAAGTACAAAGTTGATCTCTAGGGCTTCGCAGCCGAAATTTCTGTGATTCATATCAAGCCCTGACCTGAAGTACTTGCTTGGCGTTGGTTAACTCACTTACCCTCCCTGGGCCTCCGTTGCGTCCTCTGTAGAACTGGCACAATGGCAGCTACCACTTGGAATTATTGTGCAGATTACCTTAGGAAGCACATGCAAAACATCTCTCTAAATCTCTGGAAAGCACTAAGCACTGGTGCAATAGTAACTACTGTGATTTTTATTACCATTGATTCTTTACCTCCCATCACTGCCACCTGGAGGTCTTCGCAGTGGTTTTCACAATGGTTCCAGGAGCTTAGATCCACCAAGAAAGCACCGAGAAATAAAAATAACAATGTGATATGTCTACCGTTACTCGTGGATTTAAAGTCAATTTCTTTTGCCCTCTGCACGTCAGTTGTCAATGTAGAGTCAATGTGGATTCCTGTCTGTCTGCCACTGACTTGGACCCTCTGTCCTCTCTTGCCCTTCGCTCTCTCTTTCTCCCAAAGACATCAAGAAAAAAATAAAGAAATCTGGCTTCCCGCTCAGGCTTCGGCTCCTGAGGCCTGCTCTGTTGTAGGCATAGAAGCAGCCTGTTTTCCACCTTGATGACATTCACTTTGGAAAGCTGCTTGGCAGGATCTCAAGGGATCAATATCCCAAGTGGTCAGGGCTATTGTTATGCTGTTGGTAGACAAGAGGAGTTACCTATTTGTAGCAAGAAAGCTGAAACAATATCCAGCGAGTTAAAATCCTAGAGCACGAGAGCAATGCCTATGACACGGAATTTACACGGGAACATGCTGTAATTTACTACATCTTCATTTTGACTTATGGATTTTTAAGGCATTATAACACAAAAGGAAATGTGAAAGTACTACCTGCTGGGTCGCTATTGTGGGAAATCGAATAACACTATGTAGGAAATAAAAATTAAAAAAAAGACTGGTACCCTGGCTCATTACCAAAATAAAATCAAGCCAGATTTAAATAAGCAACATGGTGAGCCAACTTCAAGATTCAATTCCATTTAAATATAGTTCATTTTCCAAAAGGAGGAACAACCCAACATGAAATATACATTTAGAGTGTCATTAAGGTAAGATGACTTTTCAGACCTATGATGCTCTATGTTTTGCTCCTGTCATCCCACTGTTCTTCCCTGTCTACTCAGTCCCAGGTACGGGGGTGCCCTGGAGACCCTGGCATGAGAACACAGCACTCACTGACTCTAATGGGATTTCTAAAGCAACAAGAAAGCCCAGTCTGAGTGGTTGAGCATTGACCTATGAACTAGGAGGTCACGATTCTATTCTGGGTCAAGGCACATGCCCAGATTGCAGGCTCGATCCTCAGTGGGGGGCATGCGCATGCTGGAGGCAGTCCATCAATGATTCTATCTCTCTATCCCTCCCCCTTCTTCAATAAAAAAATATATTTAAAAAATATCAATAAAAATTGTTATACTACACATGAAACTACTTTATAGAATAAAATTAATAAAATCACAATATCAACTTATGCTCAATATGCAGGTAGAGTTTGAAAATTGCATTATGCATGCATTCTGATTTGGATGGACTTATTCTAAAATACCTGGGGAAAATTACAGAAAACAATAAAGTTAGCAGGTGAACCATGGACCATAAGAGCATTCATGACACTGAGCTTAAACATAGCCTGGCGTGGCCTGCCACAGACATTAGATGGTGTTGCTGGGCTTTTGTCTCACATGCCAAAGGGTAAAATTCTCCATTTTTTTATATCTATGAGCTACTTTTTTTAGGACTATAAAAGTTCAAATTGAACAGTACCTATCTAATTTTGCATCTTCATGTGTACTGATTATTACTGGCAATAAAATTCTGCTAAGATCAATGTTACGCATCATGTTCTAAGCTGGCTTGCTGGTGTAGGGTCACATGTAATATTATAAAACAGTCTGTTCTAGTCAACCTCAACTGGAGCTGCTACGACAACATTTCACAGGTGGTGAGACTTAATTGCACAGAAATTTCACTTTTCAAAGATCCCAGAAACAAAGGAAAAATCTGGATTTGAAAAGAAATCCCGGATGAACAAGGTCACCAGGAATCAGCCTTGGGTTAGGAGATGAGACAAACTCTGAGACATTCTGTATTTGATTTGAAGAACTTACAAAAATGACCCTAAATTCTTAAGTGTAAAATAAAAGGTAAAGCAGATAATTCTCTTAACCAGTTGCTCTAATCTAAATAAGCTATTTTATTTTTAAAAGACAGATTAGCCCAGCCAGTATGGCTCAGTGGTTGAGCATCTACCCATGAACCAGGAGGGCACAGGCCTGGATTACAGGCTTGATATCCAGTAGGGGGCATGTAGGAGGCAGTCAATTGATGATTCATTCTCTCTCATCACTGATGCTTCTATCTCTTTCTCCCCCTCCCTTCCTTTCTCTGAAATAAATTTTTTAAAAAGAACATAAGAAAACACAGATTAAATGTTTACAAAAATAATAAAAACCTAACTATAGATATGCAGAAGTTACATAACAAAGTACACAGAAATTTCTGCAGCATGCTGACTCACAAACGAAATGGCTAGAGAAGCCTGCAGAAGTGAAATTTCTTTTTAGTGGGCCAGCTTCCAATCCGTGAGATGTGACCTTTTATACAGGGACATGCCAGTTCAGCTTCATCAGCCTGATTATAGACCATTTCATGAGGATGTAATCCACTGGCCCAATGTAATCAGTATAATAAGATGGACCAGTACAGGCTGTAAAAATATCAAATCCTCCAAGCAACAGATCAAGACAGATAAAAGGCTGTATGCGGAAGACTTCCGAGTCCTGACAGATCGCCTATAATGACAGGGCTTTTATGGTTTGGTTGCAAGCAACTTTCCTAGCAAGAAGTCAGACAGTAAATATCTTCTTTAAGCCCTATCCAGAAAACATCATTATCTTAAAAACAAACAAAAACAAAAACAAAAAGCAATCCAATGTTTTCCTTTTTCAGAACTCTTCTCACTTGTTAAATCATGTCAATGATTTCTCTACTTTTCTGGCCCACTGTAAGTCTCCCAACTTTTCTGAAAACTGCGCCAGAAACAAAAACTTGGATTGGAGGAGTGATGGGATAGGGCTAGGATTGGATAGGGAAGAGGTTGCACAAATGAAAATTCTCTCCACAATCTTTATTTTATTCTTTTTTTAAAATATATTTTTATTGATTTCAGAGAGGAAGGAGAGGGAGAGAGAGATAGAAACATCAATGATGACAGAGAATCATGGATCATCTGCCTCCTGCACGCCCCACACCGAGCGATCGAGCCCGCAACCCGGGCCTGTGCCCTGACCAGGAATGGAACCGTGACCTCCTGGTTCATAGGTCGACGCTCAACCACTGAGCCACGCCGGCCGGGCTCTCCACAGTCTTGAAAGAATGTTTAACCAGCCTGGACTGCAAATGAAAGCATACCACGCGCTTTCCTCTCTGTGCCTCGCTGCTACAAAACCGGGAGTTCGGGAGCAAAGAGAGAAGCTCAGGACTGAAGAGAGACAGCTCCCCTTTTCCATTTTAGTTGCGTGCAAACCATGAAAAAAATGCCACCTGGAGAGAAAATGTGGTTAGAGTAAACCATTTGAAAAGTCTATAATAAACTAGATTTTTAAAATAGAAAACTCCTAGCCTCTCCCCCCATCTCATAGTGGCCTCTAGCCTGCATCCCCCCACCTTGCCCATCTCTTCCTCTCTCCCTCCGGCTCCTCCTGCTCTTCCCTTTCCTGCTCCTCCTCTCCTCTCCTCCCTTTTCCTCTTCCCTTTCCTCCCCTCCTTACTCTTCTCTCTTTTTCTCTCCCTGAGTGTTGATATGGCTAAGCTTTAGCAAGACACCTTGCATTTTTTATATTATTTACCTTAATCTCTAAAATCATCTACAAAAGCACATGTTCTTATGTTTCCCCACTGTTTGGATTAGGAATCCAAGGAGAAGTAAATATCTTGCCAAAATTCAAGACTCTACTTAAATGAAAATCAAATTTTAATATTTTTTGTCCGCCATGCCAAAATAGCTCAGAGAAATTTCACCAAATCTTGAGAAAATGCTTAGAACAGTCAGATTTAAAATGTAAGGCCTGGATCATAGATAAAAATCACAGATTGGAGCATCTCGGGGAGGCCTTTCAAAACAGCAGCCTGGGGGAAATGGAGGACACCTGTAATGATGCCAACAACGAAAATTAAAAAATTAAATAAAACAGCAGACTGAATCTTCTAGAGAAACTATCTGGGCTTGAAAGTCTGACATAACTGCCAGGCAGGAGACACCAGCAGCCAAGCGGAGATGGCCCAGGGATTGAGCGTCAACCCAGGAACCAAGAAGCTGCTGGGTCCATTCTTGATCAGGGCACATGCCCTGATTTCGGGCTCAATCCCCAGTACAGGGCATGCAGGAGGATTGATGTTTCTCTCTCATCCATGTTTCTACCTCTCTATCCCTCTCCCTTCATCTCTCTCTAAAATCAAAAAGAACATATTTTTTTCAAAAAGAAGAGACAAATAGTGATTGAAAATATGACCAGCACATCTAAAGTCACACACACACACACACACACACACACACACACACACACGGACACACACATGGACACACACAAGGACACATTCACTCACACACAATATATGGGTTTACAAGCATTGATTTGTGAAGAGGGCAGCCCAAGATAAGTAATATAAAGAGAACCCACCCAAACAGTTATTCAATCAGTGACATGGGCTGTGGAATTTTGACTTCAGGGTGCTCCTTATACTCAAAGATTACCCTCAGAACCCCCTGCCACCGCCAGAGGTTTGACAGCCTACGGAGCAGTGCCCAAATGCTCACTAGCAAGAACCTGTCATAATCAAGCATGCCAACGTGATCAGGAAACAATACAATGCTCTGTGGGCAGCTAAGAGTTTACAGTTGGGAAGCAAATTCAAAAGGTCATAGAGGTCATCAGACATGAACTACAGCCTCCAGCGTCTGTTCAGTACCAACCACAGCAGAAATACGGTTGTCCAATTATTACACAGCGTGTTAGAAATAACGGTGTCTTCGGAATCAGACGCCAGCTCAGATATCAGCTCTGCCCGCAGTCACGTAGCCTCCCTCCCAACCTCCCGCCAGCCTGAGTGTTTCATTTATTTTAACCTTTTTTATAATAATAGCACTGTGTATGTTTTTGTGAGGACATTATATCATTTATGTAAACGGTCTGGCTGAGAGATGTAGACTTTTGCTAAATAACAACTGCTATTATTATTCGCTTTTTAAATCGACTAGCACGAGGTAATTAATGTGTTGAATGCAATGTTTTCGTATCAACACAGCATTGTCGATTTGCATTCAAGTCGCCGTTCCCTGGAACCTTCCCCAGCTCATCCTCAAAGAATCTGCCCAGCTCATTCCCGTACTGGACCTGTTGTGCGGGTGTTGGGCCTGTGATTGCACCACTTTGCTGAAACAGCCCGCGAACTGGGACGAGAAGCAAAGTCTCAGTCTACAAGTTCATTGTGCTATGTAGTCAAGTGACTCTATTTCACCTTTGTTTTTGTTCTTGTTTTTACCTTTTCTTTAGCCCTTTTGTTCCCTTTGCTTTTAAATCGCCAATTCTACATCTCATCCAGTAATTTCTTCAGAGGTTACATCCCTGAGAAAAGGTATACAAGAGTGATTTCTGAGTGGAAAAAGTTATTGAACAAGAGTTGCAATTTGTAAATGTTGAAAGACCTGACTGGTGCTTGAATGCATTAAAAAGAATTATGTTCACATTATGTGGGAAGCCATTGCTGGCTTTAGTTTGCTGTAGTACAAGCCCGTGTGTAGATTAATTTATTCACATCATTATATTCGCAGCTCTTTTACCTTTATTCACGGCTATAACATTCTTTATGGGAAAGCGCACCCTGCAAGCCAATAAAAGCGCTTTTGAGCACCGTGGTGGAAGGTCAGAGACGAGGCGTGTCTGTGGACCTGGGGAGTCATCTGAATTCGGCCAGGATGAGAAAGCAGGTGCCCGGGCAATTTCATGTTATAAACGCCAGGAAGATTTTTAGACAATAGACCCTTGATTGCCAGGCTGCTGAAGGTGGTCGTTTCATCTCTGGAACATAATTGGTCTGCTGGCATTGCACCCACGTTACTCAAAGGGATGAAAATAAAATTATGAAGTGCTGTGTAAAGCCTGAAATGGCCACCTTTAAGTTTAATTTTCCCCTTAATGTTGTAGAGTTCATAAAATATGCATTAATTCCAGTTTTCAATAGCTTTTATCAATCCATCTTTCTTCTTCAAGTGGCAGACAATGCCTACCTAATAGCAGAGACTTCTTATCCTGCACTTCCATACCATGACCTGTCGTATAACTATGCTGGCGTTTTTAGTGTCTTAAGCAGCATTTATTGGATAAAACGCAAAAGGCAATAAACAGCTTCTTCAATGTTGAAATTATGAAAAAAAAAAAAAACTAGCATCATTTTGATAAGCCTGTTCATCCATTATGAGCAGATTAGACTTACACTGCCAAATATTACTATTGTAATATTTTAAAGGTTTAAACTTATATGAAAAATTAATTTTGAAACTGCTTCTAATTTTCCTTTGCCTTCACATCATATTTTTAATTCAAAGCAAAACAATTTAATTTTTAAAGTCCACATTTGGAAATACAAAACATCCAGGATAATTTTTTGTTTTTGATAATTCATTTTTAAGTGAACAAATCAAAGGAGGAGGTCATGGGAGATGGATGAAACACCCAGAAATTTTGACAAGAATAATTACTGCATTTATCACACTTCCTGTTTACTACCACCTATCAAGATCCTGAAGTTTTCAGAAGCAATTAGGAATAATAAGAAATAAATAAACTCAATAAACCCAACTATAACCTCCTACAAATTGGAAACAACTTAATTGGCCCCAAAATAGATAATAGGTTAAATAAACTATGGCATGTTCAGGAAAGAAACATAACATAATTCAGTAATTAAAATCATAGCCTAGTAGAATAATTAATGACCAGGACTAATATTTTCAGTATATTGCTAAGTGTAAAAAGTAGGGTACAAAGGAGTGTCACTTTATAATTAGTCTTTATATAAAATGTCTGTAAAGGAGTAACAAAATAATTACTTTTTTTTTTTCTTTCTGTGATGGGGTTCTGGGTGACATCTTTTTTTCTGTGTAAATTTCAATATTTTTCAAAGTTTTCTATTGAACTTACTAGTATATTAAATGTATGAATTAAAAAAACAAATTTTAATTAATGAAGTAAATTCCTCAGATATTTATTACTTGACAATAGTGTCACAGTGCAATCTGTATTAAGTGCCAATGATGATGATAAATAAGTAATCATTCTAAACTAACTACCAAAGTAAAATTTATATTTTATTTAACAGAAAGATCTAAATTACCTGGTAAATATACACTGAATGGCCAGATTATTATGCATTCAGAGATCATAATAATCTGGCCACTCAGTGTATACTGAATGACTACACAGCTGTGAAGTAGTGTGCCATGGCACTGGAAAAAAGAAGGAGTGATGGTCAGGAAAACTAGCATGCAGGCATCTAAAATACACAGACCAAATTTCAGTGCAGTCAGGGGAAATGTTACATACAAGAAGTAAGGGAGAGCCCTAGCCAGTTTTGCTCAGTGGATAGAGTGTCTGAAGGGTCTCAGGTTCAATTCTGGTCAAGAGCATGTACCTTGGTGTCAGGTTCCCTGGCCCTGGTCAGGGGTGTGTGCAGGAAGCAACCAATCGATGTGTCTCTCTCACAACGATGTTTCTCTCTGTCTCTCCCTCTCCCTTGCACTCTCTCTAAAAATCAATGGGAAAATATCCTTGGGTGAGGATTAACAACAGCAACGAAAAAGAAGTAAGGTAGGAAGAGTCATGGAGGAGCTATCGTGGTAGATCTGGGAGCACAAACCATGCCAGGCTTCAATGGAAGGCTGGTTTACCTGTTAGGTGCCGTTGGCACCAAACTGAGGCTCACAATATTTTGATTTCTTCTGAAATGAAAATAATAAACTAACTTCCAGGTCAAAAAAACTAATTTTATGCCAACGCGATTATAAAATACTAAAGGCCTGATGCGAGAAAATCGTGCAAGGGGCTCGGCCCTTGCACCAGGCTGCCTCGTGACCCCGCAGCCCCACCCACTGTTCATTCTGGAAGGTCGTTCCACCCTCCGGTCTAATTAGAATATTAGCTCTTTATTATATAGGATAATTTTAAGTATTTTAAATGGAGAAAGAAGCCTGAAAAAGCAAAAATGCCTACGTTTCATGGACATCCTATTGAAGCCCTGGTTGAAAGACTTGCTAAAGAATAGCATTTAAGAGAACAATTCCAACATCTCTAGAGAACGGAGAGGAGAAAGTGTTTAATCCCAGCAAGACTGCATATGAATATGTTACAGCAAACTCTGAATAAAATGAGGGGCCAGACACAGAGAACAGATGTAATGATGAGGACAGTAAAGGGAATGGAGTATCTTGACACAGACAAGAGACTTGACAAGTCTTTGTAACATTAGATGTGGGTCTGACGACAATATAGCTGTGTGCGTTCACGGCCCATCAATCTACAGAATGAGCCACAGGTGCTGTCCTTCAGGCCCCCCTGTTCTCCCTGGATGAAGGTATGCTTTTTGAATTTTCCCATTTCACAAAGCTGGGATGAATTACCATGCTGATTGACAGAATCAAGTTAGAATTTTTTTAAAAGCAAAAGAGTTAAAACAGTGGAATTAAACAAGTCTGGGTGTAACATTCAATTCATTGCAAAAGTGCACAATGGGAAAATGTAGATTCAAGAGTTTATATGAAGGAGAGAAAGGCGTTGGTTGACTCTAAGACCAAAATGAGTCTGCCACTGCTCCTAAAACAAAGACAACAAACTGGCGCAACCTCAGACTTAGACTTTGGTTGAAATATGATCTTCAGATCAAGGAAAATTACTGTGTTCAATTCGCATGTATTATTTTTAGAGAGAGGCTGGTATATTGTGATGAAGGTATAATAGGCAAGCAGGTTGAAAAATGCTCTATAAGCCATTATGTTACATAAAGAATTTGGGGATGTTTGGCCTGAAGAAGGGAAATGTGTGTGTCTATATGTGTATTGGGAGTGGGACATAACAGCTTACTCTAAATGCCTGAATGACGAATTACCCTATAAAATGAGGATTATATCTATTTTCAATAATTTATTAATATAATCAAGATGAAAGGTTATACATTGCAGAGGAAATGGATGTCATGATAATAAGAGTGAAAGAATTTCTAATTACAGTTATCCAATAACAAAATAAAATTCCTGGAAAAGTAGTGTTATTTGCTACTAGAAATACTCGAGTGAAAATTAGAAGATCATATATGAACAATGATATAGAGATTATTCTTGTGATGGACATATGGTTGAATAGGATGATCTCTAGTATTCTTTCCAAGTAACATATTTTTATTCAAGAGAGACAGATGCAAAAGATGCTCAAGGAAGAAGAAAATGGCAAGGTGTGTGAATGACCAGATGTGGGAAGGCAGAGGAGAGGAACAAGAATCATAGCATGTATGCTGATTGCCACACACCATAGACTAAAATGGAAGGAATTCTAACTGGTAATTTCCCCATCACAAACTGAGCCTATCCTTATTCCTTGTTATTCACCCATCTTAGTCCTTTGCAGGGCGGAGCCCAATGCAGTCACCTAAGAAATCAAGATGGGCTTTCTAAGAGTACACTCCTCTGCTTTCACGTCCCACCCATTTCTTTCAGGGACTGTCAGTCAGAAGCACCAAGAGTACAGTCGGAGTACCATCCACAGCTAACCTTCATAAGCAATCAACTCTTCAAAGTCAAGTTCTCTCAGTCCAAGACAAGGAAGAGCAAAATATATTTTTTAATCTGTGAGAATATTATTGTGAATTATGATGACTGTTATTAAGCAATCCCCTTTATGATTATCAGAATAAATGTATATTGCCCAGAAAAAAATATTTTATAATATAGAATCAACTGGAGAAAACTAGGATTTTATTGGTATCTCATTTAGAGAAATGTGGATGAAATGGAAATGATGATAGAAAGAAGTCAAAAGACAATAAAACAAAATGAAAAGCAGCTTGAGACTTTTCAACCATGAAGTATAAGCCTGAATGATCAAGTTTTATTCATTCCTGTGCAGTTCATATTAGCATTTTATTATGCAAAGCTGCCAATTTGATTTTATAGGAGAAATGAAATTGGTTTTTTAAACTTATTTCCTTTTCTGTAAAATAGGGGATTTGAGGAACACGATCCTTGTAGCCCACTACAGTTCTAAGATTGAACAATTAATAGATGATATTTACTATCACGGCCTCAAAAGTGGCTATATTTTTGAGAGGTCTTGCTCACATTTAGATACTCATTAGCAAGCACGAGTTGAAATAACCGAAGCTATTTTCCAACTACCATCAGTACGCAAGCCTTGAAAAAAATGACAGAAGCAAACAGTCTCAATTATTGGCTGCGTGGTTTCCATATCAAGAAGTTGAGGGTACAGAACATAGAATGTTGATGAGCCTGTAAACGCTCTCCTCCACTCACATTACATGATGGTCCTCTTGGAATTCACTTCTTGTGGGAACCAAAAAGGAGCCATTAAGTTCGATTTGCATGCTTGGATTCTGTTATTCACAATTAAGTGTCCCTTTTGATGATTTTGGCATACAAAGCCTGCCTATTGGGTTACCTAACGTTTCTACACTAGGGGAAGAAATATTAGGGTGGAAATCCTAAAGGTGAAGTACTTGATTGAGCTTTTTGGCTCAAGGCCATGCTTTATTGTCGTGAGCTCACGGAATGAAAGATGAGAGCACAGTCTGTGAACGTATCTCAATGCCCCATATAATGTATTTTAAATAGAAAAAGACACATTTAAAGGTGATGCAGAGATTCTTAACAGTCTTCAAAGTGCATCTTAGCAATAATAATTCGAATGTCCCTGAGCGAAGCTGATTAACAGCGAGCACAGCTTCCCCACCACCCCCTTTGCGGGGCTTGGAGAATGATGTGTTCACATCGTTGCATGTAACAGACGAACAGGAGGTCGAAGAGGACAGCTCTGACTTCATTGCAATACTGTAATATAAAGAATCTGTTGCAGAGGCGATGATTGACAAATGGTAGTTTCCCCGGCAAAGCACCATCCCTGGGCATTATCCTTGGGTATTTACATAGGGGACAAGTAATATTTGTGAAAACAGTACATTTCTGACTGACCAAAAAGTCAAGCATAATACTCCCCTGATGAGCAAGGAGTAAGTTCCAAGCTTTTCTGTTCTGTGATATTGGTATACTCTAAATTTCTAAATCTCAATCCCTGCTTCCAAAGAACACTAGAAAGGGATTGAAACTAAAAACCTTCACCCGAATGGCATGGCTCAGTGGTTGAGTGTCAACCCATGAACCAACAGGTCACCCGTTCAATTCCCAGTCAGGACAAATGCCCGGATTATGAGCTTGATCCCCAGTAGGGGTGTGCAGGAGGCAGCAGATGGATGTTTCTCTCTCATTGATGTTTCTATCTCTCTCTCCCTCTCGCTTCCTCTCTCTCAAATAAATAAATAAATAAATAAATAAATAAATAAATAAATGTATGTTTTAAAAAAAATAAAAGCCTTCTTACTGTCAGGATGAACAGTAACATGTACTGTAGAGAACAGAAATTATGTTTGATGTTCAGTCACAAGAGTTATCCCTCACCAAATGGTAGTTCTCAAATTTTAGCAAGCATAAGAATCACTCAGAAAGCTTGTTAAAAATATTGATAGCCCACACTAACCCTTTCCTTTCTTAGGGCCTGGACATTTGCATTCCAGCCATCCTCTTGGGTGTCTGCAAGCACATGTGTTCCCAGGCTATCCTTGGGAAAAGCATGTCCCAGAAAATGTGGCTGCTTCTCATTGAACTCCATCTATTAAATGGCATCCTGGTGTCAGTGAGCGTGCCTGAATGGATTTCAAATGCAAGGGCATGCTGGCGCGCACCGGACAGATGATCCTAATGGAGTGGCTTGGGCGGGGACCCGGTAGAACTCTTTTGAAAGTGATGGATGCCACAGCTGAGACGGCCGAACTGTGCTCACCAGTGCTCTGCGTTGTGGAAGGTTCTTGATGCGGGACGCTGGGACTGGCGCCCAGACACCGTGTTTGTAATGAAGAGAGGCATGGTCCTTAATGTTTCCCATCCCTACCCCACCTGCCAAAAAAATGATGAGCAATGAGTATTTCTATACGTCGCAAGAATAAGACAGATGAGTCTGAAATGTCTATGTACCCCAGTGACAATATTCTAATATAATTCCTCTCCTAATGTTCCATTTAAAATGACTGATGTCAAATTAAGCCTTTGGACTGGTGGCTGACGAAGTGAAAGAGTGACAGGTGGCCAGATGCCATCAGTAGCAGTTCACATTCTGCCCGAAGTGACTTAACAGCAACCCCACTCCATCCAGGACAATGTGCATGCACTGACCCTCATTTGCAGAGCCAGAAAACTCTCTTTCAAGAATAAACTGGCTCCTGACAGCTGTTGCTTATTACTCTTTTCTAAATCTTATTTGTAAATGACCCTATGCTATCCAGTAACCAAAAGGCGGCCATACGTTACTTTGCTGCGTGTTTACTAATCCGAGTTCTTCTGAAAAGGAGACTCTTCTTTTGGAAAATGATTCATTATGTGCATTTTCTAGCCATAGACTGCTCATGCTTTTAAAACCAGGTCCTCCAGAGTGGAGACAAAAGAAAAACAAAAAGATAAGCCTAATATGCCAAATGCGCCCAATTTTGCAGAGTAAACACATCATTACATGCAACCTGATGCATTTTGTAACCTGCGTGGCATTTCCTAACCTACCAGTGCACTGGCAAGCTCTGGAAACCAACTGATCCAAACCATCAGAATGCCAAGCACCTGGATGCAGAGTCTAAAATTAGACTATTGAAATTCTCCCTGGATGTCAGTTGCCTTTATTTCCAACACTTTCCTTCCCATCATCAAAGCTGCTTTAATAACATGAGTCAAGAGTGCCACCAAGCGGCCGCATGCATTCCTAAATCGGTTCTGTTTTCCTTTAAAAAAATAAATAAATGAAAAGATATATGCTTTCCTTTTGTCACTTGTGTTCATACCCTTAAGAGAGATAGGCTTCTTTGCATGATTTAAAACATGTAAGTCAAGTGTTCAAGGCATGTTTCTGTAGAAAATTATTTTTTTCTGGATTGATGAGCAAATCTGCTATGATAAATGTTTTTAAACATGAAAACTCTATCTGCAGCTATTGGTATTTACAAAAAGAAATATTAAAACAAGAACCCAATTTCCAAATCTTATTGGCTATATAGTTCCTATTGGTCACATCTGGAGAGTTTCCAGAAAAAAAAACAAACACAATTTCCTTATTTTGCAAAATGTTGTCTATTATGTCCAGAAATGTGAAATATATCAGATTTAGGACAAAGGGGCAACATTTTTTAAGTAGCATATAATCCTAATAATATTGACTTGTAACCTTTGTTCTGCATTCCTTTTCAAAGGATTATGCAATTTTATGAGAGTAAAATGTTGAATATTCCCTTCAATCCATGTTAGGCATTCATTCTTCTTCTGTGTTCACTCAGTCCTGCGTTAAGCAAACATGTCCTGAACACCTCCTCTGCCAAGGACATTGTCAAAAAGAAAGTGAGTAAGAACATTTTCCTGACCATGTCCACAGCAAGCTGGGTTCCTGCTCTGACTGGCTCGTTGGAAACGTCAAGCTCCCTCAACTGAAACAATCTTAGAAGAATGCATTGTATAGGGTGGGGCAAAAGTAGACTTACAGATGTTCCTATGGAAAATAGCACAATAATTAACAAGTAATAATACAAGAATAAACTCTGTGCTTCGTATATTCACAACTGTAAACCTACATTTACTACATCCTATATTTCTGACCATTTTCTAGAGCTTTTAAATGATTTTGCATTTATAATTTCACTTATAGTCATGATAACTATGACCATGTAGAATAACTGTGAGAACTATTATTATCCTTATATGTGATTTAAGATGTTTGGCTCAGTGGTAGATCATCATCCCATGCACCAGGAGGTCATGGTTTGATTCCCGGTCAGGGCACGTGCCCAAGTTTTGGGCTCAATCCCCAGTAGGGAGTGTGCAAGAGGCAGCCAGTCAATGATTCTCTCTCATCATTGATGCTTCTATTCCTCTCTGCCTCTCCCTTCTTCTCTCTAAACTCAATAAAAACATATTTTGTTGAGTGATTTACCTATGATGTCACAGGAAAGTTGTGCCAGGATTAAAATTAACATCATCTGACTTCCTAAACTATGTTCTATTAGGAGGCCACCATTCTCTCTGATGAATACATTACAGTCAGCATGATATTTCAAGGTGGTTGTCATCATAAAAGGCTCTATGATGATTACAGTGATGCGGGCAATGCTTGAAATATTTCTGGAATTCTTGTTCTGAATTTCCCTTATGGGAACACAAGCAACTCGGTCTCATTACACATTCAATGCAACATAGATTTATTCAGTATCTATCACTTGCATGACACTACACTGGATAATATAGAGAAATAAAGATAATACAGTTGCCAAGAAATTTACAGTTTAGCAGGCACAATGAGAAATGTAGCACTGGTGCTTTTTAATTTTTTTAGAACTAACATGCTATGGGGCCATTGTATATGCATAACACATACTGTACTTCATTAAATCTAAGATACTGCTAAACACACTCTTTTATGTCTCAGAAATTAAAAAACAACACTGCACTGACAAAGTGTAAAAAGTTGCAATCATTTAATGTTTTATTTTACATTTAGAGAAAAAGCTCTTTTTGTCTTATTTTGACATTGCTTTTCTTCAATAGACCACTCTATCACATGCATAAAAAGGAAAATGTAAGCAAATAAATTAGGTAAAGTATTGCCAACTATGTCACAACTGCTACCTGGTAGTTAGTAATTCTAAAACTTTAGGGATTATCATGTTTGCCCCCAGATAAGGGATGTCACAGTGTAAAGTGGGCGGTGAGTTTCAGAATCACTAGAGTATTTCCTGCTCAGTTTCTAAAACAGTCCTTGTATGACAGAGCTCAAACAAACCATGGGAAAGGTAGTGCAATGGTCTACCTCATTCTTCTTTCTTCTGGTTTGGGTGCTATCAGTAATCACCACAGTGGTTTAAGAATGTGTTGTACCCATCAGCAAATGAGTGGATTAAAAAACTGTGGTACACCTAAACAATGGAATGCTATGCAGCTATAAAAAAGAAAGAACTCTTACCATTTGCAACAGCATGGATGGACCTGGAGAGCATTATGCTAAGCGAAATAAGCCAGTCAGAGAAAGACAAGTATCACATGATCCCACTCATATGCGGAATCTAATGAACAACATAAACAGATGAACAAAAATAGATCCGGGACATAAAAGCATGAACAGACTGTCAAACCTCAGAGGGAAGGCAGGGGAGGGAGGGTGAGTAAGAAAAGATCAGCCAATGAACTTGTCTGCATATATGCATAACCCACGGACACAGACAATAGGGTGGTGAGGGCCTGGGGTTGGGGAATGGGGGTGGGCTGGGAGCGTTCAATGGGGGGAAAGAGGACATATGTAATACTTTCAACAATAAAGTTTTTTTTAAAAAAAGAATGTGTTGTAAAGTCAAAGAGACCTGAGATCATTAACTGACTCTATTTCTGACAAGCTATGTGACTTTGTGTGTGTGTGTGTGTGTGTGTGTGTGTGTGTGTGTGTGTGTGTGTAGGTTAGTAAACCTTTCTGTATTTCAGAATCAAAACCCGTAAAAATCCTAACTATTGCTTAGCTATTAAGTAAACAATGTACTTAACACACTTAGCACATAGCCAACAGTATTATATTTGAATGTGATGACATTCTGCAAATTCTTCTAAACAAAATTACGATACTAGACTAGTAAGCCTGGAATAGCTAAAAGCCCTGTTATCTCCCATCTCCAAAGATGGAGTATGTGGCCTCATTCTTTTAGCTGAACCTATTAACTAGGCATCAGATTCCACCTGAGCAAGGCAAGAAAAGAATGAAGTCCTCTGGCTTACGGCCATTCTAAAGTAGCTATCGATTTGTCAAGAAGAAAAAAATAAACATGAAATGAAATTCATGAGTTTCTGAATTCACCCCTTATCTTCAAATAGTAAGAAGACTATACAAAATGAAGTTTATTCTTCATACAGGGTGTCACCCCCCAAAAAGTGTATACACACTTTAACAGCTGATAGCTCAATTTTGAAAATGAAATGTATTTTAATAAACACTACCTTTATAATTATTCCAAGTGTGTGTATACATTTTTTGGGACACCCTATATATTCATACAATCATAATCACAGTATTTCAAAATAACCTGAACTTTAACTCTATCAAATACACTAACGAGGCCAGCCTAGAAAGGTACAAGCTGAAGAAAGATCTGCAAGCCTGCCTTTTCAGACAAGTGGCCAGGAGAATCAGGACTCTTTATAAAAGAACACAGCTGGGGAGACACAGTGAATGAAAGGGCCTCCAAGCTGGCTGGTTACAGTCAGCCGTTGGGTGACTGATGGTAGTGGCTGCCTTGGCTTCCCCTGGACATCTTTGTGACAGGTGAGCCACGCCAGCCCGTAAATCAGACACAGCCTCCGGGTTGGGGCTTGTTCATGGAACATGAAGACAAACTTCAGAGACAAGGTGTATCTCCTGCCCTCCCTGAGGCTGATGGGTCCAGACCTCCTGGTTTCTAGGTCACTCTCTGAATAGAAAGGAAGCTTTAATCTGGGACTATCCTCCTACTTCCGAGGGCTGGCATTATCATTAACATATCATATCTGTTATCCATTTTTATTAAAAATAGAGCATTGCCGACAGCCAACAATGCTTACCAGTGGAATAAAAAAAAAACCTTAGTATTTCTGAAAATACATTTCTCCACTAGGACCACTCTCTAGTCATTTTCATTTAAAAAGAGAGGGTGGGGGAGACTTACTCCAGTGGGCAAGAGTGAGTAAAATGGACGAATAAGCAAATATTTGGAAAGGTGTACAGTATTCATTTCCATTTCACCAGAGGGAGTAGATTTGTCTGTTTCATTATTCATAAGTCACGATTTTAGCTTAGTTTTCCTGCTTGTTAAATATCAAGAACGTTCTAAGCCCCCGGGCAATAGGCTGCGGTAAGTAGTGGCTGGATTTCATTCACTGCGTTATGGAAACATCAAAATCTTAAATCATGAACCATGTGAATAACGGTGTTCAGTTTCCTTTTCCGGGGAGCATTGTAACCACAATTCCTTTGCCGCCTGGAACCGGTCAGCCTCGGTGTACCTGAATGCCATGTTGCCAATTAATACAACATGGACCCAATAAATCCAATAAAAAAAATACAACGTGAAGTTTATATTAATAGAACTGGTTTACTTATCTATGTTCTCAAAGGTGAAAATCACTTACTCATTAGTCTATTGTGAACCTAATTTTGTAATAAGGTCAAATATGACAAAGCAAATTTTAAGTTATCAGAGCTTGCAACACTAAAATCATAATTATTTAAAATATAAAATACAAAATCAGGTGCAGAAATCATTGTTTCTCACTCTTTTCCTCAAATAGTCTAAGCGAAGCCATAATGAAGGATGCCCAAGGGAAAAGTTAAACAGATTAAGACCACTCATAGTCTTCAAAAGTAAGCTTTCATATGAAATAAGTAAAAAACTGAAAACTGTCTTATGAAGACTGCCCTGTGTCATCTATGTCATCCTGATTTGATCTAATTACAATAGGAAATCCTATATAATAAAATCCTAATATGCAAATCGACCGAACGGTGGAATGACTGGTCGCGATGAACTGACCACCAGGGGGCAGATGCTCAACGTAGGAGCTGCCCCCTGGAAGTCAGTGCGCTCCCACAGGGAGAGTGCTGCTCTAGCCAGAAGCCGGGCTCACGGCTGGTGAGTGCAGCGGTAGTGGCGAGAGCCTCCGCAGCAGCACTAAGTAGCAGCGAGCAGAGCGGTAGGGAGCAGCAAGCAGGCAGGTGGTAAGGAGCAAGGGGTCCCAAACTGCGAGAGGGCACAGGCTGGGCTGAGGGACCCCCCACACCCAGTGCACAAATTTCATGCACCGGGCCTCTAGTTTTAATATACCACATTCTAGCTCTGAAGCAGATTTTGCCACTGTGGTTGACAGAACATAAACACATTCAAAACAGGAGGTAAATACCCCCATGGAAGCCACCATGTGTCCTATCATGATAGGCAGAAGGCTTAGCGGCCTCCAAGGTAATGAGAGAGGAAAGACAGAGGGGAGAAAGAGGGTCCCTGTGAACCACATGAGGGTCAGGTTCTTCGGGTACAGCTTCAGCTGTTCCCAGGGTGTTTTCTCCTTCTCTGCTGTGCATTTGAAGATAAATACGATCTAATTCATTCTAATAGAAAACGTCTCATCCAAAGATAACTTTCTCATGGGCTCTCACACAGGCCTTAAATTCACAGAAAGCTAACTCTTTTAGGTCAAACTATAAATAATTTTATTATATCAGCCTTTAGCGTTTGATTTAAAGGTGTTTATTAGATTTACTGATAACTTGATAGGACTATAAAATACTAGAAGAGAGGTAAAGAAAACTGACGACAAAAGGAAGAGAAAGTCTAGAAAAATATGAAGAAGTTTCAGAAATTCTGTTGTGTGGACGGGTGGGAGCTGGGGCGTGGCCTTTGAGAAGACTGAAGACTGCACCGAGAATCCAGAAGGAGGACGACAAGGAGCAAAGGGCTAGTCAAAGTCAAAACTGGAGGGAAAGGCACCAAAAATGAATTATATCTAACGGATAGGACAAATTTGTAAGGCAGTTAGAATGAACCAAGTCACTTCATCACTCCATTTCTCAGAACTCAAAGCTGGAAAAGTGATATCCCTTAAAAATTCACCAGGGCCCTTCTCCAACAATTATTATAGATGAACTGAAGCTTCAGGACTTAAACTTGTCTACTCTCCCTACCTTAAGCAGATCAAAGTGGAACTGCTTTCAGTATATGGTTAAAAAATATCAAAGAGATCAATTTTTAACATCCTCCAGAGTTAGATTGGTCCAATGAAAAATGTTCAAGTCTCAATGTGGTACATTATACTGTTATTATGGCTTCATTCTCTCTTCGGTGGAATTAGGTATAAGGTACACCTTGTATCTCTTCCACAGTAAAACAACTAAGGAACATGATGATACAATTGTTCTGTAAAGTCATTCTACCCCACTATTGTGAGGAGTCGATTTCTAAACAAAATAAAATAATAAAAATAAACCTTAGTGCAAAATCAAATTTTTTAAATTCTTTACTCTATGGAAAATGGTATTCACTTTCATCTTCAATTTTTTTAAAGGGTAAGGGCTTAAGGCCTTGGGGCAGATCTTTCTCAACAACAGGAGATCTTATGCAGAGTTTGGTTTTTGTTTGGTTTTGTTTTATTTGTCCCACTGAACAGAACATGAGTCCCTTTTTGTGGTAATAGTAACTTATTTCTGCTATGAGGAAAACATCACTATACCCATTATTAATCCATGCAGTACGTGTGTGAGTGTGTGTGTGTGTGTGTGTGTTATGAAATTATTTTAATTTTTATAGTAGGTTTGAATTGAGGTTCCTGGCAGATTCATGGCTGGGAAAAAGGGGAAGAAATCATTAAAAGCAGGGACTTTTCAAACATGTTATAACATTCTAGCTGTTTAGACAAAATCTAAAATTACATTAAAAAGAGAAGTATATAATGAAGCCTGTGAGACTACCTTCATCTAACTGAAAATATTTTTACAGGCTCCCAACCCAACCAATAAATGGCACATGCCCATTCCCAACCTCAACCTACTGATGTTACAACCCAGCTATACCTCACATCCATTAGGATGGCTACCACCAAAAAGACAAAACCTAACAAGTGCTAGAGAAGATGGGAAGAAATTGTGCTTTGTTGTTAGGAATATAAAAATGGTTCAGACTCAATGGAAACCAGTATATAGAAACTCAAAACATTAAAAATAGAATTAGCATCTGATCAGCAATCCAACTTCTGTATATTTATACAAAGAAATCAAAGCAGTCTTGAAGAGATATTTGTATATTCGTGTTCACAGCAGCATTATTCACAATCGCAACCCATGGATGGATGAAGGGATAAAGAAAATGTGACATGTGTGTATTAATTCTAAAAGGGACGGAAGCTCTAGTCCCGTGGGATCACATGCCAGAAATATGAATATTTCGTTAAGACTGTCAGCAGCTACCTTTCCAAATATACAGACAAAGCCTGCCTCAGAGTGAAGCCAGTGCACAGATCAAACTGAAGAGAAGAAATCAGAAAGAAGTGCATTGATCCTTGGACTTCCTGGTTATACAAGCAAAGAAATTACCTTGTTGTTTTGGGGTTTTGGGGGGGTTGGGGGAGCGAGGAGGATTGGTGTGTTGTTGTTCTTTTTAATATATTTTTATTGATTTCAGAGAGGAAGGGAGAGGGAGAAAGAGATAGAAACATCAGTGATGACAGAGAATTATTGATCGGCTGCCTCCTACTGAGCATCGAGCCTACAACCTGGGCATGTGCCCTGACTAGGAATCGAACCATGACCTCTTGGTTCATAGGTTGATGCTCAACCACTGAGCCACTCTGGCTGAATGAAATTACCTTGTTTTTAAACCTTGTCTAATTGGGTTTCTCTCATTTCAAAATAAAAGCATCTTGACTAATCCAGTGTCAATGGCTGATAAAACCCACTGCACAGCCATTGGTTGTTCTACAGCATGTGAGGACCCGTACATACACCCAGTTCCCTGAGTACACGCTTTCCACTGCCGGCCTCCATGAGCCACAAAGAAACAGGAGCTAGCCCTTGTTAGAACAGACTGATTTCAATGCTGTTCCCTACAGTCTCTACTTTTGTTTATTTGCTTGGCTTTTCCCAAGTGCCCTGTAATTTAAGTAAACGTCTTCTATGGTAATAAGGAAACAAGACTCTAAGTCAGTTTTCCACTATAAATTAATTGTGCTTCTAGTGGTTTAGCTACCTAGAACATAAAGTGCTTGTTTTCCCTTCCATTTTGATTCACTTTTAATAATATCCTCACAAAAATAAAACACTCTTGAGCTGATCCTAAGTAATCTTCTGGCATTCAGATAAAATTATACTTCAAAGAATGATGCACAAATAGTGTTTCAGTCAGGTTCCCAACAGGAAACAGATGGAGCACTCGAGATAATTCAGGGAGACTTTAATTACACAGTGCCTCTTCATAAAGATGTTGGCGGGCTGAGGGGAGCCACAAAAGATGGCTCTGTCACCCAGATTTATTAACATCCAAAGGACAGGAGAGGGAGCAGTTACTGTAAAAGGAGAGAGATTCCTAGGGAGACTTGTCTGAACAAAGCAGTGGTTAACGTCAGAGGAATGAAAACAGCCCAGTGCAGCCTTCCATGGAGGAAGCTTTGAAAGTCAATTCCTTGACTTCATTCACACATTGTTGATCACTTCCCAAGACTCCCTATTGGTCAAACACAACCGGAAGCCAGAGGGCAAGAAAGTCTATCTCTGTGACCCATATAAGCTGGATTCCTAGGGACAGTGAGAAGGATGGAGAATGTGGTAAAAGATAAAATCATAAATATAACATAAAACCTTGTGTATTGATCCTCTTCTTACCATCAAAAGTATTTAACATCCCACCCTAATAGGTCTTTCTTGGTTTGAAATATTTGTCCATTAGGCATTACATTAGATAACAGGCAAGCTTCTGTATAAAACAGAGCCCTAAATACACTGGGTTACAAATGTGAGCATTTCTCTCTCACACACACACCTGTGAAGGACCAAGTAGGTAGGGTGGTTTCGCTCCATTCAGTTAGCAAGGGACCATGTTTCTCTCACCTTGGTGTGCTGCCATGCCCTTGGACAGAGTCCTCATGCCAAGGTGGAGCTGGGTCTTCAGAGTGTCTATGTTCTAACTCACAGGATATGAAAAGGGGGTAAGCCCAGAGCAAGTAGGTGAGTGAGGAGGTCACACATATCACTTCCTCTCACATTCCCTCACAAGGAGCTTTGTAGAATGGCATTTGCAGCAAAGATGTTCGGATAATGTAGTCTGCATTTGGGTGACCATGTGCCTAAGAAGGGAAAAATTGTTTTGTTTTGTTTTTTAAATATGTCTTTATTGCTTTTCAGAGAGAGGAAGGGAGAGGGAGAGAGAGATAGAAACATTAATGATGAGAGAGAATCATTGACCAGCTGCCTCCTGCACGTCCCCTACTGGGGATCGAGCCTGCAACATGGGCATGTGCCCTGACCGGGAATAGAACCGGTGACCTCATGGTTCATAGGTCGATGCTTAACCACTGACCCGGATGGGAAAAAATAGTTTTTTAAGGACGATCACTAGCAGTATGCCAGAGGTATTAAATTCACAGCTTTTCCTAGTTTTAAGTTTATACAATAATGGATCTTGTAATTAACAGATTCACTCTCAGAACTCTTAATTTGAAAGGGGCCCCATTTTTTGGCTAAACTCTACCTTTGTTAGAATATTTACACATGACCTAATAAGATGATTTTTCAATGATAGAGGATGATTTCTCAGTGTAAGTCCCTCACCCAAATCATTCATTTTTTGAACACAAGCGGTAAGAACCCCTACAATTTTATTACTAAAATTTTCTAATGTTATACATACCCAGAACATCTTACTCCAAAGTATATGCCAATCCTCTCAATTGGCTACTGGTATAAAAAAAAAAAACTAAAAAAAACTGATGGTGGGAATATGTAGATCTACCCAAAATATTGACTAAAGTCCAATCACATTGAGTAAATAAAACCAGGGTTACATGTAATCATGTTGGGACCTGGGGAGTGATGCAGAGAAAAACTCACAAATAGGCCGATTGTTGGAAAAGGAAAGAAAAGTAATACCATTCCCATAACGACATGAACTGTAGTCACTTATCAGTTGTGACTTCTATTTGCAGCTCACCAATACCGCCTGGAATTGGGACACTCTTAAAGATATATATATTTTTTTACATTTGTATAGGACCTAAGAGATTTCTCAAACATTCATTTCTATTCTTTAGGAATATTGTTAGTTTATCCTTCGTGTCCTGTCCTGACAGTTTTCTGAATCACTTTCCCTTTGAAAACAAAGCAAGGAAGAAGGGGATATTCCACTCCAGTGAAATCCCTAACTATGCAACCTGTCCTAGGGCTGGGCCTTTGCGTTCCTCTATGCAATTGCCACCTGACCTGAAGATTCACTCTTCTTGTCTAAATTATTACAAAAATACCAGCATCTGAAATAGTCTATTTAGCATAATTTTAGTATTCTTTCAAAAGGTGTTAATTAAGGCATTAAAACACCATTGTTGGTATAAATTATTTTTTCATTTGTACAAATCTGATTTCAAATAGAATGAAGAATGTGCATGTATCAGTCATCTTCTGACCCGAAAGGCATGCGGATCTGGAGTGGAGGGTAGTGTGGTTATCAGTATTTAACCTACGATCAGAAGGTCCTCTTTTGTTATCAGTCTTTAACATTTAACACTTTCTGTCAAGATTCAAAGTTCACCTTTTCAAGATTTTACACTTAATTTTCATACAGATGCCAAATGTGAGTTTTACAACATTTCAGTACTTTGATATTTATGTAGATGTCTACAGTAACCTTGAGGTCACTTTGAATTTCCTCTTTTATCCCTTGTTACATATATCTACTTCAGTTATCCTCTGACTCTACCACATGTGTCAGAAAACCCTATGATATAATCAGTCATGGGCTGTTTTTATTTCTATTTCATTATCTATCATTGAACTAGTTAAGTAATTATAATTAGTTAATAGGTCTATAAAGCTTTGTTTTCCACTCATGGGCAAGGATGACATGCATTTAGGTCGCTGCTATCAACATGGTCTAACCAAAATCCTTCCACATGAAAAATTATTAATTCCAAATTCAAATTCAGTTTAGAAATATAAAACATAACTGAATCAATAACAACTCCATCTATGGCAAACCCGGAAATACCTAGTAGTAAACCATGTTCACTCTTTTTAAAATTCAAAGATCAGCCCTCCTATACTCTAGAAGTGGCAGAACATTCATTTTTGAAGTTATTTTTAAGTGTACTCCCCCAGTAAATTAAAATTTCATGTTATTCTATCCTAAATATGTTAGGAATGCATATAGTTCTTTTACTTTAAAAAAAAAGTTCATCTTATATTCTGAGAAAAAAAGAATCCTCAAGAGTTGTGTTTTTTTGTTGTTGTTGTTTTAATTTTTTAAATATATTTTATTGATTTTTTACAGAGAGGAAGGGAGAGAGATAGAGAGTTAGAAACATCAATGAGAGAGAAACATTGATCAGCTGCCTCCTACACATCCCCTACTGGTGGGGATGTGTCCACAACCAAGGTACATGCCCTTGACTGGAATCGAACTTGGGACCCTTCAGTCCGCAGGCCGACGCTCTATCCACTTAGCCAAACCAGTTAGAGCTGTTTTTTTATTGTTGACACTGTTATAATGTCTCCCAACCCAGCCCCCTTTATTGAGAGGTCATTTAATCTACATACACCCCCCACCCCTGCCGCCACCTTCAGGGTCAACTGTGTCAAACATACCCAACCAGATGGAAATCTCAGTCTCATAAGAAACAAATTCCACAGTTACTACTCATGGTCAGGAAACTCTCCTTGATGTTTCAACCACAAAGTTCAGGCTGCAGAGTGAGCCTGCTTCCTCTCATGCTATTCCTGGTGGAGGAGAAAAACAGATGGACAAACAGATCTAGTTGAAACATTAATAATTCAGTCACTTCTCTTTCTCCAGCTTAATAAGAAATGATTTTGGTGTTTTACATGTATTTTATTTTCTAATCATATCTGAAAGGTATATATACAAACTAGTTCAGTAACAATATAAGTAGGGCCTTCTGGTCAAAGCCAAGGGGCAGGCACAATTGGCTTCCTATTGTCTTATCTTCCAGCTATAAGAAGTGTTCTCTCCCTCTCTGTCCCTGCCTGTGATATCTTGGGATTATTGCAGAAGAATATGAGATAGGGCAGTGGGGGATGAGGACTTGTTCAGACCCAACTGAGCCCAGAGTGTTCTTCATTTGGGCCTGGGAGCTTATGCCACCTGCAGTGAAGCTACAGCAAGCACCACATTGAGATACCACGTGAACAAGGTGCACATCCCTGTGAAGGACTCTAAGCAACAAAGAATCCAAATGAGCACAGTGGGGACTGCAGGCAGGCCGTCAGCATCTTGGACTCCTGCCTCAGGCAGGTGTTTCTCATTTCAGAAAAGCTGTAAGACCAGACTGGCCATTGGAAGACAAGCTTGAATTGGGACTAGACTGCAGAGTCAGCCTTAGACCAGGGCCACGAGAAGAGCCTTAAGGAACTGGGAGAAAATGGGGAAAGCACCTGGCCCTATGCTTTGGGTCAGAGTAGCAGGAAGGGTGACACGGAACAGAAGTGGTGAGGCCAAAGGTCAGTAGCAGAGAGGTCACATTGATTTAGTCTACAGACATTCACCGCCTTGATGGGTTGAACTTATCAAACTTGCCCTGCAGGACCCAAAGCACATTTATGCAAAAACTTTACAGACCTAGAAGCCTTCAAGTTTCTCATTCATTTATTCATAAGTGTTTAAGAATCAACTACACACATTGACTATGTGTTCTAGGTGCTAGGAAATAGCAGTGAGCAAAACAAAAAAAAAAAAAAAATAGATACATTCCTTCCCTATGGAACTTACATTCTAGTGGGATAGAAAGTAAGGAAAATAATAAGTAAAACATATAGTAGGGTGAGAAAAAAAAAAACACCATAAAATTGGCATTTTAATAGCACACAAACTCCTATTTTACTTACATCACTAACAAAGTGCCCTTGAATTTATGATGGCAGTGAACTGAATGAGGAGGCACTTGGGGAGAGGAAGCAGTGTTCCCACATTTCCTAAAATCCCAGCACACAGAGGGCAAGTGCTGGTTCACCTCCCCCTGTTGTCCTTGAATCTAATTTCTCTGCGTGGTATGATGACTAGAGTAGATCACAATAATGTATTAGGTCACAAATGCAGGGCTTTGAAATTACTAAGTACTCTACAATTTTTTGTTACTCCTTGACCATTACTCATTTAGATGGAGCATGACTAACTAAAATATCTCTGGTTGCATGCTAGAGAATTATATCTTTGCCCTTTTCCTGTTCAATATTTTTATCAACAGCCTGATGAAGGCATATAAAGGGTGGTGATCAAATTTGCAAATAACACCAAGTTGAAAGGCAGAGCCAATGCATTAGATAACAGAATCAAGATTCAAAATTATCTTGACAAGGCAGAACACTGGGATGAAGCCCATAAAATAATATTAACAGACATGTTATGAATAAAATAATTAACTAATTAACAAACAAACACCTGCACATTTACAAGATGGCCGAGATCAGGCTCCATAGTATTTAACTAAGAGGGAGAAGAAGGCTAGAAGCCTTAATTGATCTTGAGTTGAACGTTAGTCAACATTTTAATACAGCTGCAACAACAAAAAATAAGTCTTAAGCTGCACAATAGAGTAATATCTAAATCAGGAGAGGCAATATCTATGCGGAGAAGAGTATTCAGACCTGGGTTTCACACTTAACAGCATTATTTAAAAAATTTTTAAGTATTCATGGAAGGGCAACAAACAGGAAATGCACTCCTCATATCAGATAAGGGATAGCAAAGAGCTGAGGAGTTGCTTGCTGTGGGAGAGGGAGAGCTTAGGGAAAACTAAAATATATTTTCAAGTATTATAAAGAGCTATTACTGATAAGAGCACTTCTTCATTTCTAAACATTAACTGTCTGGCCTCAGAACAATCTTTGTGCCTCGCTTTTTTAATCTCTAAATCGGAGTTAAGAATATCAGTTCTGCAGGGTTATTCTAAGGGTTAGCAAGAACGCATGTCCTGTGTGAAGTACATCACTTGAAACACTGGCTGCATTCCACAAAGCGGAGGCATTTTCATTCTCTGTGGCTGGAAAGCAGACTAAGGTCAATGAAGGCAGGCCTCAAAGCCAGGCCAGGAAAGGCTCCTGGAAGGCTGGCTCCTCTCCATGACATGTCCGTGCAGATGTTCGACGACTGTCAGGAAATTTGAAGAGGTTTCTGTACTGGGTGAAAGTTAGATTACTTTTCAAACTCCCTTAACTGAATAATTTTTAAGTTTCTTCCACTGCTAAGATTTTATAATTCTCTCTGCTTTCAACCTACGCATCTAATGGATGTTTTTCTTACATTGATAAAATTAAAAGTATGCAGAAACGGTTATAACAACTAAGGCTCATTATATTTTACTGTGTCCCACGCTAAGAAGTGGCTACACTGATGATCACCTTTTCACGAATGAGGAAGCTGAGACCAGTAGAGTTATGCCGTCTAACAAAGTCCATACAGCTCATCAGCGGCAGAGAAATGAGCTGAACCCAGCCGATCGGAATTCATAGTCCACTCAGCTGCTTTGCCCCATCAGTCAGACTTTTTCTATAGCCACTGCATCCTGTGGACTCTGGTGGGTTTCATGATTGCCTTTGGGTTTCTTTGGTTTTCTGCAAACTGTTGCTCAAATACATTTAACTTTAAAAGTACAGTGAACTTAAAATGTCAAGGGACTACTAGTGGGTGAATTTAAAATTTTTTTTTCTGCAAAATAATATTAGTAAATGATGTGTTCCACCAAAATGTATTTTGTAAACTAACAAAGGCCATTTCTCAAGGGCTGAAACTTTTTCTATTTCACCTATTTTGGATGGAACGCTTCCACTGGTGAACTGTCTACTTCCTGCTCTAATTTACTCTCATTTACAATACCGGTTAACTTGTAATTATGACTCAAGATCAACGCATCATGCCTGGCTGGCATGTCTCAGTGGTTGAACATCGACCTATGAACCAGGAGGTCACAATTCGATCCATGGTCAGGACATATGCCCTGGTTGCAGGCTTGATCCCCATTGTGGGGCATGCAGGAGACAGCCGATCAATGATTCCCTCTCATCATTGATGTTCTATCTCTCTCTACCTCTCCCTTCCTCTCTGAACTCAGTAAATATACATTTTTTAAAAAGATCAACACATCATGAATAACAGTTACCATATGACATCAGGCATTAATGTCCTCGGGATATATCGATAAATGAAAAGTGTCAAAGTAAAGAGATTTTCAGTGATGGCCTGTGGTACTCTCCACAGAGTAATTCTATGAGGGGTCGAGTCTGGTCTTGGTGACAGTGCTCCGAGCTGCTCAAAAACACTAGTTTTCTTTCTTGTCCCACGTTGTTTCAAATGGGTGTATTTGCAAGATGAAAGACTTCTAATTTTGTAAGCTGGTGCTGTTTACTCAAAGCAAGTTTCAGTGACCATTAAGTAATAAAAGACACAGTGTGGGGACTGGTGCATGGTGAGAGGCAGGAAGGCTTGACTGAACAATGTAGTTTCTGAAGCAACAGGAAATTTTGTCTCCTGAAGGAGTGGGTTGCCAAGAAGGAGCATAGGGCACTGATAGGATCAAGTGAGAAAGTTTAAAAGTAAATTAAGTTTGAGGAAGTAAAGTTCTATAACCCCTTAAAACTTAAATCACATTTCCCATTGATATGGGTAAATTTTGCATCCTGATTACTGTAATTGGTTTAGGTTTCTGGTTCCTATCTCTGTGTGTATCGAAGCTTTCAATGCAGGTGTTTTTAAGCTTTCCAATGTTGATATTTTCTAGCATCCTCTCTTCTGAAATTTAAATAGCTTCAGTTTTATAAATATGTTGGGGGTTTCTCAATTTCCAAGAAGAGCCATAATTTAGAACTTACTTGGAAATTTACTCTTGAAACTTAAGATAATGATCTACAAATATTTCTCTCGAAAAGAGCTCTTAACTAGGTAAATAGATTCTGTGTGCTGAAGCTAGGATTTGATGGAAGTTTGATGGGTATTTGTTCTATTGGTTCATTTTTCTGCTTACCTTACCAAATATTTGTATAGAAGCCTAACTGCCGGACTGTACCTAAAGAGAAGTAATAAGCTTTATAGAGTAAGAGGGCATACTTTATAATTGCTTCATTTATCAATGTGCAAGAGCCCCCAAAATAATTGTCGATTCAATATTTACTCAGATCTATTCCAGTTAAGCACTCTGCTCAGTGCTGAGCATACAAAGGAGTTTGGTGGGGCCCTGGCCAGGTAGCTCAGTTGGTTAGAGCATCATCCTGATACACCAAGGTTGCAGGTTCAGAAATTATACTGAAAAGGGAAAAATCTAAATGCCCCCAAATATGAGTATAACTAAATGAACTGTGGTGAAATCCAGTCATTGAACAAAGATTTCTACTTACAAAAGCTATAATGTAAAGTAAAAAGAGGAAGATACAAAGCACTATGCAGAATATAATTACAACTATGTTGAAGGCAAACAAAATAAAAGGCTATCTAAGAAGAATAAAAGCAATGCATTCAGGTGATAGAATTATGAGTAATTATTCTCTTGTTTTTGCTATTGTTCATGTTTTCTCCAGCACACTTTAATTTCTCTTAGTGAGAAATCAGTGAGCTTTTAGAAGCAATAGACTCAATCATTTTTTTAATATATTTCTTTATTAATATCAGAGAGGAAGGAAGAGGGAGAGATAGAAACATCAATGATGAGAATCATTGATCGGCTGCCTCCTGCACGCCCCCCACTGGGGATCAAGCCCGCAACCCAGGCATGTGTCCTTGGCCGGAATCGAACTTGGGACCCCTCAGTCCACAGGCCAACACTCAATCCACTGAGCTAAACCGGCTAGGGCAGACTCAATCATTTTAAACTCAAGTCATACAATAACCTCCTCCTTAACGGCCAGAAACTTTTTTTTTCAATTTATTTTCCACAGTGCACAGTTCCTTATACCAAGAGATGCTTGACATTTTTATTGGATATACATATATATATTTAAAAGAGTAGACAAGAGCAGGAAAGACCCCTCTTTACCTAGAAAGTATTTCCGACATAAGCTCACTAATTAGAGATTTATTTGTGTTAATGAGTTCCTCTTTTAAAATGCAAATGCATCAAATAGCTAAATGAGAAAAAAAATGAACAGAGAACACACAAGAGGAAACACAAATGGCTAATAAACGTGAAATGAGAAGTTCAACCTCATTAATAATCAAGGAATGAAAATTAAAATGATATCAGTTTTCCTAATGAAACTTGCAGAAATTTTCATGGTAATTCTCAATGCCAAGTGGAGTATCAACAAGAAGATACTGAAAATGTATGACTCTCATAAACTGCTGGTGGGACTGAAAAAACTGGTGCGAACTTTCTTGAGAGCAATTTAGCAAAACACTCCTAACTTTTGATGTAGGAATTCCATTTCCAGCAATACAGCTTAAAGAAAAAGTCATAGACATATGTGAAAAAGGTTTATTTGTGAACGTTCGATGCAGTATCCAAAACAATTTGAAAAAATCCAAGTATCCTATATAATAAAAGGCTAATATGCAAATCGACCAAACTGCAGAACCACAGGTCACTAGGACACACACTGACCACCAGAGATGACATGTACTGAACACCAGAGGGCAGATGCTCAATGCAGGAGCTGCCCCCTGGTGGTCGGTGCGCTCCCACAGGGGGAGTACCAGTCAGCCAGAAGCCCTGAGCTGGGCTTCTGGCTGGCAAGTGCAGCCGCAGTGGCAGGAGCCTCTCCTGGCTCCACAGCAGCACTAAGGAAGTCCAACTGCTGGCTTAGCCCGCTCCCCACATCAGACATCCCCCGAGGACTCCCAGACTGTGAGAGGGCGCAGGCTGGGCTGAGGGACCCGCCCCCCTCCGCCCCCAATGCATGAATTTCATGCACCAGGCCTCTAGTCCATGATAAAGGGAAAAAAACTAAATTTTTATAAGTAATTTAATAAAATATTTTGTCTTCATAATCAACTTTTCAACCAATATTTGAATATGGAAATTCTCATGATATAATATTTAATTGGAGAGAAATAGTACACACATAATATTATACAGCATGATCGAATTTTTTAAAATAATTAAGTATAGGCAAAATATGGAAGAAAATAGTAGTAATGACTGATTCTCTAGCTGATGATACTTAACATGATTTCTGTTGTCTTCTTTATTTTCTTTTATACCCAAATATTCTAAGAGGATATTTGTTATATATAATCAGCATTTTTAAAAAGACATTCTGCCTATTCTTGCAATTTCTAGAACTCCATGCTAAGCAAATAATCTAAAATGCAGTAAAGTTTCTACACAAAGATGCTCATGTTCAGCTTTATTTAAAATAATAAAATTAAAATAGGGAACTAAAGATAGTATGATCTATAAAATATATCAGTCTTTTAATATTATGCTTAATTCCTCTTACTTTACTCAAAACATCTTATGTTGGTGTGCTAGCATAAACAATCCTAGGACAAATAGAAATGACACATGTACACACACACACACACACACACACACACACACATACACACACACACATCTCTTCCTCCTCCCTAAAAAGCTAAATCTAGGACCGGAGTCTGGTAATCAAATTTCTTGTTCTTTGAATTTTAACAATAAGATGAGCAAAATTACCTTTCTCCTCTGTGAGTTTAGGATTTATTTCCTAACCAGCTCAAAACATAAACACACATCCTATATAATAAAGAGCTAATATGGTAATTAGACTGGACAGCGGAATGACCTTCCAGAACAACCAGTGGGTCAGGGGCGAGGGGCAGGGCTGCGGGGCCACGAGGGCCGAGCCCCTTGCACAAATTTCGTGCATCAGGCCTCTAGTTAATAATGAGAGAGAGAGAGAGAGAGAGAGAGAGAGAGAGAGAGAGAGAGTTTTTAATAATATAGAAAAATACTTTTGACACCACAGTTAAATTTTGAAAAGTAAAGCAAAATCGTGAAATCAACAGTGTAACTGGCTTTCTATATGCACATAACACTGGCCTCCTGAACAGCCTTGAACCCAGTGGGATACAGAGACGATGCCGTTTTCTTTTTCTCCGTTCACTGCCTTCAACTATGCTCTGTTAAATTTGCTTTTCCCATCTTTTAATGACATCTTGGACAGTCCTATAGCTTCCCAGTCACTTTTGAATGTCAAGAATTATAGTCTAGTCTAGTAGATTTTAAAATCTCAGTCTTGTGTTCAGTTCCATGTTCACCTTGGCCTTTCCTTCACTCTTCCCTTCTCCTTTGCTCATTTGCTCTTGGCACTTCCAGGAATGGGTAGAAAGAGAAACCATAGAAATAGACCAAAGATGTACTGTTAACTGCAGCTGCTGTACCCCTCACAGCTATAAAGGCTCCCAAGGGCTTCTCCCCAGCTTCTCAGTAGGCCTCCTCCCTAAACAGCTTGCTAAAGTAGGAACCACTTCAGTCCTACTCCATTCTAAACCCCATTCCCACTCCAGTTCAGCTCAGCATTCACCCACAACTCTTTCTACCACTGTTCCCTCCCCAAGACCAGTTCTCTCAGGGGGCACCTGGGCCATATTTCTGAGGCTCAGATGCCTTCCTTGATGTTCCTTTGACCCACTAGAAAAGGGCACGTCTTTGTCCCAATAAAATATGAGAGTAAAAGCCAGCTTACATCTCTCTTTACCCAAAACATCCTCTGATTATCTTCCCCTCCCCCACTCTAAAAAGGCATCCAACTAGAGAATAAGATACTATCTCCCCTTTCCTGCAAAGTATCCTACTGGAACCCTGCCACACTGGCACATGGGGCATTCTGCTGCTGCGACCAGCAGTTCACATTTCTGAAAGTTGATGAAATACTCAGGAATGAACTTACTCCAGAAGGCTAAATACTTCCACACTAAAAACACTGATGGAAGAAATGAAAGACAACACAAACAAATTTAAAGACATACCATATCCCTGAATTGAAAGACTTCATAGTTAAAATGCCCAGACTACCCAAAATGATCTACAAATTCATTGCAATTCCTATCTAAATCCCAATTACATTTCATACAGAACTAGAAAAAGCAATCATGAAAACCATAAGGAACCACAAAGAACCCTAAATAGCCAAAAAATCTTGAGAAGCAGAAAAAAGCTCAGGCCTCACAGTCCCTGATTATAAAACTATAGTACTCGAAGCATTATGGCACTGGAATAAAGATAGGTCTATAGACCAGTGGAACAGAATAGGAAGCCCAGAAATAACCCCATGCATATACAGTCAATGGATTTTTGAGAAGGATCACAAGAATACACAAAGGGGAAAGGGTATCTCTTCAACAAGTAATACTGGGGAAACTGGATATCCATATACAAAGGAATGATATTGAATCCGTATCTTATACCCCACACAAAACCAACTTACAGTGGGCTAAAGACTAAAATGTAAAACCTGAAACCATAAAACTCCTAGGACAAAACATAGGGAAAAAAAGCTTAATGACATTGGTCTTGGCAATGATTTATTGAATATAACACCAAACGCATAGGCAACAAAAGCAAAAAGTAAACACGTGAAACTACATAAAACTGAAAAGCTTCTGCGCAGCAAAGGAAACGGTTAACTTGGTGAAAAGGCAGCCTATGGGTGTGAGGAAATACCTTAAACCACGTTTCTAATAAGGAGTCAATGTCTAGAATATACAAGGAGCTCCTACAACTCAACTGTAAAAAAGAAATAAATAAATAACCCGCTTTAAAAATGGGCAAAAGACTTGAACAGACTTTTTCCCAAAGGTATACAAATGGCCAACAGGTACATGGGAAGGTGCTCAACTTTGCTAATTTCCAGGGAAATGCAAAGCAAACCACAGGGAGAGACATAACCAGACATCTGTTAGGAGGGCCAGTATCAAGAACAAAAAAAAACACAATGTGTTGTCAAGCATGTGGAAAATTGAACCCCTTCTGCACTGTTGGTGGGAATGTAAAGTGGTGCAGCTACTATGACAAAACAACATAGAAGTTCCCCAAACTAATTACAAACAGAATTCCCATGTGACCCAGCAATCCCATTTCTAGGCATTTATCCAAAGAAAGCAAATGGAAATCAGGATTTTCGAGAGACGCTTGCACTCCCACGTCCATTGCTCCATTCATTATTCGCAACACCGAGAGGTAGAAACAACCTGAATGACCATCAGTGGGTGGGTGGGTTTATTTTAATGTGAAATGTACATAGTCTGGAATATTATTCAGCTTTTGAAAATAAAGAAATCTTTCATTAGGCAGCTAGAGGCCTGATGCATGAAGATTCATGCAAGAATGGGCCTTCTTTCCCCTGGCGGCTGGCACCGCCTTCGCTCCGGCTGGAGCCGCCTTTTCGCTCTGGGCTGGAGCCGCCTTTCTGCCTTCCCACACTGCCCAGAGGCCCAGAGTGTCCCACCCCACCCCTGGCCACTTGGTGTCTGCGTATGCAAATTAACCCGCCATCTTTGTTGGGTTGATTTGCATACTCACTCCTGATTGGCTGGTGGGTGTCACAAAGGTACAGTCAATTTTCATCTTACTCTTTTCTCAGTGTAGATAACATGGATGAACCTGAAAAGCATTCTGAAATAAGAAACAAGACAGCAGCCACAGAAGAACAATTATGCACTGTCTGATTTCACCAACATGAGGATTCTAAGAGCCAAACTCAGGGAAGCAGAGAGTAGAATAGTGGTGTCAAGGGGCTCAGGGAAGAGGAAACTGGGAGTTTCTATTCAATGGGTATAAAGGTTCAGTTACACCAGATAAATAAGCTTCAGAAATCAGAGCTAAGCTATAGTGCAACATCCCTACAGCTAACAATACTGTATTATATACTTAAAATTTTGTTAAAAGGACAGATCCCATGTTAAATGTTTTATTATATATTTTTTAAATTTGATGGCTTTGAATTGTTGCCTGTATTTCTGAGTACACACACACACACACAGACACACACACACACACACACACACATCACCTTTGTTTTCTTACAGTGCCTAATTTTAATATTAATATATGAAAGAATTGCTTATTAAATGCTACATTGTGCTAGGATATTTTAGACAATGAGATACAATCTAATGAGACATTTTAAATCCCTCCTGTATAGAAATGGAGTTTTACTATTTCTAGCATTATTTTATATCTCAATGAATCTAATTACTTCTAAACATTTTCAGACTCCTTAAGTTACTTCTGACATGTAATTTACCAGAAAATTCATTAAAGCGTTCATTAATTTTTTTTACCAATCTGTAAACCTTATCACTGCAGTTTTTATTAGCTAAAATATAATTAACTAGGTCTGGCGTTTTAATTTTAGGGACAAGTTATTTACCTATACTATCAACAGTTTTATGATAATTACATTTTTACTCCATCACACTTCTCTCCCCATCAGGTTCAGTAATTAGAATTCTACACATAATACCTCATAGTCATAGTGACATTTATATCTGTCTTTTTTACTCCCAGTCCTTAAATACTGAATAGTTTGTGATCTTAACTATTTTAAAGACATCAGTAGCAATAATGAGCATAAAATTGCAGTATTAAATATAGTACAGACATGCCCATTAATGGAAAAATTTGATCTTTGTTTCTTGACATTTATATCATTTAAACTTGTTTACTATCCATTTCCTTCATGTAGTGAAATATAAATTACATGTTAGTGATTCCTGACAGGTACAAACAATGATTAAACAATGTGATTTCTCTTGAAACAAATATGAGTTCACTGAATATGGCTAATATTAACCCTGCCAGCAGCTTCATCCATGCCTTCTGAGATTTGGTTCCTTTAAAAATTAGAGACCAAGGCCCTGGCCAGGTAGCTCAGTTAGTCATAGCATCATTCTGATACACCAACATTGCAGGTTCAATCCCCAGTCAGGGCACATATAAGAATTAACCAATGAATGCATAAATAAGTGGATCAACAAATTGATGTTTCTCTCTTTCTCTCCCCCTTCTTCTCTCTCTAAAATCAGTAACTAATTTTTTAAATTAGAGACCAAAACTTATAATAATAATCAACAATCTCTTAAATAGAATTCTTGGAATCACTATAAATTGTTTTCCTTCAATGATGCAACACAAATTCGAAAGAGAAATAAATAAAATAGAGTGTGGGAGCTTTGCTCAAACTAAGAAAGAATTCACTTAACTAAACAATTATATCAATTTAGCTTTGACCCAATATATTACCCCAAATATTTTCCTGATCTTAACAATTCTGAAAATAAGAGTTTACATGGCAGTTACCTGCATTATTTATTTATTTATTTATTTATTGCTTACAACATTATAACCATAATTTGCAGACAGTATCTTTATATGAAACACCTCATGCAATTTTAATGATGATGTCTTTTCCAAATAAAAACCTTTAGATAAAATGTACTTAAATTGAGAAAAACTTGTGTGAAGTTGAGATCAACTGGTTTCTGAAGAGCTAGTGCTACATAAAAAGCAGGAAGTAAAATCTGCCCTCATTGGGAAAGGAGAGGGAAGCATTCAAAATAGTTCAGAACAGTCTTCTTTTTCCAGTGCCTGGTAGCATGAATTCAATGTGCTGTGTGCCCACTTAGTATCAATATAAACACTGCATTATGTATTTCATTCAATATTGTTCAGACTCTCAATTTAGAATATATCTATGGTATTATTATATTCAAAGGTTATGAGACATAGCAGAAAAATCAAAGCTAAGCATGTAATCTAGCATATAACAGCAACAAAAATACTTTACAGACAAGTATTTTTCTGCCAAAGACACTGAAACCCAAAATTACAAGGAAAAAATTAGTTAACAGGAATTATCCAACTAGAAATTTTTTAAGTATCACATACAGTGGATGTGAACAAAAATAGATCTCCTTTGAAAAAGAGAAGATCCTTGACATTTTGAAGCCTTCAAGTAAGACAAGCCAGAGATTTTTCTAACATTTTTTTCCCTAAAGAATTCTCCAGAATTTTAAAGCAACCTTGGAAGTGGGGATTTTTAAATTACATAATGTATGCTAGAAAGCGAATGAAAATTTGCATGTGAATGGCTCATATTTGCATATATTTTGTCAATCAGAAAACATGAATTCTGTCTCTACAAAAGGTGAAGTCTAAAAATGTGTATGACAAACACATTTAAAAGAGCTTATAAAGCTTTGATTAAATATATATATACACATACATATACTAGTATATATGCATATGTGCACATTTATATACATACATATATATTAACCACAAACACATTATCTCTCACTTTGTGTGTGCACAGAGGAAAGACCGTGTGAGGATTGAAGCCAGGAAGAGGGTTCTCACCAGAAACCAAGTCCTGTCAACCTTGATCTGGCACCTTGAATCTCCAGAGCTGTACGAACATTAATGTCCACTATTTAAGCCATGCAATCTGTGGTATTTCCTATGGCAGCCCGTGTAGACTAACACCAAGTGAATTTGGGATGAATAAGGTCATCACAGGCGTGAGGAGGGAGGGAAGGTCTAAGGAGGAGGGGCCCTATCTGTGCAGGATGTGGATGTGGAAGGCCAGGTTAATGGTAAAATGGGTGCAAGTTAGAAAGATGAAAACTGAACATGTTCAGGAGACAAGTCTCCATCAGTCCCACGTAGAGGTTGAGAGAGATCAAGTGCAGTGAGAGATAAGGCAGCAGATAAAATAAGCAAACACTTCCTCTTCCGATTCTTCACCAAAAAGGTATTTATTTCATCAGCTCGGGAGACAATCCCTGGGTCACAACAAGAAGATCCATTGTAAAAGCATGTGCTCGTGGGACGTCACTGCATCTCGAAGCTGGAAACAGCCAAACATTTCTTTCTTTTCTGGTTAACCCTCACTCGAGGATATGTTTTTTCCATTGATTTTTAGAGAGTGGAAGGAAGGGAGGGAGACAGAGAGAGAAATATCAATGTGAGACACACAGATTGGTTGCCTCCTACACATGCCCTGATCAGTCCAAGGATGGAACCTGCAACCAAGATACATGCCCTTGACTGGAATTGAACCCCTGACACTTTGGTCTACAGGCCGGTGCTCTAACCACTGAGAAAAACTGGCTAAGGTGAGCCAAAAGTTTATTTTTTTAAATATATTTTTATTGAATTCAGAGAGGAAGGGGGAGAGAGATGAGAGAGAGAGAGAGAGAGAGAGAGAGAGAGAGAGAGAGAGAGAGAGAGAGAGAGAAACATCAATGATGAGAAAGAATCGTTGACCGGCTGCCTCTTGCACACCCTCTACTGGAGATTCGAGCCTGCAACCCAGGCATGTGCCCTGATGGGGAATCGAACAGTGACCTCCTGGTCCATATGTCAATGCTCAACCACTGAGCACACCAGCTGGGCCAAAAGTTTCTTTAACACAATCAAGTGGCCCTGAAAGCACTAGAGCAAGACCCGCCCTGCAAATGGGGAAGAGGCCTCCCCACACTGCTGGGTGGGCCACCTGGTCCTAAACTAACCCAGCCCGCAGGCAAAGAAGCAAGCAGTTCTGTCTTGAAGAGATGTGCTTACCCGCCATCACGCCAGGCCTCTGGGCCATGGGAAGAGGGACAGGGCTTGTAGGATCCATGTCCACCCCTCCTCGTAAAACCCAGTCCCTTATATATATGCCTGGCTCTGTGGACAGCCCACAGGGGAACATCAGCCTTCCTGAGACTGAAGCCTGGGGCTGACTTCAAACCGGGGGCTCAGAAGGAAAACAAGAATGCCGTCTGCTGGCCTGGGAAGGCGGGAGGTTCTTCAGAGGAAGATCCATCCGTGCAGCCATCGGAGAGCCAGGGCAACAGCCGTGTCCGGAGGGGCCGACTCCAGCTCTAGCACCATTGCGGCCGAGCCTGCCCTACCTGCATCTCAGATCTCCCTGCAGCATCAGGGTGATGGAGGGCAGGATGTGGGGTGGAGGGGGAGAGGGCTGTCCACAGCATGGATGTGGTCTTCCAGAGTCAAGGGCAAGAAGAAGAGGGGCAGGAAGCGCACACTTGCCATTGCTACCAGATGTGCCTTCGGGGCAGGGCAGGGTCCGGGCAGCCACCTCCCTGCTGTAGCGCAGGAAAAGGCAGTCTGGAAACCAACATGACAGCTTCTAAGCAATTGATAGGGAAGCATGGCCTCCAACCCAAATGCTCCGCGAATAAACGCTCACGGCTCCAGGAAGGCAGGATCATCTTTGTTCCTTGCTCCAGCCGATGCAACACGTCTTTTTCTTAAAATCCCCCTTTGGGCTGGCCCTCCTTCCAAACATACAGCCCTAACCAGCAGAGTGTCAGCTCTAATGGGTGCTGCTCCAGTGGAGGTGAAAGGATGCAGCGGAGCCTGCGGGCCCAGAGGACCTGCTAGTAACTGGGAGGAAGCAGCAGGGGGTGAGCTGGCAGACCCCTGCCCTGAGGCAGCCCTGCATTGTCTCCAGGACCTTCCTTTCAGCCCTCTTATTCCCACCTCTGTGTGATGTCTGACAGCTCATTCATTTAGAGCTTCAGGATGCGCAGGGGACTGGGTTTGGCAGCTATTTTAAGGATAAGCCGCTTCTGTTTGTTGTTTAATGCTGAGGAGAAGGCACTGAATGAGATGGAGGAAGACCTTTGCACACAAAAGAAACTTCTTTCAAAAAGGAGAATGCTGTGACATTTGAGACTAAGCACTTCTTTGGGGGGGTGTAGACTTCCTTAAGGCTGACACGTTGGTTGGGAGCAAAGTTAATCAAAGCCCCACCACAGAGCACACACCGCCACCCCCCCAGCGTTGGGTCTTCACCTACTCAAGGCTGTCAAGCAGGGATCTAGGCGACCCAGGAAACCTTTCTGTATGACTTACTGCAGGGCTGTCGGTGGCTTCTACACCTGGGCTATGGAGGGTGTTTGTAAACTTCACCTTGATTTGAATTAGAAACATTACCGAAAGTTCAAGTTGACAAAGATACCAAAGGAAGCTCTTTTTTATTCACACCAGACAAAAATATGGAGGAAGTGGATCTTTGCAATACTGCCCACAGTATTTTCCCAAGTAACCATACGGGGTGAGTGGCCAGTGGTCAGTGATTATGGGTGCAAGGGGGCTGATTGAGGAGGTAACTAAAAAGATGAGCCAGGCCATCTGTGGGTGAAGTGTAGACACTTGGAAGAAAGGAGAAGGTCAAAGGCAGCAAGACTAGCAAATGAGGCCTTTGAGCAAATCATAATATACAAATGGCCACATTCTTCAGAAAAATATGTCTATTAAAAGTAGTTCACAGGATTTCTTAAAAGTTAACATAGCAGTTCTATTTTGAAAAAAAAACTGATGTACTTACTAATATAAAAAGAACATTACCAAGAATAAATTAGCAACCCTTAAAATACTGTCTTATGCTCCAAACTAACATTTTCATATTTCAATGGAAAATGACTCATTTTGCCACATAAATATCACAATTCAAAGTAAAAAATCTGGATAGAAATTATATTGAGCTTCCCAGTGTATGAAGATAAAGCTGGATCATTGAAATATGAAAATATCATCTTGCTTCACAGAATCAATTCTTGAAGTCTAAAGGATGAATTGCCCAGACACAAAAGGCTATTATTTCTCATAAGTCACTCAACATAACTTTTCTACTTCTCTCATTTCTACATCCCATTTTTTCCATACCACTTTTTCCCTTGAGCTCTTAACGTAAATCCTAATTCCTCATTCTAGTTATCAGATCCAAATAAGAAGTCCACTCTGCCAAGTCTTTTTGTATAATCCATATTTCTCTATTTTATCCTTTAGTTTCCTTTCCAACAACCTGGCCCAAGCCTTCTCAGAGTTCCCAGCATTCCGCACTGTCCACTGCTTGCCCTTGGAGGTTGGGAAGTGGTCCAGAGAGGGTGTGGGGGGAGAGTATCGGGTTCTCCAGGGAGCAACAGGTCGACCTGTGCCCTACACCCACCCCGCCCAGCCCACTCTCTCCAGAATCCCAGCTCATCTGTCTCTCGCAGGCAGCACGATTGATCATTTTCCTCAAGTGTCATTTTGATTATCTCATGCTCCGTTTTATTTTTATTTTTAAATATTTTTATTGATTTCAGAGAGGAAGGGAGAGATAAACACAGCAATGATGAGAGAGAATCATCCATCAGCTGCCTCCTCCATGCCCCCTACTGGGGATTGAGCCAGCAACCCTGGCATGTGCTCTTGATGGAATTGAGCCCAGGACCCTTCAGTCGGCAGGCCGATGCTCTATCCACTGAGCTGAACCAGCCAGGGCTATCATGCCCCATTTTAGAAGCTTGCAGTCACTTTCCATTGTCATTTTAGTCACATGGAAACAAACAAATCTTTTAGATTTTTAAAGAATAGTGCCTCGAATGCGTAATATCTAGTTTTTCAGGAATATTTTAGGCAGGTCTCATTAGCACTTCTTCCATCTGAAGATACTTTTATTTTCCTGGTAAATCACATGCCATATCACTGAAGTCTTAGGCATTTAACTTAATTAAAATATAAATGGTAGATGCTGTCTTTTTTCTTAACCAAGAGGTTAAAATGGAAATGTTCATTTTTCTTGATATGAAGACATTCGCTGGAAACTGGAGACTTCCTCTGAATGAGTAATTAAGTTTTTAAAATATGCAAATCAGTGCTGCATTGAATTAGAAGCTGTCATTTCAAATAATCACTTTGTTCTGACATTTTTACATGAGCAAATTATATTTCTAGAAAAAAAGTGTCTGGAGATAACATTTTGTTGCTGTCTTTGTTAAGTACTTGAAAAAATTCTTTCTAAGATTGTGTGTGTGTGTGTGTGTGTGTGTGTGTGTGTGTGTGTGTTTTATCAACAATGCAATATGTTCAACAGCATTCAGAGGCAAAAATATACTTTTTAATATTCCGTAGTCATTTTTAGAAATACACTTTATATTGTAAGCATAAATTGTTGCTACTTTTTTTTCTCATTTTGAAATGAACTTTCATCAAATATGAAAAGTATGACATTCATATGATGACTTGCTCCCAGGGTAAGAGCACAGGCTAAAATGACACTGATACCGAATGAAGTGGGGGGTCCTCTTCAAAGTGCGGGCGCTGCTGGGGGTGGACTTCTTATGATATCCCCAGAAAAGGAATGTTCTGGAACTGGCAGGGAGAACAAGTGACTTCTATTGTGTGCAGCTGAATCCCTGGGCTTCCCAAGCCCCACTCCCCTTCGCCCAGTCATAGAAGACATGTCCGGGGTCTCAGTGGAGCCGAAATCAGAGCCAGTGTCCAGAGCTTCTGCTCCGGATTGGAGCCGGGTCCGGGCCCGCATCAGGCCAGCTGCAGCCCCTTAGCCCACGGTGCGGGGTCCGCATGGCTGGGGCCACCCGGGGGAATGCCAGGAGCAGGAGCAAAGGGCCCCGGAAGCCAGGAGTCAAGGGCAACGTGCCGAGAGAAACCAAGAGGGAGCCTCTTTGTTCAGGGAAGTCATTATCCCAGCGCTTCGCTGCAGCGGCCACCCCAGGCCAGGCTGCCGTCTCGGTCCCCAGGGGTGACTCACAGGCAAGGTGCCTCCCTATGTCACCCCACCTTTGCTGGGCATGCGTCTGTCTTCCCTTCGTCCAGGCCCCTTCCCCGGCGCTTTGCAGGGAACGTGCCTAAAAGGCCGGCCTCCCCTTTGCTCCCGTCCTGCTCCCAGGAACTAGCTAATTCCGGGGGGGCCGAACCCGGGCGTGAGAACAGCCGTGGCCCGGGGCCATCCAAGCGGTGTTTCTGCAGCACCGACTGCGCTTCTCCTGTTGGTGACGCACTCCAGCTCTCTGCTGCCCAGCAGCAACCCCTCCACGTCTAGTAGCTTCAAATGGCAAATTGATTTTCACAACCCTCTGTTCTGCTCTCCACTAGGAAATGTCCGCATGAGTCAGTGGCAAAATCTCCTCTCTGCCTCAGGTGCCACCAGCTGGGGAGGGAGGCAGGGAGCTGGGCACGTCCGGGCTGTGGTGGCTCCGGGTGGGATGGGGGGGCGCCTTGGGCTGCGGCTCTCGGCCAGGTGCCTAAATGAGGCCCCTCCCGGGGCTGCTTGGCCCCCTGACAGCACAGCAGTGGCCTCGGAGAGCCAGGGTCCCAGGAGAACCACGTGGGCAGGCTGGCACTCTCGTGGCCTCGCCTCTGCAGTCGCCCAGCATCCCTCTGCGGGGCCTTATTAGTGAAGGCAGGGGCGCAGCCCTCCCTGATTCAATGGGAGGGCACAGAGCCTCAGTGACTGGTGGAGATGGTCCGCCTCACAGAGTGGAAATGCCATGGGAGTGGGGGTCTACTCTGAAGGCCGTCTCCGGACAATGCGATCTGCCATGCGGCTGTGCCTCTAGGGGCCATTTCAGACGATGCCGCGCTCCTGGCATACACGTTTCAGCAAATGCTTCTTCAAGCTGCCCACTACTTTCCAGCAGGGCGACCTTTAGGAATCTCACGTTGGGTACAATACGAATAGCCTCGGGGCTAAATATCCCCCCAAGCCTTCCGGCCGACAAGAAGCATGCTGATCAAACCATCTCTGTCTCCCTCTGCCCAGGGCTCTCAGCAGAGGTGAGCCACCTTGTTCTCACTCCCAGGGGGATATGCAACTAACCACTTCGATTCGCCCCAAAGAAACTGCTTCTGTTCCTACAATAAGTAACCAGCTCCCCTGGGCTGGCCTGGCCCTGTGGCTGCCCATCAGCCAGTTTGCTCCTTGTCTCAGCGCCCAATCACCTTGCGCCCCGGAATCTTTGCTTTGGTGCCGTGTTCACCGCTGGCATTGCCCATTCCCTGACCTGCGCCGTGGCCTTCCTCAGCCCGGACCTCGTGCTACAGCCTCTTGACTAGCGTCTCACACGTGTTCCCTTTAAATCTAACGATACGTGGGACCCAGTTAGGTCGCTTCCTGGGTCACTTTCCTGCATACGATTTCCATTTTTCCTCAGGTGAGATCTTCCTCCACCACTTCTGCCACTTCCGGTCCCCAGCAGACCAGCCTGGGCAACCCTACCTGTGTGCCCGCCTATAAGCTGCCATGTCTGGGGCTGGGAAAGCCCAAGGAATGAGGCCCTCATGCGGAGAGCCCAGGTGAGAATCACACAGATGCTCACCTCCAACTGGGGACGCTTCTCATTGAAGAAACATGTACGCCTGGAAACAACTAACTCTAGTACAGAGCAGAATAAAACGAATGCTCTGAGAGCAATACAAGCTACTTTGCTGCATTATCTGAGGGTTCAGATAAACAACTGCTAAGTTTTCCTGGAAAATGCCTTGATGCGGACAAAGAACTGTGTATGGGAAGCACAGCTCAATCCATGTGTCCCTAGTTCAACCTGGTTAGCTGGTTATCGCAAAGGAAGACAGAAGCACTTGCTGCTAACTAAGAAGCACAGAGAAGTGGTGTCCTAGGTCTGGATGTGACTTAACAAGGAATAAGAGCTCCCCCTCTCAGACCCGGAGACAGGGAAGCATCGATCAGACTGTCAAACCTCAGAGGGAAGGTAGGGGAGGGTGGGGGTAAGGGAGAGAGATCAACCAAAGGACTTGTGTGCATGCATATAAGCCTAACCAGTGGTCACAGACAACAGGGGGGTAAGGGCATGCGTGGGGAGGGGTTTGGGATGGGAATGGGGGGATGAGGACAAATATGAGATACCTTAATCAATAAAGAAATTTTAAAAAATAAAGAGCTCCCCCTCTCCCGACCTAGAGTCCCCCGTGTCAGTGGCGGCATGGTGCAGGTCACTTAGGTTTCTAGCTGAGAGGATAGATCCCAAATAGCTCACCCACATGACTGTTTGTCACTCAGCTCTGCTGAAGCAGAAGAAACGAGTGTTGCAGGTGCTTGGAGATCTACAGCGTTTCCATGGGAACATTTCTGATCTCTCTTACGCTTGACTATTTGGTGACACACAGCTCCAGCCGTGCTGGGCAGTTGCTGCCTCCGCTGCTGTGCCCTACAGAAGAATCCCGGCTTGTTGGTTTGGGATATTATTTAAATGCCCCCTGTTCTCAACATCGTCTTTGATCTTTTCTTCTTACGCAACGGGTTTGACTCCCTGAAAGTCCAAGGTATGTTTTGGCACAAGACTAAAAGAAATGAATAAATATTGTTCTGGTTCCCTTTTTAACTTTGGAGTAAACACAAGTTAAAAGTGATTGTCAGTGCCACGTGACTGCATTAAAGCACAGAATGTGTTTTTATGTGCACTTCAGAGGAATATTTGCAACTAATACCCTTTAAATACAGTTGAACCTTTTTCCGTTATCAACATTTTTAGGCCAAGACCCCTGTTGTGCTTTATTTGTAATTGCTGGAGAAAGCCTTGAGAACAATGTGGACAGGCTGGCATTTTCACTGGAAGAAAGGAAGATTAGAAAAAAATAAACTTCTCTTTGTAGAAACTAATGCTTTGAATGTGGATGACTAATGTGAGGGGGAAAAAATACTCATTACATACAATTGTGGGTGGTAGTTTCTTCAGTCAAAGTACAGTTTTATTTCTCTGTCTTATATAATCTAATGACATAAATTATATGGAACACTGGAAAAGTAGGTAAAGTTTTAATAACCCCAAAGCCATTCCCGGAACAATTTCTGGAAGATGGAGGTACTCCTGGTCCTTCGGGCAGAAGAGAGTAACAGTGCTTTGCTGATCTGACGGCTGCCAGAGTTACTGACGGTCGGTCCGCTGGCCCCGTAAGAGTCAATCTCTCATGAGAAAGTCCCTGAGTGTGAACTCTGCTCTCTGGTCTGCAAACGGGAAGTGGGTCACCTTTTCTTGTCATCCTTTCCCCTGGCTGTCTCAGCGGGCTCGGTGGATGCCTTCTACCAGCAAACTGGGCTCCAGCAGAGCTGGACCAGAGTTCTGGAGCCCTGGGCCCCGGGCCCTGGCCCCCCTCCCCCCGGTTCCCCTGTGCCCACTCCACAGTGGGAGTGATCAGGGGAGACTCTGCAGATCTGATTCTGATATGAAGGCTACTACTCTTCCACCCTAGCATTCCAGTTGCCTCTTGGGACTTCAATAATCACTTACTAAATTGTATCTTGATATAAGAGGGTCCTTCGAATGCCCCTTTCTAGGAGTCTAAGGACTACCAACGCCGATATTCTTCCTAAGCAAGGCATTCCTCAGTCACGGGCTCGCCCCCGAGGTGGCCGCTGGCTGCTGGATATATCTGACACCTACACAGATATCAAACAGGCCGCTGCAGCTGACTACACAGCAGGGTACACTCAGATCTCAATGCTATATTTGAAATCCAAGTGTGGGTTTAGTTCCAAACTGGGATTTGTAAAAGTTGATGTATTTCTTTCACTGAGCAGCGTGGCCTCTGAAAGACCAGCGTGTGGCTACACAGCTCAGATCCCGGCTGTGGCTATCCAGACGCTGGCACACACCTGCCTTGCTGCTCCTGATGAGAGTCAGGATCGTACCAGCCAGGCCCAGGAAACAACCTGTCCTCACCTGGTTATCTCCCCCCTCAGCAGGCTTGGGCCAGTACTTTGGAGAACCCATAGATTCTCAGAACATTTTCAGCTCCCTCTCCCACCGTCATCACCTTGCAAGCACTGCCTGGAGTGGCAGCTCTATGCATCACCGTATGTGACTCCCCCGGGGGTCTGGGCGATCCCCTTTCTGTGAGTGCTATTTTTACGCTACAAGTCTGTGTCTCAATGTAAAGAAGCACTCGGAGCCAACGTCCCTGCCCCCAGCTGCACAGCTAGAACCAGAACATGTCCCTCTTCTGCCTGGCAGGGATACCATGGAGAGCGATGCATACATGGCTCCTACACTCATATCCTTGACCATCTAGAGCCTAAGACTGAAGACAGAAAAAAAAACAGGACCTTCGAAGGAAGGAAGGAAGGAAGGAAGGAAGGAAGGAAGGAAGGAAGGAAGGAAGGAAGGAAGGAGGGAGGGAGGGAGGGAGGGAGGGAGGGAGGGAGGGAGGGAGGGAGGGAGGAAGGAAGGAAGGAAGGAAAGAAGGAGGGAGGAAGGGAGGAAGGGGGAGGGAGGGAGGAAGAGAAGAATGGAAGGAGGGAGGGAGGAAGGGAAGAAGAGAGGGAGGGAGAGAGAGAGGAAGGGAGGGAGGGAGGGAAGAAGAGAGGAAGGGAGAGAGGGAGGGAGGAAGGGGGAGGGAGGAAGGGAGGGGGAGAGAGGGAGGAAGGGAAGAAGAGAGGGAGGAAGGAAGGGAGGTAGGGAAAGGGAGGGAGGGAGGAAGGGAGGAAGGGAGGGGAAGAGAGGAAGGGAGAGGAAGGGAGGGAAGGAGGGAGGGAGGGGAAGGGAGGGAGGGGAGAAGGAGGGAAGGCAGGAAACAGTGTAAAAGAGTGAAGGAGCAGCAGGGCTGGCCTCCCAGTGAAGTGCGTGAGCTGTGATCACATGCTGAAATGTAGGAAGCGCCAAATAAAGTCTCTTTTCCCCCCACAGAGTTCACCTCCCCTTTTGCCAGAGTTCTGGAAATCCCCAAATTGATCCTTTTGTTTAGCCAATCACATTGCCCAGAATACGGTACAAATTTAATAAATACTTGCTGGATGAATGTTATAACAGCGACTTTAGCTCCAGCCTTGCACTAGAATGGTCCCGCAGGGTATGGGATTGGGGACTTGGTTCTAGAACACCCTGCAAGCTCCCAGGAGGACGGCTTAGATGCACGCTCACAAATTTGCTCACAGCCAACTCAGCAGAAGACAATCATTTATTCTTGTTTACGAAGCTGGACTTCGAAAATCAATGGGAAGGAGTAGCCATCCTCTCACATGCCTCTTCATAGGTGAAAAACTACCAGCTACACCATGGAAACCTAGAACATCACATCCTGGCAGCCACACGCAGTGCTGACCTGCTCGCACCATCGGCCCTGCTACAGGAGAAAAATCCAAACCGGTGCGCCTTTAAAATGCATTCCTGTCCAATGAAACAGATTTAGTAACTGAATCTCAATACGGTGCTAAGGAGAGTCCTTCCATTGAGTTCCAGCCTTTAGGTTTTAGATGCGGAGATCAATGGCATGCAGGAGGGTTTAGGAAGCTAAGTTCAACCTTTCGAACCGTCGATGGGCCACTTAGCCGCACTCTGACCTGCATTTTCAGTTCTTCCCAGCTCTCGCTCAGAAAGGGAACTGTTCAGTCATTCACTGAAAGGATATTTGAGGTCTGAACATGTGAGAGAGAATAGATGGCTGACACAAAAACAAATTATCACTCCTTATAAATCCGAAATCAGCGGCACTTTATTTCATGAAACAACAATGATGTACCTATTGTACATCAGGTCCTATGCTGTTAAGCAGGCTGGCGAGCCATCCATTGCAACACCATGTGATAAGCCTTATCACAGAGATATGCAAATGATGCCGCCAGGATGAGGAAGAAGCAGACAACTGCCTGGATGACAGGATAGATTTGTCCTTGTTGATCTCTGTGTGTGCGCGTGCTCAGTCTTGCATGGAGCTCCCATGCCACCCCAGGCACTGAACTAAGTACTTTCCAGGCATTCTAATAGGACCCTCACCACCCTGGGAGGGAGCAGTTGTTCCCCCTCACATGTGTGCGGGGCGGCTGGAGGGGGAGGGAGGGGGGCGTTCACTCTGCAGGTAGGAAGGACAAGGCAATGACAGGCCTTGGGGGCCTGAAGGCAGCAGTAGTGACACGGCCCCCTCTCCTGTGACAGAGAGCATTTGCCTTCATATGGGCTTGGTGGGGAAGTGGCTCTCTGCAGAGCCACTTCCTGGGCCACAGGCATTGGGTGGGGTGGTGTCACCCACAGCTGCTGGGGCGTGAGTGCCGGGAGGAAGCGTGGGAGCGCTGGTTAGGATACCCGCGCCAGCAGCTCTGAAAGCAGGTGTCCATTGTTGCAACACCATGTGATAAGCCTTATCACAGAGATATGCAAATGATGCCGCCAGAATGGAGGAAGAAGCAGACCACTGCCTCAATGACAGGACAGATTTGTCCTTGTTGATCTCTGTGTGTGCGAGTGCTCAATCTTGCATGGAGCTCTCATGCCATCCCAGGCACTAAACCTGCTGCTGGCATGCTGTCGGGATGTGAGGGCGATGACTCCATAAAGGCAGTGCCAGTCCATCCCGATGAAGCTCTTCCCCAGAGAAAAATGCCGCCAAGGGTGAACATTAAGCAGAAGAAGGACAAACACACACAGCCCCCTCCACCCCACCACGCACACAGGCTCTCCCCAGGCCCTGCTTGACCTCCTGGGCGCAGGCTCTATGCTGCATGTTGTTGGAATCGGAATGTACTGCCATCAGCTCCCCCCACACGCAGGACGGTGCTCACGGCTACCGTGCACTGGCCCCTTCTCCCAGCGGCAGGTGAGAAAGCTGAGCCACTTTTAGAAATACGCACTTCAGGCCTCACCTTAGACCAGTTCACTCACAATCGCGCTGGGCAGGGCCCCGGTGATGGTAAAGGGCCCCGGTGATGGTAAAGGGCCCAGGTGATGGTAAAGGGCCCAGGTGATGGTAAAGGACCCCGGTGATGGTAAAGGGCCACAGTGATGATAAAGGGCCCCGGTGATGGTAAAGGGCCCTGGTGATGATAAAGGGCCCCGGTGATGGTAAAGGGCCAGGTGATGGTAAAGGGCCAGGTGATGGTAGAGGGCCCCAGTGATGGTAAAGGGCCAGGTGATGGTAAAGGGCCCAGGTGATGGTAAAGGGCCAGGTGATGGTAGAGGGCCCCAGTGATGGTAAAGGGCCAGGTGATGGTAAAGGGCCCAGGTGATGGTAAAGGGCCAGGTGATGGTAAAGGGCCCCAGTGATGGTAAAGGGCCAGGTGATGGTAAAGGGCCAGGTGATGGTAAAGGGCCAGGTGATGGTAGAGGGCCCCAGTGATGGTAAAGGGCCAGGTGATGATAAAGGGCCCAGGTGATGGTAAAGGGCCAGGTGATGGTAGAGGGCCCCAGTGATGGTAAAGGGCCAGGTGATGGTAAAGGGCCCAGGTGATGGTAAAGGGCCAGGTGATGATAAAGGGCCCCAGTGATGGTAAAGGGCCAGGTGATGGTAAAGGGCCTCGGTGATGGTAAAGGGCCCCGATGATGATAAAGGGCCCAGGTGATGGTAAAGGGCCCAGGTGATGGTAAAGGGCCAGGTGATGGTAAAGGGCCCAGGTGATGGTAAAGGGCCCAGGTGATGGTAAAGGGCCCAGGTGATGGTAAAGGGCCCCGGTGATGGTAAAGGGCCCCGGTGATGGTAAAGGGCCCAGGTGATGGTAAAGGGCCCAGGTGATGGTAAAGGGCCCAGGTGATGATAAAGGGCCCAGGTGATGGTAAAGGGCCCAGGTGATGATAAAGGGCCCAGGTGATGGTAAAGGGCCCAGGTGATGGTAAAGGGCCCAGGTGATGGTAAAGGGCCAGGTGATGGTAAAGGGCCAGGTGATGGTAGAGGGCCCCAGTGATGGTAAAGGGCCCAGGTGATGGTAAAGGGCCAGGTGATGGTAAAGGGCCCAGGTGATGGTAAAGGGCCCCAGTGATGATAAAGAGCCCAGGTGATGGTAAAGGGCCAGGTGATGGTAAAGGGCCCCAGTGATGATAAAGAGCCCAGGTGATGATAAAGGGCCCAGGTGATGGTAAAGGGCCCAGGTGATGGTAAAGGGCCAGGTGATGGTAAAGGGCCCAGGTGATGGTAAAGGGCCAGGTGATGGTAAAGGGCCCCAGTGATGATAAAGGGCCCAGGTGATGGTAAAGGGCCCAGGTGATGGTAAAGGGCCCCAGTGATGATAAAGAGCCCAGGTGATGGTAAAGGGCCAGGTGATGGTAAAGGGCCCCAGTGATGGTAAAGAGCCCAGGTGATGGTAAAGGGCCCGGTGATGGTAAAGGGCCCAGGTGATGGTAAAGGGCCCAGGTGATGGTAAAGGGCCCAGGTGATGGTAAAGGGCCCCGGTGATGGTAAAGGGCCCAGGTGATGGTAAAGGTCCCAGGTGATGGTAAAGGGCCCCGGTGATGGTAGAGGGCCCAGGTGATGGTAAAGGACCCAGGTGATGGTAAAGGGCCCCGGTGATGGTAAAGGGCCCAGGTGATGGTAAAGGCCCCGGTGATGGTAAAGGGCCCCGGTGATGATAAAGGGCCCAGGTGATGATAAAGGTCCCAGGTGATGGTAAAGGGCCAGGTGATGGTAAAGGGCCCCGGTGATGGTAAAGGGCTCAGGTGATGGTAAAGGGCCCAGGTGATGGTAAAGGTCCCAGGTGATGATAAAGGGCCCAGGTGATGGTAAAGGGCCCAGGTGATGGTAAAGGGCTCAGGTGATGGTAAAGGGCCCCAGTGATGATAAAGGGCCCAGGTGATGATAAAGGGCCCAGGTGATGGTAAAGGGCCAGGTGATGATAAAGGGCCCCAGTGATGATAAAGGGCCCAGGTGATGGTAAAGGTCCCAGGTGATGATAAAGGGCCCAGGTGATGGTAAAGGTCCCAGGTGATGATAAAGGGCCCAGGTGATGGTAAAGGGCCCAGGTGATGGTAAAGGGCTCAGGTGATGGTAAAGGGCCCCAGTGATGATAAAGGGCCCCAGTGATGATAAAGGGCCCAGGTGATGGTAAAGGGCCAGGTGATGATAAAGGGCCCAGGTGATGGTAAAGGGCCCAGGTGATGATAAAGGGCCCAGGTGATGGTAAAGGGCTCAGGTGATGGTAAAGGGCCCCAGTGATGATAAAGGGCCCAGGTGATGGTAAAGGGCCCAGGTGATGGTAAAGGGCCCAGGTGATGGTAAAGGGCCCCAGTGATGGTAAAGGGCCAGGTGATGGTAAAGGGCCCAGGTGATGGTAAAGGGCCCAGGTGATGGTAAAGGGCCCCGGTGATGATAAAGGGCCCAGGTGATGATAAAGGGCCAGGTGATGGTAAAGGGCCAGGTGATGGTAAAGGGCCCAGGTGATGGTAAAGGGCCCCGGTGATGGTAAAGGGCCAGGTGATGGTAAAGGGCCAGGTGATGGTAAACGCCCCGGTGATGATAAAGGGCCCCGGTGATAGTAAAGGGCCCAGGTGATGGTAAAGGGCCCAGGTGATGGTAAAGGGCCCCGATGATATTAAAGGGCCCAGGTGATGGTAAAGGGCCCCAGTGATGGTAAAGGGCCAGGTGATGGTAAAGGGCCCAGGTGATGGTAAAGGCCCAGGTGATGGTAAAGGGCCCCGATGATGATAAAGGGCCCAGGTGATGATAAAGGGCCAGGTGATGGTAAAGGGCCAGGTGATGGTAAAGGGCCCAGGTGATGGTAAAGGGCCCCGGTGATGGTAAAGGGCCCAGGTGATGGTAAAGGGCCAGGTGATGGTAAAGGGCCAGGTGATGGTAAACGCCCCGGTGATGATAAAGGGCCCCGGTGATAGTAAAGGGCCCAGGTGATGGTAAAGGGCCAGGTGATGGTAAAGGGCCCAGGTGATGATAAAGGGCCCCGGTGATGGTAAAGGCCCCGGTGATGGTAAAGGGCCCCGGTGATGGTAAAGGGCCCAGGTGATGGTAAAGGGCCCAGGTGATGGTAAAGGGCCCCGATGATGATAAAGGGCCCAGGTGATGGTAAAGGGCCCAGGTGATGGTAAAGGGCCAGGTGATGGTAAAGGGCCCAGGTGATGGTAAAGGGCCCAGGTGATGGTAAAGGCCCCGGTGATGGTAAAGGGCCCCGGTGATGGTAAAGGGCCCAGGTGATGGTAAAGGGCCCCGGTGATGGTAAAGGCCCAGGTGATGGTAAAGGCCCAGGTGATGGTAAAGGGCCCGGTGATGATAAAGGGCCCAGGTGATGGTAAAGGGCCCAGGTGATGGTAAAGGGCCAGGTGATGGTAAAGGGCCAGGTGATGGTAAAGGGCCCAGGTGATGGTAAAGGGCCAGGTGATGGTAAAGGGCCCAGGTGATGGTAAAGGGCCAGGTGACGATAAAGGGCCCAGGTGATGGTAAAGGGCCAGGTGATGGTAAAGGGCCCCAGTGATGGTAAAGGGCCAGGTGATGGTAAAGGGCCCCGGTGATGGTAAAGGGCCCAGGTGATGGTAAAGGGCCCAGGTGATGGTAAAGGGCCCCAGTGATGATAAAGGGCCCAGGTGATGGTAAAGGGCCCCGGTGATAGTAAAGGGCCCAGGTGATGGTAAAGGGCCAGGTGATGGTAAAGGGCCCATGTGATGGTAAAGGGCCAGGTGACGATAAAGGGCCCAGGTGATGGTAAAGGGCCAGGTGATGGTAAAGGGCCCCAGTGATGGTAAAGGGCCAGGTGATGGTAAAGGGCCCCGGTGATGGTAAAGGGCCCAGGTGATGGTAAAGGGCCCAGGTGATGGTAAAGGCCCCGGTGATGATAAAGGGCCCCGGTGATGGTAAAGGGCCAGGTGATGGTAAAGGGCCCAGGTGATGGTAAAGGGCCCAGGTGATGGTAAAGGGCCCCGGTGATGGTAAAGGGCCCAGGTGATGGTAAAGGCCCAGGTGATGGTAAAGGGCCCGGTGATGGTAAAGGGCCCCGGTGATGGTAAAGGGCCCCGATGATGGTAAAGGGCCCCGATGATGGTAAAGGGCCCCGGTGATGGTAAAGGACCCCGGTGATGGTAAAGGGCCACAGTGATGATAAAGGGCCCCGGTGATGGTAAAGGGCCCCGGTGATGGTAAAGGGCCCGGTGATGGTAAAGGGCCAGGTGATGGTAAAGGGCCCCGGTGATGGTAAAGGCCCAGGTGATGGTAAAGGGCCCCGGTGATGGTAAAGGGCCAGGTGATGGTAAAGGGCCCAGGTGATGGTAAAGGGCCCCGGTGATGGTAAAGGGCCCCGGTGATGGTAAAGGGCCAGGTGATGGTAAAGGGCCCCGGTGATGGTAAAGGGCCCCGGTGATGGTAAAGGGCCCAGGTGATGGTAAAGGGCCCAGGTGATGGTAAAGGGCCCCGGTGATGGTAAAGGGCCCAGGTGATGGTAAAGGGCCCCGGTGATGGTAAAGGGCCCCGGTGATGGTAAAGGGCCAGGTGATGGTAAAGGGCCCAGGTGATGGTAAAGGGCTCAGGTGATGGTAAAGGGCCCAGGTGATGGTAAAGGGCCCCAGTGATGGTAAAGGGCCCCGGTGATGGTAAAGGGCCAGGTGATGGTAAAGGGCCCCGGTGATGGTAAAGGGCCCCGGTGATGGTAAAGGGCCCCGGTGATGGTAGAGGGCCCAGGTGATGGTAAAGGGCCCCGGTGATGGTAAAGGCCCAGGTGATGGTAAAGGGCCCCGGTGATGGTAAAGGGCCCCGGTGATGGTAAAGGGCCCAGGTGATGGTAAAGGGCCCAGGTGATGGTAAAGGGCCCCGGTGATGGTAAAGGGCCCCGTGATGGTAAAGGGCCCCGGTGATGGTAAAGGACCCCGGTGATGGTAAAGGGCCAGGTGATGATAAAGGGCCCCGGTGATGGTAAAGGGCCCAGGTGATGGTAAAGGGCCCCGGTGATGGTAAAGGCCCAGGTGATGGTAAAGGGCCAGGTGATGGTAAAGGGCCCCGGTGATGGTAAAGGGCCCAGGTGATGGTAAAGGGCCCCGGTGATGGTAAAGGGCCCAGGTGATGGTAAAGGGCCCAGGTGATGGTAAAGGGCCAGGTGATGGTAAAGGGCCCCGGTGATGGTAAAGGGCCCCGGTGATGGTAAAGGGCCAAGTGATGGTAAAGGGCCAGGTGATGGTAAAGGGCCAGGTGATGATAAAGGGCCAGGTGATGGTAGAGGGCCCAGGTGATGGTAAAGGGCCCAGGTGATGGTAAAGGGCCAGGTGATGGTAAAGGGCCCAGGTGATGGTAAAGGGCCAGGTGATGATAAAGGGCCCCGGTGATGGTAAAGGTCCAGGTGATGGTAAAGGGCCCCAGTGATGATAAAGGGCCCAGGTGATGATAAAGGGCCAGGTGATGGTAAAGGGCCAGGTGATGGTAAAGGGCCCCGGTGATGATAAAGGGCCCCGGTGATGGTAAAGGGCCAGGTGATGGTAAAGGGCCCAGGTGATGGTAAAGGGCCCCAGTGATGATAAAGGGCCCAGGTGATGATAAAGGGCCAGGTGATGGTAAAGGGCCAGGTGATGGTAAAGGGCCCAGGTGATGGTAAAGGGCCAGGTGATGATAAAGGGCCCCGGTGATGGTAAAGGGCCCCGGTGATGGTAAAGGGCCAGGTGATGGTAAAGGGCCAGGTGATGGTAAAGGGCCCCAGTGATGATAAAGGGCCCAGGTGATGGTAAAGGGCCCCGGTGATGGTAAAGGACCCCGGTGATGGTAAAGGGCCACAGTGATGATAAAGGGCCCCGGTGATGGTAAAGGGCCCAGGTGATGGTAAAGGGCCCCGGTGATGGTAAAGGGCCCAGGTGATGGTAAAGGGCCCAGGTGATGGTAAAGGGCCCCGGTGATGGTAAAGGGCCCAGGTGATGGTAAAGGGCCCAGGTGATGGTAAAGGGCCAGGTGATGGTAGAGGGCCCCAGTGGCTCTGTGGCATTCCCCAGGTGGAGAACGATAAACTCTTAGGCGCTGCATAAGACGCACCCGCTGCTGACTATGGTGTGGTGAGTTCCAGCTCTTGCCAGGGTCAAGGTCCGTTTTCAGGCCTTCAGAGTTCTGAATAACATCCATTGCTTTCACCCTAAACAAACTACGTGTTTGGGTGTCTGGGCAAACCTGTCAGGACATATGCAAAGGTGCCATCGGAATTAACACAGAAGCTGTCGAGACGTCTGATTGAATCCCAGGTGCTAACGCTGGCCCACTTCATCCACTTAAAAAAATGGGTTTTACACTCAGTCCTCAAAGAATTATGTATTTGCTCATATATATTTTAAAATATGTTTTACTGATTTGAGAGAGAGAGAGGGAGACAGAAACATCGATGAGAGAGAAACATCAACTGGCTGCCTCCTGCACAGCCCCTACTGAGGATCGAGCCTGCAACCTGGACATGTGCCCTGACAGGGAATCAAACCAGCGACCTCTTGGTGCATCAGACGATCCTCAACCCACTAGGCCACACCAGCTGGGCTTGCTCAGAGATTTTACTTACAGTTAGAATATGTTACCTCCAAAAGATCAATGATGCCTGAATTATTTATAAAATGTAGTCTTCTCAAGGAAACTATTAACATAGGAAGTAGAGCCTTTTCCCTAGACAGTGATTTTTTTCACCAATCCAAGTGGACACTTTGTTAATACAGCTAAATAAAAGAATAATACGGCGATGCTAACAGACAAGTTATTATAGGAAACAAATCTAGGTATTAGCTAATGCCTTCCGTATTGATCTGAGCTGTTCCCGGCAACAACACAACAACTCAACTTTTATTACAGGATTTGAGTGTTAAGTTTGTTGTTGTTTTCACCGGACCTGGATCTGTTCAGGTGGAACTAGACCTCCCTCAGGAGCACGTGTGGCTGCGGCTTCCAGGACACTGCGATTCAACAGCCTCGGGCGTACCTGCATCTGACAGATGAGAAGCCGGTCCAAGGCTACTTTCTGGAGACGGAGCCGTCAGAGCGATTCCCCATCCGCCACCAGGTGAACAGCTTCTAAGACCAGGTGCGTCCCTTCTCCATGACGAAAGGAGACAGATGAGCATGTGCCTTGAGCAGGAATCAAGCCAGGACCTTCTGTTTCATAGATTGACGCTCAACCACTGAGCCACGCTGGCCGGGCAACCCTAAATTTTTAATAAACTTGTTTTTATGGATTTTAGAGAGGGAGGAAAGGAGAGGGAAAGAGACAGAGAAACATTGATGTGGGAAGGTAACATCAATCGGCTGCCTCCTGCACACCCCCTACTGGGGATTGAGCCTGCAACCCTGGCATGTGCCCAGACTGGGAATAGAACCAGCAGCCTTTTAGTGCCCGGGATGATGCTCTACCAACTGAGCCACACCGACCAGAGATAAACCTAATCTTTTTTTTAAAGAGGCTATGTATTGTAGAACCTATAATTATGAAACAATATGCAAAAAGAATTTTTAAATAAAAATTCCAAGTACATTTATGATTTCCCTCTTTTCTATATGAATCACCTGAATCATGGCATGAATCCCAAGAGCTCAAGGTTTTCTAAATGAGCTGATGTCTCCCCTGAACAGGATTCAACATGAAGAGAAGAGCATCCAGCATTCATGCTGAACATATGCCACCAGGCCATCATTCCACCCAGAGGAAATTCCTGGGGAAAATCCCTTCAGGACACTTTGATTAGAAGCTGATCTGAAAGGCCTCAAAGAGCACTGAAAATGCCTGTGAGAAATGAGGCGTTTCTCACCATTCATCTCACCATCAAACCATCGCCGAGTTGTTAATTCCCACTAATTCGCGAGGCTTTGCCTAGTGAATTAAATGATGCAAATCTACCGGGGTTTGGTGGTGACTCATAAAGCATGACTGCCTGATGCCACACCAGAGTTTTTCCCATTTTCATTCTCAAAATACAAGCATGCACCACTTAGGCTCAGTAAGGATCTAAGGAAGGCTTTAAGTTGGTGGTTTAGGACTGTTAAATCACCAGGAGTCCTGTTTCCAAGAGAAAATATACGTGTTATCATAGGAGGGGATTTCCATCAGCATGAAGAAAATGCAGCAGACTTTCCACAAGGAATAACGTGTCTGCTTCCTTCTCTGGAGGACGTAGATCACATGAGCGAGGCAAACATCCCTGCCTCCGCGGTGCTTGGTCATCTCAGGGAGAGAGGCAGACACACACACAGCAGAAATGGCTGACAACTGGCTGTGTCTCTGCGGCAGATAGGGTTGCAATAATGGAGAAAACGCTCAAAGTTAGTTTTATGTAAGGGAGGTAAACTATATGTTGATATTTAAGCATGTGTTTACTACTTGCAAATGAATTTGGATTGCGTGAAGTTGAAAGTACGCAATAATTATTTCATGTCAGCAAATACTCAGAACATAAAAGTAAAGAACAAAAGATAACACCTTGTTATTTTCTATATACAGGGTGGAGCAAAAATAGGTTAATAGTTGTTCGTGTGGAAAATAATACAATAATTAATAAATGAGCCCGAGCTGGTTTGGCTCAGTGGACTGAAGGGTCCCGGGTTCGATTCCAGTCAAGGACACATACCTCAGTTGCAGGCTCAATCCCCAGCCCTGGTTGGGGCACGTGTGGGAGGCAACCAATTGATGTGCCTCTCTTCTCACATCATTGCTTCTCTCTGTCTCTCCTCCTCCCTTCAGCTCTCTCTAAAAATCAATGGAAAAAATATCCTCAGGTGAGGATTAACCAAAAAATAATAATAATAATAATAATAATAATAATAATAATAATAAATGATAATATGAGAATAAACTCTGTGTTTCGTGTACGCACAACTGTGGCTGTAGTTGCAGACACAGAGACAGAGCCCATTTGCTAGAAGCAGGTTCTCTCTGGCTCCCGTATGACTGCATCCACTAGAGAACATCCTATTAGCAGAATTAGAGCATCTCTTCCCTAGTTAAGATCATTAGGGTTTTTTACTTTGTTTTCTTACTGATTTATATGCCGGGCCTCATTCTGAATTTACATACCTGACCTCCTTCCGAATTCGTTGAGAAAATCCACTGAATATATATTTACATATATTTAATACATGTGCACATTAACCCAAACACACAGACATATATGAGGAGGAGGAGATTTTTATCTTGACAGGAGAAAGCAATTTATTAAACTGAGATAAGAAAGAGACTATTTTTAAATGATAAAAGTAAATGTATTCATATGTGACAGGCACAAAATTATTAAAATACCTACTCACATGCCTGTCTTTTCTTGCCTTCCAAGCAAAAAGGATTTTTTCAGGTGCTCAGCCCAGGCCACTGCCATGCCGGGGGCCGGGGGCCGGGCTGCAGAACTGCTGATGGATGTGGGCACAGGCATCCTGTGCACCCACTCACCTGAGGAAGCGGAAGGAGTCCCCACGTGACATGCCCATGTGGCTGGGAATCAGTCGGCACAGCCAATCCGTTTCTTATTTGGAATCTTTTCTTATTGACCCTTCGGCAAGAAAGAGGGACAGTGACAGAGAACACTGGGGCAGTTGGAAGCCCTGCTTCTAGTGGGGCAAGTTTTACACAGGGGATCGCTCCACCAGCGCCGGTTTCCTGTGCGTTAGGATGTTTCACATTACGGGATGAAATCCCTAACAGCCCACGACTGTGGAAGGGTAGATACAAGTGCGCTTGTGTTGACTGGGGCATGGAGGGCCAGCGGGTGTTCCACGAAGCCAGAGGACAGACACACTGTCCTGGATGAAAAGGACATGAAATTCTCATGAATTTCGGGGACCCCATTCTCACAACCAGGTCCAAGTTCTCCAGCATCCAGACCTAGGACAAGGAAATTTGGCAAAGCCTTACTGAGCCGATCTTAGAAGAAAAAGGTTCTGATGGCTGAAGAGGAGTTCTAAAGAACATGTTGGTGTTCGGGGTAAAGTTTTAGAAAAGAAAATGGGAACTGCTAGTTTCCACTGGTGGAAACAGCTATTTTGTAAAACGAGAAAGAAATGGTTTAGGTCACAGTGGTCGGCAAACTCATTAGTCAACAGAGCCAAATATCAACAGTACAACGATTGAAATTTCTTTTGAGAGCCAAATTGTTTAAACTTAAACTTCTTCTAATGCCACTTCTTCAAAATAGACTCTCCCAGGCCGTGGTATTTTGTGGAAGAGCCACACTCAAGGGGCCAAAGAGCTGCATGTGGCTCGCGAGCCTCAGTTTGCCGACCACGGGTTTAGGACATTCTTAAGTGTATTAAGGAAGACAATTCTGTCATCAGTCTTCTCTCAGTCTTCAAGAGTCCTGGAGTTGGAGTTCTGTCTCAGTGTGTGTGTGTGTGTGTCTGTGTGTGTGTGTGTGTGCACGCACACATGTGTGCATGTGTGTGTGTGTGTATATATATATATATATGCATGTGTGTGTTTTAAATTCAACTCCATGCTGCTTCCAGCACCAAAGTGGCTCAGTTCATTCAGATTACATATATTAAAGGAATATGTGTGACAAAATTTGCTAATATATGTTTTTCTACTTTTTATCTTATCCATTTCATAGTACTCATTATTTTTTTTACATTATGAAATTACAGAAATTTAGAACTAGGAAAATTATAAAATTTAACAGTCCCATAACATCACCTATTAGTAAGTAAACTAAAAGCCAGCCAAGTTAACTAGTTCCCAACATAATGCGGCTAGGGAGTGTGGCACTGAGAGCCAGAGTTAAGAATGAAGTTTCTGAAACGCTACCATCTCGAACTGGTATGGGAGCCAAGCTTTCTGCCTCCGGGAAGAAATAACATTTCTGGCAGAATGCTGAAGCAAATTCCTGCTGAGTTTTAACTTTAAGTCTTGTTATGGGACACTATTTCCTTCCCACACAGCTGTCAGTCAAAAGTGGCCTTTCACCACTTTTTTTTTTTTTTAATTTATGACTAATCCAGTGGTTCTCAAACTCAGTTGCATGCTAGATCACCTGAGGTCGTTTTTAAATTGCCAATGTCCAGATCCAAACCTCATGCCAATTAAATCAGGACGTCTGGGGTGGCTGCACTATGACTGTGGCATAGAGGGCCATCGGGTGTATCAATATCCAATATCCTTTAAAGACCCTCCCCTGGGTGAGACCAGTGTGACAAATGACTAATGTAGCCTGACAATGCTTCTCTCCTTGCGCCCTACCCTGCCCCCTCCTCATATCTCTATCCCCGCATCTGTCTCTCTTCTCTCAAATGAATCTTGACATTGGTCTACTAGGGGCTTTCTCTTTTGCATGGATTGGCTATTTTTCCAAAGTTTATCCTTTTTTGCATTATCTTCCCAAGTTAAATGACATGCTTAGATACTCTGAAAAACAATAACTATTCAAGACATACAATACATTCCTTGAAGTCTTCACATTCACATTAGGAAAATGTAAGGTAATCTAGTTATTCTGGACAAATAAAATCACAACTAAATATTTACTGTCAGAAAAAAAGTAATCTTTGATGAGCACCAAGTAACTACTTAACTAAGCACTTACATCTCTTCCATGCCTGTGGAGGCACTTGCCTGCTCTTCATTATACAATTACTGAATTGCTCGTGCCTTTATGAGCTCTAATCACTTATTTTGGCCTCGTCCCATCCATGGCTGTAGCACTAATGGAGTTTACTAAGGAAGTAAATTATGCAATTGTCCATAATAAGATTAGCCAATTTCCATTCTTTCTAAACTGTGAGTCACATACCACAATATTTGGTAGAAAATATAAGAAAAATCCCCTTTACTGGAAATCTTATTTTCCTGTCTGATTATTCTTCTAAACTTTGTTTCCTATGCATTCATTAACATGTAAGAATAAATTATATGTTTTAAGTATGTAAAAACAGCCAAAACTAAAATTGTTGACAGAGCAGAAAAAGACATTTATTGAACTTCCAACATGTCCCAGGCTCTAACTGAGTACTTTATACATATTATCCAATCTTCCCCCAAAATTCTAAGACCATCTTTATTTTATAGTGAGGTATATTGAGACTCTGGGAGGTTAAGTAACATATAGAGAGCAGTATGGTTGAGATATAACAGTGAGGATCCATACTGTGAAAGGATAATATAAGGTGACTAGATTTGCTTATTATTATGAAATACAAATCTACTGATTTTTAAGACAAGGGAACATAGACCAGTAGGAATGTACTGAGTAGCTAACTAAAGGAATAAAGCAAGAGTTTTAGTTGCTAAAGAGAAGGAGTTTATATTGTTTATTCTAGGTAAGCATTGAAACTTGCCCTCTGGATAAAATCAAATAAATAAATACTCTCCGTACATCATTTGTCAAAAATAATTCCAATTCCCCCAAAGGACTTGTATCAAAACTTTATATATATATATATACATACTTTAGAACCCTCAAAATTCAATGATAATAATCCAATTTTTAAAAATTAGGCAAACTAACTGAACCAGCATTTCACCCAAGAAGATATACAGATGGCAAATAAGCTCATGATAACATGCTCAGTATAATTAGTCTTCAGGGAAATGCAAATTAAAACCATAATGAGTTATTACCGAAAACCTATTAGAATTACTAAAACATAGAAACTTAACAAGACCAATTGCTGGCGAGGATGCACAGCAGCTGGAACTCCTCTACATTGTTGGTGGGGATGCAAAATAGTACAGCGATCGCTTCCCTTCAGATGAGCAAGTCTAAAGCTTCCTTGCTGAGTGTGTACAACCCTCACAGTCCATGCAGTGTCGTTTGCTGTTACTGCAATTGCACGGAGAGCTTCACTTGGGGGCCTCAAGACAAGGAAGCAACTTGTGCGTAAAGCAATGGAAACCAATGTTCCCATCCTCTCCTGTTAGATTTGCGTGCTAACAGGCAGCTAAGTGAGAGAATAATAATTCTTCTTAGGCCCTACCAATATAGAAATATCACACCCAAGCGGCACATAATCCCATCCCAGATGGCACCCTCCTTCCCTCTCCGAGGCCCACGATGTGAAGTGACGTTACCACGGTATAAAAATACCAGGAACCATGCACACAGCCTAACATTTTGGTAAGTTATGTCAGTGTATTTCTTGGTACCTTAGGTTACAACAGAAAAAGTATAATTAACCCAAGCCAGGCAAAACATGGTTCATTGATCAGCCGGTTCAGTGAAAAGTATCATTAGCTCCTTCCCATGATGCAGTGTTGTCAGTATTTTACATTATATGGATTACAGACAAGTATTGGATTTTATAAGACGTATTCCTGTCATATTTATAAGGATTAAAGTAGCACTAGAAAAAGACCTTAAGTTTTTTTGACCATTATAACTAGTTTTGATTTTTTCCCCCACAAAATTAGTGGCACATTATTATCAATCTAAAAGGTATAATTTTCACAAATAAGGTTATTAATGTTGGGATAATCAAAAATTAATTTCCATGAGTGGCTTTTTCTAAAATATGTGTTTGTTTTATATTTCAGAGAGAGGGAGGGAGATGGAGAAAGAGAGAAACATCAGTGATGAGAGAGAATCATCAACCAACTGCCTCCTGCACACCCCACACTGGGGATGGAGCCTGCAACCCAGGGCATGTGCCCTGACTGGGAATTGACCTCCTGGTTCACAAGTCGATGCTCAATCACCGAGCCACACCAACTGGGCAAACATGCACAAATTTAAAAAGTGGTAATGATGAAATATAAAGACTGGCAATCAGAACTCAAAAGGGCTGGAACCAAGGCACAGGCAGAAAGGATTCTTAAACATCAGGCCAAGCCAATGTACTTCCAAGGAGCATGAGGTAAAACATATTACCAGATGTTGTCAGAGGCTCTCCCACCACCTGCTTTCCATTTAAAGATGTATTTACCAGCCCTCATTTTTTTAAACAACTTTATTAATATCTATTTTTCCATGTCATCACATTTACCCATCGAAGTATACAGTTCCATGATCTTTAGTAACTTTACTGGGTGGTGCAACTATCACCGTAAATCAATTTTAGAATTTTATCAGCCCAGTAAAATCCCTCATTGTCCATTTACATGTCCCCTCCCCATCCTCAGCCTCAGGCAACCACGGATCGACTTTCTGTTTTTATCAATTTTCCCTTTCTGGCCCGGAGGTCACAATTTGATTCCCAGTCAGGGGCACATGCCTGGGTTGCAGGCTCATGCAGGAGGCAGTGGATCAATGATTCTCTCTCATCACTGGTGTTTCTATCTCTCTCTCCCTTCCCCTTCCTCTCTAAAATCAATAAAAATATATTTTAAAAAGAAAATTTCCCTTTCTGGACATCTCAGGCACATGGAATCACACACTGTGTGACTTCTTTCACTTTGCATAATATTTTTGAGGTTCATCTGTGATGTAGCAATTTGTTCTCTTATATCACTGAGGGTATCCCATTTAATGGATAGAGCGCATTTTACCCAAAGTCTGCTGTTAACTCCCAAATCATTACTGTAATTATATTATTTTGTTAAATATCACCAGTAATGTCAGTGAAATAGTGGAGTAAGAGCCTCCAAAAAACCTCTCCCTCAAAGCAATGAGAACACTGAAAAAAAAAAGTGTCAAAATCAACTTTTCTAGAACTAAATGTTCACAGCCACCCAAGAAGTGTTTATTCAAAATAAAAATAAAAGTTTTTGTTGAATTTCAGTAAGAATGACATGTTTTGTGGCATTTTAACTTGTCCTCTTCTCCTCCTCTAGCCTCCCACCCCAGCTGTCAATCATGGTTAACAAAAACCACACACAAGCTTTATAGTTCCCTTGGCTTTGACTCTGTGCTAGAGCAATGTCTGTTCTTTTCCTCTGCATTGAAAGGACTGTTCATCCTTTTAAATGTATTCATAAAGTCAGCACATTATATTGTATTAAAAGATAGGAATAATCCAGAATAAATCTTCAAAAATATACTTTATCATGAACTATAGTGGCATCTAATTGGAGAACTCCAGGGTTAGTGGTGGTTTTGTAATTGTCTTCATTATAGAAAATAAATTAATAAAAAAAAAACCCACACACAAAACAGCTTAGAAGCAAAAGGAAGAGGCAGGATGGCTGGAGCGCCTTCAAAGCCCCGTCCCAGAGAGTGGACATTCTCTGCCCTATCCTGTGGCCTCCTTGCAGATCTCACAGGCTTTATAGACCCGACTCAGGGCTTGCTTGCCCCATGCAGACAGCCTTTTCCTCATGCATCGGAATAACCAGAGGAAATTGTTTAACACTGCAGTTGCCTGGGTGGTGAGTTAGAATTGGGGTAAACAATAGACTAACCCAAAAGTTTAAAAGGAAAAACCAGGGTGGAAACTTCCCTGGGGTGGGGGCGGGGAAGGGGGTGAAAACTCATATATCCTTGAGAATCTAGAAAGCCATGTGCTTGTGTAGCTTACATGTATTCTCAGAACTTCTGATGTAATTATTATCAAAACCACATCATTTAACACTTAATTATAAGGTAGCATATATGACTTTAATTGCAGGTTACTTTCATCTCCCTAACATTACACTAACAGCTAACTTTCACATAGCGCTGTGTGCCAGGCACTGTTCTAAGTGCTTTAGGTGGATTGGCTTATTTAATCCTCATAAAAAGTTACATGCTATTATCACACACACACCCCATTTTACAGAGGAGAAAACTGAGGCTTAGACTGCTTAAAACCCCAAGGTCAAATAGTTACTAAGTGTAGAACTGGAATTCAAATACCAACCTTTAGCTCAAGAGGTCATGCTCCTAAATACCAAGTAATGTCATCTCTTCATGGCCTCTAGCTTTCAGGGAAGGCAAAGGCTTTGAAGCCAAAACTTGTAGACATGCCACTTTCCAATTTGGGGAAATTATTTAACTTCTATGAGTCTCAGTTTTCTCAGTTACTATTATTTCATTAGGACTATCCTATCTAATAAAGACAGAATATGCAAATTGACCATAACTCCACGACAAAGATGGTGGTGCCCACAGCCAATAAGGAGGGAATATGCAAATTGACTCGATAAGGCAAGAGGCAGAAGGCGGCTCTGGGCTGGAGTGAAGGCAGTGCCAGCAGCCAGGGGAAGGAAGGCCTATTCTTGCATGAATCTTTGTGCATCGGGCCCCTAGTTATAAATATTAGACAATAGTGTACATGGAAAAACACTTTATATATTGAAAAGTGCTTATAAAAATCTTTTCTCATTAGGTAACTGGGCAGAGGAAGGCAAGAAGAACACATGATAGAACAGAGTCAACAAGACCTGGGTTTGGTCCTGACTTGAACACTGGCCATTTCAAGGGCAAATCATTTAACCTTCGTGGGTCTTCATGTTGACATTTATAAAATAAGCTTTATACACACTTTCTGGGTTTCGAGGACTGACAAGAGAAAGTAAACAAGACAAGAAAACCTGGCAAATATAGTGTCCTCAGCAACATCCTTTCCTTTCCTACTCCCTCTCATCATCATAGACCAATGCTCCATTTCCATTTGCTTAACTCAGTTTTATTTTGCTTCATAATATTTGTCAGCCTCTCCCATATTTTATTGTGACTTGTTTCTTTGTTTTCTATCATTCCATTCCAGGCTGAAAACTCCTTCAGGTCAAGGACTTACTATTTTCTAGAAGAGTGCCTGGAAAATAGTAGGTACTCAATAATAAATACTGTTTGAAGGGCTTATTATCTTCTACCATTATCGTTTTTGAGGTCAGGGTCAATACCACTGTAATCACATAACAAAAATGAGGTAATATTTATTGAGTAGCTTTAAAGTGTCTGATATGCTCTCAGTCCAGTTTGCTCAGAGACTCATCTCCGGACTGACTGTGTCAGAGTCACCTTGGATACTCATTACACCGGAATTGTGGAATCAAAATGGTGATGTCCCAGGAATGTATCTTTTAAGCAAAATCCACCTTTTTATTTCTTTCTTTCTCTTGTCTGCCTGCTTGGAGTAAGTGAAGAGACCATCAGAATAAACTCCAAGTTGTTCCATATAACGCCTGGAAGAGGAACCACAATGAGAGAGGGGTCCAGGGAAGCCTCGCCTGATTGCTGAGCCAGTTCTTCCCCCCTTTTAACCCATGGCCGTGACCTCCAGAGAACACTGGAGATGTGTGGAGCATGCTGTGACACTGTGAAGTGACTTCTCTGGAATCATTACTTTAGGTACATCGAAAGGAATCAGCAAATGCCAATTTTACAATTTATTTATTTCAGAGAGGAAAAAAGAGGGGGGGGGAGAGAGAAACATCAATGATGAGAGAGAATCATTGATCAGCTGCCTCCTATCCACCCCCTATTGGGGATCAAGCCCACAACCCGGGCATGTGCCCTGACCTGACTGGGAATTGAACTGTGACCTCCTGGTTCATGGGTTGATTCTCAACCACTGAGCCATACCAGCCAGGCAATGGTAAACTTTTTATTGGGGCACAGATATGAGAAACCAGGATGTCTTTAAGTTAAATGAGCAATCAATATTCCACTAAGCCACCTCTAAGAAAAAAAAAAAAAGGCGAGGGGGGTGGGACCTCTTAATTCCTATGAAAGAACCGTTACCTGTAACAGAGCAATACTGTGAGATCAAGATTCTATGCACACAATAATGCATGCACATTAGGTGTTCCCTCAACCCTAGGAGTCTTTGTTCAGTTGCTATTGCTTAATCAAGCAGTCCTGTCCTACCTTCACTCGGAAGCCACAGCACCATTATGCCAGAAGCCAATTCCAGCATGTCATAATTGCAAGAGTTTCATCAAAAGGTTGATGGAACTTGGGAACTCAACAAGGGCTGAGTCACATATGTTATTGCCTGCTGGAATGGCTGAAAGGCATTCCCCCAAACCTGAAAAGGATGCATTAAATTAATTGTTTACTGCCAGACAGCTAAGGGCATCTTAATCTACATGTTATTGCTTCCTACTGGCCAAACACCTGAACAACTGGAGGCTATTCCCCAATCTGACAATGGATTCTGTACGAAACCCTACCCTTTGAAGTGTATATCTCCACCTTGCCTTAGGACAAATTGTGTTAATAAAAAGCAAGGGATCCTGAGACAAGGAGAACTTGGTTTCTTTAGCCAGGCTCCTCTGCCCCGCCCCCCCCACCCCAAACCCCCAAAATGCCTTTCAAAATTATGTTTCGTCTCTGGACTCTTGATTAGTTTACATATAAGCCCCTTCTCCAGATTTCAGAACCCTTCTAGATGCCGGATCAAGACCACCGGCGTTACCATTATCTCCAGCACTTGCCTCCTTTCTCCTAGAGGCAGCCATACCTGACAGAGCAAGTGTTAGAGGAGCCTGTACTGGTCATTCTATAACAACTGCACTTAGTCCCTAATTATCCAAGCAGACAATGCATGCCACACAGTGCAAGCAAAGGTCCCTTAGGTTTCTCTCCTCCCAGGGTTTTCCTCAAACTAAACTCGAGAGGATCTTGGCAGGTATCCAAGGTGAACATACCATGAAACAGAGTGATGCCTAAAGACACTGGATCACAGAACAGGAACAATTTCATAAATCCCGCACTTTAATCAGGCCTCGCTCCCTGCTGCACAACAGTCACCTGGCTGCAGCTAACTTCAGCTATTAAAAATCTGGTCTTCAAAAACGCAGAACATTTTTATCTTAATGGATTCTTTAAAAGCATAGACCCATACCTTTCATAAGAGAGAGGGCCAGCATAAAGACAAGAAGAGAAAAATATAAGCTATCATACCATGACATGTACAGACTAAGGGGGGGGGGGTCAGAAAATCCTGGGGGGTAGGGGACATGGGAAAGCTTTATGGTAACATGTATCTTACCCCCATTTCACAGGTAAATAAGTAAAGTGAGATTGCACAACTTGTCCAAGGTCACATACGGATAAACCTAAGTGTTCTGACATCAGAAGCTAGACCTGCTCCACTGCCCTGGGCTGAATCTCCTGAAAGTGGTGGGATTTGAACCGCCTTGAAACGAGCAGAGACTTGACCCAAGTCAAAGCAGAAGGCAGCGCGTTCCAGGAGGGAAACATCGGCAGCAAAGGCTCAGAAGCGCCCTGGGAGGTCTTGAAGGCATATAATAAAGAGGATGGTGCGGCTTCAATAGAGGATTTAGCAAGAGATCGGTCACGGACTATGGGAGCAGGGAGCGGGCCTCAAGAGAGCACCAGAAAGTAATTTAGGGAAACCACGCTGGTAGGTATGTGTTTAAAAACACCCTTTATTGACAAACTTCTGTTCCAGGCAAACATTATCTCACTCAACCTGTGGAAGTATAACTGTTATTATTTTATTATTGTTGTTGTTATTATTATTGTTGTTATTATTATTATTATTATTACTGCTCTGACAGCAACACTCCTCTGGATATGGAAATCCCAGTACTTCTCTAAATGTAGCTACAAAGCAATAAAGTCAACAGCACCCAGATACTGGGAACCAGTGAAAGACCATCCCTTGTGTTCGTATTTTTCAAAAAAATATTCTAGAGAGAAATATTCAAGAACCATCATTCACAAACCTAGATGTGTTCAGCATACAACCACAAGGCTGCATAAGAACAAATTGGTTTATTAATAGACAATGACTAAACAAAGTAATTAACACCAAATGGATAAGCACTTAATGAAGTATCTTATTCTAAGAATAGCTTTTTTTTTTTTTAAGAATAGCTTTTGAGGAGAAAAAAATCAATCATTATGGTAAGAGTTAACCCGAATATTGTTCACATAGGTTTTAGGTCAATTCAATGCAATAACTATTTGTAGAAGACCTACTATGCCAAGCATTTTCCAGAGTCTTTGGGAGAATGAGCCCCCCATCCCCGCCCCCCACGCCAATGGGACCTATGATACAGAGTCCTGTTTTGTGTCTTATGTGCTCCCACCCCTTCCTCTCCTTGCCCAGCTGCTTAGATCGGGGGATAAGCCTGACTCAAGAGCAGGCAAGCCTTACTCTGCCCTGTAACCCACAGCAAATGATGGCCTGGCTCATAAACAGGAAGTACAAGAATTTGCTCTTGGAAACTTAAACTAAGGGATTGCAGAGAAAATTGCTGGCCAGTGATGAAAGCTTCAGGACACCAGCATGTACAGTCCACGCTAGAACAGTGCGGGCATTAAGCCATCAGATTTCGAGGAAGCTGCTCTGACAGAGAGAACAAGAGACAGAAATGAGAGAAGCCATTTGCATTCCCGGGGGGAGAAGATAAAAGCAAAATCCTCCGTGTTTAATGTTTCCTGGTTCCATTTCCCAAGAGTCTCGTACATACTCTGGTGCCTGTATTTAGATCTCTGTGAGATTTCACTACCTGTGCTTACAATAACTGTTTTGTTGAGTGCTTTTCCAGATTTTTCTATTCCATGCCCGCCAGATATTCTTGCCTAAGACACCTGCTATGATTTCAGCTCTGATCTCTCATTCCAAAAGTTCAAAGACAGCTTCAGGATAGTTCCTCCTTCTAAATACCTTGCAACCAGGTGGAAAATGAGTACAGCCACATGTCAAACATAACACAAGACAGACTGTGGGAAACAGTACAACGTACAGTCAAAGGGCCAGGGAACAACGTTCGGTTCAAATTGGTTATGTCTAAGAAGGCAAAATTTTCACCAGATCTTAAATAATATTAAGATTTGAAAAGTAAGGAAAAGTGGAGAATTATGTTCTAGTGCAGGGGGGACAGGGTTAGCAAACACACAGTGGCAGAAAAGGGCAACTTCTTTGAAATTGTTCTAAAATGAGTTTACGATATGGTGCATGGAGAATGACATAATTTAACAGGAGATAAATAAGCATGGAACATATCACAGAATGTGGAAATTGTTGTGTAACCCATGAAGACTTTTAATTATGGAAATCAGTCTATTAGAGAAATTCGTTTATTAATGTATGTCTCCAAAACACATAACATTCAGTATCTAGTGCTCACTCAAGAGGAGCAGAGGAAGTCTAGGGAAGATACCAGTTATTAGACTAACTGGTTTTGGAGGCTTGATCCTCGAAGGCTGGCCTAGAAGTGATTTTCGGAGTTAAATGTTTAAGCAAGATTCAAGGAAATTTGCTTACTAAGAAACATTCCCCCGGGGTCACAGTGGAAAGGGTTAGAAAGGAATTCAGGAGGAAGAGAATAGGCTAAGAGAAGAAGGGCAAGGCACTGCAAAGCTTCAAGCACGTGAGAAAACAAGTACTTTGTGAATGGCAGGCCAGGATGATGGATCTGAAAAGCATGGTGTAATCAAGGTTCCAAAATACTTGACATCCTATATAATAAAAGCCTAATATGCTAAGTGTCCAGTCGACCAGTCGGCAGTTCAACCAATCAAAGCGTAATATGCTAATGATATGCTAAGGCCGCTCAACCGCTCACTATGATGTGCACTGATCACCAGGGGGGTAGATAGTCGACCAGTCAACCAGTTGCTATGACATGCATTGACCACAAGGGGGCAGATCCTCCAACTGGTAGGTTAGCTTGCTGCTGGGGTCCAGCCGATTGGGACTGAGCAAGATGGGCCAGACATACCCTGGAGCCCTCCCATGGTCCCTCCCCAGCTGGCCAACCTCCTGCGTCCCTCCTCAGCCCTAATCATGCACTGGTGGGGTCCCTCTGCCTGGCCTGTGCCCTCTCGCAATCTGGGACCACTCAGGGGATGTCTGAGAGCCAGTTTCGGCCCAATCCCGCAGGCCAGGCCAAGAGACCCCACTGGTACATGAATTCATGCACTGGGCCTCTAATAACCTATAAAGCACTATATGATCTAGTTCCTTCCTGCCTACTACTGCATTTGAGAGCAATGATTTTTCTAATGATAAGTTCTCTCTCTTAACCTATGAGGTATTCTGAAATGCAGCCGTACAGAAAAGTCAGAAGAAAAAACTGTAGTTATGTCTAGTGATGGATTTTAACTAGAGAGACTGTGATGATCATTTCATAATATATACGAATATCAAGTCATTATGTTGTACACTTGAAATGAATATATGCTCTATGTCAATTACAAAATCCAGTTTTTGAAAGAGGCAGAAGAAATGCTTGAACCCCCTTTTAACATTCCCCCACCCCCCAAAAAAAAGTGAGTTGATGTCCTATCTACCACCACAGGTGTCCAAAGGGGTTTGCCTTGGCTTTGATGTTTGTTTGATTTTGTTTCGGATATCAGTACGTGTTTCACTGCATTGTGGGCATTATTCTTTTGCCCCATCTTGGGCAGCGGGAGCCCCTCAGGTTCACTCCTGTGTAATTTTGACATGATTGCAATATGGCTTCCTCTTATCTGTTCTGACAAGATCTCCCAGACTCATCTGCCACAGGTCCTGCCTGACCTGCTCATCTTCCACGGTTCCTGCCTGGCATTTCTTTAAGGAGCCTTGGGTGTTTTCCGTGGCAAATGGCATTTAGAAGCCTCTGAGTTCCAGAGTACTCATCCTGACTGTGTAAGCATTAGTTCCAGGGCTTTTCAGTGGGTAAACCTAGAAAACATGTCTTTTCAGATAGAGGAAAATAACTTAAGTATTTATATAATATCTAATTCAAGTTAATGATTGTAGGATTTTTACTTAATTTCCTTGATTTTATTTTTTAGTATGTTTTTATTGATTTCAGAGGGAGAGAAGGATAGAAACATCAATGATGAGAGAGAATCATTGATCAGCTGTCTCCTGCACACCCCACACTGGGGATCGATCTCACAACCCAGGCATATGCCCTGACCCGGGACAAACCAGTGACTTCTTGGTTCATGGGTTGATGCTAAACCACTGAGCCCTGCTGGCTGGGCAACTTCTTTGATTTTATATAATTACTTAATTGCTTTATCCTATATATTTATTTATGGATCTATTAATAATAGTTTAAAAATAATGCCAACATTACCAGCAGCAATACCACTGAATGCAGTCAATATTTCCCGATGGTTCTTTTTGTCTTTACAATATATCTCACTAGTGATGTAAAGTCAAAATACTGTGTTCTAAAATCACTGAAACTTTATTCTTTTTGGCATAGTTCTGTTTATTTTCTGTTTTACATATTGACATCTTATTTCCTTTTTAAATTAATTTTGTAATTACGTAAAATACTCATATGGTTCCCAAGTTAAAACCATGAAACAGCATTTGATAGAGGTCTAGCCTCCGTGGCTTGCTTCCCCGCTGCTTTCCCTGCATGCCATAGATAATCACTTTTATTCGTTTTTGGCTAAATATTCCCTATGCCAGAGATAATCACTGTTATTCGTTTTTGGCTTACCCTTGCATTGTTTTTTTTTTGTTTTTTTTTTTTTTAAGTATTAGCAATTCACACAGAGAAACACATACATATTTTTCCACAAAAGCCAAGACTTCTTGCCCAAGAAGAAACTTACAGTACACATTCTTTTGCATCTTGTATTTTTAACTAATACTGTATCTTGGAGATTAAATATTTTAAAAATTTACTCTATCATTCTATAATGGATGGATGGGTTTTTTTTAATATTTTTAAAACAAATTTCCAAGTGGTTTATTATTCCTAAAGAGAAATAATTGTTGTTATTTAGGACACCTTATCTTCCCACTGAAATAAAAAGTTAACTGCACTTTTCTGGAAACATCCTTCTCTCAAGCATATGGCTGACGGCTGACTCATGTGAAACATCTATGTCAACAATGAAAAAAATAAAAATTCACTTTTTAAAACAAAGAAGAAAATTATGATTAATGTTTTCCCTTTGACGGTGACTAAAATAAAACATTTGTTCTGTAAGTTATGGAACACAAGAAATAAGCAGAAATTATTGGTTTTATAGTCATAGGCACTCAACATTGCTTGCTAAGAACTTGCTAAAATTATCACAAATTTGAAAAATGCAAGTTTTGCCTCAACCTAGTTCACATTTTACATAACACATCTCCATTACCTCTGCCAATACCGAAATGTATTTGAACTCATGTAAAATTATTAAATACATCTACATATCACAAGAATATATCAAATGAACTTGTTACTGAGGCCGAATTCATTAACATACTCTATTAAACAATTCAACAATAGTTTATCAGGTACCTAGGGTGGGTCAATCACTCCACTAGCCACTGGAATACAAAACTGAATTGGCTCCCTGAATTTGTAAAGGGTTGACCAAAGACAGACATAATTCATAATTCTGAAAGAATGTGCTAAAGACAATATAATCTATAAACTACAGTGGATGCAGCTCAGAGAAGTTCAAGTGATTAATTCTTAGAAAAGATTCCCAGCTGAGTGGCCGCTGGGTCAGCTGGGCTGTGTAGGGTAAGTAACTCTGAGGGAAAGGTTGGGCAAATGAATCCCTTAGCAAAGGGACAAGCAAAGAATATCATAATATCCATCAGGAAACTCTACAAATGGCCTTTCTTGGAATCTTGTATCTCTAGGGACATTAAAAAAAATGCCCAGGTCTGGGCACCATCCCACCTCTATAACATAATTCAGTGTGAAGTCAAGGCTAAGAACCACTGTGGTAACTGATATCTGGAACTACCCAAAAAGATTTGAACCCTGTGTGAACAGGTCATTTTAGCTCTCTGACAGAGGGATATCCTCTTTGCTTATAGGAAACCTATTCTTGCTGTGGAACACTACATCCGAAGTGTGATGTTCTCGATATTTCCCTCTATCACTTTCAAAGTAAGGACTGGTCATCTTTTTCAAAGCATAGTAAATTTAGCATTTGAAAACTATGTCAGTTCTTTCTCTTATTTTTATAAACATACTAGAGGCTCGGTGCATGAAATTCATGCACAAGTAGGGTCCCTAGGCCTGGCCAGCAATCGGGGCTGATTGGGGCCTTCTGGCTGCCAGCCGGGGCCTTCATTTCGTGCCACCCCTTGGTGGTCAACGCACATTATAGAGAGTGGTAGAACTCCCAGTCAGTCAAACTCCCGAGTGGACAATTTGCATATTAGCCTTTTATTATATAGGATAGGAGAAGTGATGCTCTTAGCATTGTAACAAATTAGGCTTTACCTTCAGCCAAAATCTAATGCATGTGAAAGAAGTTTGCTGGTCTTTTTGGCCATCGATGCTTAATTATGCATTTCATTTTAAGTAAAGGTTGTACTTGAAAAGGTTCATTAGTAACAATTAGTCTTCTCTCTTTTCTAATTTATATGCACCTGTTTCTCATTACAGTGGCACTATGTCAGCCTTAGAAAATTCATCTTAAACTCTTTAAAATAACTGGGGTATTTCTGTCTACCCAAGGATATACATCTCCCTGTATACAAATGTCTGTGTATGCCCCCCGCCCTCCCCCCCACACACAAAAGTTATATGTTGAAGCCCCAATCCCCAATGTAATGGCATGAGAAGGTGAGGTCTTTGGGAGGTAATTAGGTGTAGATGAGGCCGTGAGGGTGGTGCCCCTTTCATGGGCTCAGTGCCCTCATACAAAGAGGAAAAGGCCAGAGACCTCTCTCTCTCCACCATGTAAGGACACAGTAAGAAGACAGCCATCTGCAAAGGAGGAAGTGTACCCACACCAGGAACCGAATATGTTGGTACCTTGATCTTGGACTTTCCAGCCTCCAAAAAGTTGAGAAATAAACGTTTGTTATTTAAGCTACCCAGTCTATGGTGTTGTGTTAGAGTAACCCAAACTGACTGAAACCGGCCCTCAGAACATAAACCAAAGCCACATCAACTAGCATTGGAAAGTCTTCTGCCAGAACATGTGACTATTCCTATTGCAAAGGCATGGTCATAAACTAATTATCTATCCTAATGGCAGAGTTCTGAGCTAAAAGCACAGAATTCTATATTACCTATTGGGGCAAGTGGGGAGAAAGGTTTACTTATAGCAATCTGTTTTATAATGCTAATGTGGAATTTTAAATATGTATTATAAATCATTCTGACTAGTCAACGAATAAATTCCTATTTTAGTAATTTTCAGAATTTTAATATGAACTAACCCTAACAAGAATTTTTAATGGTGTTTAAACAAGATCATTTCATTGTTTTTAGGTTATGATTACATAACATATAGCATCATAAGTCATCAACATGAATGCCATTTTTTTTAATCAAATTAATCCCTTATTCGTATAGAAAAGGAAATTTTTCCCCAAGATAAGGCATGGGGGAAATATTTTCTCATCGTAACATTCTCACTCTTCCCTGGGGGCATTTTCGTTTTGCAACACCCTTCTTTATTCCTCCCCGACCAACTATAAAATCCCACCTGACCTCCATGACCTTCCACCCAGCCTGGCCAGCCCCAAACAGCTCCTGGCTCTCCTCTCTCACATCAAAACTTAGTCATCCTTTTAACTATCACCTTTGACATCGATATTCTGGCAAGAACTTGATGAACAATTTATTAATTTATTATATATATGGGCTGTCAGTAAATTCATGCCAAGTACATTTAATGATTTTCACAAGTATCATCTGCAGCCGCTATAAAATGAGGACTTTATCCTAATGCTGAGAATGGAAGTGATGGTGTGTGTGTGTGTGTGTGTGTGTGTGGTGGTGGTGGTGTGTGTGTGTGTGTGTGTGGTGGTGGTGGTGGTGGGTGTGTGGTGGTGTGTGTGTGTGTGTGTGGTGGTGGTGGTGTGTGGTGGTGGTGGTGTGTGTGTGTGTGTGGTGGTGGTGGTGGTGGTGGTGGTGGTGTGTGTGTGTGTGTGTGGTGGTGGTGGTGGTGTGTGTGTGTGTGTGGTGGTGGTGGTGTGTGTGTGTGTGTGTGGTGGTGTGTGTGTGTGTGTGGTGGTGGTGTGTGTGTGTGGTGGTGTGTGTGTGTGTGTGTGTGTGATGGTGGTGGTGGTGTGTGTGTGTGTGTGTGTGGTGGTGGTGGTGGTGGTGTGTGTGTGTGTGTGTGTGTGTGTGTGTGTGTGTGTGTGTGGGTGTGTGTGTGGTGGAGTGTGTGTGTGTGTGGTGGTGTGTGTGTGTGTGTGTGTGGTGGTGTGTGTGTGTGTGTGTGTGGTGGTGTGTGTGTGTGTGTGGTGATGGTGTGTGTGTGTGTGTGGTGGTGGTGGTGGTGGGTGTGTGTGTGTGTGTGTGTGTGTGTGTGGTGGTGGGTGTGTGTGTGTGTGTGTGTGTGGTGGTGTGTGTGTGTGTGTGTGGTGGGGAGTGGGGAGGCGGGGAATACTAAACAAAGCACCAAAAGACCTAGTTTCACAGCTCTGGGTATCTCAATCTTTCTGATACTCAATTTAGCAATTGCAAAATATATATCATAACGACCCCATTTGGTGTGAGGATTATACAAAAAGAGATAAGTAAAAGTACTTTGAAGCTTTTTGCATGCATAGGAGTATTACATTTGTATGTGTAAACGTGATATATATATATATATATATATATATATATATATATATATATATATATATACAAAAATAGTATTATTTGCCCAATAATGTGGAGCCCAGGGACCTCTCAGGTCCTTTCTCTACAAATGTCAAACAAATGAATGACAGCGACAATATTAGATGAGAAGGGGAAGAGGAATGACCTTTCAACAGAAGAGGACGGCTGGATACCTTGGAGACTGGCACTGAGGTGCCAGAGAAATGCCTTTTGGAAAAACGGTCACCATTTCCCACCTTTAGCCTCCCGGGTCCCATATAGCTGCCTTGGGCACAGTGGGAGAGCACAGGATGAAAGCGTCCCTGCAGGTGGTCTCAGCCTATCATGATTATGTGACAGGAAGATGGGAACTCTATGCATTTTTCCCCCCCGCTGTTCTTTCTTATAATTTTAATGCGCTGATCAGAAGCAACTTAAAGCTGTGTGCTGAGGGTTTCATTTCATAGGAAGTAAAAAAAAAATTGATGGATGGATGTGTATCTATAAAAAGATCAGCAGCAAAATGAGACTGTCTTAAGTCGACCCATTTAAGACTCGCCTATCACATGGCCTCCCACCCTATGAAGTTATAGCTTGGTTGGGAGCAGCCGGAGAGCGTGTAGATGTGCTGAGGAAACGAGTTCAGGCTGCTGTGTAATGTCCTCGGAAGGCTGCTGAGGCAGGGATGTCACTGATTGCATTTTCTGAGTGACATTTTTGATCATCCCACCTTCTCGGGAAAGAGGATTTTCTGAAAATCGAAAGGGTGTAAGGGTGTTGAGAAGTCATCCACGTGGCGATGTGTGTGCCCGGAAGACCACTTTCTGTTTCTGTGGGAGGAGCAGGAAGAGATGTTCTTGCTGTTGTGTTTCCCAGAAGCCACGCTGCGTCTGAGCGGTTAGGTAGGATGCGCCTTGCACACAATGTTTCCTGACAGGGCCAGTGGAGTGAACAGAAATCCATGCCAACAAGACAGAAATGTCACTGGCTCCCTTTCCTTGTAATATTTCCGGAGAGTCTAACCTAAATGCGCTGACGGGAACAACCAGTAAAGACGTCCTCGGTGAGGAGAAGAAGGAACAACGGGCTGACAGCCCAGGAACCCCCGCAGGAGACAGAGAAGGTGAGCTGTGTTCAGACTGGAAGATGATCAGAGACAGAGAACCAACAGAGGGGCCACAGGGACACAGCGGCTGCATCACCCGTGTTGTGATCACCACTCCTTCCTGTAGGAAGAGAGACGAAACCCCCGGCTCTGGGCTGCTCAGTGAGCAGAATTCTCGCACTGGAATAGAATTCTCCAGGGGTGGGGAACGTCTGGCCCGGGGCCGTGTAAGGCCCGCAAAATCATTTGGTCTGGCCCTGCCAAGGCATTAGGGCTGAGTTAATTAAATGTTGGACCAAATACAGCAGGTTCGTCTTTAAGTTGATAATTTTGGATGGCCCACCAATGACCTTATAAAGGTCCAAATGGCCCTTGGCAGGAAGAAGGTTCCCCAACCCCGGAAGGAATGGCACTGGCCTTTTGGAAAGACAGCTACTGCTCATGTCCTGAGAGCCAGGAGATCTCATGGGGAAGCCGATGAGCTGACAATCGAGTAACTGCATAGAACACAGAAGACTAAAAGGCCCTGCTCACCCACCTACGAAAGACGAGTTGGTCTCCCTCTCCTCCTTCAACCTCCAATGCTTCGCTGTTTGAAAATCATTATAACAAGGTTTGTTTGTTTTTTCAAACTATTTATAGTTCCTGAATATGTTTCTCAATAACCCAATGCTCCTGAACATTAGGTAAATGTTAGAGTAGCTTCAAACATTTGATTTGGCACTAAGTTTATTTCTATATGATCAGGCTTCGTATTTTGTTGATCACATGATAAGTTCTTAGCCCACAACATTTAAACATGAAATGGGAGTTCGCCATGCAACTATTTCTAAATCTAAACCTCACTGACATCCATGTTGCAGATTTTACGCCTTCCCCCTGCATCCCTACTGCTTAACAGTTGGTCAGTCTGGATAAGATAGACCCGTGGTCGGCAAACCATGGCTCGTGAGCCATATGCGGCTCTTTGGCCCCTTGAGTGTGGCTCTTCCACAAAATACCACGGCCTGGGCGAGTTTATTTTGAAGAAGTGGCATTAAAAGAAGTTTAAGTTTAAAAAATTTGGCTCTCAAAAGAAATTCCAATCATTGTACTGTTTATATTTGGCTCTGTTGATGAATGAATTTGCCGACCACTGAGATAGACAATGTTGAGGGGACCTGGTGCTGGAGACAAAAGAAAGACGTAGAATATTTTCTCACAATATTAAGTAGCATACTTTGTGTCTAGCTTGGCTGGTGTGGCTCAGTGGTTGAGCATCAACCTATGAAGGAGGTCTCATTTTGATTCCCATTTGGGGCACAAGCCCAGGTTTCAGGCTCAATCCCCAGTAGGGGGCGTGCAGGAGACAGCCAATCAATTATTCTCTCTCATCATTGATGTTTCTTTCTCTCTCCCTCTCCCTTACTCTTTGAAATCAATAAAAATTTATTTTAAAAAGGATTTATTGAGCTCCTACTTAATGCCACTTGTGCTCAAACACTGTAGAAGATGTAAAGAACAGAATCTTCAGGTTTACATAGCTTAAGAAGAAATGCAGATGCATGTCAGAGCAAGGCTGTATGTGGTGAAAGAGAAGGCATGGGAGGCTGAATTCGAGCTGAAGACCTAGAAGAAGCTATACCTGAGGCCCACCTCCTCTGAGATCTGGGGCTAAAAATCACTCACGGTTTCCCATGTTCTTACAATGAAGCCAGAAACAAATGCTTCTATAAATTGCTTCTTTCTCAGAACTACTGTTAATACTATTGTCCCTGAGCTTATACTTTTTATATTGCTACTAGAAGCCTGGTGCATGGATTTGTGCACCAGTGAGGTCCCTCGGCCCAGCCTGTGGGGATCGGGCTGAAACCAGCTCTCCACCATCCACCAAGGGGTCCCGGATTGTGAGAGGGTGGTTCTTAGGTGACGCACCCAGAATCGGGTTCCCTCCTCTCTGGTTCCGAATGTGTCACCTGAGAACTGCAGCTGCCAAGTCACCGCAGCTCAGCAGCTCCTGCATTGAGCATCTGCCCCCTGGTGGTCAGTGTGCATCTTAGCTACCGGTCAGATGGTCAAATGGTCAGACAGTTGCTTAGGCTTTTATATATATAGATTTATCTTCCTGCAGTATCCCAACTGTTCTATAAGACTTTCTTTGAATCTTCCAAAACCCAGTGAATTACTGTTGACTAAGAGGGAAAATATTTTTTTAACAGATTAGAGTGCTTTTCTTTTGCTAACTTCATTGTGTGGGAACTTTGCCCAAGGGAGAATTGAAATGTTTACTGCAGAAATACAGAATCTATACACTCTTGTTTGAAAGTGAATGTTCACATAATGATAGTTTTGTCAAATTACATTTTCAAAGATAAAATGAATAAAATCAAGGGCAGATACAATTCTGAAACAACAACAAAACCAACTATAAATGGTAATGACTAGGAAATAATTAAAAAGCAGAATAATCTATTAATCACGAATCACTAAATAAATGGAAGTTCTAGAATATTTTTAGAACTGCAAGCAACTCACAAGGTTATTTATTTCATCTACATATAGATAAATCTATAATTAAAAGTTATCCAAGATAAATAATTATCAGTTGTTGTTCTAAAAATACTTGGAAGATTCCATGACCATCAGTTCCAAGGCTCAATATTTATTAATTTCATTCTAGAATGTCTTTCTTCCCTTTGCTCAAATTCTCTCATGATGCTATTTCTTCTGGTTTACATTCTAATGAAATTGCAAATCATCTTTCAAATCTATAGCAGTGTTGATCAAACTTCAGTCCAACCAGCATTTTGACTTAAATGAAATAGAATATATCAGAGTGCACTCAGGTAAAGTAAAAGGAATAATTAACTCATGAAACTTGTTTCAGTTATCCATATGTATGTATGGATATTCATTTATCTATACCTATGTCTATCAGGACAAAAACCATATTTCTTACTAAGTATAATGGTAAAAATAATTTTTTAAACATAAATGTCTATTAGGACATCAAAAATTTGTCCTTGTACAATTTTTATTCCTTCTATAGTGGAAGAATATTTTCTAACTATGTTTCCCTTCTTTTGGACTCACAAAATTTTTGTTGTTGTTCACACAATTATACTCCTTATTGATGGCCCAATTTTGCTGTGGTAAAACTCATAAAATATTTTTACAGACTATTTTTTTACTTCATATCATAACCCTAGACTTGTGATCCTTGGAAAATGAGACATATTTAAAACTTTGATGTATGATGTTTAGGTGACTACTACTTAGCCTTCATGTCAATGAAAATAATTCACAATGTAAGTGTCTACAAAGTTAAATTGTTATTAGAATTGATGATGTAGTTAGGAAGTGGTTTTGCGTGTGGTGCTATTGAAGCATCAATTATGTTTCATAAATATTATTCCTTTGACATGTAATACAAAAAGGCATTTAAGAAAGACTTTTTCTACACTAACTTGGCTTTATTTCCCATTCCTAGAGGCACAAATAACAAATCTTTGGATTGATTATAAAAAACAATAATATTATTCTTTTCTAAATAAAAACAGAACAGATGAAAAGAAATGTGATTTTATAAAATCCAAAAATTTTCCTTGATATTTTCTCTTTTCCTTTTAAATCAACTTTATTCAAGTATAATATATAGAAAATAAGATGTAGATTTTTAAATGTACAATCTGATGTTTTGACAATGTATATTCCCATGTAAACATAACTCTTTCTAGTCAGTCTTTCCTCAACCATAATGTATGAACCAATATTGTTGTTGAAATTCATTTATATTGTTCTATGTAGTTTGTTTCAATAATTTTAAATCTTGATGCCATCAATGATCGAATTTCATTGATTTTTCAGATTTTTTTGCTCAAATTTGTCACAGAATTTTATAACAACCAATTCTCACATGATTAGACAAGAAACTACCTTATACTTAACCAGTAAGTCACCAATTTTGGATCCTCTTCTTCTGACTTTGGTGAAGAGAAAACATCTGGTTACCACCTTCTGTCTAATAACGTCTTACACCTGAAGTTGGTAATTAAGCTTCCCCTGAAGGCCTAATAACCATGGTTCTTGAAACTCCCTTTATAAACTCCCAACCCTTTAATCAGTTACTTCACATGGATTCTTGCCAAGCTCTCTCCATTTTTTTTTTTTTTTTATGTCTCTTAAAACTGTGAGATCCACACTGGGCACATCCCATCATTTAGTATTAAAATTTCTCTATCATCATAACACTCCGTCTTGTGGGCAGTGGTCGGGGAGTCAGGAGATTTAATATCTGCTCCCTCTTTCCAGCTTACTAGCTGTCTTGAGCTGGATAAGTCCTCTAATTTATCTGCATCCCAGTTTGCTTGTACATAAATAATAGGAACTAAACTAGAAGACTGTTATAGTCTCAAGCTGCTATGATTTTATGACTTCCTATAATAAAGCAATAATTTTTCATGGATATCTTTGTATAGTAACTTTTTTGCATTCTTCTTCTCAAATTTGTTTTTTTCTTCACAAAGCAATTTATCCTTCATGTATCCCCAGGGAATTCATTATATTTATTTTTTCAACTTGTCAATGTCATTCAGAATTCTAATTTTCTACAAGGTGAGCAGTTCACTTAAAATATCAGTCCTTCGTTGTCAACATGCAGTATGCATCTAGGACAAATATCTCAGAATATTTTTGCGTATATTGAATTCATTTCAGGGGTTTATAGAAGACAAACAAGCATGCTTACTCCTAGGCTCGTAAAAAAAATTTTTTTACTGCAGTAAAGAATAGGCCAAAAGGTGAGATTAACCAACCCTCACTGTCCCCCTTTCATTTCCTCCTCTTCCAATAACATGTACGTAACAACCTCATTTACTGTGCTAAGTGCTATGGCAAGAAAACATAACAGATGTATTTCTTGTCCTTGACGAACTCAGGTCCTAAAATAGGTATCATTTAATTGAGAAAAAGGGTAAAATAGACTCAAAATATACAAGGAATAAGTGACTCTTTAAAAGTGTATGTACTTTTTCCAATATGTGTTAGTTGAAATCTGATAGCAAAAGGTTCTGCATCATCAAGTCTGACCTCATGACTTGAGTCACAGCTTTCACCTTGCTCGCTTCCGTATGACTTTTAGGAAGGTTGTTGTCTGGAAACAGGTACTGTCTTTATTCTTTTACCACTACTGTTGTTGTACATGCATCTCATTCCTGTGCCTTCCTTTCCCTCCCCCCACTCCCACCCTCCCCACACACTTACTACCCCACTTTGCATATAGATGACCCAGCGTGGGTGCTTCATGTAGAGTCAACCCTATACTCTCCTTCAAACCTGGGCTCCCAAAATTAGACTCAACTGTTTTCTTAACATTACTCTCCGACTCTTTCTTCCTGATAAAGAACTTACAGGGTTCCTAAGAAATACTAATTAGAAATCAAGTGTTTTCCCATAAAGAAACTCAATACCAAGAAAGCAATCCATTTGAAAAAGGACCTGAATAGACACTTCTCCCAAGAGGACACACAGATGGCCAATCGATGTATGAAAACATGGTCGATGTCACTAATCGCCAGAGGAATGCAAACTGTTATAAAACCACATGAGAGGTCACCTCACACCTGTCAGACCGACTATCATCAATAAATCGACAAGCAAGTGCTGGTGAGAATGTGGAGAAAAGGGAACCCTCGTGCACTGCTGGTGCGAATGCAGACTGGTGCAGCCACGTGGAAAACAGTATGTAGTTCCCTCAAAAAATAAAAAAGGGCCGAAACCGGTTTGGCTCAGTGGATAGAGCGTCAGTCTGCGGACTGGAAGGTCCCAGGTTCGATTCCAGTCAAGGGCATGTACATTGGTTGTGGGCACATCCCCTGGTGGGGGGTGTGCAGGAGGCAGCTGGTCGATGTCTCTCTCTCATCTATGTTTCTAGCTTTCTATCCCTCTCCCTTCCTCTCTGTGAAAATTCAATAAAATATATTTAAAAAAATAATAATAAAATAAAATAAAAAAGGGACTGCCTTAAGACTCCAGGATTCCATTTTTGGGAATATATCAGAAGAAACTGAAACCCCAATTCAAAAGAATATACAGGGGTAGGCAAAGTAGATACATAGCTGTGCGTATACAATACACAGAGTTTACTCTTGTATTATTATTAATGTATTGTTATATTATTTTTATTTTTTGTATTATTATTATTGATATTATTTTGCATCCTTACATATGATGTATCTCTTAGACAATGATGGTCAGTAATTTAACCTACTTTTGCCCACCCCTCTATGCACCCCTCTGTTCATGCAGCATTATTACAACAGCCAAGATTTGTAAGCAATCAAGTGCCCACCACTAACTCGCTCTTGATGAAACATATAAACACCCACAGCCTTCATTCCTTTGTAAAATGTGGCTAATAGTGCTCCCCTGCAGAGAGAATGTAAAAAAACAACAATAAAAATCATTGGAGAGTTACCAATCAAAAATACTCCCAGTAATAACAACTCTCCTGACTTTTGAAGTGTTATTCAGCTTTTCTATGGATTTCACATGCCAGTTTCTATTCCAGCAGAATGCAGCTGTCCAGTAAGAAGTCTAAAAGAACATCTCCCTTTGTCCACTGAAGCATGCCACTTAGGTCTAATGCGTTCTAGTAATTGTCATAACATAAAATAAGATCTGTGCCCTTCTTTTCTTTTTCCAAAAATAATGATATACGAGCGCATGGCTGGTAATGAGAGTGACAATCAATAAAAGCATGATCATGGGGAGATGCTGAACCAGGTGAGCCACAATATTTGATATAAACCAAATCACTTAAAATGTATTTTAGAGAAACAGATGCATGTACATTGCTATCTAGGTGCTCTTACGCATTACTGTGTATAGAGTATGGTGTAAGCTTGCTGCTCATTTGGTTATGGCTCAGTGGGTACGTGTGTTGATGAACCAGGTTGAGTCTAAACCGTTTCTTTAAGACGTGCGATGCTCTCAGGCAAGGTCAACGGGTCCTCTCTGTGGGGGCTCCAAGGCAGAAAACAGTGGCCCTAGGTGTGAACTCTGGTGACAGAGTGGCTAACAGTGGAAGGCTTGATGGGACTTGCATATTCAGTAAAAATAAAATTCCGAGCAGTTGTGTTCACAGCCTCTTTAATTTTTGCTTTGAGTTTTAAAAATGCTTCTAAAGGAGGTGACTGTTTTATTGATTAGCCAACCCAACAATTTGTTACAATGTATAAATAATAGCTAGGTGTTTCAGCAAATTCTGGTTGTAACAGTGGCGGGAGTCGACATTATCTGGTAAATTACTGTAGTAATTCTTTACTACACATTTTTCATATTCCAATTAACTTTTTTCCTCCACTAAGTGCTAAGCAATAAAGTAACTGCAGTCAGATCTCATTTCCTCGTGTCTGAACATTGCTATTTCACAGAGAACAATCCTTTTTGGATACGTAAACTGTCAGCAAAATAATTTCATTTGCCTTTTCATTGATGTTTAAGCCTCTGTAATACCATCCTTAACAAATGCCCTTTCATGATTAGCCAAGGAAATGTCTTCCAATAATTAGCAGTTTTCCGACACCAAGTAGAACACCTTTGTCCTAGAGGAGCAGAGGGTGGATGAACTATTTTTTCTTTAAGTGTTTATTGTTGATTTTTTAGAGAGAAGGGAAGGGACAGGGAGAGACAGAGAGAGATAGAGATAGAAACATCAACCGGCTGCCTCCTGCACGCCCCCTACTGGGGATCGAGCCTGCAGCCTGCAACCCAGGCGTGTGCCCTGACCGGGAATTGAACCGTGACCTCCTGGTTCATGGGCTGATGCTCAACCACGGAGCTGCTCTGGGTGGGCATGGTGGACGAACTGTGAGGAGGCCCACCCAAAGACAATTCTGGTCAAATTCCCCAATGGTCGCAGAGGATGAATATCCGGCGCCATTTAATGACGCCTCTCTGGGGAGGAGAAGGAAATGCCCTTTAGCACCATCACTTTGTAAAAGGCGAGGTGGGTTCAGCATTCTTCCTTCCTGTATGTAAATTGGGGACATCTGTGGGAACAAATGCCTACGCAGGCCTTGCAAACAAAACTAGAAAGATTCCAGTTTAAAATCTCTTTTGCAGACATTGTGGAAGATGACAAATAAAGTGCGGCCACTGTGGAGAACAGTATGGAGTTTCCTCAAAAAACTAAAAATGGAACTCCCATTTGACCCAGTGATCCCACTTCTAGGAATATATCCCAAGAAACTAGAAACACCAATCAGAAAGGACATATGCACCACTATGTTCATAGCAGCACAATTCACCATAGCTAAGATTTGGAAACAGCCTAAGTGCCCATCAGCAGATGACTGGATTAAAAACCTGTGGTACATCTACATAATGGAATACTACGCTGCGGTAAAAAAAGAAGGAATTCTTACCATTTGCAACAGCATGGATGGAATTGGAGAGCATTATGCTAAGTGAAATAAGCCAGTCAGAGAAAGATAAATATCACATGATCTCATTCATTTGTGGAATATAATGAACAACATAAAGTGAGGAACAAAAACAGATCCAGAGACAAAAAAAGCATCGATCAGACCGTCAAACCTCAGAGGGAAGGTAGGGGAGGGTGGGGGTAAGGGTGAGAGATCAACCAAAGGACTTGTATGCATGCATATGAGCCTAACCAATGGACACAGACAACAGCGGGGTGAGTGTATAAGGGGGGAAGGGGAGCAATGGGAGGATAAGGACACATATGTAATACCTTAATCAATAAAGAAATTTTTAAAAAGTAAGTTGATTCAGTTCTTATTAGTATATATCTAGTGACATATGATCTCGCTCATCTAGGGGAAATGATGAACAACATAGACTGAGGAACAAGAACAGAACCAGAAGCAAGGGGGCATCGATCGGACTATCGGGCCTCAGAGGGAGGATAGGGGAGGGTAGGGGGAGGGTGGGGGGAGGGGGAGAGTTCAACCAAAGGACCTGTATGCATGCATATAAGCCTATCCAACGGTTAAGTTCAACAGGGGATTGGGGCATGCGTGGGGAGAGGGGTGGGATGGGAATGGGGGGATGAGGACAAATATGTGACAACTTAATCAATAAAGAAATTTAAAAAAAAATAAATAAATAAAGTAAAATTTACATGCAAAAAAAAAAAAAAAAGTAAGTTGATATTTACAGTCATTATAGAAGACAATCAAGTTCGCCCATGGTTCATCTATTAAGACAATGATCTTAATAGATAACGTTCTTAATGGCCCCATGCATAAAACTCACCTATGTAGACAAAAGCAGGCTACTGTAATGCTTTTAATAAAGAGGTGGATGGTGTGACTGTCTGCTCAGGTCAACGTCTCCACCATGATACAGATCAGAAAGTAATTTAAAAAGGATGAATTCTACTCCCCCAATGCTTTCTGCTAAAGCAGTTATGGTTGCTAGTCCAGGTTATGTCTAAAAACATACATGTTGAGTTCATGCAAGTAATAATTAAGATATTTCAGTTTGTTTGGCTCATAACAATTTTTTTTTTTGCCATCACAATCTCAGACTAAATTCCCTAATTATACCAAGTAAATGTAAACTAGATGAGTGCAAATAGTGGAGGAAAGTAGGCACTGTAGCATTTTACATAGTTTGTGTTTTTTTCCTCCTCTCAAGTGTTCATTCTTTTCAATGTGCTTATCACACTTTAAGATCAGAAAATGTATACATTGCATAATAATCCCACAGAAGAATCAGACATCAGCATATAGTCTCTTGGTCTTTCTGGTTGAAGACAAAACATATTTTTGAATTACTCCACAATTGCCAGTTTTGACTATCTCCTAAGTAAGTCCATTCTGATTCTATTCATCATACAGTGTAAGACAGTGTCCTGATTTGGGGCATTTAGCAGATCTCGTTGAGGGCTCCCTTAACCTCTGCCAGAGAAGTTACTTGAACAACATTTTAGGAGAAAGTTTCCACATATGAAAAATAGCAAGTTATGAACTTTATTTAGTATGTTCTATTTGGAAATGTCATGCCAATTGTATATTTTTACATTTTTGTGTCGAAAGGAAAGAGGCTATACTGCATTTCAGTTTAATTTAAATCACAGTGATTATAAAGCATTAGTATTTTATTTAATACATTGAAGAAAACTCTTTTATGGCAAGAACTAAAACTGACTTATAAAGAGTAGGCAAAAGTTGTTGTTTTTTTCAGATTAGATACCAATATTCTTTGCTGCAATGAAAGAATAGCATATCACCATTGACATATTAGCAGGGTGAGGTGATATTGAACCAAAGAAAAGCCTGAGGTTGTTTTGAGAATTTTATTGGGTCTGTTAGACTGGAAAGCTGCTGACAAGAGATCATGTGAATTATTCTATGACTTCCCAGCAAATTAGATTAGCACTGCCTCACCCCAAGCAGCTGTCCTGTCAAGTCAACATTTAAAAAAAGTAATTGTCCATGTGATATATGTAAAATTCAAAATGGTACTCACTATATTCATTGAAATGCATTCAATAATTTTGCTGAATAGAGATAGTATTGTAAAAACCTGGATTATTTTTTCTATATGTTCTTTTTGTCTTTAAACTCATTTTCCCTTCATCTCTAATCTCTGTAATTTGAGAATGAGGGTAAAATTGTTGCTATAATATTTTATGTGTTTCATTGGGGTTTACAGGTGCAGAGTCTAACTCATCAAAGCATTTTTATGTAGGTCTGATTAGCTAGCTCCCTTGCAAACATCTTTTGGAAGGCACAGCACAAACTCTTCATGCAATTGGAAGCAAAGATTGGATGATTGGATGGATGGATGGATGGATGGATGGATGGATACAGAGAAAGGCGAGGCAGTATCCTCCACTATGTATTATTGAATTTCAGAATTAAAATGAAAACAGGTTTTTATGGTTACCATTTATTTTTGCTTCATGTCAGTTTCTACCTGGATTACATTTGTATTAATAATAATCATACAGATAAAAACTTTAAATTTTTAAAATATATATTTTTATTGATTTCAGAGAGGAAGGGAAAGGGAGAAAGATAGAAACATCAATGATGAGAGAGAATCATTGATCGGCTGCATGCTCCACACTGGGGATCGAGCCCACACACGACATGTGCCCTGACTGGGAACTGAACTGTGACCTCCTGGTTCAAAGGTCTATGCTAAACCACTAAGTCACACTAACCGGGTCAGATAAAAACTTTAAAAATAAAATTAGATGCTATGGAGGAGGTGGGATAATGTAAGCAATGAATTCTGTCCTTGCAAAGCTAATAGTTTAATATAGGAGCTAAGATATGTAAATAACCATGAACAGAGAGATGATAAGTGATTAATGTCAGTGGTCTTGATCCAGCATCTAGAAGGGTTCAGGAATCTGGAGAAGGTGCTGTGTGTAAATGATTAAGGAGTCCAGAGATGAAACATAATTTTGGAAGGCATTTGGGGGCCAGAGGAGCTTGGCTTAAGAAACCAAGTTCTCCCTTGTCTCAGAACCCCTTGCTTTTTATTAACACAAATTTTCCTAAGGCAATGCGGAGATATACACATCAAAGACCAGGGTTCAGTATACAGAATCCATTGTCAGATTGGAGGAATTGCCTTCGCTGTTCAGGTGTTTGGCCAGCAGGAGGCAATAGTATGTAGATGAAATGCTCTTCGCTGTCTGGCAGCAAGCAATCATTTATGCAGCCCTTTCAGGTTTGGGGAAATGTCCTCAGCCATTTCCAGATGATTCAGCCCTGCTGACATGCTGGAATTGGCTTCTGGCAGGTGATGAGAAAGAAACCTCTGAGATAATTTCGTGAAGAGGAAAATGGCCTCAGAGGAGACCTGTGAGGAGTGTGGCAGGTGAGCTGGGGGACTGCGTCTGGTAGAAATCACCAGAAAATGAGGAAAGCAGGGAAGTTCCTAGTGCACACAATTCCTGCTAATGGGGGAGTGATCATAGAGGGAACCCATCGGGCCGGGGAGCTGCAGCAGCTGCTAGAACAAGAGGGCGGCCTGGAGGCTGCGGTCTGCTCTGAGCTGAGCTGTCTTAGGTCAGCACATGTCCAGCTCGCCCACATTCACCTTTTCCCAGGTCAACGACCAGCTCTGGGAAGGTTGTGAAGGTTGAAGGTGGCGGAGGGGCTCCTTGCCATTTGTTCCTCCTTTTGCTGCAGCACTTTTAACGAGCAGAATTACACTTGGGAAGGTTCACTTTCTAACAATGTTCATCTCACATCGAGGACCAAACTCCAAGGCCGCGTGTGAGGATGAGGCCTGCATTAGGAGCAGGGAGAGCTGTGCAGAGGAGAAGGAAGAGGTTTCTCAGAGGAGGCCCAGCGGGCGGACAGCGGGACTGCAGGTCATCAGGGATTGTTGCCGAAGGACTGATGTCAACCTGAGGTCCGGGCAGGTGCCACGAGGTAACTGCTTGTGGGAAATTCACTCGGGTAAACTGAGAACTGCTCGTTGCCCAGATCTTAAACAACCCCCTGTTTCCATATGGTGTTTGTTTCTGGGCAGCCTTCTTACAACTCACCAGCAGCTGTGTGTTTTAGATTATTCACTCGCTGAACAGTGGGTAAGTAAGAACCGTTTAGGAAATGGAGCTGAATTTGGGGTAGGCTGCTGCCAAGGGGTAGGCCAGGGGGTGAGCAGCATTCCTGAGCCTTTAAGTCATTAGCAAGAGCGCTGTGGTCACCATCGGCGCAATTTCCCTCGTTAATTTTAATTGGGGAAAGGAATCTTCACTCCCTTTTCCTGCACCCACACTTCACTTCACGGCTTCCTTATGTGATGAACGCACCTCTCCAAACTGCAGCTCCTCTCCTCTTGATCTCCTGACAAGCGTCTTACAACAGTCCATCCCAATGTCCCTTACAACAGTCCATCCCAAAGTCTCTTACAACAGTCCATCCCAATGTCCCTTACAACAGCCCATCCCAATGTCTCTTACAACAGTCCATCCCAATGTCCCTTACAACAGTCCATCCCAATGTCTCTTACAACAGCCCATCCAAAAGTCTCTTACAACAGTCCATCCCAATGTCCCTTACAACAGTCCATCCCAATGTCCCTTACAACAGCCCATCCCAATGTCCCTTACAACAGCCCATCCCAATGTCCCTTACAACAGTCCATCCCAAAGTCTCTTACAACAGTCCATCCCAAAGTCTCTTACAACAGTCCATCCCAAAGTCTCTTACAACAGTCCATCCCAATGTCTCTTACAACAGTCCATCCCAATGTCTCTTACAACAGTCCATCCCAATGTCTCTTACAACAGTCCATCCCAATGTCTCTTACAACAGTCCATCCCAATGTCTCTTACAACAGTCCATCCCAACATCCCGCCGCCTCCCAGCCTCATCCCCGCTCCCTCCTGTCCAGCAAATGAGCTCACTCCTCTTTTCTGGAGGAGCCACCAGTCATTGAGCATCAACTGCCTCCTCTCCTCTCAGGTTTGGTTTCTACCAGGATCGTGCCTCTTGCCTAATTGGGTCTCAGAGACCAAACCGCTTCCCTTCCTCTCCAAGAGGCGGCGCTGTGGCGGGCTCCTTGCTTCTCTGAGCGGCCCAACCAGCAAACGCACCGGCAGCCCCGGGAGCTTGTTCAGATGCAGACTCTCGGGCCCACGCTGGGCCTAAGAGCCAAAGTCTGCACTGGGGAGCCGCCCAGGTGGTTTGCACGCACAGGCCCGTCTTATTTTAGGGCCTAGGCCAGTGGTCGGCAAACTCATTAGTCAACAGAGCCAAATATCAACAGCACAACGATTGAAATTTCTTTTGAGAGCCAAAGTTTTTAAACTTAAACTTCTTCTAACGCCACTTCTTCAAAATAGACTCGTCCAGGCCGTGGTATTTTGTGGAAGAGCCACACTCAAGGGGCCAAAGAGCTGCATGTGGCTCACGAGCCGCAGTTTGCTGACCACTGGTCCATCCTACATCCCCCGGGCTGCTTTCCTTCCATTCTTCGCTTTCGTTGTAATATATCACTCCACTACGTCTTCCTCTCTCCTGGCTTCTTACATGCTCACCACTTCTTTTCTTTATTCTTTTTTCTATCTTGTTAAGTCTTTCTCTTCCCATCACTTCCCACTGAGATAATATGTTCTAAGATCCTTCGTATGTTCTTGCCCCACAGTCTCAGCCTCCTTTCGTCATGACTCCTGACACCTTACTTCTACATGCACCCTTGAGAGCGGCCAGGGATCTCCAGGCTCCTGATCAGTCTTCACCTGGTCTTCATGCCTTGCCATCTGTGTCGGAGTTGGCGGTCCTCATCATGGGCTTGACATGCTCTCCTCCGGTTCCCACGACACCAGGCTCTGCCCACGGCTCTGGGGCCTGGTGCTGGCTTTTCCATCCTGTTCTTCCCTGCGGCTGAAGGGCTGGGTGAGGAGAAGACTCAGCTATGAACAGGAGACGAAGAGGATTTGAAGACCAGGGCTTCCTGGACCTTGAGGAGACCTGAGCTGGCGTGCAGTTACTAATGATCTGAGTGTTTGAAAGGCACCAGGAGAGTTCACTACCACAGCAGAGGGGGGAGGGGTGGGCGAGGAGAAGCTAAGGGGAGAAGCAGGAGTTAGAGTGGGGTTGTGCCCTCCACTCTAAAGGCCTGAGGAGAAGAGACAGGACCTCGGTGTCAGAGCTGCCTCTGACAGTGTGCTGGGCGGTGCCGGGTCCCAGAGTGGCAGGTTGCACCCCACATCCAGCCAGAGGAGGCTGGCTCCCTAAATCCCTAAATCCCCGGGTGACACAGGAGCCACAGTTACCTGACCTCAAGGGCCGACCTGGACCTGCATACTGAGAATGGCAGCGTGAGAAATTCCCTGGAAATTAAATCCGCAACCTTGGCACCCCACCCACCCGCCCCCACAACCCACATAACTGAGCAGGCAGCGCAGTAGACTCTCTCTCGCCGCCCTGAGGAAGGGAAGAGGGCGGCAGGTGTAACAGCGCTGGCATAGCCTGGCAATCTGCTCCGAGACCGAGATTAGACTAATTTAAAGGAAACTAAGTCACTGACTATAGACTCAAGTTTGGAGACTGAGATTCATACTTTCGAAATGATTAGACGTAATCATCTTTTCTTATATGTATTTTTTTCAATATAATGCTAAGAATAGACTTTCCCATCTCAAAAAAAATTTTTTCATTATCCTATGATATCTCTAATATGGTAATGATTCCTTTTTATTTTTTTCATTTTAATTTCTTTATTGATTAAGGTGTCACATATTTGTCCTCATGCTACCATTCCCATCCCAAACCCCTCCCCATGCATGCCCCCACCCCCCTGCTGTCCGTGACCACTGGTTAGGCTTATATGCATGCACGCAAGTCCTGGCTTATTTTTGCGTGTTCTGTGTGCAATAGGGACATAATTTTAAAATTGTCTCCAGAATCGTCAGCCAGTTTAGTTATGATCTCGACCACAGAAAAGGCCCAGTGGCCTGAGCTGGCCACATGGGGAATACAGCACCAGTTGCTCCTCTCCCCGCTTCTTTGTAATTTGTCAGTTTAGTCTCTTGCTGGATTCCTTCGAGTTTTATCCACTTTCAGTTTATTCCACCCAGTCACCAACGGGATCTTTCTAGAAGGCCAATCTGCTCCTGCCGTAAGCATGAGAAATACCGGGAGGGCTGTGTGGCCTCAGAGGAGCCTGCTCTGTCGGGCAGGGGGAGGACTCCTGGCAGGAAGATGTGGCAGGAATTTAAATCTCTGAGACTGACGTGTCCTGTCACGGGGGGAAGCGGGGTTCTCGTTTGGCTTCTCTGCCTGGGAAGCTTCAGGCTGAAGCAATGCTGGTCAGGCACGCTGCGGGACAGACTCCTCCACAGACAGACAGTCGGGACAGATCATTTCAAGACCCCACCGTTGTGCTGAGTGTGCGGAGTTCCACAGAACCAGAGCGCAAAGGGCAATAAATTGAGGGGGGAACTTACAAGTGTTAACATTGCAACCTCCTGCTTAAACATACCTACTTTCCTATTAAACACTATTTGTCCTATTAAAGTTCTCCTAAGCGCCATTTCAGTCAATGCTCTTACAACAATGCAGTAAAATTTTCTGGATATCTAATATATTTATTTATAACTATAATTGTTCCTTTTGCTATTGGTTCAGTACTTTATAGCAAAACAATAGTGCTCTGAAAAGTTCATGTATATTCTCTCTCTCTGTTTTGGATATCTAATTAATTATGTAGCCTAAATATGTTGAATTATATTAGCAAGAATTTGATGTTACTATAACTCATTAAAGTGATTTCTTTCTTTTAGTGTGGATAAAAGTTAGTGGATTTTTATATAGCTTTTTGTTTTTAAAAAAAAAAGGAAATAAAACAAGTTTCTTATACTTTTCAGAAATATCCATCAGCTCAGACTGATTATTGTATGAAACGGGGGCCAGGAGCGTAGCATTGCTGGGTGACGGAGTCTCCGATCACCATCTAGTGAAGGGGGAGCGGAGGTTACCGTACCTCAGGCCCAAGGCCCAGAGGGGAGGCGGCGCCTTCTGCTTTGACTCGACGATGATTAAATGTTTCCCTTCAGGAACATGACATTCATTTTCCATCCCAGAAAGAAAATGACTTTCTAACAGTGGTTCCTCAAAGATATATCAACTACATTGGCAAGGTGAGATACTGAGTGCGTTCATATATGAACTAAATAATAAGCTCAACACATATTACATATAGCAGTTCTTGGGAGGCGTGTTTGGGAATAATGGGTAATTGTTTTAGCACCTCAAGGAGTGGAATGTGAATAGTCTGAAAATGTTCATTTGATCTAAAATTATATATAAACTATTTTTTTTTAAATAAAAGCTACACCAGCCCTGGCCTGTGTGGCTCAGTTAGTTGGGCAAAAGGTTGCCAGTTCGATTCCCGGTCAGGACCATTGCAGGGGGCAGCTGATCAATGTTCTGCTCTCACATCTATGTTTCTCTTTCTCTCTCCCTTTCCCTTCCTCTCTCTCTAAAATCAAAACTATTTTTTTAATAAAATAAAGTAAAAGAGACATAAAATAAGGCTAGGCCTACATATGTGAAGATAGAGTAGGGAAAAAAAAAGAGGTAAGAAAATAAAGTTTTAATACTTAGTGTGTACTAGACCTATGTGTATTAATTGAGTACTACCTGGACAATCTAAAAAAGGGGGGAAATAGTATTTTTAATTCTCAAAATTAACCAATTTCATTGAGCATCTATTATGTGTAGGATACCTGAGGGCTTTCATTATTTAGCGACAGTCACATGCGAGCTTCCACTTTCTACTTTCCATTACTTGTCTAGACAGAGACTTCGTTTCTACCCAGACCTAAAGGACACTTCAGTAATTTATTTCTAGGTGCAAAGATTTGTCTTCTAACTTCGCTCCATCCGTCATCAATCAGGCCAGTCCCTAACTAAACAGATGGGCTTGTCACTGAGCTCTGAGGGCCAGCAGGCATTGTTGAGTCAAGAATGAAAATTAATTCCATAGACAATGACCTTCTTCTGGAAATGCTTACACAGCCAAGGACTGAATTCAATCACTCCGGGACCATGTAGGCTACTTGATTTAAGAGAGGCCTTTTCTTCTATTTATCTTTTGCTTGCTTTTGCACAGGAATGCGTAGTGGGGGTTTTTGTCAGAAGACACGCTTCTCTGCCTCTTTCCAAATGATGGGGTTCAGGTCATTTAAAATACAGTTTCTCCATTTGTGAAGGAGGATAGTAAAGCTCATCTCCTCTCCAACTGCAACAATAGTGCCTCTCCCACCACCACACACACACACACACACACACACACACACACACACACACACAGGAAGAACTAGAGGAGCCCAGCGGCATATCTCAGTGGTTGAGCGTCAACCTATGAACCAGGAGGTCATGGTTCGATTCCCGGTCAGGGCACATGCCCAGGTTGCAGGCTCGACCCCAGTGTGGAGTGTGTAAGTGGTGGCCCACCAATGATTCTCTGTCATCACTGATGTTTCTCTCTCTCTCTCCCTCTCCCTTCCTCTCTGAAATCAATAAAAATATTTTTTTACAAAAAGAACCAGAGTAATTTGTAATGCATTTTAAGTGTCACAGACTCAAATACCAGTAGCACTTGCAAGTACCTACCCCGTTTCACTTTGTTAACTGTACTTCGGTGGCCCCAGAATAATAATGAGGAAGTTTTATTATTCCCATTTTTATGTGCAAAGAGGCTGCGATTCAGCAGTGTTATGTGGCTTGGCCAAGGTACATTTCAAGTTAGTGCTGGAAACAAGATTTGAACTGTGCGTTCTGACTTCAAGTTCAGAGCTCCCCTAATTCTTTCACCTCTCCCTTTCAGAGAAATAACATCACAGTGTTCTTTCCAGATTTTTCAGTGTGAGGAAGCGACCCTCTCTTTAACTCCCATGCCCTTCAAACTAGACTTTTCCCCTGTACAGCCCATCATGAAGACACCATAGCCCTATCCCTACAAAGAAATGTGTCATTGCTTCAAGAGACTACAAGTAAAAATAGCCTTTCATCATTTTCCCTGTGATTAAAACGATCCTTATCCCACTAATCAGCCATGAAACCAATTTTAAACATATTTTTTGATGAATAAAAGCCTCCATGCTGTCAATAAAGCCTTCAAAAAAAAAGTTTCTAACTTTAGCTCAATTTCACAATGAAGTTGGGATGTTTTCTCAACCTACAAAAGTAATTAATCCACCACCTGGCTCAGTGCCCCGGATGGATTAAATATAAAACATGAAAATTGCTCTCCGTTCAGGGGCAGTGCGATGAGATCACATGAGAACTGGTAAAGGCTCCCAAGATCAAAGACAGCGCCTTGGCAGCAGGCCAGGGGGTCTGTGAAGGCACCGCTACTCTCACGGTCAGTCAGCCGGCGTTTATGTGAAGCTGTAAATAAGCAAGCTCTGTCCAGAACGCGTCCCAGTCGCTGGTTTTAGAAGCCTCTGGGGAGAGGTGTGTTTCTTCTGGATTTTCGCGTTTCTTGGCGACCAACAGGTTTTTAGAATCAAGTCTTATTGGCATGAAGGGAAGGATATGACTAGATTTTATAAAAAGAAAAAGAAATAAGGAGAAGAAACACTGCAGAGGATGGGTATTAGATTCATTCTGTGACTCCAAAATCCTGAATTTCCTCTTTTAGCCCTTGGGGCAGGATTCGGATTATATTGATATTTGTTTTACTCCTTCCGAGCGCAAAAACAGATGATGTCAGGATAGTTAGGGTGTTGATTCAGGGACATTCACACACAATATATCTGTCAGGAAGCCAGAGTAATAGAGTTGGTGATTAGACTCTGGAGTCAGACTGTCTGGGGTCAGAGATTCATTGTACCACTTACCAACTTCATGATCTCGTGCATTATAAGAAAGGGGGAAAGTGGTATCAACTTATTCAATAAAATATGGTGTCTAATAAACTTATCACAGTGTCCAGCAACTAGTAAATGCTCAGTAAACATTAGTCCCATATTTACCAACTGGAATCATCGTATCTTTGTGGCTCACAGAGGGAACTGAGAGATGAATGGATGGTGGTTCTACCAGGTGAAAACCAACTGGACACGTGACTGTACAGAGTGGGCGTAGTGCCTAGAGGGACATCACCGGAGCTGTACTCAGGGATCTGTCTTTGACCTCTTCCGATCAATATTTTTATCAGTGAATTGGTTGGAAATTCATTACATATAAAGACTATCTGACGTGTGGGGTATAAAATGGCATCTGACATTCTCTGATTCAGCCTTCCTCAGCTTCTCACTAAAATATCCATGAAAAACAAGCAAATTATCAAAAGATCAAAAACTGAAAGTGATAGATAATACATGTATTGTGGGAATCCAAGAGGCATTTGCACTATCAATATGATTTAAGAAGCTTCTACATTCATTTATCACAATCAATAGTAGCCGGAAATATACTCATTTTATCCAATTATTAGTTATTGATTGCGTACCATGTGTTCAGCACCGTTCTAGGTACTTGGAATTTATTAGTGAATAAAACATGGATCCCTGTCCTCATGGGACAGAGGGACAGAGAGTGATCATAATTAATAAATAGAATGAGCATGTATTTTTTGAGCGTTGGCTGGTTGTAAGTGCTATGTAATAAAATGGGGTGACAGGGAATACTGGCAGGGGGTGGGGGTGGCATGTTAAACAGGGGTGGTCAGGGAAGGCCTCACAGAGAAGGTGAAATTGGAACCAAGGCTCAGGATGGCTTGAAGGAAGCAAGAGTGTTGGCTACAGAGACATCTGAAGGACCAATATTTCGGTAGAGAGGAGTTAGAGGAAAGGTTCTGAGGTGAAAGAAAGAAGAAAGCACGATAAATCTTTTTTTTTTTTTCATGTTTGTTCTTAAGTGAGCAGAATAGAAAGTGAACCAGAAGTGTTTTAGGAAAGAAGAATGATATATATATTGATAACAGAGTCAAAGTCACAATTTTAAAAAGCCAAATTGAATCAAATGAAGTTTGATGGGAATAAATGTGAAGTATTGCAATTGTGTTTATTAAAAAATGTACCTTATGCCCTAGCCGGTTTGGCTCAGTGGATATAGCATCGGCCTGCGGACTGAAGGGTCCCAGGTTTGATTCCGGCCAAGGGCATATGCCTGGGTTACAGGCTCAGTCCCCAGTGGGGGGCGTGCAGGAGGCAGCTGATCAATGATTCACTCTCATCACTGATGGTTCTATCTCTCTATCCCTCTCCCTTCCTCTCTAAAATCAATAAAAATATATATTTTTTAAATGTACCTTACTACTATTTAGCAAAGACATGGTTTAACAGCAGGATGTATCAGAGACACTTGGGGGTCAGTTAATGTTTGCTTTTTGTTGTCGTCGTTGTTTTGTTTTGTGTGTTTTTTTATTATTGATTTCTGAGAGGAAAGGAGAAGAAGAGAGAGATAGGAACATCAGTGATGAGAGAGAATCATTGATCAGCTGCCTCCTGCACACCTCCACCCCCCCACTGGGGATTGAGGATGCAACCCAGACATATGCCCTAATCAGGAATCGAAACATGACCTCCTTGATCATAGGTCAACGCTCAACCTCTGAGCCACACCAGCCGGGCAGTTGATGTTTTTATTTAAACCCAGGTTGAGTCAACACTGGGAGAGGCTGCCAAAATAGCTGTGATATTAAAATGCATTGCTGCCATGTAGAATCCCAAACCAGGACATTGATATTTTGGCTCAGTCTACATAGTCGATGAAATCCTGGAGTGTATTGATTAATTCTGTGTTCCCCACTGGAAAGTGTCCCCAGAGGAGTGCAGGCGTGATGTTAGGACTAAGAGTATGACATCTGAGAACCAATTTATGGGACTGAAACCGAGAGCCAAGGACAGAAAGGCCTGGGCTAGGGATAAGAACAGACTTAAATAGTTATGAATAAAGTGCATATATTGTACTTTCCCATAGGGTTCCTTGTTAAATCTTCACAATATCCAGAGGTAATTATTATTATTACCTTTATGGCAACCTCATTTTTAAGCCAAAGACTGAGCCTGAGAGTTTGAAGAGAGGCCAGGTTTGACTCAGGGCCTGGGGCGTGAACACACACACCCCACTGCGCATGCTCCAATCTAAGCAAGCTCAAGGTCTCGGGATGTGCTCGGCTGCCTCCTAAAGTCTCCACTTCAAACACTCCTCTACCCGGACATACTGTGTTCCAAGGCTGTGTTCCAAGTTGTCAGATGACTGTCAGTGAACTAAAGCCCACCTATTTCTTCCTCTTTTTTTTTTTTGTTTCTCTTCTCTTAGCTCTCATGACTCTCAGCAAATTTCCCTCTTTCCTCCACTTTGAACATTTATGAATATCTATTAAGTACCTACCATGTGAATGGCAGGAGAGATAGGGAGAGGGTGTGTAAAGAGATAAAAATGATGCCCAGTGTGGCTCAGTGGTTGAGCGTCGACCTATGAACCAGGAGGTCACGTTTTGATTCCCCGTCAGGGCATATGCCTGAATTTCGAACTCAGTACCCAGTGTAGGGCATGCAGGAGGCAGGCGATCAGTGATTCTCTGTCATCATTGATGTTTCTCTCTCTCTCTCTCTTCCCTCTCCCTTCTTCTCTGAAATCAATGAAAATATTTTTTAAAAGGAATAATAGATCATAGCTGGAAAGTTGGAAATATGTATGCATCATGACTAAGTCATTCCCTTTCTAGGTATATTCTCTAGAAAACTTGCATGGCTGTATAAGAAGACAGGTGGGAAGATATTTCTACAGTGCATGTAGCATTGTTTGTAATCTTGAAAATTGAATAGAACCTAAAGATACATCAGTAGAAACATGGGTAAGCAGAAAGGTAAAATGAATGAACCAAAGCTACAGAGAGGTATCAAGGTCACAAAAAGGAAGACTTGTGGCAAAAACTTACAGAATGATATGTACAACGTGATGCCAACTATAAACATACTTAAACACACAGAGGACTATTGTACATGAATATATATTTCTCTGCCTGCCTCCATTCTTCCCAGAGTTGCTGTTCTCCTTGTCACTTCACTTTCCCTCTGTCCAGATGAATCTGTTTGCTCTTTTCTGGGGACACGGTGAAGTCTGGGAATACTTTTCGCTGGATCTTAAGCTTTATTTTTCTCATGCTCCTTTCCTGTGTATCTTTGCTTAGAAGCCCATCTCCATTGCCTGATATAAAATCCTTACCCATTTTTCAAGATCCGATTTAAACCAATTTTCTCTAAAACACTTTCCTAATGACCCCTAATTGGAATGTAATTCTCCTCTCCCCTATTTCCATAGCACCTTTCTCACCCACTCTTTTGGCCTGCCTTGCAAAACTGTGTGTGCGTGTCTGCCTCCACATGTCTGCCTCTGGAGCCCAGGGGTTTATCTCTGCGTCCCTGTACCCTCCTGAGCACCTAACACAGGGGCAGACCATTGAATGTGCTCAACTAACGTCTGTTCAATCTTGAAACTCTGTTGTCTGAAAACTCTTGATCTCTGGATACCACATTGCCTGGAGCCAATACCATTCTTTCCCCTTCTCAAGAAACGAATCTTTCCCACTCTCTTGAAACTAGTTTGTGATCTGTAACTAGACCTAACTAAACTCTGGATCAATTGCTTGTCCCCTTTCTACCTTGGCAGACTTCTGACTTGAAATACCCATTATCTCATTCCTGTCATAGCCCTCAGTTCCACTATTCTATCGTGTGTGTGTGTGTGTGTGTCTGTGTGTGTGTGTGTGTGTTTCCATTTTCATACCAATTTTACTTATTTTTAATTTTTGGAGCTGTAAACTACTGGTCAGCATGATTGAACTATGCCTAGTGTTTCCAGAGTAATTTCAATGCTAACCTTTTAACATCTACTATCTATAATAATAAAAGCATAATATGCTAATTAGACCAGACATCCTTTCGGACGTCCTTCCTTCCGGACAAAGTCACAGCGGGCGGGGACTGGGAAGGCGGGCATGGGCCGGGGCCAAGGCCCTTGAACGAATTTCATGCACCGGGCCTCTAGTATATAATATTAGCAGATAATATCAGCAAGAATTGATTAACAAGCTGCTTTTAAATGGATCTTCCCAATTAATTGCAGGACTAGAAAGTTAATGGAGTTGGAAGAGAATCATTGGAGGCTCTGGGAGCTTTCTGAATGTCATTCCGAATTAGCAGGTTAGGGAGTTTTCTTTGATAGCACATTTATAATTGAATGCAATTGAATAATAACCAACCCCAAATGAAGCTCCCTTGTGTAAACTGCACAATGTTTCCTCTCTCTCTCTCTCTCTCTCTCTCTCTCTCTCTCTCTCTCTCTCTCTCTCTCTCAGTTTACATCTGTCCTTGCTAAAGCACATCCTTTAGTAATTCTTCCAGAGAAATCTATGGGTGGTAATCAATATAGTCTTTTTCTAAAAAGTGACTTATTTTACCTTTCATTTTGAATGATGCCTCAGCTCCAGCAATTCAAAACATGGCTCACACTTGTCGTTGGCATGTGTTACTGACAGAAGTCTAATATCAGCTTAATTATCATGTCTTTGGAGTATAGTCTTTTCTCCCCATTTAGGTTTCAACGTTGTCTATTTATAAATTGTCATTTTCCCTTTTACTATACTATTTCTAGGAGTAATTATGTTATCAATCCCACTTATTTCACATGTATACCTTTAATTTCTTAAGTTCTTTTCAGCTGTTTCCTGTCTAGCTAAATTTATAACCCTCAGTTTTAATGGTAGAACAAGTTAAGCCCCAATAGTTTTCTACATTTCTAGAAAATTATCAACAATTACTTTTTCAAGTCTTCGTTTTTTAATTTTTCTAGATAACTATTAGACATAAGTTAGAACTTATCCATTTGGTCTCCTTTGCTCTTAACTATACATTCATACTTTTAAGTCTTTGTTTCTTTATTGTGTTCTGGGTAAATTCAGCAGTACAATACTCAAAGTTATTAATTCTCTACTCAAGTTGTGTTGGGCTCAGAGTCTTTATGGGTTTTGTGATTTTTATTTGCAGGCTCATTTATAAAGGCAGTTCTGTGGGTCTATCCACACAATTTTCTGGGGAAACCAGCTCAGGAACTTTGATGATAAGCTTAGAGCTCCTGCCCTGTGACAATAACAAATGCACAGTGTTGCTCAGATCCTTCCTTAAAGCTAATCTGGCCCTCCTGCCTTCCCAAGCATCCAGCTGTTATTAACAACTCTTTCTAGCCTCATTTATAAGAAAGAACTATCAGGCCACTCATTTCCAGTAACACCGCTGGCTCTGGTCCTCTATCTTCAAGGTAGTTTCATTCATGCTTCCTGTAACCAAAAGACACAAGCTCCTGGCACTTCTATACCTTTAGCACCTCTCAGCAGTTTGCAGTTCTGTTTCTGGTCCATGAACACGTGTGTCCTGTCTCGCCTGTTTTTATTTTTAATGTCATCTGTCATCTCTCCATGTGTGTAGCTGGAGTTGGAATAAATGATACCGAAGTCTATTCTGTCCCACTATTGTCTACTTTCTAGCCTTTCTTGAAGCAACTCTGCACCTCTCACCGGAAGCTTTCCCTCTTCCTTTTCCCAGTCTAAGTTGTGGGTGTTCGCTTACGAGATGCGAGTTCCTTTGAATGAGCCCGAGTACGTTCCTCATGAGTATGTTCCTCAGGTGGGAGCAATCACTCTGGCTCGTGTCCACAGACTCTTTAATTCCAGTTAAATTCTTGTGAAATGTGTGTACGCTGTTCACTACTGATAAAGGGAAGCAGCAGCATTTCACACAACTAATTGGGGCTACGTGTCTATTTCAATCTGGTGAGACAACAAAAGAGGGGTGCGTGACCTCTACATCAAAAGACTCTCACACGGCCCAAGATCAAAGCAACGTCGCTTACGTAGAACCTGACACTGAGTCCGAGTAGACACCTGGAAGAGAAGGGTTCTCCTTTATGTTTCATCTGGTGAACTGACCATTCCTAGTACATAAGCGATCTACCTCCTTAGTGGAGACTGCAGAATCTCAGTAGATAGATGATAGATAAATAGACAGACAGGTGATAGATGAATTCACACAAGGATCCTTAAAAAGGGAGAATGAGGATTTGACTCCAAGCTGTATCTCTGTTATAGAAATACTGTTTTTACTCAGATTGTACATTTAGGTGGTAGAGTTTTAAGAAGCCTAGTAAAGCATGGCTACAAGATGCAGCATGGATTATTTTTAAAAAAAAAGTCAGTAATTGGCTGATAACAGTTAAACTGGTAATCTGTAGCAATAATCACCACCCTACTCTTGTGCTTTCAAAAATAAATAAGAATTTAACTACTACTTTTTCAAAATTATTTCTCTAAAATACTTGAATGGATTTATTGGTACAGAAAAGATGAAAAAGAAAGGTGTGAGTGAAAAATGGAGAGGCAGTATTAATAAAAGCTCTGATCCAGAATCGCCCACTGTTGACCTTCAGCATCCCATCGAGTACATCCCATAATTCTCTGCCAACAAAGTAGAAATGCTAATATTTGCCATATATTCAACTGATAAACACTCTTTGAACAACTAGGATTAGGGCACAGTGCAAATACTGCAGAGTGCTATTTTTCACGAACATTTTCCAAAGCCTTCTAAAAATTGTAATCCCCTGGAAAATAAAGGCTTAATTACCTGAAAAAACATCAACGCCTGACTAAATTAAGATTTCACACCCTGTGGGAGAATTCACATAGAGCTGTCCCACAGATTTACAGAAGGAATAAATTGGACTTATAAACTTGGAGCTAAAGCTTCACTCCAGTCTACAGCTTGTTCCAGCTGCACGGAAAAATTCAGCTTTGTTTTATGAGATGAAGAAGTCGTAAAACATTACTGCTCTTTCACAACCGAGTGACTCTAAGTGCTGTTTCTCTCCGCAATTATCATATGAACTACAGGAATCAAAGAATCCAGGGGACGCTATGGGCCACTGCGAAATGCCAGCGCCGGTGTTTAAATGAAATAGCTGAACCTTATCAAATGAAGAGCCGTGTTATGGACAGTGCTAGCTTTTAAAAAGGAGCCGTGCCTACCTAGTCACCCACATCTGTGTGTGCTGGAAGGGGGAGAAAGATGAGTTTAGAGTGGTCCTCATTTGCTTTCTTCATTTTTTACCACGTTTATTTTTATAACAGCTCTTCAAATATCACTAATGACTGATGACTGCAGATCTGCCAAATTCAGTCTTTCCTGAAATCACCTCTACTTTGAATGTCCCTTTTCTAAAACATCTTATACATGTGCCCAAGCAGAACACAGCACTTCCCATGTTCTCTGGTAAACGTGGATGAATCTTCTTACCGGTGTTATGTACCCTAACATTTCTGTATTCACTCTTGTTTACCCATACTTTGTTTCTGCTATCATCTCTATGTTGAAAACTCCCCAAATTAGCCTGGCCGGTGTGTCTCAGTGGTTGAGTATTGACTTATGAACCAGGAGGTCATGGTTTGATTCCTGGTCAGGGCATATGCCCGGGTTATAGGCTCAGTCCCCAGTGTGGGGCATGCAGGAAGCAGCTGATCAATGACTCTCTCTCATCATTGATGTTTCTATCTCTCTCCCTCTCCTTTCCTCTCTGAAATCAATAAAAATATATATTTTTAAATCCTCTATAATAAAAGGCTAATATGCAAATAGATCGAACGGCAGAACAACCAGAACAACCGAACAACTAGTCACTATGACGTGCGCTGACTACCAGGGGTCATGCGCGGACCATGGTGGGCATCGTCAGCGACGGGATGGTGGAGCAGGTGAGTGGGGGTGCCAGACCAAGGCAGGGTGCCAGTCGCTGTCATCAGGGTGAGCCTCTGGTGGTTACTGAGAATTCTTTGCTCCTGCACACCACGGTCCCACCCAGTGCTCGCACCCACTGTTGGTGCCCAGTGCCAGCCCCAATCGCTCGGCACTGTCAGTGGTTGCAAGCAGCAGCTACAGGCCCCAATCTCCCCTCAGGGCTTCTCCACCTCCCCCTGCTCCTGAGGAGAGATCGGGGCCGGCAACTGCCGCTCGCACCCACAGCCGGTGCTGGAGCCACCACTCGCACCCACTGACGGCGCCAGCCCAGCTCACACCCGCTGCTGGCACTGGTCCCAATCACTCCCCGGGGGCTGCCAGAAGACAGGAGACTGGGGGGCTGTGGTGGGAGGGGCCAGGCAGGGGTGCATAGGATGGGCCGAGACCCACCCCTGTGCCTACCACAGCCTCGCAGCCCACAGTTCCTTTCAAGGTGCACAAATTCATGCACTGGGCCCCTAGTAAATAAATAATTGTCACCTGTTATGGACTAAATTATGTCTCCTCAAAATTTATATTTTGAAGCCCTAACCCCCAGGTGACTGTATTTGAAAACAGAGCCTTTAAAGAGGTCATTAGGTCACATCCAGGTCTGATCCTTATAAGACATCAGAGATGCAGGTGCACAGGGAAAGGCCCTGAGAGGACACAGTAAGGCCGCCATCTGCAAGACAAAGGGAGGCCTCGGGAGAAACCAACCCCGCCAGAGCTTTGATCGTGGACTTCCAGCCTCTATGCCTGTGAGAAATAAAAGTCTGGTTTCAGACACCGGCCTGTGGTAATCTGTCAGGGCAGCCCTGGAACACGAATCCACCCCTGGGTTGAAATCTTTCCAAATGGGCTCTCTCGTGCTTTAAAGCACTCCTGTGAACAGCCCTTTCTGTCGTGGTGTAATTTTAGATTTACAGAGAAGCTGCAGAAATAGTACAGCGCGTTCTCAGCTGGCCTTCCCTCAGCTTCCCCTGCTGTTAACGTCTTATGTAATCAGGAAAGAAATGTTGGCATATTACTAATTAAAGTGCAGGCCTCATTCAAACGTTACCCGTTTCTCTCAGGTGTTTTTCCTGGGCCAGGGCCACACAGAATCCCACACAGCAGGCAGTTGCCGGGCTTCCTCGGACGCCTCCACTCTCTGACATTGCCTCAGTCTTTCCTTGTTTTCCCTGACCTTTGCACTTTTGAAAAGCCCTGGACAATTATTTTGTGGAACGTTTCTCACTTTGGATTTGTCTGATGTTTGCTCATGATTCAGTTGAGCGTATGCCTTCCTGACAAGACTGCCGCGGAAGTGGGGTTGTACCATTCTCAGGGCGTCGTATCAGACGGACCATGGTGACAAGGTTGTTCTTTTGGGTGGTGTTAACCTGGGTGTTTGGTTAAGGTGTTGTCGGCCATGTTTCTTCACTGTACAGTTACTATTCTCCCCTTAATAATTAATAAATACCTTGAGGAAGATAGTGTAAGCTTGTGCAAGTATTCCGTTTCTCATAAAAACTTTGCCCATGAATTTTAGCACCCACTAAAAGCTCTTGCCCGCAATAATTTATTCCTGTTGTGTTTCTCAATGGTGATTATTCTATTTCTCTAATTTCTTCTATATCTTTTAATTGGATTTCTTCTGTAAGGAAGTAGTTCTTTTTCCCTCATTTAACTTATTCAATTACTTAAATTAGGAGGGATTCTTGAATATTTTATTTTATGAGTCACAATCCATCACTATCATTGTTTATTTTGTTGCTCAAATTATTTAAACGGTGGCCTTTGATTCTAGAGCTCCTTCAGTCTGGGTCAGAGTCCCCTTCTATCTTCAAAGCCAGCCATGGCTGGCAAAGTCTCTCACATTGCCTGACCCTGACTCTGACCCTCCTACTCCCCTCTTTCACTTACAATGACCCTTACGATTACATTGGACCCACACACAGAATCCAGGATAATCTCCCTATTTGAAGGTCAGCTGTTTAGCAACGACTTTCATCTGTAACTTTAATGCCCCCTTGCCATGTAGCGTAACACGTTCGCAGGTTCTGTAGGCCATTATCCTGGCTCTAATTCTAGTCCAATATCTCCCGGCTTATTCTAGTTTTCCCCCTTTTCCTTATTTGAAACTTCTTTCTCTGACGATGAGAAACTCGACTCTCATTATCAATGATGTATGTACACATAAAGAGTTTTAGCATTGCTGGGCCACACTCTGTGGGAACAAAGGGAGTAACTACACTATGGTATTTGTGCACAATGCTTTTGTCCAGTCTGACAGTCTACAGCCAAAATCCTGTTTTCAAAGGTTAGTCCGGTTCGTGTTCACCTTCCCCATCTCCTTCACGGTGGTTGATATTCATGTGTGACACAGTTAGGTTGACTGGCTATTGTTTGTATTCCACTTGGGATTCCTCCTACATTATGATGAATTTTAATTAATGATTGGAGGAAACAGAATGAGAAACGTTACTAGGATTCTAGGAGTTAAAACCATGCAAAAAATTTACTTAGAGAATTATCACTTTCTCCTAAGCCCACTACTCAAGTCCCATTCCTCCCTTCTTCCTACCCCTTTCTCACTCATTGGTGATAGATTCAGGAGATGGGACAAAGCAACGTGGGGAAACCTCTGGGACTGTATGAAAAGTAAAATGATAAACATGTGCTTCTTTTACATGGGTGGGTACAGGATAGATAACAGTCAATCATTAACACAACAACAATCAAAGGATTTGGGTCTCTGCTCTGGAGTTGTGGTTGTGCACTGAGAGGGGTGGGGATCACCCTGATATTCCCAAGGTTTATTATCAAAGATGCGAAGAGACAATAGACAGGCTCAGTTAAGGTAAAGCTTGACCTTTGTCAGGGAAGATCCCGGCCTAGGACATGGCCACCTGCCAGGACCTGCAGGCTCTCATTTCAGACCCTCCTGTGGTCGCCTCAGTCTCGGAGTCTGTGAGGCCACCACGCAGGCCTCCCAGGAGCTTGCCAGGGTTAGGATGCGCCCCGTTCTCACCCACAGTCTCTGCCAGCACCACCACCAACTCCCCTCTTCCTCACTAGCGTCAAGCTCTCTGAAGAAAACCTTTTTTATGATCCCTTGAGTAATTAGCTTATCTCATCTTTTAAATTAGCTCTTCAATTAAAAAACTGAGAGGGAACTAAAATGAATTGAATTTATATGAAGACATTATCTTTACTCTAATAAAGTTAGGGGAGGTTTAAACAAATCACTTATCAGTTTCTGCAAAATTAAGTACACTGGTTTATAAAATTAAGTACAAATTAATGACTCTACAAAGAAATTTAAAGATAACTTTTCTCAGCCCCTTTGTTTTGCAAATAGGAAAACTAACACCCATGTAAATTAAGTGACTTGCCCGATATCTTATGGCCAGGAAATAGAAGTATTAGTACATTTACATATGAAATCCAATCAAATTCTCAGATTATTAAACCATTCTGCTATCCCAAACTCTCTCAACTTTTCTTTCTAATTAAAAAAAAAAAAAAGCTGGTTTTCATCTACTAATTTCTAATATAATCCAGACAGAACAGTTGATGAAGAATAAAAGATTTCTCTAAGAGGGTTAAGCACTGAGCCTTTGAAATGCTTGGCTGTGGTTTAAGTTGTACTTTGAGTGAAGGAACCCCATGAATTTTGAGTCCAGAAAGGATTGTCTTCCAGATACACTTTTACTAGGAAGTGGGCTCCATCGTGTGTGAAAGACAGGATTTCCTGTGGATAAATAAGGAACCAACTGCTCAAACACAGCTCAGTGAAGTCCATCCTGCGGAGGGGCCACCCTGGCGGGCAGCAGGCCACACAGAGCAGCAGATTTCTTCTTTGAAGTGCAATGCTGAGCAACGTTATTTTTACACCAAGACATTACTTATAAAAATATCCAGTTCCACTGTTTCCTGAACAACTAAAAGCACTGGCAGCTCTGAGCTCACATTGCCACATGATATTACTTGGCCAGAGTTGAGAGCAGTTGATTGTTTTGGACAGATTATGAGCTCTTCAATTTACCACGATCTCTACCACTTCCCTACACAACCCCCTTCACTCAATTATGTCCCACCTCGGCCCTGTAGGTGTTTGAGTTTGTAACTACTGGTAAATTCAGTGTGGATGCTAATGGGTAAAAACTCTGTTTGGATTAACGTTATTCAAATAACAGGTACCATTTATTGATCATTTTAGATGGCAGGAATTTTTAAGTACTTTATGTACAGTACGTTATTGAAATCTTACACAAAGCTTTGTGAAGAAGGTACAAATCCACCCATTTTACAAGAGAAAAACGAGGCTCCAAGAAATTAACTTGATTAAGGATGCACTGCTACAAAGTGCCACTTGGAGCAGGGAGTCAAGTACTTAAAGTCAGCAGATGGTGAAAACAGACGGAGTGACAATATAGAGGAGATTCAAGAAGTTTGCGAACAGAAAGAATCATAGAAACATGAGAAAATATCGTAGGAAACTTACAGAAGAGTAGAATGGTGTAGAACAAAAGGGAAGAGAAAAGTAGACGAGTCACAAGAACACTCAGCAACGTGAGCAAAGCCCAGCAGCAGAATATTCAGATGCAAAGCAGGAAGGGGAGACGAGGAAGGATGTTGAGAAGGCAGTGAGCCCCGGGCAGGACAGAGAGCAGGAAGTCTCAGAGGCTAGGCCCACAGGCATCCTCAGCCTACGTGGTCATTGGATATGGAGCCCAGCCATTCTGTTTCCTTCCCATTACATTAACCAGTCATGACCTGCTAAGTAAATCTGTTTCTAGCTTCATCCATACCAATCCTGGGTTTCCTGAAATACTTTGGAACGCAGGTGAATGTCCATGGGCCCTTTTTAGCTGGCCTATCTGCCTTAGCAAAACCCACTCAGAACCACCAGGTTACTTCCTTACCTGGCTACTATAGACAGGAGATATATTCACAACTTTAGTGCTAAACCTACTCCTCAATCAGTTTCATGAACCTCTTTCCTTCCTATTTCTGACCCTCTCACTTCCAGTTTGAAGTTACTTTTCTTTTGTCATTCTTATTCTAAATGTTTACAGAAAGAAAGGGGGCGGGGGGGGGGTGTGAAGAAGTAGAAAAGGCAGGGAAGGAAGGAAGGAAAAGAGAAAAAAAGAAAATATTGATGTAATAAATGCCCAAACCTGTAGATAATTTTTATAAACTTGAGGCAAAGTGATGACATATGCCGGGAGCAAGATCTCAAATGCTTTGTAGAATGACAATTTTGCTGCATCTTTTATGCAATGGAAATTAAAGAGAAGATGTAAGGAAGATTGGAGAAACCAAGGTGGAAATTGGATTATGGGATAATTATTAAGATTATGTACTCTCTGGAGAGTTAATGGCCCCTTCAAAGAATATTACTTCTGGTATTTCAAAGGTGTTTTAACCTAAATGCACAAGAATAATAGACAAGTCTGGCACTATAAAGGTTATAAACTCGGGCCAAGACTACCCACCGTGACCTACTCCGTTAGGAATTTACAATCAGATCGTCCTGTGAGGTTATTTTCCATAGAACCTCCCCCTTTTTTTTTTCATCCACAGAAAGAAAGAAGGAAAGAAATAAATAAAATGTCTGATTTGTAGCATTTACTTCCATGGTGTAAATTGTTCAGCTATGGCCAATTTCAAGCTACCTTGTCAATGAAAACCATCTTGGGTAGAGATAAACAGCATTTTATAGTATTTTCATCATACACACAAAATAAATAGATCAAGAGTATAATGTAGTGAAATAGTAAAATGTAGTGAAATAAGTAGGAAAAACTTAGTTTGAAGCAATTTATTACTTTGTGTTAACATAATGTATTTAATTACAAGTTGATATCATTTAATATTTCTGTGGGCCCAAAAAGGGGTTCTATAGAAAGTAACCTCACAGGGTGATCTGATAATAAATTCCTAACTGGGCAGGTCACGGTGCGTAGTCCGCCTCGGGCGTATGAATGACTTCCATGGTAAAAGGTTCACTTTGGCCTTAAGCAAGCCCTGTTCCTGGTGTCTGTGCCCTGGGGTAACATGCCTTTGAAATGCCTCTTTTACGACCTCTCAACACGGTCACTGTTACTCCACATCAAGCTTAGGTAACCTGGCGGAGCCCTGGCCCACCCTGACTCTTTCTACCTTTGAGAACAGTTCTTTCTCAAGGAGCTGGCTGAGAAAGATGGCTGCCAACGTGACCTTCAGAAACCTCAGACCTCCTTCTAATCTCATTTCCAGGCTAAATGGCACCCCGATAGGTGCCGAGGCAGCCAAGAATCACCATGGCACCGCGGGGAAGGAGCCAGGAAGGGACAGAGGAAGACAGCAGCTTCATTCGGAGGCCCACCCTTGACTTCCACTCCCGTTGATCAGTAGCTCCTTCACCTCTAAGGGGAATAAGGTGAGCTGCAAGCTCGGCTCTCCCTTGGCCAATCGTTGACCATGAAATAAAGCTTGGCTGTTACTGCTCACGTTTGGTCAATTGGCTTTGCCACACCCAACATCAAAAGAACTCCACTTGGGGTCCTAGAAAAGGACGTAAGCCCCTTAGGTAACAATGACGACCCGGTAGCCTGTGCACCCACCACTCCATTCAGGGAAGCCACACCACCCTTCCTTACCTGGCTACTCGGGGGAGAGGAACCGTAAACATCAAATTGAGCTTTGCTAACGGTCAAGCACAGCTAGACTGCAGGTAAGTACCAATAAGGAGCGGTGGGTACCAGGGTAGGACTCCCTGGACTAGCAGGGCCAGGGACACTTTGCCTACACTGTTCCCACCAACTGAAAGCCTCTCCCTCATTAACTCCCTCGCACACGAAAAAGAAGCTGATCAGTTCTCACTCCTTAGTCAGGACTTAACTGAGATGCCTGCTCCTCTGGACTCCAGCGCATGCTGCTCTGATCGGCCTTCCCACATTTTACTACCATTGTCTGTGTTCCAGTTCGTCTTACCTATTGAACTAAGCTCCTTGAGAGGCAGGTTCAATGTTCACAATACCCAGTAAATGAGTGCTTATACTACAATGATCATTAAAACGGGTTACTCTCCGTTCGTAACTTTTAAAAAGGATTATTTGTTGTACAAAGAACCTGCTGACTATAAATTAAACCAATGGTCTAGTCAAGGAAGATGTTGGCTGGATTTGTCGCAGGCCACCAGTAACACTGAAATCAAACCCAAAGAAGCACCCTTCGACGAGACCATCCAGGGGGAACCTCGCAGAACCTCCACTTCAACATGACCCTTTCTCCTTCCTGTCCATCCACTTCCTTTCTTAGTCATTAAGCACTTAGCACATCAGATTCTGGCCAGCATCAAACTGTCTTAAGAGCAAAGCCTCAGGCCTGTTGCCCACAGAATCCTAGTTGCAGTCAAGCTAAAGATAACATCTTCACTTCAATTATGTTTCAGCCCCAAGCCCATGAAAACAGAATGGCCCTACCAAACCACGCTTTCACGAAACCAGGCAGAACAATGCCATGGCTGACCTCAGGACCTGACACAATGATCAACTGCTCTGTACCCTGGCCCCAACCAATCAGTAGATCCCAGACCCCCAGTCCGTTAGCCACCATGATGAATGATTGTTTTCCTCTATACAACCCATCCCCCGGAAGCCATCAGGGAGCCGGGCCTTTGAGCTCCGCATACCTGTGACTCCAGGCTGGGTACCATTTCCTCTACTAATAAGCCCTTCCTTTCTTGGCTGCCAACTCCTGTGAAGTCTGGTTGGCTCTGATGGGTGCAGGCAATCAGCGCCCCCTTGGTCTGGTAGCATAGCCCGCCCAGCCAGGGAACTGTGAGCGGCACATTCTCCGTCTCCTCCTCCCAGCAACTGCGGCCGCTTCCTCTGAGTTTTCATCAGAGCTCCACTTCACTGCTTACCACCAACAGAAATATGAAAGCAGCAGCCACAGACAGGCTTTCTGCTTTCATCACCAAGGAAACCTCATTTTGATCATTCTCGTGACAGTTACAAGTGTGAAAGGACAAAATTCAACTGAGTGAATGTGAAGATCCCATGGGCTTTATGGAGTGGCTAATGAGTCAGGCTGCATCCCATCTAGCTACTGGAAGGTGCAGATGAGCTGTGCAGCATGGAAACGTTTTATAGGCCGCAAAATGTGGACTCAAAAGCTAAAAGGATATTTCAGGTGAGGACACCTTCCTTTAGGGGAAGACAGGGGGTCTGACGAGGCAGATGGCCTCACTAGTGGTGATCAGGAAGTCCCAGGATGCTTGGTCTTAAGGTCCACTCCTGCCCTAGGTGGTTTGGCTCAGTGGACAGAGCGTTGACCTGCAGACCAAAGGGACCTGGGTTTGATGCCTGTCAAGGACACGGGCCTTGGTGGCAGGCTCCTCCCTGGCCCAGGCCCTGGTCAGGGCACATGCAGGAGGCAACCAATCGATATGTTTCTCTCTTCTCTAATATCGATGTTTCTCTGTTGTTCCCTCTGTCTTCTACTCGCCCTAAAATTCAATGGAAAAATATCCTCGGGTGCGGATTAACAAAACAATAAAAGGAGAAGAAAGAAAATATCCTGCTGGGAGAGGCCCAAGGGCAATTAGGTTCTTACTAAGTTTCGGTTTGGTGACATGGCTTAAATATACGGCCCATCAGATGACTGCCAGTGTGATGATTGCTTCTTGCCGAAAACACAAAAGAAAATAACAATCTATTTCCATTCCACGATGACTGCCAATAATTACAAAAACAGCATCGAGCGTCCATAGCGCAGAAGTCAAGAGAGATGAGAAGCATGTCTAATTGTTAAGGGGCAAGTCCGAGGGCCGCAGAAAGAAAATACAATAGCAAGCCCCTCATCGCCTAGATTCACAAGAAACTGCACGTTGGAAAGCACCTGGCTTCTTTCCTGTCCCGGACAAAAACGTATCTGTATTCTTCCTTTTAAGCATTTCTTTGCCTCTTGTTATGCGTCGAACTGCGTTCCCCCAAAATTCACGTATGGAAGTTCTAATCCCCAGTACCTCAGAGTGCGGCCTTACTTCGTGAACAGGTTAAAAGGAGGTCGTGAGGGTGGGCCTTCCTCCCATGTGGCTTGTCCTTGCGAAAAGGGAAATTTGGAGACACAGACACACCAGGAGAAGGCCACGGGAGGACACGGTGAGCAGATGGTCATCTGTACGCCACGGAGGGAGGACTGGGACGCAGTCCTCTATCACAGCCCGCAACCCACTGCGCTGCCCCTTCCTTTCCACCGCGTGGCCTCCAGGACGACACGACGGTGCCTTCCTGTTGTCTAAGCCACTCGGTTTGCAGCACTTGGTCAGACAGCCCCCGGAAACCAGGATACTCCCCCTAGACATCTCTCCCAGATAGCCTTCATCCGGTTTTTGCATCATTTCTCAAGATCTAAAAAAAAAAAAAAAAAATCACTTCCCATATGTATATTATATATCTTACTGTTTCATTTGCTTTCCTTTAACATCAGTGTGTAATCTTACCTCACAAAGTTCGATGTAATATAGGAAAAAGCTCTGCAGTTTTCAAAACCATAGTAACCGACTTCCACAATCACCAGAAGAGATGAGAACGAAAGGAAACCAATGCTTCGAACTCTCATAAAACCGGCAATACTGGTGCGCTGTCACCGGCTGAAGCCCTCCTGCTCCCTGTGCCATCGTGAGCTGCGACTCCATGATCTTCTCACTTGCAATAACGAACTGAGCTTTTGATAAAAGAAAATATGTGATCGCCTTTTAGCCAAAATATCACCCCTTTATCCGTCCATTTAATATTCTAGAAGGCTTTTTCTTTCCTCTGAAGAAATGTAAGTTCGACGTTCTAAAGGCATTTGTATTTGAAAGCCTACTGAAAGAGTTTTGGAAGGTGCCTGAGGCACCTGGCTTGCCTCTGTGGCTCAAAAGTTCAATTATTATAGTTATTTTACTGCGAATAGCATTTCTACCTTTTCACCTTCATCAAAATCAGTGGTTCTCAACCTTTCTAAGGCCGCGACCCTTTAACACAGTTCCTCATGTTGTGGTGACCCCCAACCATAAAATTATTTCCGTTGCTACTTCATAACTGTAATTTTGCTACTGTTATGAATCATAATGTAAATATCTGTGTTTTCCGATGGTCTTAAGCTCTACAGTCACGACCCACAGGTTGAGAACCGCTAGCAGGGTCACCTAAGACCATCGGAAAACACAGATATTTACATTATGATTCATAACAGTAGCAAAATGACAGTTATGAAGTAGCAACGGAAATAATTTTATGGTTGGGGGTCACCACAACATGAGGAACTGTGTTAAAGGGCCGCGGCGTTAGGAAGGTTGAGAACCACTGATCTAAATAATGTTCATTTCTCTTTCACTCCGACAGAGGTCAAGCCCTTGTAAAAGGTGTAGGAGATACATAATTGTCCTCTTTTTCTTTCCTCCTGGATTTTAGACATCTGTCTAGATCCCAAAATAAAATGAAACTTCATCATTTCCGTGGATACAAGTTTCCCAAAATGAAATCGGTAAGGATAGATTGCAATCCTCAGAGAAGAAAAACACATCAGGAAAACAAATCTCTTGTATTGTTTTTCTTCTGAAACACAAGAAATAGACTTCCTAATTTTGGAAAGTTGATTCCCACCAAAGCATTTCCAAACTGTGAGAAAATTATCTCAGCAATGAGGAATGAAACTTCTCTTTCCAAAAATATGCACATGATTTGCAAAGGGATGACTAAACACATCTTAATGGGCAGCTTATATCGGTTAGAAGTGAAAATGGTGACAGAAAAGTGATTGAACATGACAGGACTCGGCTTCTGAAAACTGACTTCATTTGGTAACTAATAAAATGAAGAATTGTGCTTACTTGATTCATGGCATTTTTCCCATTTGAGAAGCAGTAAAATCCAAATGAAACAGAATGAATAAATTTGGCTAAGATGTAATTGCAATACGTGGCTGAACACGTCAGAAGTAAAATCACCTTGACCGCTGTGTGGGTCAGGGTGCTCGGATGGTAAGAAGCAGAAACTGACTCTACCTTGAGCAAGAAGAAATCTTACAGGAAGTACAGAGGGCACCTCCAAAATAAACCAGCCCAAGAGAATAGGGCCCAGCTACCTCCAGTCTCATTATACACAGAAGAACTAAAAGGGGTTTACTTCTTTTAGACTTTAGGAGTCAAATAAAAATTAAAAATTATTTTGAATTACTTATGCATATATTTTTCTGCATTTCAAACAACATACTATCACTGCAGGGTCATAAATAACTTGATCCCCTATTTTCTCAGTTGTGCATTTATATTATATTTTACATATACCATTGTGTTCTATTGGTGTGAGTTTAATATCTAAATCTCAAATATAAATGACCAATCCAAAAAAAAATTTTACAATTTAAAGTTTTTGAAAAGGGTTTTTTGATTGCCTATATGGAAAGCCATGACTGGGATCCTTTGAAAATGTAGCCAAAATTTTAAGTTCTCATAAATACAATAAGCCTTGTAATTACTGTTCAAGAAACTATACTTTTAATGTTGAAGTATCTTCTCATCAGTAAAACTTCACTTATGCCTTAAATGCCCTTCAGTTTAGGGTTTGCATTGCTTAAGAGAGATGTATAAAAATTGTCATTGATGATAAATTTCTGACCTGAAAACGCCACGCCTCGCAAGCTTTGTTCCTCTACCTAATAATTTGTTGTGTGATCTTACCCAGAAAAACCCTCATGGCTTTCTCACCAAATCATAAAACAAAGTGTTCAATTATCCCCAGGATTTGTCAAGACCAAGGAATTGGAAAGAGACAGCTTGGAAAAGGAAACCACATCAAAATTGGTTTTGTTTCCAGGAATAAGATTCTATCATAATTTTAAAAAAGAAAAAAAAAGAAAAACACTCTTCAAATTTAATTTGGACATTTTTAAACCTAAGTTGATGGAGACAGAAACATTTTCACTTGTTTTATCTTAGTATAACGGAGACAAATGCAAAAATGCCAAGAGCATCTTTTATTTAAAATGAAGAATCGTGTCTGTGGAGTAAGGCTCTAGGCATAAAGTTTTTCATCTCGGAGCAATATTTTGACTAGCTTTCTGCTGGAATCTTCGTTTTGACAGCCTCGCAGCTGTGAAAGTTTGCAGCTTCCTAAGCTAAACTCAAGAGGCCCCGAGTCCGTTGCCAGCTGTCTTTCAATTTCACATCAACTCTCTTGATATTTTGTCAGTTGAAAGCTTTTGCAAAGTTTGCAAGGCCTGAATTCATTAGATAAGGGAAATGGGTCATCTAAATCTTAGCCAGCCTCAACTGCCATAGAAGAGTCCCTGTTGTCAATTTCCTTCAAGACTGAATTGGAAAATGGACCCCAGGGGTCTTTGCCAGGTTGGGTTTGTGATGATACCGTTGTAACAGCAGCCGCTGAGGCTGCATGGGCCTCAATAAAAAATTCTGGTTTAAGTTCCCTTCCCTTTATATTTTCTGTATAAAACTGGATGCTGACAGCTGCAATGATAAGGGCTAAGGGGTCATCTACAGTTCAGTTTGCGAGGTAGATGAGAGGCAACAATTCATCACAAAGGCGCTTTTTAAAAATCACGGCGGTGCCGGGCCAGTGGGGCTCAGTGGTTGAGCATCGACCTATGAACCAGGGGGTCACGGTGTCCAGGTTATAGGCTTGATCCCCAGTGTGGGGCGTGCAGGAAGCAGCCAATCAATGATTCTCTCTCATCGCTGATGGTTCTATCTCTCTATCCCTCTTCCTTCCTCTGTGAAATCAATAAAAATATATTTTAAAAATAAATAAATAAAATAAAATAAAATAAATTATGGTGGTTATTACAAGAAAAATCCACCTTGTTTTTAAAGAATTCTGAAGCATCCTAAAAGAACTGAAAAAAAAAAAAAAAAAAACAGATTGTCAAGGGTAGTTAAGGAGGTTGGAATACAAAGCTTCAAGCAACAAAAGGATTTGGCGATCCCTCTGAGAGCCGGAGCAGCCTTATTGTCACGGCCATCGTGTTGTCTGTATTTTAGTGCAACAGGCCTCTTAGGTCTGCAGAGACCCAGCACTCACCACCTCTTGTTATTAGAAAGAAACACTTAACTGCGTGTCTGTATTGTAAGCTGAAGGTAAAAAAGCTAAGGAGTATGTGGAACAGGGAAAATACTGGTGCTATTCCGTGCCCCTGTAATGTTACAATGTGATGGTACAGGGATGAATGAGGGTTTCATCCCTCAAAGATTAAATTTGTCTAGATTTCTCATTCTGAAAGTAATTCCCTGCCCTGGCCATTTTGCTCAGTGGTTAGATCGTCGGCCTGCAGCCATCCTGGGTTCAATTCCTGGTCAAGGGCGCATACCTCGGTGGCAAGTTTTTCGGGCCCAGTAGGGACGCAGGCGGGAGGCAGCCAATGGATGTCTCTCTCTCAGGCCATGTGGATGTTTCTCTCACTCTCTTCCCACCCCTTCCTCGCTCCCTTCACTCTCTCTAGAAAGCAAATGGAAAAATATCCTTGGGTGAGGATTAAAAATGGAAGTAATTCCCAAGACAGCGAGGAAAGAGAAATAAAGCACGAAGGCAGAAGACTTGGGAGAGATGTAAAAACTGCCTTCAGTGGCATTTCAGGTTCTGTGAGCCACTTACATTTACTGCCAAGTGCCTTTCTCTACCTCACCCGCGACAGCACGGTGCGACCTAAAGCCTGGTGTTGGAATTAGAGAAAGTCACCGCCACGTCTGTTTTGGCCACTCTGATGTCGGCGTGGACAGGTCACTCCCATGTCCTCAGCCTCAGCTGCCTTGTTTACAAAACTGAATGTTTATTGGGATCGTCAAATCCTTTTGTTGCCTGAAGCTTTGTATTCCAACCTCCTTAACTACCCTTGACAACCTGTTGTGTTTTTTTGTTTGTTTGTTTTTTAAATATATTTTATTGATCTTTTACAGAGAGGAAGAGAGAGGGATAGAGAGTTAGAAACATCGATGAGAGAGAAACATCGATCAGCTGCCTCTTGCACACCCCCTACTGGGGATGTGCCTGCAACTAAGGTACGTGCCCTTGAATGGAATCGAACCTGGGACCCTTCAGTCCGCAGGCCGATGCTCTATCCACTGAGCCAAACCGGTTTTGGCTGTTGTTGTTGTTTTTGTTGTTGTTTTTTAGTTCTTTTAGGATGCTGCAGGATTCTTTAAAAACAATTAAAGAATGCCAGTGCCACTGCGAGGGCTACGCGCCTGGCATAGAGCACATGAGCAGTAAGCTCTGTCTGTTTTTTTAATGAATGCCACAGTACAAAGAAGAGAAGTTCAGCCCTGGAAAGTGGGGCTGCGTTGGTTGAGCACTGTCCCATGCACCAGAAGCTTGCTGGTTCCACTTCTGGTCAGGGTACACGCCCAGGTTGAGGGCTCAATCTCCAGAAGGAGGTGTACAAGAGGCAGCCAGTTGATGTTTCTCTCTCTTTAAAAAAAAAAAAAAAAAAATCAATAAAAACATATTTTTTAAATGTTTATTGTGGGGGAAAGAATGTTTATTGTGCTCTCTGAATCTGTAACCCAGAGAAACTATTAACCCTATTCTTGGGAGATTTGGGAAGCTAGAGTGCCTACTGAAGCTCTGTTTGTGTCCATCACCCTTCGCCCTTTGCGGAAGGGGAAGAAAAGTAGTGAAGAGATGAAGCACTTGGCAGGTCTACTGGAGAGGTTGCAAGCTCTATGACAGTGCTGTCCAGTGGTGCTGTCTGTGATGATGGAAATGTTTCATATCTGCACCATCACATACAGTAACCACATGTGGCTACTGAGCACACAGATGTGTCTGGTGCAACTAATCGAATGTCTAATTTTATTTACTTAATTCAAATTTAAACAGGCCTGTGTGGCTACTGCTGTGATATTGGGTAGCACAGCTTTATACTGATTGACACTTGCATTGAGACCCTCTCAGGGACTCTAAGAGAGAAACAGCTGGGAGTGAATGGAAGTTTAACGTAGTTAGATATGGGGGCCTGCTCCCTTAAGGCAATCTTTGGATCTTTAGAACATTTTATTTACTAAGCTGTGATGCGTCAAAACTTCTCCCAAGGAAACAAACGGGGGCTTTGCTAGGTGGTAGGAGAGAGATGGAGAGCTGACCGGATACCAAGGCATGGCGGATCTCCCTGTCGGCTGCCTGGTGAGAGGAGAAGCATCCGGGCCTGTGAGAACGGCCCCTGTCGCCAGCTTCCCCAGCAGCATCCGGGAGGGAAGCCATGCCAGCAGGAGCCGCTACCTGCAGAACTGGTGCTGGAGGACCAACAAGGACAAGTAGTTTGGACGGGCTTACGAAGACGTGACTTCTTGGAAGTCCTCGGTTCTCTGCTTTCAGTTGGATGTTACCGATGTAGAAAAATGAACTTTCATTCCCCTTTGCCATGTAACCTAACACATTCACATTTCCTGGGGAATAGCACATCTTTGAGGGGGCATTATTCTGTCTCTCGTAGACACCTCTATTCCTAACAGAGTGGCCAGGGCGATGCGTAGGGGCCTCGGGTAGCAACGTCAACCTGGACCCTATGTCCAACAATCAGCAAAATGTTTGGGTTCTGCTCTTTCCAGAGTGTCTGATTATCCTAGTACCTGGTCCCAGGTCCCTTTGCATAAGGACTAGAGAAATTATTGCTCTTTATATATGCTGTTGGTGTTGCAAGATCCTTTATCAGGGGAATTTAGCCTTCCCTTTCGCTAGTGAGCTCTAGAGTTCAGAGTTGGTTCAGATCTGTGAAGTGGGCAAGGGATTGCGACATTGTGTTGGGTTGGCTGCTCTAGCGTCCTGATCGTTAATACTTGGTTTCTGTTGGTTGTACAGATTGTGAAATACCCATCAATTTTGCCCTGGGGAATGCCATACTCCTTCTCCACAGTACTCTGTGGGCCAGACATGCCTGGCTTCCACTCTGACCCATGGTCATTACCATAATTTTATACACCTTGCTTCTGATGGTTAAGTACACCAGCTACCCTCTAATATTTCGGAGTCTTTCCTTCTCTTTGCTATCATTGATCCCTGGTCTCCAACAGCATCTTCTACTGCTAGTCCTCAGCTACAGAGGAGAGCCGCCACTGAGCTCACCAGTGCTCTCGCCCCTCTCAGTGCAATCCATGTCGCTGGGGTTGGCAGAATTTTTTCTTCCATCATGTTAAAGATGTCATGCTATTATATTCTGGTTTGCATAGTTTCTAGACAAAAAAAAAGGTTTATTATATTTGTTCCTCTCTATGTAATATATCTTCTCTCTCTCTCTCTTCCTCAGTGTGTGTGTTGTATGTGGTTTTTTATCAAGTTGGTATTCTTTGGTTAGGGCATCTAACTAATGTTAATTAATTCATTAATTTGGGGAAAGTATCAGACATTATTTCTTCAAATGTTTCTTTTGTTTCATGCCCCTCACCCATTGTGGGATTGCAATTGCATTTGTATTTGACATCATCCCATAGTTCTTGCTCTGTTCTGAGATAGTTTTTTTTTTCATTCTCTTTTACCTCTGTTTCAATTTTTATCATTTCTAGTGCACTATCATTACATTCATTGATTCTTTCCTCAACTGTGTCAATTAAAGAACCAATCAAAAGTATTAATCATCTATATTACTGTTTTTTATTTCTATAATTTTCATTTGTTTTTTCATAATTTTCATCTGATAAAATTACGCATTCGATCATGTATGCTGTCCACCTTTTATACTTGAGCCCTCAACATAGTGATCATAATTATTTTAATTTCCTGTTTGATTGCTCTAACATCTGTGTCATATTAGAGTTAGATTGTATTGCTTGCTATGTCTCTTGATAGTGTATTGATACTTCTTTCTTCTTTGTGCCCCTTGTACTTTTTTGTTAAAAGGTAGAGGTAAATGATTCGTGGACTAAGAAATGGGAGTCCTTTTCTTTCTGCTAGGCCTTGATTATGGGAGATTGAATAAATTTCGCATAAATTGAGCAGAGTTTGGGACTGTTGCTATCACATCGCAGGCACAGAATTCCTCGGGTGTTACCTGTGTTTAGAGTAGGGGCTGGTTTAGGGTAACCACTGGCTTGTCTATATTTCAGCTCCACTGTCAGTGTTAGGACTTCCTTTGTGCTGTGCTTCTGAGAGGCTCTCTCCTCAGGCTCTGTCCTCTCCTGGAGGTGGAATGCTGCTCCCTGTTGCTCAGTGGTTGTTAGTTGGAGTCCGGTGGTGTCTGTCCTGGGTAAGCAAGTCCTTGGTTCCTGTCTCTCCTTAAAGAGAAGGGCCTTGCTCACAGAATGTGTAAACCTGGTCAGCAAGAATGACGATACTTGGTATCTTTCCCTGTTTTTATATCCTAAGATTAAGTCTGATGATGCTTCTGGGAATTTTGTGTGAATGTATTGATCTCATCTCAGCAACAAAATGAAGGCGTAAGGGAAGGTCTGTTATATGAAGCTGGAGTTTTAAAGTGGGGAGAGCAAACTCCCAACACCATGAAGTTAGCAGAGTGGTAGCAGTGTAAAGCCAAGAGAAACCACAGGAGAAACTGATGCTGATCTAAGACAAGTTCACCCGATGTTTCTTTCAATAATGATGGTGAAGGATTTCTGTTTCAGTTTCATCCAGCAACTAAGATTCCTTTAGCGTTCACATTACTAACATACTAGCCTATAACTCTCCTAAGGATGTTCCTTCTTCATGATGGTACTTCAAGAGGCTTCGATAGAAATAGGTTATGAAATTTAACTATTACTAGATTTTACTCATTTTGGTACAATGAGATATTAAAAAAAATTAAATTAGTAGAAATAGTCATTTGTATATAATATAGTTCTACATTTAAGTTTCTCCTAAGTGAAGTAGCTAATAACTAGGACCAAGACTATAAAAAATCATCTGAAACTTAATGTCAAAAATGTAAATATCGCTGGTGTTCACACCAACAACAGAAAATAAGAACCAAGTCATTAACTTATTTTCACAAGTGAACAAAATCTACATATCATATTATTTTACTCCTTATTGCAATATTATGAGCAGAATTTGCTGCAGGTTGGACATGATTGGGATATAACAAATGTTCTCATTGCTAAACCTATGTAATGTATTGAATACCTAATATGTGCCAGAGGTAATGGTGTTTCATGTTCATCAACTCTAATTCTTATAAGAATACTACATGATAGTTCTGATCATTTTAGCTAAGGCTCAGAGACTTCAAGTAATCTGTTCAATTCCACACTGTTGGTACGTAACAGATTAAGGATTCTAGGATGAGATGGTTTGTCCTGAAAATTCAGACTCCTAAACACTATGCCTTAGGGGCTCGTTAGAGTAAAAGAAACTACATGATTCTAAGCTCAAGATTTTCTCTGCAATCATTAGATGTGTGTAATCTAAAATACTTCTAGCCTGAAGTCATAGCGTTCCTTTTAATGAAGCGTTAGCCTTGACTTCTTCCTGACTCTTCATGTGCCCAGGATAGATGCCAAGGTGTACTAATACCGCATTAGTGTGTTCAGCCAGATCCAGAATGAATTCCATACTTGAAGACATCACGTACTGTGTTTAATAGTACTAAGAAAAGAGGACGTTTGGATTGGAGCACCAAAACAATGTTTTAGCACCAGCTCTTTACCAACCACAATTGAGGAAGGACGAGGACCACACCAGCACCCGGCCCAGGAGGTGAGTTAATCTCCACGCAAGCAGCTCAGGGAGAAGTTGCAAAACCACGTCTCAGCTGAAAGCAAGAATGCCTTTCTCGTGATGAAATAAGTCGCCAGAGTCTGGAAAACTTGGCTCGAGGTCTCAAGCGGGCTACCAAGCGTTTGGGCAGATGCTGCCCAAGTAGAAATAAGCGCAAGAAGAAACACACACTGTATATGCTGCAATCAATACTTCCAGAAAATAAAACTGGCAAAGTCAAGGGGAAGTGATCTTTGTCCCAACTGGGGCTAACCCTGGAATGAGACCCTCTCTCTTCCTGAGAGGGGCGGGCACGTGGGGCCCACGACTGGAAGCGGGGTGGGGTGGGGTGGGACACAGGCATCTGAGTATTCTGCTGATCCCAGTCCAGCCTCGCTCTTACAAAGAAAGCAAATACGCAGGGATGGCAGATTTCCTGACCAGATCAAACAATCCTTCTTCCCTGGCGAACGTTCTTCTGGGAAATTAAGAAAAAGAGTTCCTCAACCGTGGAAATGGTATGCCTTGTCCTCTCTTTCAATGTCAGAGACTCAATATCAGTATTCTTTCCTCTAACTGTAGGCGACTTCAGCCCGCCCTCATGGGGTCCTTTTTTTAATTCATGAATTTCTACAGTCAAGAGCCACTATTTCCTGATAGACAAAGAAGAGCTGAAGAGAAAGGGGTGATTTATGAACTTGTAGACACAGACATTCGGCCTCCTGGCTGACAGGTTAGAATTCTGCTCATTTATTTTCCCTTCACCTGTCATTTCTCCTTTCCAATAATCAAGTGAATAAACAACATTTCATTCGATTCTAGTGTAACTCAAATGTTTACGTGTTTTGAAAAATGAATCTTGATTTTGAAGTCGCCCTCACTGGTTCTGAAAAAGCAAGCAGAATATCTCCAGGGAACTGAGCAGGCTGCTGCACTTCTGCCTGCTGGGGAGGTACTGATAGACTCTGTTTGGTATTACCCAAATAAGAACTACAGGGCTAACCAAGCTACAAGACGGAACTAAAAATCATATCATGGGATTTTTTCCCCCCACATCAGAGTGATATAAGCCTTAAGCAATGCAAAGAATTTAGTAAAGTTTTTACTCAATCCTACATCATAGTCTCATGAACCATTTTGAAAGATTTTGTCCAGAAAACAAGGATAAAGGAGACTTTTCATTTGTAGTTTAACAACAGTAAAAGAAGTAATTACCACTGAATTGTTGCCCAAAACAAAGCACATGTAGCTACTATTCACTACCTTTATTATTACATGTATAGTACTACAAAACATAACCACCTTAACATCTGAGAAACTGAATAGAATGGCTAAAATCCATTGCTCATTGGAGAACATATGTCTCTCCTCATACACTCACCATAGAATGATGTTCAATTCTAAACAAGTGTCATATCAGACAATATTCATTTATTCATACTAGTCAAGGGTAGCAGAGATAGCACAAAAGAGATGAACTAAAGCCTTCATGCTGAATTGTAATGTTGGCATAAAAATTTTGCCCCTGGATTTATTTTGCTTGAAACATTTTGCTTGGTTCAGGAGAGGGGGGTTTCAGATATCAATTTGATTTTGCTTGAGTTTTTAGTATAGCTTTCTATTATTAAAAGAAAAAGGTCCTTGATTAACTTCTTTTTTATGCCCATGTTGTTCCTTAGGTGTTATTAATCCCTAATGTATTAGTAGCTTTCCTTAGGAAAATGTTCCCAACTCTGGGTTAGAGGGGAAGAATTGGACTCCAACTTAGAAACGAATTCTTAGTGTATAAAGCATTCTAGAATCAGTTGATTCAAACTTGGAAATAATGTCCCCAGAGAAACAATCTTGTAAGTGGTGACTTCATCTCAGGTCACCTAATACAACTCACAATATGATGAAATTTACCACAGCATCTTTCCACCAAGCACGGTGGAAGGGAAATGGGGGGTGGAGAAAGGAGAGGGAGAGGGAGAGAGAGAGAGAGAGAGAAACATCAATGATGAGAATCCCTGATCTCATTTCCTGCCACCCGCCCCCTTCCTGCACGCCCCCCACTGGAGATTGAACCCACAACCCCAGGCATGTGCCCTGACCTGGAATCGAACCACGACCTCCTAATTCAGAGGTTGATGCTAACCACTGAACCACACCAGCTGGGCAGAAATTCCAAGTCTTTACCCTGACCTGCACAGTCTGGCCTCATTTTCTGCCACACTCCACCCCCTCCCTCTGCTCCAGGCACCTTAGCCTCCTCGCAATTCCTTAAGTATGTCAAGCTGGTTCCCATGTGAAGGCCTCTGCACTGGCTGATCTCCCCACTGGAATGCCTTTCCCCTAGAGGAGATGTGATGTGCTTCCTCCTTTAATTTCTGTCTCTGCTCTAATGTCACCTTCTTAGCAAGGTCTCGTCTGACGACCATGAAATACCACTGCAGTCATTCTCACGCAATTCTTCGTCTTCAGCTATTATCACAACACTCACTACTGTCTGACTTATACGCATATTTGTTTATCCTCCTTAGTCCTGAAGTGGAACAGAATTTGCCACCACAAAAGATGCCTCTTTGGGATACTGATTATTTTAAGATGTGTTTTTTTAAATATATATTTTTTATTGATTTCAGAGAGAGGAAGGGAGACAGAGATAGAAATATCAATGATGAGAGAACCACTGATTGGCTGCCTCCTGCACCACCCCCACCCCCACCCCCACCCCCCGCTTACTGGGGATAGAGCCCACAACCTGGGCATGTGCCCTGACCAGGAATCAAACTTTGACCTCCTGATTCATGGGTTGATACTCAACCACTGAGCCACACTGGCCGGGCTAAGCTGGTTATTTTTAAGGCCCAGAAGGCTCAGGAAGGACCTTTGACCTTCCCCCTAACTGCCTAAAAGAATGTAAGCGAGGAGGCCTGTTCCAGCAAGGACTATCAGCTAGACAATCGGTATAATCGATGGGTGTGACAGACAGGAAGGAACCCAGCCAGACCCCTTCATCAGAGCCCTCTGTGCCCCAAGGTGTCTGGAGTGCCCAGCAAACCTTTGTTTACGAAGCGTGAACTTCCGCCTCCCTGAAGTGACCAGACCCCTACCTTCTCCTTCGTCCAGAATAACATGTATACTTGTTATTCCCCATGTGTACATATCAAATCTTGATTTTCTCCTGTTAATCTGCTTATGTCATTTTAATTGTTCGACCAGCCATAAGAACCAAGAGAGGAATGGGGGAATTTTTCCTCTTCCACAGTAAGCTCCATCAGGGTAGGGAATTCGTTTTGTTTACCACCGTTTTTCTAAAACAGTGCATGGCACATTCCATCCATATGTGTTAAATGAATGAAAAATGCGACTCCAAAATTGTTCGCGAATCAAAGCCTGCCTACATTTAAAATTGGCTTCTGATATCCCAGTATATACCAGCCAGTACAAAGGGAAGATAAGTTAGCGAATTAGGAATAGTCTGCATTACAATAACTGACACATTCCTCTGAACAAAGTACATTCTAGAAAATTAACAACCAAACGTTTTTGTAAATCAAGATATAGAAACTGTGGACAATGGTTAAGTTCAACAGGGGGTTGGGACATCCGTGGGGAGGGGTGTGGGATGGGAATAGGGGGATGAGGACAAATATGTGACACCTTAATCAATAAAGAAATTTAAAAAAAAGAAAAAAAAAAAGAAACTGTGGACAAAAGAAGGGGTTCTCTGGGAAGTAATCTCATAGGGTGATCTGATCATAAATTCCTAACTGGGCAGGGCTTGGTGGGTAATCGTGCCCCAAGCAGTTGAACTTTAGTAAAATGTTTATCTTTGCCTTAAGTGAGCCTTGTCCATTGTTCCTGTGCTTCTAAGTCAGCCACCCTCAAGACAGCACACAATCTTGTTAACTACCCTATAATCCAATCCCCGCCTTGCTTTGTCCAACCTCCATGTAGTCTTTCCTAGTTCTCTCCTTAATCTACAAAATGAATTGCAAGACTGTTATTCTCTGGAACATTTGAGACCTTGCCCCCCAGCATTTGTTATCAGTTTGGCTCAAATAAACTCATAAAAATTCTCAACTGGTTTGGCTGTTTCTTACGTCAACAAACCCTTCATTTTGTCACCTTAGGCCCAGAATACAGCCCGAGGTCCTAAAGCTAGCCACAACTGCATTTGTCCCCAAAGCACTGGCTCCAATGACAAGTTCCTACGGCTCCTGCGTTCACAGATGCAACATCTTACCTTCCACATCTGATCGCTGGTTACTAAATGACAGAAATTACAGCTGAGACACCTAAGAAATGATTTCGTGAACCCCCTAAGTGGATATTTGAGCAAATCAGGGCCCAGAGAGAAGTTGCTGAAGGGCACCAGGATAGGGTGCTCCCAAGAAAACCTGTTTGGCAGATGTACTATTTTGAACTAAAGGCCATTGAGAACCATCAGAAACAGAAAAAAGCTCAAAAAAAAAATAAAAAGACCCAGGTATTCCTTTTGTAGGAGAAATTGAACCGGGCATAGTAACCAACTGTTGCCTTTTGCCAGCCCAGTCACCCTCCATCCCTCCCCAGGCACACACACCTGGAAGCCAAGGAGCTTAGACCCCTCAGAAATATCTTCAATTTAAAAAAATATAAGTAGGCTTGCATGCTAATTTGGACTAACAGCCACAAGAAGGAAGCCGGCGGCACCTGGTTAACCATTCTAGAATTTGCTTAGCTTAGGGCCTGCTAGACTGCTGGGTCAGGGGTCAGGGGGACACATCACCAGGACAGCACAAACAACAGCACACCATGGGTAAGAGTCACAGATGTACAGCTTCCGCCCCCGCACATCGAGATGACCAGGAAGGTGCGTTGTCAAAATGTCTTTCAGCCACAAAGTGAAGGGCCGACGGAACCGAGGGCCCAGATTTCCTGTACGGCTTTGATTCAATGTGTAACCCCAGCGTCTGTGGCAGTTTCCTAAGGCCCGGAAGCCTTAGCCTTCCCCTCACTAGCCATTGACCCCCGAGGCAGCCAGAAACGAAGCCAGCCCTTGACTGAGGGTCAAAGGTATGGGCTTCGATTGAGCTCAAGATAACGTTATGTCCTGAGCCGCATTTCAGGCCTGAGCCCTGAAGTGGAACAGTCCCTGGCCACGTCCCCAGGAAACCAGCCCGAAACGGTGATGTACCACCCTTACCTCACTCCACCAATCGGCGAGATCCACGACCCCAAGCCCCTTCCTCATGATGACTTGTGCTTTTGCTCTATAAACGCTCTTATAAATCATCTGGTTCGGGCTCAAAAGCATTAGCTTCTCATCCCATGGTGGTGCCGTGCGTAATAACATAGCCAGCCCTTCTCCACCACAATCCTCCATGTCCAGCGTTTGGCTCTGCGAGCACCTGATGCTCAAACCCTTTCTGTTCCATGGCAACCCCTGAATCATTAGCCGTTTCCCCATCCCGAGCCCCGGTCCTCGGGGGGACTGGGAACCTTCTTGGCTACAGAAGTCAGCCTCTGACCTCAGCCTCGCTCCCTGGAGCACTGACTCGCCCTGTCCCAGCAGCTGGTTCATGTTGGACGTGTGACCCAGTAGATCTATGACAGGACTTGGAAGCCCTAGTTCCAAGAGTAAACAGGAGAGGAAACGTCAGGGATGTAAGCTACGCCTTGATCACAGTCTCCCGCAGAGGGAAAGCCTGCCTGGAAAGGGAGCCAGTGGCTTTGAAAGCAGAGACAAGGGATGGAAAGACACCGAGACCCGACAGCACTGCCAGGTCCTGAGAGCCAGGTACGTCTCCGCGTTGACGCCCCCATCACTGCGGTCGATGCACTGAGCCAGTGGTCGGCAAACTCATTAGTCAACAGAGCCAAATATCAACAGCACAACGACTGAAATTTCTTTGGAGAGCCAAATTTTTTAAACTTAAACTATACAGGTAGGTACATTGTTATTAACTTAATTAGGGTACTCCTAAGCTGGCCTTTGCTAAAAACGTCCTCAATCTGATTGAGACATGTGGCTCGCGAGCCGCGGTTTGCCGACCACTGCACTGAGCTGAGTATCTACCCTGGGCCTCGAAAATGATGCTGCCGAACACGGACGCTGCAGAGAGTGCTGTGTGATTCACAGAGGAAAAGCAACGAGTGCAGGGAGAGTGGCTGCACCCACGGAAGACAGCTCTTCACATCCATTCCCCTCAGGAAAGAAGCTAAACCCAGAAGCAATACAAAGACATAGGCAGCAGGTTGCTTCATTCTAGTCTAAAGCAAACAACCTGTCACCTGAGCTTTAATCACCTGCACACCCTCTGCTGTCCCTACCTCTAGCAGAAATAACTGCCAACAAGTTGTCCTGGAAATAAACTTGCTGCTTTCTAGTCTATTTCTACTGGCTGATGAAAAGGTTTTTAATATGAAAAGATACTCTAATAAAGAAAAATACTACAGCTGCAAAAAATTAAGATAAACTCGGAGATCTGCTTTTATTCTTAAAGCAGAAAAATTGATGACTCTAGTAACAACTGCATACATAACTACCCGCCATTCCTGCAACCCCCAAATATAACTACAAACAATGCTGCCATGCACCCCAGCTCTCGGGCGAGGGGCAGAGTTGTGCCAGCTGGAGACTTGAATGCTCCCTCCTCTCTCTGTGGGGTCACGCACCTCAGCGAATTGGCTATAACAATAACCAGCGAAAGCTACACTGAAGTAAGCACTCTTCCCACCTTATGGAAAAGAGGGGGATAATAAAGACCCTTGTGTAGCAGCACATTTCCCCCCGGGTGTGGCTTAGGGAGCTCTCCTGCACTCTCAGTCCCCTCTGGGGGGCTGCAACCCGTGAGCTGTTTGGCTTAGTCATCTGCTCTCACCCCAAATCTCAAAAATGCATTTGTAGTTTGCCTGGAGGCAGAGTCATTGCTTCGGTGGTTACCCAGGCCGGTGCCTATACAGAAGCAAAAGTGATGCCCATGAACACTAGTGTAGACCGGTAAATCAGTCCAAAGAATCCAGGAGAAAAAGAGGCACGCTCACCGAATGGTGAGTTCATTGATGCCGATGTGTCTTTGTATGAATTAGTCAAAAGCCTCCTCAACTCTTCGCTTCCATTTGTAAAAACAACAAAAATGAATTAAATGTCCCATTCATTCGAAAGTGAATTGGGCCCGGGCCGGCATGGCTCAGTGGTTGTGTGTTGACCTATGAACCAGGAGGTCACGGTCAATTCCCAGTCAGGGCACATGCCCAGGTTGTGGGCTCAATCCCCAGTAGTGGGGCGTGCAGGAGGCAGCCGATCAATGATTCTCTCTCATCATTGATGTTTTTATCTCTTTCTCCCTCTCCCTTCCTCTCTCTGAAATCAATAAAAATATAGGAAATTGAACCTTGACCTCCTGGTTCATAGGTTGACACTCAACCACTAAGCCACACCAGCAGGGCTCACCTTTTTTTTTTAGCTCTTTGTGACACAAAAGACACACACACAAAAATAGATGTTTGAGGTGTCCCCTGGTAGCTAACTGGTTGAGGGATTCACATTAACCACAGGTTTTGCCAGAGAGGCAATTCAGCGCTGTGCAAAGCACACGGCCCATGGTATTGTGCATGTGGGATCAGTTTCTGGCTTTGTCTCTGCAAGATCTGCGACATTGAAGATGTTACTCTCTCAAAGTCAGGCCTGCAACATGGTGTAAAAGTAAGAACTTCTTACCGAGTTTTGTGAAAATTGAATGTGATAAAACATGTACACAAATGATTGCTGTTAAATAGAAATAAACCCACAATGGTACCTCCCAGCCCCCTGGTCATGTCCCTGGGTTACATGGATGAGAATGTGTGGCCAGAGAGGCGACTGGCTGAGAGGAGACAGGGCGCCATCCGGGGACGGGCAGGGCAGGTGGCTTTCTCGGGCACTTAGGAAGGCCCGTCCCACTTTCATCAGAAAAAGGTTGTAAACACTGGATGGCACCACCTTTCATTCTGCTACGTCTGATCTCCCACTGCGCCCAGGTGAGACTCTCCAGGTATGGTCGTTTCATAAATGAGGACAGATTCAGATACCAAAGAAACCCGCGTACATTCTGACACGCTACATTTATGCCACACACGAGCTTTTGTGAGTCTCCACAGGAAAGCCAGCCCCGCCTTCTCCCCTCTGTCTCAAGGGAGAGAGCAAAGATCAGTGTTTGCAGACATCTCTTACATTTGTAAAAACAACAAAAATGAATTAAATGTTCCATTCATTTGAAAGTGAATTGGGCCCGGGCCGGCATGACTCAGTTTCTCAGGTGGTGCTAGAGCCAAGCGCCTCGGCCCATTTTTCATTGGATTAAAATCCAAATCGGATCGGTGTAGTCGTTGCCTTTACCTTTGAAAAAAAATAATGACCTTTGGGTCTTTCCCCCTGTGGGAACAGACCGGATGTCAAAGGGACATGTGTTTCTAGGGGACTGTGTGGACATTTCTGTATTCCCATCCTACTTCTGTAAAGCCATTCTGAATAAAATGAGCACACCTAAACTAAGACAGTGGTATATGTCCATTACATCTCAAGTTTCAAAAAGCCACCAGAGGGCTAAGCTGTGTTAGACGCCTGGTGGACAATCTTCAGCCTTAGAAACCGAAAGGAGGAGGGTGATGTCTACCTGATGCTTCCTGTCAAGATCCACTGTTCTTTGGGAAAACGATGGAGGTGAGGCCAAAGTGAAGGCCAGTCCAAGGTCAACCAGAGAGGGACCAACTTACCCGGTGCAGAGGGTAAGTCCTCAACCTGTGGCTACAAGACCCTCGGGAGGGAGACAGTGTCCAGTCCTAAGAAATCTGTGAAACCATAAATGCACCCAGCATCGTGTGGGTCTCGCACTGACACACTATTTCCAAGAGCACAAAAATCCTGTGGGAATTAACAAAGAGAAAACTCATTTTAAAAGATCAGCATAGGGACTGAGGATTCGTCTATTAAAAAGACTTTAGGAGTGTGTTTTATAGCAGGGTTTTAATCCTCCAAGTCTACCTGTCTTAAGGCTTCTGTACTGCTTTATAGACCTGAATTTTCAAGTTCTCACCTGAGCCAATAATAAAACGTATATTCAAGAGGAGGCCTTTTTCTGAGTTCCTGGACCAGGATTATATTCGTCTTTATTTATGTGAGTTCCGATAACCTGATATAAGTTTATGTGTCTTCTGCTTTAACAAGTTCCTTTCGTATGCCGAACCTGCTGAAGTAATAACTTTGTCTCCCAAAGGGGTTCGCCCTCCATACTATCGGCTTTCCTGGACTTTATTGGGTCGCCACAATTTCCCAGGGATTTGTAATAAAAAATCCGACATGTACAGCACTTTAAATCTTTCAAAGCACATGAACCCATATAATTTTATCTCGTGACTCTTTATAGATGGTAATTTCTTGTGCTGTTGAAAGCTGAGGGTGAAAGCGGGAAAAGAGACTGTGTCCTCAGAATGGAGCCTCTGTACCGCCCGCTTCCTCCCCCCCAGCTCCTCCCGACTGGGGACCACACTCAGCCCGCCTGCCCACGCGGTCCAGTCCCATGAAACGGTTCCACCTGCACAGCCCACCGAGGCGAAACGCTGGGCCCTGGAGACCGTGTGCTCCGAGCCCCCGGGGCTTCATGATCCAACCGACACTGAGGCCCTTAGTGATCCCACCACTGGAGGCTCAGAGACAAGGAGATCTTGAAGGTCATGTCTAACTGGGATTCTGGGCTTACAACAAAATACTTCCTTCAGTCTCAACTACATCTTCTCTTTAGTATATTACGTTCTCTTTTTTATTTTTCCTACAAACTGCGACTGTGAAAAAGAGAAAAATGCTAAAGGCGTGGCATGAAAAAGCATTATGGGGCATGAAAGTTTGCCTCATTTTTAGTCAATATTTTACTGTTTAATCAATTAGGACCTGTTTTCCTGCTACCAGTGTTTCTTGCCTGCAACCCGCCCTCCACACCCGCACCATCCAACGGAAGGCCCTGCAGTCAGGGGATGTGCGGTCGGCGCCGTCGAATAACGCAATGGCCAGGGGTGGCTATTATGCTATAGAAGCACATCCAGTGTGACTATAGCAACCGAGTAACCTAACTTTTTATTATATTTAATTTTAGCTCGTTTTAATTTAAAGAGCCATGGGTGACTGGCGCTGACCATATTTGATGACACAGTTTTAAAAACAACTCTGCTTCCCTATTTAAAAACCCATAAGTTCATCCAAACCCATAGACTGTATAACCCCAGGAGTGGACCCCAGTATAAGCTATGGACATTGGGAGATAATGATATGTCAATATAGGTGCATCAATTGTCACGATATTCCATCCTGGTGAGGGGGGTGGGTGCTGACTGTGGGCGAAGCTATGCCTGTGGGTGGACAGGGAACCATGGGCCTCTTGGTACCTTCTGTTCAGTTTTGCTTGAACCTAAAACTGATCTAAAAAATAAAGTCTATTCAAATGCTCTGCTTCTCACTTGCCCATATCAATGTGTCTCAGACTTCCCTACCAAAATACCACTAACAGTAGAGGCTGGAGAGCTATTCCTAAGAAGTCTGAAGGTTTAAATTAAAACTAGACAAGCTGGAAAGTAATTTGGAGCGTCCTTTTTATATTTAATGAGTACAAAATTCATATGGCTGAGCATTTGTCCCATGAACCAAAAGGCTGCTGTTTGGATTCCTGGCCAGAGCACATGCCCAGGTTGTATGCTCAGTCCTCAGTGGGCATGAAGGTGGCAGCCAATCGATGTTTCTCTCTCACATCATTGTTTCTCTCTCTCTCTCTCTCTCTCTCAATAAAAACATATTAAATATATATATATATTTAATTTCTTGCCATCAGCTAAAACTATAAAAGTTTCCTACCTCCATTGATTACTGGGTGAGAAGCTACTACATTAATTAAATCACTCGTGAAATTAACTATTAACACTTGGAGAAAATCACATTGTTATGAGAGACCAAGGCTGCTTTTGCTGCTGCTGCATATATCAGCGGTGCTAGTCCTTTCCCTTCTGGGCATGCGTGTCACAATATGTTGAGAACTGAGATGCACACAGGAATGTGGATACACATGGCAACAGCTTTCTTTTCATTACTTTTTGAGCTGTGTCAGAATAATCATTGCAGGAAGGTTGCCAAATGTGGTGGTGGGTGAAAAATCATTGTAGGGGTAGAAATGCTATATTTTATAACTGTACTTGTTTGCTGAGAAGTCCATTCTCTGGTATCAGATGGTCAGTGATGTAATGTCTTTTATTTTCAAGGGAAAGACGTATTCAATCACTTCTCCCGTGAATAAATATGGTGAATGTCATTCTTTATTTTTATCAGATATATTTTAATTTTCATCACATAAAAAATATGCTAAATACTTAAACTCACTTTGAGAATTACTATTTTTCAAGGAAATAAATAAATTTTGTAACCTAAAAAAATTAGCACTAAACACAGAAGAATAAAATTAGGGATCTTAATTTCTATAATTGAATTCAGTCACCTATGGCACCCCATCTACTGATAAAAGATTATTTAAGTTTGTCTTTTAAAGCTAGTTCGCAGAGTCTTGCTTAAAAGTCTCTTTCAAGTAAATATTCAGTCAATTCAAAGTATACCTTGCTGTGAGGGCTTGTCTCCCTTCTCCCTCCTCCCCCTGTGAAGATGGAGTGGCATTCAGCGCTTCATACCATGCGCCCGGGCCTCTACTTTATCTAACCTGCAGGGGCTGATGCTTTTCATTACATGCTTCTAGCTGCGGTGTCTCCACTTAGCTGCAAGATTTCTTGTGATTTTTCCTTCATAATGTTCTCTCACCGGCCAGCCCCTCTCACCGGCTAGCCTAGCTCACCCGCCAGCCCCTCTCATCGGCCAGCATGTCTCACCAGCCAGACCAGGCATGTCGGGGCCTGGCATTGCCGTATGCGGTGACACTCTGATGCCCCCCAGGAGGCCCCTCCAGGAGACGCTGTGCCCCAGCTGCAGGAGGTGGTGTCAGCAGGCTCCCTCGGGGTCGGCCTCAAGGGCAGAGAGCCACCTGGCCCTACGTCACACCCTCCCCAGGGACCCCACATCCGATGACTCTCCCTACAGGCCTGCTCATGCCTCCCAACGCGGGACAGCGCCCCAGAGCATCTTAGCCCCAGGTCTCTCCGTGGGGTCTGCAGGGGTCAGCCCGGGCTGCTCAATCCTGCGTCCTTTCCTCGTCCCCAGTGACCATCTGCACGCGACCTCAGGCCGCGCCGCCTCCTTGCGCCCTGAGGACACAGCAGGCCTGTCCTCACGGGGCTGGAACCAGCCGGGTCTGCAGTCACTCGCTGTGCATCAATGTCACACCACCGAGCCCGGGTCCTCAAACACGTGGAAAGATTTGTTTTGAATCTCTTAAGGGTGGGCCCTTGGAATCAATGTATGTTTTTAAAGTTCTGCATGAGATTCTAAAATGCAGCCAGGATGGAGAACATTCTAGGCTTTCAGAGAAACACACGATTGCAATTAACCAAAAGAGGAAGGAAAGAATTCTGCTGTGGCTGCTTGTGCTTAGATGTGCTGAGACGCACTCCCACCACCCACGCTGCCGGCCACCCCCGGGTCACCTCTGCTGCTGCCCACGCTCCCGCCAGGGACCTGCTGGGCTCCCGCTCAGGGCAGTTTCTCGTCTGTCCAGCGGGTCATCTTCTCAAGGACTCCCCCCCAGAATGGCCCTCCTGCTTCTGCCTCCTTCTTTCACTTCTTTCTCTGCTCCAGGATTCCCACCAGCAGGCACGTGCAGAAACGTCTCCACTCCCTAGTAAGCGGGAAGCTCCATCCACATTCTTCTCTAGCTGCTCCCGCCACCCCCCCATCCCATCTCTCTGCTCCTTTTCCAGGAAACCGTCGTCGTCAAAGAGCTGATCACGCGTGCCATTTCCTCCCCTTCCCTCTGTCCTCAATCTACTTTCATCGGGTTTTTATAACCAGCCCTCCCACCAAAGCGGCTCTTAGCAAGGTTGACAGTGCCATCCACCTTGCCAGGCTCAGCGGTTCATCCTCGGCTTCCTGTGACCGAACCTACCAGAAGCCTTACAGAGCCCATCACTCCCTTCCCCGGCACTGTCTGCCCTCAGAGCCTGGGGTAGCACACCCTTTGGAGGGTCCCTGCCTACCTTATGGGTCCCTCCTTCTCAGTCTTCTGTGCAGGTTCTTCTGCATCTTCCCAGGGAGTTTGACTGAAGCGCATCTCTTCTCCTTGCGCTTTGTATTTGCTCAGGGGGGTATTACCCCAGATTTATGGCTTTAAAGAGCATCCACATGCTTGAGATTTCCAAATGCGAATTTCCCATGCAAACTGTTCCCCTGAGCTCTAAGCTTATTTATCTCAACTACGTATTCCAACCTCCACTGGGATATCTAATTGTCATGTCACACTTATCGTGTCCGAAACCAAATACACTTCCTCCCAAAGCTTGCTTGCTCCTAGTCTTCTCAATCTCAGTAAACAGCAATTCTAACCTACTTGGAGTTTTTTTATGTTTTTATTGATTTCAGAGAGAGGAAGGAGAGGGAGAGAGAGAGAAACATCAATGATGAGAGAGAATCATCGATAGGCTGCCTCCTACATGCATGCCCCACACTAGGGATTGAGCCCGCAACCTGGGCATGTGCCCTGACCAGGAATCAAACCGTGACTTCTTGGTTCATAGGTTGATGCTCAACCACAGAGCCATGTCTAGTTGTTTACTTTTTTAATCTTCACCTGAGGACATGCTTACTGATTTTAGAAAAAGGGAAAAGGAGAGAGAGAAAGAGAAACATTGATCGATTGCCTTCCCTTGCATGCCAGGAACGGACCCCACAACCTAGGTATGTGGTCTGACTGGGAATCTAACCCACAACCTTTTAGTGTATGGGAACGACGCTCCAACCCCTTAAGCCACACCGCCCAGGGCTTGCTAAAATCTTCCAAGTCATTCTTAACTATTCTCTTTGGATTCCATCCCACAGATTCTGCTGGCTTTGCCTTTAAAGTATAACCAGATCAGACCACTCTTCATTACCATCCTGTTGCTGCCCTTCCTAAGTAACATCATCTCTCAAAGTAAACCCCAGTGTCCTTAGGCTCAGCTCTCCTTGTCCCGGGTTCAGCTCCTAAAACCCCATGAACTTCAGGGCACCGCTGCACTGTGTCACGTCAGTCTCTCCCACTAGGCCAGGAGCAGGCTCCTCGGGTGCCTTCAGCCTTACTCAGAGTGCAATGACTGAGCACCGACTTAAGGTTTCAATAAACGCTAAGTGGATGAACAATGAGTGAGTGACCCAGCGATGTTATAATACTGACTGTAATGGATGAAGAGATCCATTGATCGGCTTGACGGAAAATTCAAGCGGTTATTACTAGCTGCGTTCGCTGTGCATGCCAACTGGAAAGAATGTCACACTTGCTCTGATGTATTCATTTTTCTCTTTGATGCAGTAGATAGAATTGAATTGTCTCTCTTCTGCTTCAGAGGCTGATTAATTCAAACGAGAGAGCACGTGCGATGACCCTCACAGCCCACTGACCGAGTTCGTTGACTCCAATAATTCAAGATGTACGAAGAAAGCCTGTTGAAAGGAGCCAAGAGCTCAGCCAAGAAATCAGTCCTAAAAGTTGAGAAGGCCCCCTAATCTTTAAATTACCTCAGAGCTGTGTGCAGAGAGATTAGGTCGCTGTTACAGATTCCTGGAGAACTCAAGTTGGCAAAATATGATCTTTTGCACATTTTGACCATTTTTCTTTTTAATTTAGGTCTAATTAATATTAGTTCCGAGAGGCCTACACCTGGTCCAAAATTAAAAATGTGCATGTCCCTAATGAGGGTGACTTCATGATTTGCACTCACATTCATTCTCAGTAGGCTTGCTTAAAATGGTTTTGAATTAGAGATTCATAATTAGGTTTTCACATTTAAATCATGTTCAAGAGGCTGTGCGTGTGGTTAAACAGACTGCCAGAATAAATTATGAGCTAACAAAATAATAATCTATTATTTTAAGGCCTTTGGTGAGTCATACTGTAGTTATCCTTTGATATTTTCTTGCAAAATATTCTCTTAGGTGTCTTAGCCACAGTTCGGCCCCCTCTTTTGACCCACAACACTTGCTCACAGTGAGGTCACCTTCATCGTACTACCCAGGCCTTTAAACCTACGGGGTCCTATGGCCAATGAAATGAGGAAGAAATTCAATAAAAAACTAATGTGTTTGCTTATGTTCTTCCTAGCCCGATTCCCCCTCTCCTTTCTCCCAGTATAGTTTAGCCTCTAATAATTCATTTTTCAACTTATAGCAGTCCTTCCTAATATTCTATTTAAAAAATATTTTCATTGACTTCAGAGAGGAAGGGAGACGGGAGAGAGAGAGAGAAACGTCAGTGATGAGAGAGAATCATTGATTGGCTGCCTCCTGCACTCTCTACTGGGGATGGAGCCTGCAGCCTGGGCATGTGCCCTGACCTGGAATCGAACTGTGACCTTCTGGATCATAGGCCAATGCTCAACCACCGAGCCATGCCGGCTGGGCCCAATATTCTATTTAGAAATTGGCAAATAACACAAGATGAACCGTTCACACCTTTGTTTTTGAAATGGGAGCACCATTTTATTGGTTATCTTGCTTTCTGACCTTCCCATCCGCCAGACTTCTCTATCTTTACGGTGTCCTGGCTCCGTCACCTTGCCTCTAGCCAAAGGTTGCACAACCTCAGCACTGCTGACATTCGGGGCCAGATGCGTCTGCTGCTGGGGGCTCCCCTGTGCCCTGTGGGATGTCGAGCGGCATTCCTGACCTCTACCCGGAGCACGCAGGTCGCCGCTCCTCCCCCATCCTGGCTGTAGCCGTCCAGATTGTTTCCAGACGTCATCAAATGTCTTCTGGGGAGGTGGAGGGACAGACAAACTGGCCCAAGTTGAAAAACACTGATAACTGAGGCGAAAGGGCTTTCCAAAGGACACAGCTGCTAAGGCTCACTGGGACTCAGGTTCCTATCATCCTGATCTTCCAGGTATTGTTTTCCCTGAAATGAGGTGCGGCACAGCCAGACCCCGATTTAGCCCCCGGGTACCCCTGGAGATCATGAGTGTACAGACATGTGACGGTTAATTTTATGTGCTAACGGGAAGGTGTTTTTGATGAGATTAACTTTAAACCAGTGAAGTTGGATGAGATCAGATTGCCCTCCATAATCTGGGCAGATGCCCACGTAGGACAAAAAGGTCAGCGTCCCTGAGCCAAAGGAGCTGTCCGCTGGCAGCCCAGAGGCTGCTGTGGGACTGGAACTGTCCCATTGGCTTGTCTGGACCTCGAGCCTGCCAGCCCACACACGTAAAACAGAGTTCATTCTTGTATTATCATTTATTAATTACTAGAGGTCCGATGCACAAAATGTGTGCAAGGAACTCAGCCCTCGAAGCCCCGGCTGCTTGTGGCCCTGGCTACCTCACAGCCCCGCCCACTGATCGTTCTGGAAGGTTGTTCTGCCATCTGGTCTAATTAGCATATTAGCTCTTTATTATATAGGATTACAATGGACATCTGTGTACAAATCCTTGTGTGAACAAATGTTATGATTTATTGATTTATTTTAAATACCAAGAGGTAACATTGCTGGGTCTATGGTAAGGGAATGTTTACCTTTCTAAGAAACTGTCAATACATTTTCCAAAGTGGGTGCAACAGTTTATACTCCCACCTACATGAGAGTTGTAGTGGCTCCTCATACTTGCCAATACTTGTTATTGTCAGTCTTTTTAATTTTAGCCTTTCTAGTGTGTTTTGTAGAAAATCACTGAGGCTTAATCCACATTTCCCTTATGACTAATGATATTAATCATCACATGATGGTATAGATCTTATTTTTGTGATGTGTCTGTTCAAATCTTTTTTTATATTTTTTTTATTGATTTTTTTTTTTTTTTTACAGAGAGGGATAGAGAGTTAGAAACATCATTGAGAGAGAAACATCGATCAGCTGCTTCCTGCACACCCCCCCACTGGGGATGTGCCCGCAACCAAGGTACATGCCCTTGACTGGAATCGAACCTGAGACCCTTGAGTCCGCAGGCTGACGCTCTATCCACTGAGCCAAACCGGTTTCGGCAAATCTTTTGCACATTTTGATCATTGGGTTGTCTGTATTCTTACCATTGAATTGTAAGACTGCTTCATAGATATTTTCCATAAAAGTCTGTTTCAGACATACGTATTGTGAATAATTTTTCCCTATGACTTGCCTTTTTATTTTCATAATGGTGTCTTTTTTCAAGAGAAGATGTTAATTTTAACAAATCTAATAATTACTTTTTTATGGTGTTTCCTATGTCCTTCTAAGCTATCTAGCTACCTCCAAAGTAGCAAAGATTTTCTCCTATTTCTTTACCTGTAAGTTCCATAGTTTTAATTTTTTAGTCCTTTCCTTAGTAGTGGTTTCTTTCTTGGCATCTTATAGTCTCTCTGTATGCACAGAGAGACACCCAGCTCCCCGCTTTCGATGGCAGGGGAGCTGGGTGTCCGCTCATGCACCTAGCCAAAAGCCTCTCTCAACGGCCGGATAGGCCACCCCAAGTCCTGCCCCCCAGCCTCCTGCCGGCCCAATCGTGGGCGTAGCAGACTGATGGTTATTTGCATATTACCCTTTTATTAGGTAGGATTGTATTATTTCCATATGAATAACTGTAAACCTACTTTTGCCCCTCCCTAGAGCATATATAAAGTATAAAAAGTATGTGTATATATTTATATATTATATATAAAGTATACACACACACACATATATACACACACACACTTTTTCCCTAATACATGACAATTAAAATAACAATATTTCTGATTTTTCCCCCTCTGCACACACTGCTTCCCCAAATTCACATTGCCTTGAAAAGGATAAGCAATGTTTTTTCAATACATTTTTATTGATTTAAGAGAGGACGAGGGAGATAGAAACATCAATGATGAGAGAGAATCATTGATTGGCTGCCTCCTGCACATGCCCTACTGGGAATGAAGCCCGCAACCCAACATGTGCCCTGACCTGGAATTGAACTGTGATCTCTTGGTTCATAGGTTGATGCTCAACCACTGAGCCACACTGGCCGGGCAGCAATGTTTTTTTTTTTAACTTCTGAATTTTGCCAAAGAATCAAAAGGGAAGCTTTCAGAATGTAAGACCCAGTGTTTCTATGATAACAGAAGAGTCATAAAGAAAGTACAGATGTGGGGAGGGTGGGGCAGACCTGGTGGGACGCGGAGGCGAAGCTGAGCTGACCCCAGAGTCCGAGGAGCACTGTGGTGGGATGGCCAGTGCCTGGGGGCCAATCCCCGCAGGGAGGAGGCTGCTGGAAGGAGCATCTCCCATCACCTGCATGGAGAACCCCAGGAACCGCGATCAGGTGACTGACAGGTGCCCCTTCCCAGCTGCTGGCATGCTACCCAGGAATTGTGCTCTGAGAGGTCCCCGCAACCGCCCAAGGAGAAAGCAAGCTGTTTCCCGAGGCCCGGAGCACGGATAAGCCTCTTCCTGGAGCAGAGGGCCGGGTTCCCCTGCTCTCGCTATCAGGAAGGGGCGGCTGCTGCATTGGCGCGATCGCAATGCTCATGCTGGGCTTGCTCACGCTGAGAACGATGCCCGGGAGAAAGGACGGTCACAAGAGGAGAAGCGCAGGGCTCTGTGAAGTTGCAGAAAATGCTGCAAAGCAAAATCCGATACAGAGAGACACAGAACTGTCTTTCTCATGGCTTCCTAAGCTTGGGGAAATCCAACTTCCCTACGTGTGCTTTGTTCTAAATCACAGATAGCTCTGCTGACTACCTTTAAAAAAAATAAAAAGAGCTCTCCTTACCGGCAGACAACATACGTATGACACCTGTATCATTCGTATCACCTCTCAGTTCTTGGCTTGTTTGTATAAAGAAAATTATTTCTATTAATAATACATCACATAAAAATGGTTAGAGATCATTCACCACTTTCAAAGCCCATCTTTGGAATACCCCGACTTGAAATATAGGTTGATCTACCTTATGACCCGGAAATTCCACTCCTAACTCCGTCCCCAGGAGAAATGAGCACAGGTGCCCACGAAAAGACACCCACAAGCAGGTTCCCGGCACTTTATTCCCCAACAGCTGACAACTGGGAACATCCAAGTCACCAGCAAGGGAGACACGGCCTCATTCACAATCAAATGTGAAGACTGCAGCCCTAACCAGTTTGGCTCAGTGGATAGAGCGTTGGCCTGTGGACTGAAGGGTCCCAGGTTCGATTCCGGTCAAGGGCATGTACCTTGGTTGTGGGCACATCCCCAGTAGGGAGTGTGCAAGAGGCAGCTGATCAATGATTCTCTCTCAATGATGTTTCTAACTCTCTATCCCTCTCCCTTCCTCTCTGTAAAAATCAATAAAATATATTTTAAAAATAAAAATAAATTAAAAAGTGTGAAGACTGCATTTCCCTGCACTGTCCTTGCTTCAATATCAAAGGAAACAAAGTCAAAGGAAAAATTTCAGGCATGAGCAATCAAATCAGAGAGAAATGGGTTGGGATCGGAGGAAGTATGGGAGGAATCAGGGCTTCTCCCCATAGTGACAACAGGAAGGTTCTTCCAAATGCACTTCAATGTGAAGCTCAGTGACAGCTAAAACCGGTCATCCAGAAATAAAGTCAACACACAGGAGGGAAAGTGGGAATTGAAAAGGGATGAGAGCAAGGCGGGCCTGAGGAAGGAAGGCAGGTGCCAGAGAGGAAAATCACAGAGACAAACACAATTCTCAAGTTGTTGCGGGAAGTCACACAGACAGGGGTGGGCAAAAGTAGGCTTACCCTAGAGAGTCTGTAAAACACAGACCTTCTAGCTGTAGTAGGTATTTTTCTAGATGAACAACTGTAACCTGTCGGTGCCCACCCCGGTGTAATATGCTGCCAGGCAATGGAGAGACTGAAAACGTGCCTTTCTCTCCATTACGGCTGCATAGAAGCCATTTGTACGCTTTGCTCCTTGTTCATGGGAATCCACTGCCCTGGACTAGGCCTAGAAGCACCGCTGAGGCTCCTGCGAGAGAAACCGATCACCTTTGAACCTCCTGACGATGACCCGCCAGGCCCTGCGCCTCTCTGTCCCCCACGGTGTTTTCCCATTTACTTTCTGGCCTCCTGCTGCCTCTGGGCCTGCTCTGGGCTCTGGACTTCTCCGGTGTCTTCCCATCACACACAGGAGATGGTCCACGGGATGCTTCCCTTTGGGGGACCCCCGGCTCCCGAAGATGAAAGGAACCGGGTCTGATAAAATCGGGCTAAAACCTTCTTTGAAGCGGTGCTGGGGGCCGGCTGGCCGGCTGGTTTAAAACCAGGACGCAGCAGCACCGTTTTTATGTCGTGAGAAAGGTGAGAGGGAGCTTGACAAGTAATTTAGTTCGTTGCACGCAGCCGGGAGAGTCTACATTCACACCATCGATCAAACCGCAGTGCCTGCCCCTCTTCTTTCTTATTTATTATTCATGTGTTGATTTATTTTCAATCTTTTGTGAAGATAACCTCATAGAACATTTGTTCTCTTTACAAATGAAAAAAATAATAATAATGGTGACCATGGGTAAGATATATGGGTGGGTATCTAGTTATGAAATGTGGGTTTTATTTCTCTTTAGATATATATGGGGTGTCTGGTTTCCTGTGTTAAGCATGTCTACCCATAAATTATGGCTATGTATTGCTTTGTTTGTTGAAGAAGAAATAATAGATGTAGGGAATCAAGAGTAACCTTTAAAAATAATAGATACGCCCTAGCCGGTTTGGCTCAGTGGATAGAGCATTGGCCTGTGGACCGAAGGGTCCTGGGTTTGATTCCGGTCAAGGGCATGTACCTCAGTTGCAGGCTCCTCCCCGACCCGGGCCCTGGTTGGGGCTCATAAAGGAGGCAACCAATCGATGTGTTTCTCTCACGCCAATATTTCTGTCTTCCCCTGTCTCTCCCACTTTCTCTAAAAAGCAATGGAAAAATATCCTCGGGTGATGATTAAAATAAAATAATAATAATAATAATAATAATAATAATAATAATAGATAGGAACTATGTCATGTACAGAAAGAACCATTCAGCATCTGTGATCACACCCAGTAACCACATAGAAAGGAGTTCAAGATAGCGGGTTAATTAGACTTCCCAAGGGAAGAGTTGACTGAGTAAACTCACTCCTCTCTCTAAGGAGATGAACTTTCTGAAAGTCCTGATTAGAGATGCCAGGAGGGTAACAGGGCTGAAGGAAGGAAGACAGGACACGGGGGTGAGACAGCCTCCTACCGACCTTCTTGGCATGGGGAGGCATGGGATGTGCTAGAGGACGAGGGGGGAGGGAGGAGGAAACAGCAGGAATGTACTCCCTGTATTCTAAGTACGCCACGCTCCCTGTTGTCCTTGAGTCTTAGCCAGAGCCTCAAGCTCTCAAGCAGGAAGGAAATGGAAGTAGGGCATGATCTTCCACTTGTTACTAGGATGACAGCGGGTGGCATGGGGGACACTGGCTAGAATTTGATTGGGAGCCAGTGATTTGACACTTCACAGAGATGTCTCTCTTGGCTTAATATTGATGGCGGGGTTCAAGCAAGAGTACCACCTTATCATAAAGCATAGAATTATCATTCACCTCTCCGTTTGTAATGAGAGAACCTAAATATATCAGCTTCTTTTTTAATAATTGAAGTATGCCTCTCTAGAGAGAGAGGGTAGTTATGTTACCAGTGGGGTGTCCCCTATACACGGTCTGGATATGTTTTTAAATGTCCTTAAATAATCATGTGCTAAACATTTTCAAACACTAGGTAGACAATGACTGTGGTTGAAATTGAAATTAACCTTCCAATTCCAGAATTCCTCTGGTCCTTGCATTTCCAATTGCAAATCTATTACTCGTAAAATCCCAACAGTTATGACAGACTAGAAATTATGATTTATTATCACATGAAAAACATAGTGATGATTTTATTAACATATCAAATAGTGGCCTCTCTTGAGTCTCTGGGCTCTACTGGAGATTTCCCACCTTCTCCGCATTTGGTAGGAAGAAATTCTCACATAGCTCTGTCCCCTGCCCTCAAGGGGCTGAGTTTGTATATTGAAGAAGCATAAACAAAGTTCCAAATGACTTTCAGATTAAGAAATGGTCAGAAGCACTTTTATTCTGTTTGTTTTTCATCTTGAGCGAAGGGGAGACAGTGAAATAAAGGAGACAGAGCATCTTAAAAAAAATACAAAACAAAAACAAAAAACCACTACTCTATGCTCAGCCAGCATGGCTCAGTGGTTGAGCATCCACCCATGAACCAGGAGGTCAGAGTTTGATTCCTGGTCAGGGCACATGTTGTGGTTGCAGGCTCAGTCCCCTGTGGGGGGGGGGTGCAGGAGGCAGCTGATCGATGATTCTCTCTCATCATTGATGTTTCTATCTCTCCCCCTTCTTTCCTCTCTCTAAGATCAATAATAATAATTTTTAAAAACTATTCTTAATTTGCATAGATGGTAAAACCGAGAATTTAGCTTAAATGAATTTTAAATTCGATTGTGTCTGAAGAAAGTTACCTATGACTTCTGAACCGTCATTCTCTTCTACACCAGCCATGCTTTCTGTCCTCTCATCGTGTGTCATGGTTTTGACAATGCAAAGGCTGACACTCTAGGTGGCTCATAAAATAGCTGGAGAGCAGGCGAGGCTGTGGCTTTTGACAAGGAATAAAAACACATCCCAGCAATCTGCCAATTACTGTTGAGCGGAACCAAGTGTTAGTCTTGCTGGAAAGGTTGTCTCAATCCGACCTGAGAGAAGACAAGCTTTTTTCCGGGTCTCTGGGCCTATAAATTCTATTTGCATAGCTCTCCTTCCCATCCAGAGAAACAGTTATCACAGAACTTCAAGCGATAAAAAGTCCTCATTTGCTTCACAATTCCTCTCTGATTAAAGCTGGTTCCTTATTTAAAGCAAGACTTACATATCTCACTCTTTCTTCAAAGAAGGAATTTAGGTTATTCTGCTTCCAACATTGTATAAGTCGTATCATTCAAACTACACTTCCTAAGCCATATTTCTAGGCTCACAGTATGTAGAGCATATAAAGGGCTCACACTCCATCCTCACGGTCACCCTTTCCTATCTTCAGATTCACACTCCTGGCCTGTGATAAATATGCATTCTCACACAGACACACATCCTCAGGTATGCTCCGGAATGACAAACACCAAGGCTGTAGATAACAAAAAAACCAAGTGTCACAGGGGGAAATGCCAGTCTCTCAGACTCTATCTTCCATCTGGCCGGCATTTCCCTCCTGGCCTTCAGGCTAATAGGTCCTGCTGTGGATACTAATCACCTAGGAATTCTGCTGGAGGCTTGAGTTTTAACGGGTGGGTGTTTTCTCTTGCTCACAGTGATTTTTCTGAAACAAATTTAAAGTTATGTTTTATTCACAAAATACAAGTGCGTCAGGCTGTGACTCTTCTGCAAAAAACGTAGCTGTGCTGTGAAGCCCAGAAGGGATGAAATATAATCCCTGTATTTTCTATCCTTTCCTCTACTCTCCCTATGGCAGTGGTCGGCAAACTGTGGCTCTTTGGCCCCTTGAGTGTGGCTCTTCCACAAAATACCACATGCAGGCGCGCACGTACAGTGAGATTGAAACTTCGTGGCCCATGCGCAGAAGTCGGTTTTCGGCTCTCAAAAGAAATTTCAATCGTTGTGCTGTTGATATTTGGCTCTGTTGACTAATGAGTTTGCCGACAACTGCCCTATGGCATTCATGCTTTTTCCTTTTCTTTTTTTCTTTTTTCTTTTTTTTTCTGCATTTCTTGACTCTATAGTATGTCATAGTCACAGAGTCTTGAGGTTTCCCTCAAATACTTTCCCCTGGTTATAGGCAAAATGTTAGAATTGCAAATTATTCAAATGAAACGATAGGTGGGTTTAGGAGTTTTATTAACAACCTGTTCCATAGGTTGAATGTGCCTGCTCCAAGTCTACGTGTTGAGATCCGAATCCTCGATGTGATGGTGTTAGGAGGCGGGGTCTATTGGAGGCGACTAGGTCAGGGGGACTTGGCCCTCATGAGTGGAACCAGTGCCCTTAGAAAAGGGACCCCAGAACGCTCCGGGTCCCCCTCCACCGGGTGAGGACCCGGGAGAAGACGGCCATCCGTGACCAGGAAGCAGGGCCCCAGACAGCCATCTGCCTGCGCCTTGACCTTGGACTCCGCGGCCTCCGGAACTGGGAGAAAGACATGCCTGCTGTCTGTGAGCCCCAGCTCGTGGCCCTGTGACCGCAGCCCGCACCGGCGGGGACGGGGTTTGAACAGCCACGCTGCGTCTGGCCAGCTGGTGGCGGGGCCCGCAGAGGCCGCTTTGCTTGAGGGACTCCGGGCGCCTTAGGAAAGGGCTCGTCCTGATGGCACGAGAAGCCAGGCACGGGCCTGGGCACCGCAGGGCAGCAGCACCCCAGCCGGGGTCGGCCTGCCGCTCTGCTTGCTCCAGGCCAGCTCCCCCAAGTACAGGGGGAGAAGAGCCCCCGAACAAAAAGGAAGGGTTGCCCCACCAGAGTGGCTCAGTGGTTGAGCATCGACCTATGCACCAGGAGGTCAGGGCACAGGCCCGGGTTGGGGGCTCGATCCCCAGTGTGGGGCGAGCAGGAGGCAGCCCATCGATGGTTCTCTCTCATCATGGATGCTTCTCTCTCCCTCCCTCTCCCTTCCTCTCTGAAATCAATAAAATTCTATTTTTAAAGAGTTAAAGGGCAACGCGAATGGGGAAAGACATTCTTCCCATTAGGGAGCGAGCAAGGCCCAGCAGTGGCCTGAGGGTCCCTGGCGCCCTGCGCAGCTGCAGCCGCAGTGGGGGCATGGCTGCAGCAGGTGGCTGAGAGGGTGACAGCCAGCCGGCAGCCCCGGTGCCGAGCACACAGGGACCCTCCCCGAGACTCAGGGACACACAGAAGGGTCGGGGCAGCCCTGCAGCTCTCCGTGTCGCCGCCGCCGCCTGCATTCTTGCCTGCCAGTCCCTGTGGGTGAGCTTGGCCAACCCAGCCTCTGAGCGGGCAGGACCCAGTATTGAGGCCTGTGGGACACTTGCCAGAAGGCTCTGTGGAGACCAGGTTCCCCCTACCCCCTTCCCAACACACCCCCCCCCACTCCCCCCCCCCCCCCCCCCCATCTCTGAGCTGAGTTGGTTAGTCAGCGCCACCCACAGTGTGTAGCCTTGGATGCTACAGTGGAATGTTGGTGCCTGATCTCAGTGGGAGCCAAGCGTGGATGAAACATCCTTGCGGCTCAATCTGGCCGGCAGGCTATGTTCATCCCCCCGCCCCCACCCAACCCCGGCCCCAGCCCCAGCCCTCCATTCCTTCCCAGTCAGACAGGAATGTCTGAAAGTTACACCACTGCTTTTGGCTCAGAACTGGATATTACAACTTAAGTGTGTTATGCTAATAAAACCCATACCACCCCTTGTGTGTGTTTCTTCATACCATTTAGACAGAGCTAATGATCGTGTACATGGAGGTCTTTCTTTGTCATGAACTGTCTTGTGTGTTTTTTTAAATCTTTCCATCTCCACCTCCACGAGATCATTAAGGCGAATAGATGTTCCAAGCAGTAGCTTAGGACAATGTGAGTGATCCCTTTCCCTAAAACAGCACAATCTGAAACAGGAAGCCATGGAGATTTCACTACAAGGTTTTAAGATGCTTAGAACTACAGCTCAGAGCTGGACACAGGCATAGAGTCCCATCCCGATAACTACTTTTGTATTTGAATTTTGATGAATTAAACGGAATGAAATACGGTTTCCAGTTTGTTGGTTTGCTTGTTAAGAGCAAGGCAGTGTCGTCGACTCAAAGAGAAAGAGAGGGAAGAAGCTCCTTTGAAGAAGACAGATTCAAATGTTACCTCCCCTGCAAAGTGTATAACCTTGGGGGGGAAATCATAAAACAGAGATATGAACTGTACCTCTCCGGGATTTGTAATGACAAATTAGATAAGCATGGTAAATTGTCTAATACATTTGGTCCAGTGGAAGTTAACTATCTTTTTGAGTCATAAAAGGAGCTTTACGGCTCTATGTAACGAGGATGAACAGGTCAGCATCCGCAGGTCTGTAAGCTTTATCTCAGAGCAGATAAGCGCTGTCAGGGGTGCCTCGGAGAGGTCTCTTCTGTTTGGGAACAATGTGGGTTGTAGCATAAAAATGGAAGCTCCTGATGATACCTGGGCCTGGGATGCTACAGACAGGTCACAGAAACCCCCAGGGTTCCCTGTCCCCATTGAAGAAAAGCTAGGCAGTCCTCTGTCTAAAACTGGCCCATGCTGTGTGGCCTGGAACATCTGGGAGGAAGGCAGCAGTGAGCGAATCTCCATAGTCCAGGGTCGAGTCTGGCCCCTGGACCAGCCCTGACCTGCATTCACTGTAAGCAGCCCATTGTGGAGACAGCATTGGGTGGACTTGGGGTCTACACCCATGAGAACTAGCACTGGTTCCACCCCTTCCCGGCTGTGTGGCCTGAGACAAGGTTCCTAAGTTCAAGGTTCCTCATCTGCAAAATAAAAACAAGTCCTGTTCTTCCAGGATGAAGCTGCCGATTGCTGTCAGCACCTGCGCTGCCCCGTGCTGCTTGGATGCATGAGTGGCTCCTCAGCTCTGTCAGGCATGGACTTGTATGACTTCACACAACTTGACATCAACCTAATGAGATACCCGTGACCCCGTTTTACAGAGGAGAAAGCGGAAGCCCTGAGAAGGTCATTATCGCACACACCTGAGCAGGACTCCAACTGGGAAGCACAGAGTAACCGCTCACACTGGCAGCCGCTGTTCTAAGCTGCCTGTTGGGAAAGGCGGGCTTTGGGTGCCCAGCACTCACTCAACAGGCAGATGTTAGGACCACGTGCAGGTCAAATAGCTATTTGCATCCCCCCCCACCCCACCCCACCCCCTTCCTCCAAGAGATGAGATGACTAAACCCTGGGACTCCAGCAAGTGGGGTAGTTTCCAGGCAGGAGGTGAGACCACAGACACACCCACAATCCCTGTCACCCACATTCGGGCGGAGCTAGAGAGGGTCAGTCACCTTGCCAAAGGGCACACCTTCTCTGGTCTGTAAGCACCTTCCCTCTCTTCCCGTGAAAGTGGTGTTCAAAGAAAGAAACACCTATTTCCTTTAGTCGGAAGGAAAACGACATTTTGCCTGGTCTCCGATAGACAAATTCAAGGCTGCACTGCAAAAACCAGAGCCTTTCCTAAACTACAGAAGGACGATAACCCTTTATGGGGCTTACTTACAGGTATGCAGAGCACTGCGTCAGTGACCGCGTTCACAATTAGAGCCCAGGATTTTGAAACTCCAAGCAGCTGTCTAAAGCCATCTTACATGAAAGGACTAGACTGAACACTGGGCCCTGCCACGTAAGAGCACCCTTCCTTCACTCGGCCGGTTTTAATCCCCGCCTGCAGGGGAACCTTGCACGTCTTTCTTCCTCTCTGCCAAATTCCTATTGATTGGTTGGTGATGAGCTAGTAAGAGCTTGATGAGAATGCCATCCAGGCCTTCCGTGTCAAGATCAAGGGAAGCTTATAAAGAGATGCCTTTCATCTCTCCCTGAAGTCGGTGCCTTCGTTAATTACTCCTTGTCCAGAGGCAACGCGTCCGCCCCATGAAGTGCCCTGACTCGGGGAACCCTGGCCCCGGCTTTGCCGGCTCGTTAGGGACACGGCCGACCACAAAGGGACTTTTGAACACATAAAGCAGGAAGAATCAAATGGTTTCTGCAGTGACAGGGTCAGCTGGATCCCAGCCTGGGCCTCGAAAGAAATCAGATAGTGAAGAGTAAACAACAAAAGAAGCTGAAGACAGATTGAAGGCAGAGGTGGTGCTTTTATCTGCCGGCCAGCGAGCTGCCAACTTTCTCTTTTGCAAATAGACCCGGTGTTTCTGAGCTGCCATCTTATCACCTTGGAGGTCCCTGGCCCACAGCCCTCACTGGCTGGTGAGCTGCGGGGAGCGAGGGCTTTGTCATGCATATTTCCATTCCAACACTTGCAGGACATTGCCTTTTATGTAGCTGATGTTTGATGTGTGAAGAAATAAAGGAAGAAAAGAGCAAAAACTTTATGTCCTACATCCTCAACAAGTTTATAAGGGAAACTTCTGCTTTTCTCCCACGTTATTTAAAACCATGACAGAAAAAAAATAATAAACTTTTTTTTTTTTGTAGAAGAAATGGTGAGAATGGGGAAGAACAGAAGAGCATAAGGAAAGCAATAAACATCTGTTTAGGGGCTACGTTGGACCAAACACAGTAGCAAGTAATTTGCATCCCATATCATATCATCTAAAACTTACAATAACACCAGGAGTCAGGTAGTCATCGTCCTCTTTTTTTTTTTATGGATAAAGAAACCAGGGCTCAGAAAGATTAAGGAACTCGCTCAAAGTCATGCCACTGCTAAGTGACAGAGCTGAGATGCAAACCACTAACTGCAAAGCCCATATTTTAAAAAATTTAGCTGTTTTATCAGGCTAGTTACCACAGGTAAAGATACTGTTCTTTAGCCAAAATTAACAGCATTCTAGCAACAAGCATTTTTATGATTTTAACACTACTAACACTGTCACCTCTTCTTCTCCCATTGGCATACTCTTTTTTTAAGGCACTGATTTGGAAAAGATGCAACAACAGGGAATAAACTTACCCTCCTGGCTGAAATAACAACAACCAAAAAAAAAAAAAAATCCAAACAAACAAAAAACCACACAGAAAAAATATATAAATATATTAAAGAACAGTTTTCAAGATATTGAGCTCCAGGCAGTGACGTACAGTGGTCCCCAAGAGATGGGAAACAAATGACGTGGGCCCTACACGTGCCCTGGCTTCCTACTTTGAGAGCAGGTCTGAGTCACAGCGTAAAGAATGGCTTTCCAGGCACAGCTAGTGAAGGACCCACATTGAGGAGGCAGAGCTGCGTCCAAGGAGGCCAAGGCAGGGATGGTTTGCAAAGCAGAGTATCGGAGAGGACAGAGCTGTGCCAAGAACTCCGGGGGTTCCCGAGGGTCTCCTAGAGTGCTTAGCAGAGTCTCCGTCAGTGCAGGCCTGTGCGGAAATGACTCCTGTGGGGAAGAACCTCCAGAGAGGACTGAGGAAAGGAGTGTCCCATGCCCGCACTCACCACCAGAAGTAGCCTCTACAGCTGATCCTTGAAACACGTGGGGGTGAGGGCACTGAGCCCTTCCCAGTCAAAAACCCATGTATTACTTATGTCTCCCCAAAAGCTTAGCTACGTTTTTCCTTGGCATCTGAAGATTGGTTCCAGGACTCCCTGTGGGTACCACAATCTGCAGATGCTCTAGTGTCTAGTCCCTTGCGTAAAATGACAGAGAACAATGCATACAGTCAGGCCTCTGCACCTGCAGATTCCCAGCTGTGAATCAAAACCACTGGTTTTGGTCCAGCCGGTGTGGCTCAGTGGTTGACCATCGACCTATGAGTCAGGAGGTGGTGGTTCAATTCCCTGTCAGGGCACATGCCCAAGTTGGGGGCTCAATCCCCGATGGGAGACGTGCAGGAGGTGGTTGATCAATGATTCTCTCTCATCATTGATGTTTCTGTCTCTCTCTCTCTTCCTCTCTGAACTCAATAAAAATATAAAAATAAACACCAACCCTCCCCCCTCAATCTTTGGTTGGTTGAATTCATGAATGCAAACCCCATAGATACAGAGGGCCAAGTACACATTTATTGAAAAAAAATTACATATAAGTGAATCCATGCAGTTCAAAGCCATGTTGTTCAAGGGTCAACTAAACTTCCAACCAGACTGGATAAACCTCATAATTTGTGGGGTTTGGGGTAGATTACTCATTGGGTAGTCTTATCTCAGTCATGGGGAATTATTATAGTAGACTAAACACTACTGATCCACCAAGAAAATCTTAAAAACAAAACCCAAAGGGATCAAATTGTTTTCAAGTAATTTAACTGCATTCCAGAACAAAGCTCAAGAATAATTATAGGAATAGAATTATATTCAGTATCAACAAGGAAAAATTAAAAGATCCACCATCCAGTAATCCAAAGAAACAGATAAGCAAAACAGTAGAAAAGCACAATCATTAAAAAAATTTTATTTAATGAATTTTTTTCCATTGATTTCTAGAGAGAGTGAGATGGAGGGAGGAAGGGGGTGGGGGGAGAGAGAGAGATTGACAGATCGACATGAGAGAGACACATCAATTGGTTGACTCCCATACGTGGGCAACCTGCAATCAAGGTACATGCCCTTGACCAGGAATCAAACCTGTGACCCTTCCGTCAGCAGGCCGATGCTCTAACCACTGAGCAAGCAAACAGGTCAGGGTGGAAAGCACAATCTTTAATAAGTAGAAACTTAACCAATGACACCAGCCCAGAACTGATACAGATATTAAAATGAACAGACAAAGACACGGAAACAATTATTATTATTATTATTATTATTATTATTAATTATTATTATTATTGTGTTCCTGGTGTTGCCTTCTCTGGAATCATCAGCAAAGACCTAAAAATTAAAGATGTGTTGTGTTGTGTGTGTGTGTATATGAAAGAGAGAGAGAGAGATTTTGAAAGCAAGCTTCATATTACTTAAAGTCTGATATCTGTAATTCATTTTGGCCAAACTTCTAAAAGAGAAATTGATCACACAGGAAGACAGTAGACCCATAAAATTGGATTAAGGTTTCCTTTTGTTATGCAACAATTTATCTCCCTTAATTTTCTTGATATTTCTGAATACTCTCCAAAATTAAACTTACTTTAGACATGCATAATTTCTAAGATTAGATCCTAGTTATTTCCTGTGAAGATTTTTCTATTAAAAAATTTTAATATGTTTTTTATTGATTTTAGAGAGAGGAGGGAGAGGGAGAGAGGGGTAGAAACAACAACGATGAGAGAGGATCATTGATTGGTTGCCTCCTGCATGCCCCTTATTGGGGATTGAGCCTGAAACCCAGGCATGTGCCCTGATTGGGAATCGAAACATGACTTTCTGGTTCATGGGTGGATACTCAACCATTGAGCCACACTGGCTGGGCCTTGTGCAGATGTTTTAAAGAAATCAATGGTTTAGAATGGGAATAGGGGGATGAGGACAAATATGTGATACCTTAATCAATAAAGAAATTTAAAAAAAAAGAAATCAATGATGCCCTGGCTGGTTTGGCTCAGTGGATAGAGCATTGGCCTTGAGACTGAAGGGTCCTGGGTTCGATTCTGGTCAAGGGCACATACCTGGGTTTCGGGCTCAATCCCCAGTGGGGGGCATGCAGGAGGTAGCCAATCAATGATTCTCTCTTATCATTGATGTTTCTCTCTCTCCCTCTCCTTCCTCTCTGAAATCAATAATAAAAAAAAAGGTTAAAAAAAAGAAATCAATTAAATTTGTATGGATCAATTGCATGATCAGACCCTTCTAAAGAGCTAATAAGTTTTCAACTGAACAGAATTATTTTATGTTTAGAAAACTATATTAAGCAATGTGAACCCTAAATGTGTCTTTTCCTCTCATATATGTAAATTATAAGTGGACTAAAAATAGTGCCGGTGTGGATTTTGTTTAACTTGGTGTTTGGGACGTCTTTGTTTGGTCTGAGATGTATTTGCACACTATTGTTCTGGGCTACGGTCTGAAGAAATATCACTGCAGGCTTTCTCTTTAGAAGTATGATTTATATGCACGTTTTACCCATTTGCATCCTTAACTTTTTTTTATTAAAGAAGAAGTGTTAGGATGAATAATGGGAAGAAAATTATTTTAATTAATTTTTATAGGGCACACCAGAATTTGAGAAAGGCTTCTCATCTTTTGTTATAAAACTTAGGGAAACATTTCAGGATCTTTGATTTGTTTCTTTTCCATCTATCACTGCAAACAGCATAGACACTTACATACAGGTGCTGCTTCACTATGTTTAGATGATGATGATGCTGATGGCGATTGGAGTAGCAGTAAATATGCAACTGGCCTTTCTCTCTCATAATTGGGTTAAGAATGGTATTTTCCTACAAACTATAAAAAGTAAAAACTTGTCCTATACACCTAACTCCCACATTCTGGAACCTCATCAAATGTCAGAAAATAACTACCAGGTGTTCTGTATCCTCAGAAAAGCTACCCACAGGCCACTCTTGCTCAGACAGGCCTAGGAGGAGAATAAAACTCAGGAAGGAAAGTTCAATTCACTTTTTCCTACACCCTATCATGCAAAAGGATGGGTAAGTTTGGGAATGTAAATGTTTTTTGACCTACAACTCATTCATCCCTCCGAGGTCTTCTATTCTTGAACATCATTAGAATAAAATAATTACTCAACACATCTTGCTGGGTAAACACCAACACTATGAATACTACATTTATATTGATGTTACAATAGGTAGATGCATTATTTCTAGAAACTGACTATTATTTGTACATATAGGCTATTAAATGTATGTTTTTATTTATAAATATAGTTTACTATATATGACTAAATATGGGAAAAGTGATTGATTTTTAAAATTAGGAATCAAGGTTTTAGGTTCAATTTGACCCTGCCACATACTGTGACCTTGAGCAATTCAGTTAACCTCCCGGTGGCCTAATTTATCCATCCTCAGAAGAGTAATTATCACTTACATCATTTACAGGGAGGACGAGGGTTTACTTAACATAGTCATTAGTAAGACTCCATCATTTTGGTGAAATTCTAGCTCTGCTGGGAGCCCCCACAGATTTAATTTATGGGAAATCTTAAAGCTGAAATAACTATTAATGCACTTTTTAAAAAAGAAACCATCCAACTGTAAAATTGGCAAAATGTTTCCCTTGGGCTAGACAAATGAGTTTACTTTGTGGAAGCAAATCAGCTCACTGGATCAGACCACACACCAGCCTGTTCAAGGTCATCGGAGCAGCTCCCACATTCTCCACAGACTTCCTCACAGACAAAAACTGGCTCTGCTGTGACTTCTGTTGCATCCCTGACCACATCTTAATCTGTTGCTTTATAGTTTATGGCAAAGGTCCCCCAGGAATCTGTCCTAGGAAGGGGGGTGCCTCCATAATACCTCTATCACCATGACTGAAACTAACCAGGCAAAACCAAGTCTTGCTAACTGTGCAGGCCAGTAAAAGCACCTTTGTTTCATTTCTAGAATGTAGGCCTCGAGAACATAGAGCGTTGTTGTCTGTTGTGTTCATCTCATACCTCTGCCTCCTAGGTCAATGTCTGGTACTTAATAAACATCGGTGTCTGTTGAGTGGATTAATTAACCAGACTGTGGTAGATGTGAGAGTGCCTGACTGCCAACACTAGGTCATAAAAGGCACCGTGATTTCCTGTCTGCTCTCTCTTGAGTCACTCCCTCTGGGGAAAGCCAGCCGCCATCTTGTGAGGATACTCAAGCAATTCTCTAAAGAGCTGCATGTGGCCCTGGCTGGTGTGTCTCAGTCGGTGGAGTATCCTCCCGTGCACTGAAAGGTCACCCCTCTGATTCCCGGCCAGGGCACATGCCCAGGTTGGTGGGTTCAATCCCAGTTGGGGTGTGTGCGAGAGATAACCCATTGATGTTTCTCTCTCACATCAATGTCTCGCTCCCTCTCCCTTCCTCTCTCTCTAAAAAGTAAAATAAATAAAAACATATTTTAAAAAATAATAAGAGAGTCACATAGCAAGGGAAGCCTCCTGCGTGTGGTAAGCCATCTTGGAGATGGATCCTCCAAGTGAAGCTTTCGGATGATGCGGCTGCACTGAGGCCTTCCCTTCAACCTCAGGGAGACTCGCAGCCTAAATCCCCCACCTGAAACGCTCCTCAACTCCTGGCCCAGGGAAACTGGAGAGGATAAACATGCTGCTTCAAAACCTTTTGCACTCGGATGTCGAGTGTGACAGTTATTGAATGTATCAATAATTTGAAATATATAAAAATCCAAATAAATAAGTTTGTATGAAAAGAAACTCCATTTTTTTATTCTACTGCCACGCTTTGTAAAATCTGGGGTATTTAAAAATTAAATCCTGAGTAGAATAAAGGAATTGAGAAAAAAGCAAGTGAGTGCAAAGGGTTAAGCTGCTAAGTTTGGGGTAATTGGTTACAACGCATTATATAAAACTAAAACAGTGATTCATTTAAGTAAAAAGTGAACAGTCTCAGGAGGAGTGGGGTGAGGGGCGGGAGTGATTCATCTCAGATGCTAAGTGTGAGAAAACAGTCTAATGTACGTGGAAGAAGAGTCTGTCCCCGAGGAACGAGAGTCTGTTGAACACTGAAGGCCTTTCTTTCTTTTGAAATACTGTGTTTTTATTGATTTATTTATTATTATTTTTTTTTTTTTAGAGGGAGGAAGAAAGAGAGAAAGAGAAATAGAAAGATCCATCGGCTGCCTCCTACACGAATTGAACCAGCACTCTGGGCATGTGCCCTGACTAAGAATCGAACCGGTGACCCCATTAGTGCACAAGACAACATTCAAACCACTGAGCTACACTGGCCAGGGCTGAAGGGCTTTCTTTTACATAAGCCCACTGACTTTCTCTGTGGGAAATACATTCTGAAGTCTTTACAAGTGAACTGACATGATGTCTAGGTCTTGCTTACAAATATTCTAGAAAAAGAAGAACACGGAGGGTAGGAGATAGAAGAAGCAAGATGCCAGAATGCTGACGGTGGTTGGAGCTAGACAGTGCATACATGGGCTTCGATATTCAATTTTCTCAGCTTTTGTGCATGTTCAAAAATGTCCTCAATACAATGCGTTAAAAAATTAAAAATATATAGAAACACTTGACTATAACGCTTTATAGCGAATATTTGTTTTAGAATGATTTTAGTTAAACTCAAAATATGTATTATTTTAAATAACAATTTCAGAACCTAAAAACAGTAAAAATAAATAAATGCTGCTTCTTTGCCTTGTGGGTGAGGTAGTGGGGGATTTGTGACACAGATCTCCAGTATTCCCAGCCCATGTCCACTTCTTCACTACCCTGACACCACCCCCACAAAGCAGCGGAAGGCCTACCTGCTGAGCTTATGGTCAGAGGGAATGTGAGGGGGTATTTTGGGTTGAATTGTGTCCCCCAAAAAGTCACACTCAAGTCTTAACCCCTGGAACTTATGGAAATAGGGTCTTTGTGATGTAACCAAGTTAAGGTCATACTAGACCAGGGTATCCTTATACAAAGAGAGAAATTTAGACGCACAGAGGTAAGAAGGCCACGTGGCAGTGGAGGCAGAGACTGGCATGATGCCAGAATGCCAGGGATTGCAAGCAACCTCAGAAGACAGGAGAGAGTCCATTTCTCCTTCCACGCCTCCAGAAGGAAGCAACCTGCCGGCACCTGGCTTTCAGACTCTGAGAGAATCAATTTCTGTTAAGTCACTGAGTTTGTGGTACCTTGGAATGGCAGTGCTAAAACGAGGAGCAATTTCCTGCTTTCTTGTGTCCCACAAATAAGCCTAAAAAAGGCCTGAAAATACAGAGAATTTGTAGTTTAGAAGCAGCTCACTGCTGATAGACCCTCCCAGGGCCAAAGCCACGTTTCTCAGGCCATTGCTCACTGTCTACACTGGTTCTTCTGAGAATAGGATGTGGTTTACCCCACTTCCCACCTTCTTGGAACCAGTGTGGATACATACTTGTTTTTAAGGGTTTTACCACTGTGATTGCAGAGAAACAGGGCTTAAAATGATTTTAAAGTAATACAAAGTTATAGAAATCTTCACAAGATAGAAGTGGAATATGTAGTTCTCATTGAGATGTCGGTGAAATGTGGCCTGTCATTGTCACATGGCAACTGCTCAGTAAAGATGACTGTTATTATTTCTAGAATTTCTTTATGGGCCAATCCTGGATGTCGAGTCTACATTAGCGACTGAGAATGTATACAGTATATATAAAAGCCCAGTGACCAAACAGTGGAACAACCAGAACGAGTGGTCAACCAGTCTCTATGACGTGCACTGACCACTAGGGGGCAGATGCTCAACACAGGAGTTGCCCCCTGGTGGTCAGTGTGCTCCCACAGTGAGCCGATCCCTACAGGCCACACCCTCCACCAGTGCACAAGTCCGTGCACTGGGCCTCTAGTAGAAAGATAAGAAGATACAGTCCTCTTCAGAGACTATATCTCCATCATTGTATGTTTTTGTAATTGTATATTTGTACATAATTGTATTTTTATAGTGTCATATAAGAAAAGCTATCATAAAAATCAATACCTGTTAGGTTTTCAAATTTTTGTTGGAAGAGTATTCCTCTAAAAGTATATTCTCAAGTTAAAATGGTTAATTATGAAAAGAACAAATGTTTTCTGGGGGAGAAAGAGAAAAAGACAACATTTATAGTCTTTAATATACTTATGACAACTTTAAATGAAGATCTGTGATCATAAATCACATAGTCACAGGCGTGTTTTGGGTGAATTGAAGGCAGGTAGATTTTTTAAAACAAAGTTGCAGGTGATGAGATTGGAAAACAAATACCATTTTGTCCCTCCACCCTTCCCTGGCCTAGAGAATGAGAGGTTTGGCCTCCCAGGTGTTTTAGATGCAAACCAGGTGGTTCTGATCAAATCATCCTGGGATGAGACTGTGGATGTCCAAGGTACTTCTACCTAGGGCAGCGGTCGGCAAACTCATTAGTCAACAGAGCCAAATATCAACAGTACAACGACTGAAATTTCTTTTGAGAGCCAAATTTTTTAAACTTAAACTTCTTCTAATGCCACTTCTTCAAAATAGACTCACCCAGGCCGTGGTATTTTGTGGAAGAGCCACACTCAAGGGGCCAAAGAGCCGCATGTGGCTCGCGAGCCGCAGTTTGCCGACCACTGGCCTAGGAGGAAATAGACCACAGCGCGAGCTGCCTAGTAGCCATAGCTTTGCAAGTTGCCTTCTGGGCTGCAGTAGAAGGAAAGGATTCCTTCTTTCTTTAAAAACAATCTATTTTGAAAGTGAAACCAGTATACATAGATCTGACTTTGTAAAAGGGAATATGGTTTTATCTTCTCCTAAAACTCCAAGTGTCTCTCCCCAAAATTAACTGCAGGTAATAGTTCATTTGTGTATACACATATAAAAATAGTTGACATATACACGTTTAGCTTATACATGTTTCCTTTTTCTTATTTACACGGGGTCATCATACCGTACACATTGCTTTATATCTTGTTGAAAAACATATCTTGGAGATCTTTCCATATCTGCAAATATAAATCTCTCTCATTCTTTTTTTTTAATTGCATAATATACCACCAAATGTAAGTACAGTGAGTTATGTAATCATGCCCTTATTAACAAGCATTTAGGTGTCTTGCAATTTTTGCTCCGATAAATACTGCTGCTGTGCAAGGCTGTCCACGGGGTAGATTCCTGGTTGTAAAACTGCAAGTAGGCCAAAGGGGATATGCACGGGCAACGTGGAGAGCTATTGCCAAATTGCCCTCAGAAAGACGGTTCTGCCAAGTTTCACTTCTATTAACGGCGAATAAAGGAGCCTCGGTAGCACTGGTTCTTTGCTTCATCACTGCCCCCAGCTACACTGCAGGAAAGGGGTCCTGTCCAACACGGGCCGGAAGCCGGCCACCCCTGTAGAACTCTCCCCTTAGTGCACCGGACTCACTGAACTCTGGTGGGAGTGCTCGAAGGCGTCCCTCTGAGCTCAATAGTCAGAGCAGCATACAAATATGTCTTTAGAATATTTATCAAAGGATCCCCACCATATGCCAGCTGCCCTAGAGCTTTCTAATAATCTGGAATTTCTGTATCTCCCTACATTTTATTTCGTCCTTGGGAAATACAGAGTCCCAGCATCTGGATGGTAATAATAAATAACAATAATGGCTTCCTTATATGGAACTTCTGCTCCAGGAACTCACAACACATTCTGCACACCGTCTCGTTAATCATACAAACACCCCCTTGAAGGAAGGCATTCTCAGCGGTGTTCCAAAATTACAGACAGCCCAAGCCATGGAGTGTTAAGGATGTCCCTGTGGGTCTCCATGAACGCATGGGTCTCACGTGCTGTGGTCTCCTGGTCTGAGCTCACTTCATTAGGAAAGCCTCGGAGCTTTGATGAAACTGTAACCAGCCACGTGGACAGAGGTCTCCAGATGAGACAGCAAAGGTTGTGAACTGCTTTTGTCAAAGGATTCCACTTCCTTCCACCGACCAGTTACAAAGGGGACGGACGCCAGGCCACAGGTGGAGAAGAAACCACATTGTAGATGACAGTTCACAGTCAGGTAGCAGGGGATCCTCATGGTGGTGAGACAGCTGAGTCTGTGAAGCTCTGAGACAAGCTCGAGCTACAATCAAATTGGAATTGAGGGGGAGGAACGAAATGCTATGCTGGAGTGGAAGGGTAAGAACAAGTGGGGAGATCTGCCCGGCTGGCCAGTTTACATAACCGTGTGGGGCTGGAGAGCAATACGGGTAGACTGAGGTCTGACGATCTGACGAAGCTCCAAGGAGTTCATTCAGTGCATTCCACGCAGCACCTTTGCGAAACCTCCCACCGGGTGTGCGGGATTCCTGTCTGACTTGGAAAGGTTACCTACAGAAGCGCCTGGGGGGCAGAGAGAAGCAGAGGCATGAGTGGAATTTCCTGCAGGCTCACGGGCTTCCCAGCCGCAAGCACACAACGCGTTTTCAACTGGTGCATTCCTACTCTTCTCAGAAAAGTTAGGATTCTAGGGGTAACCTTCCACGCGAAAGGGCATAGACCTTTCAAGTTTGGACCCCACTCAGAGGCCCTCTACTTACTATGCTGAGGTCTTGGCAAAGGCTGCCCTGGCCTCTTGCTGTTGTAACTTGCAACAGACTCCTGAGGCCCGAGAGGGAGACAGGCAGCATGGTGGGTAGAAAAAATAATACACGATTCCATGAATAAAATTCCTCTCTTGCTTACAACTCAGCCGGGAGTGACTTGTGAACCCGTAGCGGAGATCAAAAGACAGCGCGCAGACTTTTCCAGAAAGAATGCTGTAGCCGAAGGTTTTTGCATTGCAGATACAAAAACAGACAGGAGGAATTCGGAAGAACAACGTGCAAAACACTGTGGGTTTTAGTTCGTGGAACTGATTTGCTTTCCGTAGAAGCAAATGAAATGTGACTGCCTTCCATGCTGAGAACAGCACAGTTTGGCTAGATGAGTCACATCTATGATGAGTTTAGTGCATTGGAACGTTTTCATTGTTTTTAAGTTTCAGGAGACTCCAAAACATGAGCTCGGAAGTAGATGTACTGAAAAATGATGCCAGGGTTGACAGAATAGCTCCTTGTGATAACATTCCATTGGGATCTCTGGCCCTTGAAAGGTGTCATAAATGTAAAGCATTTGGTCTAAACAGACACAGACATGTAGTAGACTGTCTTTGGTAAGAAGTGACAAGGCCAGCTCCAAAGAGCTCCTGTCTCCTACAGGGTTTCCGTTAGAGAACGGAGGCCAGCTGCCAGGGCCTGCGCACATGAATTTTCTTTATCTTCCTTGGTTACGGCTGCGGGGCCTGTCCTAGTGATTTTACAAGATGCCCGCTGTGCACTGGAGAACACAAAATGTGCCGAGCATGCGTGCCTTTAGCTTGTCCTCACCCCTGGGGTCTACCTGGAGTGATTCATTGCTGGGCTCTAAGCGGCTGCTCTCTCTCTCTCCTTCTTAGGAAGTTTGGTGTTAATCACAACAAAGTCATCTTTTCAAGTGAAAATACTGGCAGGTCCGCCTAGAGCAGTGGTCGGCAAACTCATTAGTCAACAGAGCCAAATATCAACAGGACAACGATTGAAATTTCTTTTGAGAGCCAAATTTTTTAAACTTAAACTTCTTCTAACGCCACTTCTTCAAAATAGACTCGCCCAGGCCATGGTATTTTGTGGAAGAGCCACACTCAAGGGGCCAAAGAGCCGCATGTGGCTCGTGAGCTGCAGTTTGCCGACCATGGGCCTACAGACGTTAGGTCTAATCTGAATCCGAACATTAACTTCCAAATTTAATTTAATTCATCTGATTTTTCCGAAAAAGCTACTGATATTGCCAAAAATGGAGTTAACCCTTTTTAAGATCCTTTCAGGCAGGGCCAGTGATTCGAGAGGCCATTCAATGCAGGAACTGTGTATTCTCTAAAACTGAGAGGCCTTTCATGAAACTACACAATAAAACCCTTTCAGAGCTAGAAAACATCTCCAACTCATCGACTGCAAGCACTAAAGTTCCAAATACACCCTCTTGATTTTGACCATGAGAAAATCGAATCTTTGTTTCTATCAACTTGCATTTCAAGTGCAGAGAATGAGTTCCTATCAAGGTGGGAATGAAGAGGTCTGTAGAATATGTGCGTGTTTGTTTTCATAGAACGCTCACTCTACTTTGCCCAACCTTGATGAAGTTTACTGGTTCTTCCTTAACCACCCTCATTTCACTATTAGCTTAGTTGCCTTTAATCTTCTCCAAGACCACTTCACCCAACCTGAAAGTCAGATCCTCCTCCAAATGTACTGCTTGCAAGGAGCGTATGAGAGAGTCCGAGAAGAGGGGTTTACCATTTATAAACACTGATGATGCAGCTGAAATGTGCCAGGCACTTCGCTGGATGGCACAGAACCAGGCAAACACAATGGAGGCAAGGATGCCTAGGATTGCTCTCCTTAGGGATCGGTGACATCCAAAGGATTGCCTGGTCTTCTGAGACCTAGAAAACCATTAGTTTCACTCAAATTTAAGATCTCAGATATACGTTTGTGTGTGTGGTTTTTTTTTTAATCCAGCTAAACAATTTAAGTAATTAAAGGGGTTTAATGGCTCATATGACTGAGAAGTCCAAAAATTGGACAAGCTTTATAAAACCATTGGCTCCATAATGTCAAGGACAACTCATGTTTTTCCACTGCCGTCCTCTGTCCTCCATGACGTGGTTTTCATCTAAGACTGACTCCTCTCTTGGTTTAAACAAGGTCATCAGAACGAGCCAGAGCTACGTGCTTCCTCGCTGTTATCTGCAAAAGCAGAGAGTCCTTTTGAGGAGGCTCCCATGGATTAGAGGGGAAAAAATTGTCCCGGAACTCCTGCAACTGTCTGTCTCCTTAACTGCATTGTCCCTAATTGGTTCACATGCCCACCCCGAACCAATCCCATGGGCAGGCGGATGTGTAGTGTTGATTGGCTTAAGACAATCAGGAATTACCCCCGGAGCTGTGCAATCCAGCTTAGAAAAAAAAACGCAAAAACAAAACACCACACACCATATGCTTATTGAGAAAATAGATGGAGGCCCAGATCTGACCACTGTCAGCTAGAGCTCTTGTTACTGCTTTTCTGCGAATGTCTGACCCTGTCCTTCCCACAGGCTGGGTTCCCTCATAAATGTGATCACACATGGCTGAGGCTTATGCTGCATCCCTCTCAGACCAAATACCTGTGACTCTGCAAATCCAACTCCCATCACCCACCTATGATTCCTGGGCCCTGGTTAGGAACTTTCCAATGAAATCATCTACGTGGCTTGGCCTAACCTGTGCATTGGCTCCCACCATGGGTCTCACTCACAGCCAGAGGAGCAGGGCCATCAGATATAATCAGGGATGATGAGGCCCATGTGTTCAACAGGGTTTGTGGGTGGGAACAGATTCCTTTGGAGGAGGATGTGGGCAGAAAGGCAATTATATACATCTCTAACCAGAAACATCCCCTGAAAATGATAGGAACAGAGTGGCTCCACAGTTAAAGATAAAAGAAACCCTGTCAACATGATTCAGCACTAAACTGGGTCATAGACTTCTGCTTGAATCGCTCGTTGAGCCTTATAATCTCTGAAAAGAACACAGAAACACTCTTTGAAGCAGACACAGTGCAGAAGAAAACAATCTTTGACCATCAGTCCTGAACCTGAAGACATGTTCATGCTCATTACATCCCAGATGCTGAAAAGGGTCCTTTTTTGCGGACGATGACTTTTCTCTAAATGAGTTGAAACATCCAAAGAGCTAACAGCACACCCCAGTAGGATTTCCCCAACATTTCGCTCTCAAGTAATTTCCCCAATTCCACCTCCTGACTTCCAAGAGGTGTCAGAGATTCCCGCCCCATCTCACCCCTCCCCAGCCTAACGCCCCAGTGTTCGCTGCAAACAGAGGTTTTCAAGTTCTGGGCAGAACCTGCGGCTCTACGAGCAGCACCCCCAAACCTCTGCTGGAGCCAAAGAGGAAGCGGAGAGCCGAGAGACGTGTGTTCCTTCTCTCTCGCCATCCTGCAGGCTCACTGCGACCCAAACAGCCAGCTGACTGGCTCCATTTTAAATGTGAAGGAAGTGGGGAAAGGAGTGTCAGCAGCCACCAGAAACCTGGACTGACGAGGCTGAAGGCATCAAAACGTCCCCTCAAAGCATGGAAGCTGTACCAAGTGCTCTCGCTCTCTCTCTCTCTCTCTCTCTCTCTCTCTCTCTCTCTCTCTCTCTCAATCCGGGACCTTCACAAGTTTTCGTGTCATCCCCGCACGGGGGCCTGTCTACCCTTCTCTGCGTCGGCCCAGTGTCAGTCTGTGCTGCCGGAGCAAGCGCACACCACGTGTGTCCTTGGGGTCCTAACACTTGAATTGAGAGTCCTTTGCCTAGACTAGGCCAAGACCCCCACAACCATGAAGGACAGTTGAACTAAGCAAAAATAGAAGAAACAGAGAGAAGACACTTTTCAACATGTGTCCTTTGGCCGCCTGCGGTTAATCCTGATGTTTTGTTCCAAAACAAAATAAATGAAGCTCAGTGATGGTTAAAACTGAACAATCGTTTAAAAAGAGAAGGAAAACCTTAGACATGTGGACGAAAGGGGCCACATGCTGACCTGACCAGCTCAGGGGAGGCCTGCATGGCGGTCTTGCAAGCTCAGAGACCTCCAGTCACCACAAAGGATGGCCTGAAATTAAACTTTAACTAAACGCAGTGATGGTGGGCAGTTACGTCCTAGGCCGGTACCTTCACTGACAAGGTCAATGTTTACCTTCCCTGAGCCTCTCTGTCTTTCTGCACCTATGATGACACACCCTTGATATGTCCGGGTAACTTGTAACTTCCCCTTTTCCGGACCCCTTGGGTTCCTTCATTGTTCCTGTACCATGTTAATCGTTGACTGTTGACTATCCTGCAGCACCCACCTAAGTATGTGTCCATTATTTTACTTTTTACCCAATCCCAGGGGTTTCCCCGCTTTGCTTTCTCCCGCCTCTCTGATCACCCATGGACTTCATGTAACCCACCGACGTCCCCTTTGATCGCAATGTGTAAAAATAGATGAGAGACGGCCCTTCTCCGGAGACCAGCCCAGTCTGCCGAGGTTCTGCTTCCCGGCCTTTGTGGGCAGTTTGGCTCCAATACACTCACACACTCTCTACGGGCTGCAATGTTTCTGCGTCCACAGACGTAGAGGCAGCAATGTTCCTGTGGCCCGGCCCCGCAGCGGCCCCGCCAGGCCTCCCCGGGTCTCCCAGCTTTGATTTGTGGAAATGATGGTTATGCAATTTCCACACATTGTGCCCCGATCACAGCGGGCGGCCACAGCACAGAGCAAACACGTCGACACACTTGACGCGGAGCTCCGGATCCGTTTTCCTTTCTCGGGCCACGGAGGTTTCTAACCGCCTGGTGGGAGCAGCTGACAGCATCTCCCTCTGACAAATGTGAAGGCGGCAAAGTGGCTCCTGCTCAGGCGGTATCTATGGCAGCAGCGCTGGCTGGTGAGTCTAGTTGTGAAAAATTCACCCCAAAGAGACGACGGGACTATGACAATCCCACAGGCGACAGATTGTTGTTCTTTCTCTTAAAAAAAAAAAAATCTATGCCATCTGCTTCCAGAAGATGAGATAAGTTGGAGACACTGATTCCCCGAGGGCAGGGCTAGAGCCATATCTAGGGAGGCTGCGGTGCGGGGCAGGCCAGGCAGCATCAGGTCGGCGGTCCAGGGCCAAGGAAAACAGCCGATTTCCTCCGGCCCCTGATTTAGCTCTGCTCTTTGAACTGCTAGTTTATTATTGTTGCTGCCGTGTATCGGGCACAGAGCGTTTCCGCTTTTCTGGAGCTCTCTTTGGAATTTGTGGAGACTGTCAAGTTCTCCACACCCGCCACCTGGCCCTGCGTGGGGGGCTGCGGCTGGGACCGGCTCCCGGGTCCTGAGCTCAGCTGGGACCGGAGGGTGACGGGCAGCGGCGGAGGAGGCGGAGGCGCGGAGCTGGAGGTAGGTGGCAAGGCAGCATCTCACGAGGAAGGTGCCCGCGCTGCAGCTCAGAGGGGAGTTGTCCTGGCTCTGGGTCCCCGGAGGGAGAATGCTCAGCTCCCCGGTGGATCCTCTCCGAAGGCCTTTCCCCTGCACACACAAAGCCCTCCCTGGGAACCTCACCTCCGCACCTGTCTCTCCTGTGTGATTACTGCATGTGGGTCTCTGGTCACTAGATGGCATCGTGTAGTGTTCCTGCACAGCAGGGAGGGAATTGGCCAAGGTAACAGCCTGGGCCGTCTCCGTCACTTCTTCCTTGGTCTGCATCTAGAGGACCTAAGTCAGGCCCCGGTTATTTCATCGTGGTTTGTTTCAGGGGTTTGGTTTTGTGAAATCTGTCTATTCTTTGAGATGTGTTTTCCTCCGTGTATCTTGCAAGTATTGGAAACCGGTCATGATTAGTGCGAAAGAAGTCATTAGTTCTCCCTCTACGTTTTCTTCCAAGTCACATATAGAAATATTTACTTGTGGAGACTTTGCCAAAAACAAAATAAAGCTCAACACATCTGGGATCTTGACCCAAACGTGCAAGTGGAAAGAAATGTGTGTTTGAAAACTTGTTTTATCTAAGCATGTCCAGTTGAAACCCAGTCATGGATAAGCCACGCTGATGGGATAGTATAGAAACGATCCGGTGATGCTTTCCCTCGAAATGCATTAGCAAATATATAACAACAACAAATGGAAACTGACGTAAACGTAAGTTAACGGTCTTGCACTCGCCCAGAGGTGGCAGGTAATTAGGACGTTTCTATTTGCTGTATTCCCATAAACCTATGTTACTGAAGATGAAATCTAACTCCATGCTGTCAACAAAACAGTCTTTCTAAACAATCGTTGTGACAGTGACCTGGAAATGTGTAAATAATAACAGATGATAAAGTGTATTACATGGAGTGAGGCTAACAAGACAGATGACAGGTAGATTAGATAGCATATAATACAATGCTTGACGTTCTCAATAGTTGTCTAAAATCTGCAACATTAATCTTCTATTTTTATTTACTTATTTACTATCAGAAAAATTCTGTTTCATTTTGTGTTTTTATTTCATTCATTCATTCATTCATTCAATGAACAGCTGAATTAGCTACTACCGATACAAAAATAAATAAGGCACTAAATTTGCCCTCAGAAAGCTTTTCGTTTTTTGTTTTAGTTTTTTTTTTTTTCTATGTTGTTAAGCATCCACAAAATAAGTTTTAGACTCAATCATGGGGGGGGTGGAAGGAAGAGAGAGGGAGAGAAAGAGAGAGAGAGAGAGAGAGAGAGGCATAGTTTATGGTGATAACTCTGCCAGTAACTCATGCTGTGATCCTGGCCCTCCCTCGTTGTATTTCAAATGAAATAATTTTATATGACAGTGCTTTGTAAACTGTAAAATAATTTTTCAATCTAAAGTATTTTAAGTTTTTAAAATTTCTTCCTATAAGGATCCCAGAGTTGTTAAGTAGAACTTTGATCCTACAATCAAGTGCTTACTTCCTTTTAATTTCCTCACAATTTCAAAATAACAACTGCATACATAACACCCACTACATTTCCAACTCACCTTATAAAACAAAAAGTTAACAGAAACGCCATGCGTTTGGGGAAGAGAAAAGACTGGGGGGGGGGGGGGGGCCCAAACCCGATGGCCCTGTGAGCACATCGTCCTCTGAACCACTGAGCCTCCAGGACTAGTCCCCTCCCCTCTTCCACTCTGCTAACTCTTGATGCGTCTCATCATTCCTACGGATGACAAAGGGAATGTCAAGCAAATTCTGTTGCAATAATACGTGGGGGATAAAGAGACCTCTTGTGGGGGTCATTCTGATCCTATAACTTGACGCGTCGTCTACACTTTGTTGGTAGAAAAAACATGAAAGAAAGTTCTAGTTAGGAGATTTGGTCCAGCACCATCTATTCTTAAACTAGTTCAATAGTTTTCCAAAATGCTTCTCGTTTTTCATTAAGGACAGTCATATCATATTCTACAATAGGTAAGTCAGAAAATTTCTTTTCCAATTGTATGCAGAAATCAATACGTAAGGAACTCCAAATTCAAATATATTTAAGACCACAATGAAAGATACATAAAATGGTTATTCTTGGTCAAGTCCTTGACTGGATTTGGGTATGTAGAAAGTTTTATCTTAAATTTCTGGTCTATTACCTGGGGATCTGTCTTTTTTTATTTTTTTAAATATGTTTTTCTTGATTTTTTAGAGAGAGGAAAGGAGAGGGAGAGAAATATTGATTGACTGATCAACTGCCTCTCACACGCCCCCTACTGGGGATCAAGACCGAAATCTGGGCATGTTCTCTAATCAGGAATGGAATAGGTGACCTCTCAGTGCATGGGAAGATGCTCAAACAACTGAGCCAGACGGGCCAGGGTAGGGGATTTGTCTTTAATTTAGTTACGGTATTAAGCTGTATTTTTAGGATGATAGCAGTCTAGCAGTAAAGATAAACTTCTAGTAATTAAGCATTTGAGCTGAAAATATTCCCTCAATACATTAGTATATCTTTATTTGAAATAGTCTTATTTCATTCTGAAAAGAGAAAAGGTAGCTTAGCCTCATTCCACCTGTAGAAAAGGTATACCTATCCTTATTTTGTTCTAGAATATTCGTTTGCCAATAGACATGGGCTGGGAGGAAATGTGAAACTTCAGAGACTGAGGTATCTATTTACCCTAGTGTTTCTTTTCTGGCTTTCCCTTCCCTGGCCTATGACATTATTCTCTTTGTTTAAAATGTCACATCAAGCCAAGTGTTACAAGAATGACTTCTTAGTATTTGGGCACGAGGAACCTAGGAAATGGAATTCTATTTCACCCGTCTCAGAGACCATAACATGCAAGCCTTTCCCCATCAGTATATTTGGGTAAAAAGGTGGTCTTTATCATAAAAGTATATGGATCTACATGTAGCAATGGACAAAACTTCTCTGGAAGGAAGCAGAGATTTAAAAAAATTATTTTGGGAAAATGTGTTGAGACTTTTCTCTAAAAATAAAACGCTGTTTCATCAGTACTGGCCATTTTTTAGCCACATGTGACAAATGATCACAGATGCTCATACAAATCCGAAAGGAACTTCATGCTCTTCTCCTCTGAAATGGCAAGTCACTTTCCTTCCACTTCATTTTAAAACAAAAACAAACTTTCCCACTTTGAAGAGAATCGAGGAAGCCATATGGTGCACCCAAAGTCCCTGCATTCCAGATGTCCTCGTGGGAAAGAAGGCGCAAGGTGTTGCTAAGAACAGAACTTTTATGTCTCTGCCTATTAACAATGACACTTCCTGTTTTGGTTGCTAACCATAGCAGGCTATAAAGAAAGCAAGACAATGAACGTCACCTTTTGCACAGGGAAGAGCATCTGTACTCCCCCTGACCCTGTGTGCAGAGTTCAAAGTGAAGATTATCACAGCTCACCTCTCCTGAGCTCCTACACATTGATCTAGGGTCTCCCAGCCAAGGTTGGCATTTTTGAAATGTGCTGCTACCTAGCCATGGCCTGGCATTGAAGTCAACAGATGTGCAACATTCCACCTTCCAAATACAAGTCAAGCTACATGTTTTCTCTAAGCTACGAACAGCCCTTAACAGATCCAAGAGTCCATGACTGCCTCTTTTTAAGTCTTTCAAAAAAGAGAGAGAAAGGAAGAAAGGAGGAGAGAAAATAGGTAAGAAAAAAGGAAGGAAGATTGAGAGGGAAAGAATGGGAAAGAAGGAAGGAAAGAATAAGGAGAGCAGACAGAAAAGACCATCATTTCAAAGTGAGAAAGATACTCCTTGTAAAATGCAATAATCCGAGTACCTGATCGATCACTTCCCAAAACAAGGAAAATATATTTTAAAGCAAATCCAATTCCACTTAGTATAAAAAATAAGTCGTGTTATTTTTAAAAAGTAGAGATTAACGGAATGCTAACGATGTAGTTATGACATCAAAATAAATAACAAAAGCATTTTAGAAAATAATGTTCTCGAAGTTCAAAACAATAGTACTACGGCACTATTTAAAGTAAAAATTCTCAGCAAAAATTTTATTTTCTGTCATGACAGTTCATTAGAAATGAGAATATGTTTTCTTAACAAAAAAGACAAACCTTATCTTAGAGTTTGTCCTCCAATTCTTGAGAGAAGTTATATATTTCTGCGTCATAGAAAGAAATTTGTTGGCTTTCTTCCCAGATCCCAAAAAATCTTCTTTAAATATAAACAAGTATACTATTAAATATATATACATGTGCATAGATATATATGTTTTAGAAAAAAATGACATGACTGCTTTCTTGAAAATATTTTAGTTATAAGGATAAATACAGTAAAAATAAATTACATCGGATATTTATTATTATCATTAACAATTTTCATATTGCCCTAGCCCGTGGTCAGCAAACTGCGGCTCGCGAGCCACATGAGGCTCTTTGGCCCCTTGAGTGTGGCTCTTCCACAAAATACCACGGCCTGGGCGAGTCTATTTTGAAGAAGTGGCGTTAGAAGAAGTTTAAGTTTAAAAAATTTGGCTCTCAAAAGAAATTTCAATCGTTGTACTGTTGATATTTGGCTCTGTTGACTGATGAGTTTGCCGACCACTGCCCTAGCCGGTTTGGCTCAGTGGAGAGAGCATTGGCCTTCGGTCTCAAGGTTTGATTCCCAGTGAAAGCACATGCCTGGGTTGTGGGCTCAGTCGCCAGTAGGGGGCGTGCAGGAGGCAGCCCATCAATGATTCTCTCTCATCAGTGATGTTTCTATCTCTCCCTCTCCCTTCCTCTCTGATATCAATAAAAATATATTTAATAAAATAAAATAAATTTTTGCATCACTTTTTAAAAATGTGAAACTCATGTCTCAGATGCCAATTCCAGATTGTTACCCACCAAATGATACTAAAATAATAACACATTTGCTAAAGCAGATGATAAGCAAAACATCCTCAAAGGATGCTACTGGGGACGGTAGCTAACAGCGAGTTGGTAAGCCTGCTGATCCCACTTGGAAATCTGTGGGACTTGATGAGCAGATGCAGGAAAGATATTAGTGGGAGAGCTGAGATAATGAACGATAATTAGAAAAGTCAATTTTTAGCAGACTGCATTCTAAGGCAAAAATAAGTTTTAGATGAAGAAGATTTTCTGGCAAGATAACTAAAGTGATTAAGCTTTCCTGACACATACTTCTATAAACTTACAAAACTGAAATAAAAATGGGCAGCTGCCAAAAAAAAAAAAGAATGTTTTCTCTGTCTTCCATCAAACAACATACACTTTGGAAAATAATTTTGCTGTACAAATAATTACCAGTACATGTTTTCCTTAATGCTTGATTTAGGTTTTTCTGTGTTTTCAACCATAAACGAGTGATAAATTATCTGATACTGTTTTGTTTTGTTTTTTTAATCCTCCCCCAAAGGTATTTTTTTTTTCCATTGCTTTTTAGAGAGAGTGGAAGAGAGGGAGGGAAAGAGGAAGAGAGAGAGAAACATTTATGTAAGAGAGACACAAATGATTGGTGGCCTCCCACACATGCTCTGACCAGGCAAGGGATGGAGCCTGCAACCCTTCACTGTGCAGGCCAACCGCTGAGCCACGCCCACCAGGGCTTATCTGATACTCTTGATTCATTATCAGTATCAGTCAGGTCAGGGAATTAGATGATCTATACATATAAAAGACTAAGTGTCCATCGCCACCTGACCGGTAGTGATGACACGCACTGACCACCAGAGGCAGATGCTCAATTCAGGAGCTGCCATGACGTGCACTGGCCATTTAAAAATAAATGGCACCACAGACCTGGCACCAACAAACTCACACTTGGCTTCCCCCAAGTGGGACACAGGCCCTGCCACCACCCTGGAGCAACACCCCACCAAATTGCAGCTGACACTGCCGAGACCCCATGGGTCAAAATGCAGCCCACAGCCCAGCCCAGCCCAAAAATAGTCACTGTGGGTGCCAGGAAATGATATCACATAGCAACACTGGGCTTCCTCTCTCTAGCAACTAGCCTCCTTGGAGTTTCTTCAGCCCAGGAACATGACTTGCTTTATAGCCAGGTGCAAACATTTTACGATTTAACCAAATGTCTGTGAAGCATTTTCCTGTGCCTCATCTCATTTGATCCTCACAGAAGTCCTGGAGTAGGTAGATAAGAGACTTGGTGGAATCCTATTTTCTTTTCATTAGCTAGAAAATGGAGATTTAGAAAGCTTAGAATCTTGACCCGACTGAAAAGAAGAAATGGTGGACCTTGAAAATGACTTCAGGTTTTCTCACTGCACAGAATATAGTCAAACACTGCTGCAGTTAAGTTAAATATTTTACCCTTTGTTCTCCCTGCATGATCTGCAGTAATAATCTGCTTCGTGTTGATATTTACTGCTGTGTTGCTGACAATTACCTGAAAGAGAAGTTGGGGTGTTTCACTGGGCTGGAAAAAGTTTACCTAAATCAGAAAGCAGGTCTAATTAAGCAGGTTCACTCTATATCCATAAAAGGCTAAGTTGACTCACATATACACGATACATATAAAGCTCTCGCTGGCACCAATCGCACGCGTGTGTTTTGATCTGTCATTGTCTATCATGAATTTGGTTGACACTTCAATTATAGAGAAAGGGCGAATAGCGATATTAAAATATTTCTTCTGATTAATTTCCTTCAATGTGCATGAATCCGTGGCACTGGGACACTAGTAGATAAATATTTTTTTTAATTTATAAGTAAAATATATCATGTGGCCATAATTTTCTATCAAGTTTGAGGAGACACTCAACAGCTAAGATCAATTCTGTCTCTAAAACTCAATTGCTCAGGAGGTCGAGTTTTAGATTGTGAGTGCTTAAGAACAGAAACTTGTGAGTCAGGTAGTCTGTATTCTAATATATAGTATAGTAGTACCACTCAATATCTCAACTCAATTTGACCCATTTACCCCCAGTAACTCTACTTTTCAAATGGAGATGGAACAGCCCCTTCTCCACAGGGTTGTTCAGAGGATTAAAGAGGTAATTCATGCTAAGGGTAACGTCTGACATACAGTAAGCATGCTATGAAGCTACCAGTTGCAATAATGTCATTATTGAGGATGGCGGTAGTGATGATGCCTGCGTTTTTAATTTACATTTTTTACCGTTGACACTATTGCAGATGCCCCCTCTTCCTCCCCAAACCTGTGTGATGAGGCCTATTTCGTAAGGGTTCTCAACTTGCTCCTGAGACTTCTAGTTTTATCTGGGACTAAAGGTGAGCACCCCTCTCCTGTGGTCCTTGAGAACCGAATGCGTCGACACAGAAGTCAAACCTTAGAATTCCACTTCCCTGTCTGGCCTGACACCTTCCGGGCTCCGTAGATGGTCCATAAGGAGGAAGGTAGCCTTGAAGAAGGAAAAGGCCGTCCCTGAATATGTGGGAGCCACAGCTGAAGGAGGAGAGAGAGCCCACAGAGCAGCCGTGTTTTCTCAGCAATTTGTTCACTCTCCAGTGAAAACTACAAGGCCAGAGCCTGGGACTCATCTCTCCAAAGTGTAAATCTTGAGGCTGGTTGTATCTCAAGTATGAAATGAGAGTCCTGTACACTTTGATAAAGTGGAGTTTGGAAGGTCAGAAACAAAGACCTGTGCTAACAAAAACGGAGAATGATCAGGCTATAAAAATCACAAAAGCTAGAAATGGGCCGTAGATTGGGATTGGATGAGGAGGCATTGGGATGCTAATTAGCAGCAGTGCACCCTCCCCCCTCCACCCCCGCCCCCACCCCCACAGGACCAATCTCTGGGAATAAGTTCTTTCCGCTCAGGCTGAGAGCATTTTGACCTCTCACCCCGCCTCACCGACCAAGGGAAGAAATCTAAGGGGGAGCAGAATTTCACCCCGTTTTCTTTGGACCTAAGGCACCTTGAAAAGCTGTTGCTGGGGTAAGTCTTCTCTTGTTCAACCCACCCCAGGGTTAAGGCATGACTACCGAGGCTGTGGGAAGGATGTTCAGCGCCTCTCTGTCCTGCCTATTTTCTTGCTGTTTAAACTTGAACCTGATGCTGTGGGCGTGGCACTAGACCAGTATTAGTGGGTTAGTTTGTTGAAGACATAAACTTGAATGTCTGTGTAATAGACACTGACTTTTCAAGGAGAAATGTTGCCGCCTTTGATCTTGAGATTCATTACCATGTTCCTTTCCCTTTTCCAACCCCTTTCTCTTGTGCTTAGCAGAGTTACAGATCTAGGAACTACTAATTACAGTGAAAAATATAAGTGCTCGGAACACAGAAAATTAAATTATTGATGTTTGTGGTGTACACAGGGACACGTTTATTTGAAACCTTAAATGGCTAGATTTATGTTTTTAAAAGGAAATCATTATAAGAAGAAACAAACCTCAGGTGACTGCTTCTTTGCCATCCCTCTAAGCAATGTTAGGGGTTCGCCCAAGGTCTTGTGAGTCAGTGGTGTGGTCCACATAATTATAATTGTGAGCCAAGTAAGACCTAGATTACAGGTTTGATTTGATCCTCTTGAAATAGATTTAAATTCTGAGAATCGAGATTCTAGGATGATGTAGAAAGTGGGAATATGACACAATTATCAGGCAGCATTCTGTAATGTAATGTGCAAAAATGCAGAACTGTGTGTGTGTGTGTGTGTGTGTGTGTGTGTGTGTGTGTGTGAAAACTTTGCTGTGTTGGGGAGCAAACTTCTTTTACCCTCTTGAGGTCTGTGGCTGGCCTAAGAATTAAACTGACATGTAAGAGAATAACAGTAAAAAAAAATACACATTTATTTACTATTTTTCATGTGTGTGGGTGTCTTCAGATGGAAAATGAAGGTCTGGAGAAGCCCTCGGGTCTGAAACTATATACCTATTTACAAGAACGATAACTGTGGGGATGTGACAAGACAGAGTGCCTTGGGCCAGGGGCAGTCAATTGTGGGACAATGACTAGTAATTATAGGAGAGGGAAACGAATGGAAGATAAGGGTCATTTTAGTGAGTCTGGAAGGTCCATTCCAGTTCAATCCAGTGTCTGGCGATAAGAATGTTTTCTTCCAGGGAGGGGAGGCGCTTTTCTGCTTGGAGGTTTTATGAGCTGCTCTCTGTAGACAGGGGAGGGCTGAGAGCCCTGCCTGCACCTGCTCTTTCTCAAGGGCCTCCAGCTCCAGGGAATCCGTGCACCGAAGTGGCATATCTGGGCGTGGCATGTTCTGAATCCCGTCACCCGATCAACTTTTCAAACCAGAAGAAAGGAAACAAGAGCAAAAACCCTTTAAATTCCTAGTGTGAGACCCATCACCTCGTATCCCAGAGAGTGGGATATGTATGCTGATGGCTCAGAACATGGAAACTGGCCCAGTGAACACACTACACAGGCCTGCAGTTTACGGCCTCATAAATAGTCTGAGGTCTGTGTGTAATTGACTCAGAAAACAAGCAATCTGATCAGCAAACGTTTTCAGGCTGATTAGAAAACCGAACTAGTAAGTGTTTAGATCCGTGAAATACGTAAAATTGTAATGAAGAAGATACACTGCTAGCATGACCTCGTGTCTTTGACTTGATCACTAATCCCCAAATTTACTTGATGTGAGGAGGGAACGTAGGCAGAAAAATCAAGGGACAAACTGAAGAAATGTCCCATTCAAAACCAGATCATTAGAAACGCTGATTTGAATTGCAAAAGGCTTATGAAACGATGAAATGAAATATTAAGTGAACGCCGAAGGGAAGTAAGGAAGGACAGTCAGCAATGAAAATAAATGCAGATAAATTTCCACATGACGGAAAGTGTGCACATTAAGACGTTTAACGAGCACGCGAGGTTTTCGTAATGCTGGCCTTAGCCGTGGAAGCATCGAAGATACTACAAACCCAAAGACTGAGGTCATGACATAGTGTGTGTTTCCTGGGGAACTGACACTGAACTGAGGAGATGTGGACCATTTTTCAGTCCTGCCTCATGTCCTACAGTCTCCGCTGGAATTGCTTTGTGCCCTTCGATCTTTTTTTATATGTTGCACCTTCAGATTAGTTGTGCCAAGGGTACAGTTTTAAAGAGAAAAGACAATCGCTTGCAGGCCCAGACAGATGAGTAGGCATTGTGAGGCAACGCCAGCTGCAAGGAGTCCCGGGTGCCCACTTCCTGAGATAGAAGCTCGGGCTCCAGGCCACTGGAAGGCCTCAAGTCGGAATTAACTCTGGATGGAAACCCTCTTCTTCCTGGAAACGCTCAGCTGCCCATGCAGGAGGCCCACCGAGTGCATTCCGCTGAGGCAGCAATAAATGTCTACTTCTTCCCCCTGCTGGCCTCGGCGTTCCTCCTCCCACAGCCCTGACAGGAAGAGTGTGATTGAGAAGGCCAAAGCCTTACGGAGAAATCAGGGGTCGCCTTCTAGACGCCCTGATGATTATGCTGCCATTCCCTGAAACGAAGCAGTGACGTGAGCACAAGAAATAAACCAGCTACCTGAGCCCCGTCGGTAAAAACGTGTGTTTGTAGGGTTACTTTTCTTCCTGTACCTGACGGTGTGGCCCAAGCGACTCAGGGTCTCAGTTCCACAGATTCAGTGAGATTGTCCGAGATCATGTGAATCTTGGGTTTTCTCTTTCTTCTACTGACATGGGTGATGGGGGTTGGTTTTTGCATCTTTGGTTCTCGATCCCCATCCCCAAGCTGTTGTAGCAGATAATAATTATTTTTTACAAGAGAACCAATCCGCTCTGATTTATTTACTTCCAATAACTGTAGATCCGCGAGGGGGGCAGCATTACGTGGGTTCTGTGTGCAAGGGCCTTAGTGGGAAGGGGGGTTCAGAATGTGGCACGAACCACGCCCTGTTTCCAGGAGCTCAGGCACCTCTCCCCCGGGGACTGGTCTGGTTCCGCTGGCCACCAGGCGTCACTGTGTGTTCTCTGCTCTGTCACACACGCAGGCCTCTTGCCTAGAGAGGTTTCATCTCGCACATGCATGCCTTTGATTTTAAGAAGAGCGGTGTGTTCCCTGTGTGTGTAGCCAGCAAAGATGGCCTTGGACCACAGCCTCCCAGTCACATTTGTCATTTTAAAAAATTTATTTTTTTTACTGATTTCAGAGAGGAAGGGAGAAGGAGAGAGAGAGGAATATCAATGATGAGAATCATTGATCGACTGCCTCCTGCACATCCCCTACTGGGGATCGAGCCCACAACCCGGGCCTGTGCCCTGACCGGGAATCGAACCGTGACCTCCTGGTGCATGGGTCGACGCTCAGCCACTGCCCACACTGGCCGGGCTTATTTGTCATTTTAAAGTCCTGTTCTCAGCAGGTCTCCTCAGGCTCCAAGACGGCAGAAAGGGGTATCACATAATACTTTCACTAATAAAAAAGATTAAGTTCTGGATTATCTTTATTTAACCTACTCCATAGAGCCAAGTAGACATTTCTCAGTTCTCTATAAACCTATGGTGACCTAATCTTAATTTTTTTTTCTCGATAACCTCACACGAAAGCTCAGGCCACTAGATTGTTTCACTCAAGGCTCAATGTCTCTTCCTCTTTTCAGTTAATCCTCACTCCAGGACATTTTTTCCGCTGATTTTTTAAGAGAGAGTGGGAGGGGAGGAGAGGGACAAAAAGAGAAACATCACACACGCCCCGACTCTGGCTGGGGATCCAGCCTGCAACCTAGGTACGTGCCCTTGACCAGAATCAAACCCGGGACCCTTCCGTCCGCAGGCCAATGCTCTGTCCACGGAGCCAAAAAGAAGCTCAATGCTTCTTGAAGCTTCCTCCTTTTGCTCATGCGCCATCCTGCTCAGCTTGGATTCTATCCCTGATGTTCCTCCACGCGCTGTCTGAAGACCTGGGGCCTGGGGGGAGGGAGGAGGGCATTGTTTGCCTGTGACTAGAAATCTGGTTTGTGTACAAATACCAGCAAAGCGCCGGGCCGCTGCTGGGCCCAGTCCGAGACCAAGCCCGGGTAAACCGGCAGCCACCTTCCTAAGCGAGTCGCCGACCGCCTTTGCAGAGCTGGGGAGGTGGGGTCCCCCGTGTTGTCAAACATCACTCTAGATTTGTAACCACACCCATCGCTTTAAACGTGAGTGAGCAGCTGGAAAGCCAAACGAGGACCCCGGGGTTTGGGCAGGGTTTCTCTTTCCTTGATCGCAATCATTCCAAGGACGGGGTAGTCTCTTTCTCAATCGCATCTCTTCCGAGAAGCAAATCGAAGCAGAAAAATTAGCCCTGGTCTTTCTCTCGATAGGACCCAGAGGGCAGGGTGGGGCTGTGGAACACAGTGATGGAACTGGGATGAAACTCCTGATGCAGGTTTCCGGAAGCGAATCTGAGGGTTGCCATGGTAACTCGCCAGGGTATAAGGCTATTGTCAGCTTCAGGGTACAATTTGGGGTGACATTCTTGAAAGAGGAGATCAAGCGCTTGCGTGAAAGGAGTGAGAGATAAAAGTGTGTACGGGAACTGATTTCGGATTTGGGTTTGGACTTCTGAGAGAGTGGGTGTAGGGAGAAAGCAACAGAAAGATATCAATTGCTGAAGTTGGCTACACCTGGGGGCGGAGGGCATGCAGAGAAGGGAGCACTCACCCGGAAGTAGGACTAGAAGAGCCCAAAATAAAACAGCTGGAGCAATCGGTCATTGAAATCTGCACATTCTCAGAAGAATCGGAGCTCTCAGAGGAATTCCTGTTGCTATTAGCATCTCTGTTGTCATCCTGGCTACTGGGGAGGTAGGGAGGACTCCCAGTTCAGGAGCTGCCATGCAGCGGTCCCCTCTCTCCTTTCCATTCTGAAGCCGTTGCTTTCCTGTACTAAGAACTGCATCCCATGTCCCCCCTTTCTGCAGAAAACCACACACAACGCCAGGTCTCATTGCCGCAGCTGGCTTTCTGAACAATTCTCCCAGGCAGACGTCACTCAGCACTATGGGATCTGCACCTGGCTTGTTACCTAACTTCTTATTGAGGAGGGTAGGGTGTAAGCCTCCTTCTCTGGAGTTCCGATTCCAGGGCCATATCTTTGGAGGAGGAGGTCTCTGTCCAAGCAGGCCCGCCGGAGGGAGCGTTCCTGTTACTAGAAATCAGCAGGACACCCGGCTAGGGAACAGAATGCCAAATTCACTGCAACGTGTTCGTTTGCTTGTTAAATATCTCGTTACTGGTTTCAGAGAGGAAGGGAGAGGGAGAGGAGAGATAGAAACATCAATGGTGAGAGAGAATCATGGATGGCTGCCTCCTGCACGCCCCCCACTGGGGTGGAGCCTGCAACCCAGGCATGTGCCCTGATGGGGAATCAACTCGTGACCTCCTGGTGCATAGGTCGGCGCTCAACCACTGAGCCACACCAGCCGGGCACAACAACGTTTAAAACAAAATACACGACTAGAAGGGACTTTCATGTTTGAGGCACTAATAACTCTGTCTCCCAGACCTCCACTATGATCCTCATTCTTAGTACTTTTTGGAAAACTCCCAGAAATCACAAGTCAAGCAGTTCATCTCTTGGGGATTTCTGACGACGAATCCAAACAACGCAACATGCCAGTAGCCTCCAATTATACTTAGAGTTGACCCCTTGAACAACACAGAAGTTAGGGGTGCCGACCCCTCATACAGTGGAAAATCCGTGTATTAATGTTGATTCCCCCAAAACATAACTACTAAGAGCCTTTTGTTGATTGGAAGCCTTACCGATGACATAAACAGTCAATGAGCACATATTCTGTGTTATGTGTTTTATACACAGAACTATTAGAAGAAAGCCAACTAGAGAAAGGAAAATGTTACTAAGAAAAGTCATAGGAAGGCAGTGCCCTGGCCGTCCCGGGACCTGCTTCCAGCCCCCACCTCCCTCCACCGTCTTGGCCAGTCACCACCTTCAGGGCCACCTCGGCCCTCCTCAGCCTCCCAGACCAGCCAACACCATTTTTGGATCTTAACTCCTTATTTCTGAACAACCACGAGCTCCCAGATTCCTCAGAATCACCCCCCCCCCCCCAGGTGGAGGCTGGGGTCACCGCCGGCCACCTGCCCCCACGGCCGCCCGCCTACCTGTCTCTGGGCGTCTCCTTCCACCTGATGCTGCGGCCCTGGAGCGGGGAGGGGTCGTGTCTTCCTGAGTAGAAGAAGCTGGGGGCGCTGAGCACCTTAAGGTGCAAACCCAGCCCGGTGGCCACCTTCTCTCCAGGAGGAGCTGGAGCCTCCCCAGGTGAGGGGGTGACACCCGGGACCCCGAGGAGGCCCTGGCCTGGGGGGAACCTGGCCCAGGCCCGTGTGGAGCTGCCGGCCCTGGTGCTGCCGCTGACCCTCAGCTCCGTGGCCCCTGCAGAACCACCTCCGGGGGAGGAGGGGCAGCTCATCAGGAAGATGGGCCACACCCGCCTCCCCTCCGCAGGTGCCCCAGGCGGGGCTGGCGAGTGTCTCTTCCAAAGGCTCCCCTCCAGCACCCCCAGGAGCCTGGGAGCCCAGAGGCCTTTGGGGGCCCCTGTGTCCCCCTGGGGTCTGGCTTCTGCCTGAGCCTCTCCCCGAAGCCACTAGGCATCCTTTAAGCACCCGGAGCCCTCTCCCTCGCGCTGGACCTAATGAAACAAGAAAGCTTTCTGCAGCAAATAGAGGAGAAGGAGGAGGAGAAGGAGAGAAGAAGAAAGACAGTCATAGAAAGAGAAGATACATTGAACAGCTTTATTGAAAAAACCCGCCTGCAGGTGGACCTGTGCAGTTCAGACCAGGCTGCTCAAGGGGCAGCTCGAACATCGTGGCGCGTGGCCGAGTGCGAGTCTAGGTCAGAGGTCAGCAGTCTAGTCCCCAAATGCCGAAATCAGGCCCACCACCTGTTCCTCTACAGCCTGCAAGCTAAAAACGGGTTCGGCACTTTTGAATGGTTAAAAAAGAAAAATCAAAGGAAAGTATGTGAAATTCACATTTCGAGCACAAGGTGTTATTGGAACGCTCGTTGGCTCATGCATTGTCCCGGGCGCTTTCTTGCCCTGAGGGCGGAGCTGAGCAGGTGCCAGAGAGACCGTGTGGCCCACCACGCCCGAAGTGTTCCTCTCGGGTTCTAGACACAGACAGGCTCAGCCAAACTCTGACCTGAGCCCCGACCCCCGCTGTTGCCAAGGTTCGGGCTGGCTTCTTGACGTTCACGGGGAGGCCAAAGTAGGCCTGCAGCTGTTCCTATGGGAGAGGAGTTCAGTAATTGACAAGTAATAATAGAAGAATAAACTGTTTCACGTGCTCACAACTCTAAGCCTCCTTTCGCCCAACCTTGTATAAAACGATCCAATCCTAGTAATTTCCCCTTCCCCTCAGCTGTGCTGAAGAGTTCATGGTCCTACCAGGAGCCTGAGAATGTGCAGAGCCCAGATTTCTCCACGGGAGGCCTGCCCAGAAGCCACGGCACCCGAGAGGAAAGGAGCCATCGCTGACCCTGCTGAGTTGTCTCCGCTGACGAAAATGGGAGGCTTCCCAAGGGTATTCCCCGTTAGGTCTCCCTTTTCCCACGAGAAACCGAAATGCCCTCCATCCCAACCCCAAGGCAACTGGAGACCCTCCCCCTGGATCTGCGACTTTCCTCGCAGAGGAATTCATGATCAGCGTGCGCAAGTTCAAATGCGGACCTTTGTTTGGCCCACTGTCTGGGGCTGATGTGCTGGGAAACGGGCAAAAGGAAGGAAGCATTTCGATAAGTGCCGTCGGAGATTTCATTCGTCTCTGAGTAACTGAAGAAGCCAAGAACAGCTGTCTGAGCAAATGATAGCTGGCTGGCTCTACACGGAGGAAAGGTTTTTTGTTTTTTAATTCAAAATCTGGCTGTGATTCAAATGTAGCCAAGTCTCTGGTCTCACTGGAGAGTCTGGAGAGGATGCTATTTTTTCCTAGGGCCTCGCACATCTTTTTAAAAACAACAATTGGGCTTGGCTAGTGTGGCCCAGTGAGCGTTCTATAAACTAGGAGGTCAGGGTTCAACTCCTGGTCAGGGCACATGCTCCGGTCGCAGGTTCCAACCCGTGTGGGGCGTGCAGAAGGCAGCCCATCAATGATTCTCTCTCATCATTGATGTGTCTATCTCTACCTCTCCCTTCCTCCCTGAAACCAATAGAAATATATTAAAAAATAAAAATTAAGAAAAGTAACAGAACCATTGGATCTACAGTTAGCATTGCCTTATCAGAGTGCATCTCAAATCTTTTTTGCTGTTCACATACATAATCCCAGGACTCACCGACGGGGACAGGACCACTCATTTCACACTCAGGCTTATCGAATGCCACCGAATACAAGGAAACTGAATCTACTCTTGTGTGTACTTTAAGTAAACCTGAGGACATGTGTGTCCATTTTAATATTGTGAACAAATGGGTTGAGACACGTCTCCCGTGACCTAGTCACAACCCCTCAGTTGAATGAGAACGAGGGCCTTAAGCTGAGAACACGTTAACTTGGTTTACGCGGCTGAAACAGTGGGTACCCTGGCCCTTTAGCCCAGGGGTGGGGAACGTCCGGCCTTGTCAAGGCATTGGGGGCGCGTTCATGAAATGCTTGACCAAATACAGCAGGCTACTGTTTAAGCAGATAATGTTGTATGGCCCGCCGGTGAGGTTATACATATGCAGATGGCCCTTGGCAGAACAGAGGTTCCCCACCCCTGCTTTGGCGTCTGGAGAGCATCTCGGGGCAGCAGCCTGGGCGGCCACAGAGGAGAGGCCTCCACATCATCTTCATGGAGCCTCTGTGAGAAGAGGTTTCTGGAAACTGAGCTTAGCTTCCAGTCTTCCCACCCCACCCCTGGCTCCCCCCCACCATCGCCGCCCCCAGCGCACTCTGCTCCTTTTTGGATCGATGGCCCGTCCGTGCAGTGCAGGTCCACTGTTTCCGTTCCACCAGACGCAGGCGCAGGCAGGGAAGGGGTCAGCCCTCAGCGTTTGCCACCCCCACCCGTGGCCACGGCTCTCAGAAACCTCCCACGCCGCTGGGAGAAGGCTCCTCTCACCAGGATTCCTCATCTCCCGGCCTGCTCCGCAGTCTTTTCAAGAATGCTCATTGGGGGGAGCCTTTTCTCAAACCATTGAGATTTTGCTGCCCAGCAACTGTTGTCAGTTTGGCTCAAACAAATTCATAAAATAATAATAATTTTAAAAAAAGAATGGCTTTTGAAATGAAAAGCGCTCTTCCAAAGGCATGCCTGCTCAGAATCTTTGGCCCGTAGGCGGTTAGGACAACAGGTGCTTCCGGAATGGTCCCCATCAAATCACGCTGTGTGGAAACAAAGCTGTGTGGTTCGGAGCCTCCTTTTAAGAAGTTTAAGGAACAGAGGGAGCGTGGGTCCCGTGGGTCTGCTGTCCTGGCGGAGCCGCACCAGGCGTCTGCCCGGTGGGGTCAGACTCAGCCCGGCTTCAGCAGCCTCAGTACTTGGGTTCTGGCTGGGAATGAATTGGGAGCCAAGACTCCAACGTAAGAGAACATTTATTTGTAAGATCACAAAGTTAGAAGAAGTGATTCCTAGGAGAAAGGGCTTGGGAAACAGGTTATGGAGGCAAAGGAAGGGCCTTGGAGCTTGGGAGTAAGGATATGGTAGTGTGGCTGGGGGAGGAGGGGGAGGGGAAGGCATGGGCCTGCTCCCAGGAGGAAGAGCGACTGGGTCCTGTCCTGAGGGTTTCAGGGCGGAGGTGTTAGGGGAGGCCCCAGGGGAAGATCTCAGTAGACAGTCAGCACTCTCCAGGGGTGTCCTCTCAGGCTGTGTCCTCGCAGGCTATGGGCTCCACTGATTGGCCGGCACCAGGTGGGGTCATTATCCAGGGCAGCTGGTCCCCGAGGGCAGCTGGGCTGATGCTGCTGCTTTTCTGGGCCTGGAGCTGACACACAACTGAGGCCCAGATGCTGTCTCCAGGGGGCAAAGGTCAGGGGGTCCAAACTGCTGGGAGTCGGGCTGTCCTCCCTGGTGGCCTTCTGTGCCTGCCCATCGTCCTTGCTCTGCTCACGTCTGTCTAGCTGCCTGTCTCAGCTCTAGAGGAAAGGATCCTTACATTTAAGGACAACGTGAACTGTCCCAAGTCAACACCCCGGCTAGTAGGTTTCTGCTATGTTCTTCTACAGTCGAGTGTGGCTTCCTCTTAACGAAAACAAAACAAAACAAAACAAAAACATTTAAACCTGTAAAGAATTTTTGTGAGTTTATTTGAGCCAAGCATATGCCGGGAAGCAGAACCTCAATAAACTGAGATAATGCTCCGGAGAATGGAGGGTTACGTCTATATTTATACATTGCCATCAAAGGAAAGGGACGTAGGTGAGTTACAGAAGCAAAGCGGGGAAACCTCTGGGATAGGGTGAAAAGTGAAATGATGGACATGGGCTTCTCTTACAGAGATGGATACAGGATACTTTACCGTAATTAACAGTCGACAATTAACTTGATAACAATAACAATGAGGGAATGTCCTGGGTGCCATTTGTTGTGCCCTGAGGGGCCCCGGGTAAAAAGGAAGTTCCAAGTTACCCAGACATCTCACAGATATGTTATCTTAGAGGCAAAAAGGCAATGGGCTCAGGAAAGATCTAAGTTGATCTTTGTCAGGGAAAATATCGGCCTAGGACAAGACTACCCACTATATAACCTGTTTGTAGTTAACTATTTAATTTTCAGACCGTCCTTTGTGGTTATGTTAGGTCTCTGAGTCTGCAACACTGCCACGCAGGCCTCCCCTGAGCTTGTCAGGTCAGCATGTGGCTCCTGGTGCAGCTGCTTTTCTGGGCCTGGAGCTGACATACAACTGAGGCCCAGATGCTGTCTCCAGGGGGAAAGGTCAGGGGGTCCAAACTGCGGGGAGTCGGGCTGTCCACCCTGGTGGCCTTCTGTGCCTGCCCATCGTCCTTGCTCTGCTCACGTCTGTCTAGCTGCCTGTCCCAGATCTAGAGGAAAAGATCCCTACATTTAAGGACAACGTGAACTGTCCTAAGTCAACACCCCGGCTTGTAGGTTTCTGCTATGTTCTTCTACAGTCGCGTGTGGCTTCCTCAGGCTGCAGGGCAGAGCGGACAGCAGGTCAGCAGGCAGCAGCCCCCTGGCCGGGCAGGATAGGGAGCCGGTGTGAATCCGCAGTGGCTCCGGCTCTTCAGGCTCCATTCACCTGCGGGCATGACGGCCCCAAAGAGAAACATGGTCCCGGGCCTGAGGAGGGAGACAAGGCCCTTGGACGTGAGAATGCCGGCCGTTCTGCAGAAGCAAGAAGTCTGCTGAATACCAGGCTTGTTGTGAAAGCCGAGATTTCACGCAGACTAGATCTCCAGATAACACATTCCTATAACACAGAACTTAATTTCTGGAAATGGCCTCCACTGCTTTCAGCCACCACCCCGACCCGAGGCTGCCCACAGGGCCCTGCTCGGCCGGTTGGACTTCTCTGTTTCTGCCTCCTGACCTAGAGGTGGGGAAGCTTTTCTTCCTGAAAGAAACACGTCTTTCCTTTGGACTTTTGAACATTATTCTTTCCCTTGGCTTATTTTTGGTCTCAATGATTTCTCTCTCTCTGTGTTGTCCATTTTCTGATTCGCTGATTTCTGCTCTTATCTTTTTTCTTCCTTCTATTTACCATGGATTCAATTTGGTAGCCTTCTTCTTATTATTATTGGTGAAAAATGTAGGCATCGCCCTTAATTCTTAATTTGTTTGCTTTATGTACATGCTGAGGTCATTCGTTTTAGACCTTTCTTCTCTTCTAATATAAATAGTTAGTATTATAAATTTTTCACCAAACATGACTTCAGCTGAATCACATTTTGCTATGTTGTGTTTTTAATTTTCATTTGTGTCAAAGTTTTTCTTCTTTATACCATGTTCTATTTAGAATTAGTATGTGGCCTTAATACAAACATTTGAGGATTTCCCATATATCTAAAAATTTATTGATTTCTTGTTTTCTTTCATTATCATCAGAGGCATAGTTCTTTTTTAATTTTCAATCCTTTAAAATTTATTGAGATTTTATTTTAAACCCCAAATCTGCTGTAGCTTCTTGAATGTTCCAGGTAGTGTGAAAAAAATGTGAATTCTGCTGTTTGGGATGGAGTACTTTGTACATGCCAATTAGGTCAAGTAGGCTGAGAGTACTGATAGTTTTTGTTTACTACTGCAGCCCAAGTACCTCTCGGTTCTCTATTAACATTTGTTGAATGAATGAATTAATTAATTAATACATGATCTATACCATGACTATGATTATTATTTTTATCCTCCACTAAGCATTCTAAATATGGGCTGTCTAAAGAATAATCTCAGGTCTAACCAGTGCATCTATCTCATTAGCATCTAAACAACTGCATCTGACAGCAAGTTGGAAGGCCATTGAGGTTGCATGCCTTCCCTTTTATGTCATTTCCAAACCTATCACTGCCAGGTCCACTGTGTGCCTCGTTGTTTAAACGTCAAGAGATTGCCGATCATTTCTTTCTGGATGTAAACCGCCTTTCGATAATGTTCTGCAGGAACACAGCCAGAGGAAAGGAACTGAACATGGTTAAGGAGAGTCAGCAGAAACGCAGTTTCACGCTGGACAGCAGAGGATGGGGATGGGAGGGCCGGCATGAAGACAGTCCGTGGCCCTGTTTGAAACATGTTTAATGCACTCGCCCTCGACAACGCTTTTGTTTCTTTGCATGATTCTTTTAAAAGTTATCCATCATACTTGTGGCCTAAGGACAAAAAATGGTAGTTCTTGCGATTAAGATGATCAGTCTATTTAGGGTAGCCTAACCATTCCCCCCAAAAAATTGTATTTCAGATTTCTTTCTTTTCAAGAATTTCGGCAAATCAACATTAGTTTTATTTTGAGTCTTTTACAACACTCCTCGGCATTATTGTAGATACACTGGCATGTCAGGAAACCAGGATTTCTGGATGGGGATTGTCACTTTGTAATTATAAAATGTATTAGAGTTACAACTTGAGTAGTCTCCAAAAGCAATGGAAGTGACGTTTTTCTTCATTAATGTGTAAAAAATCCACATACATTTTGTGCACTCTCAATGTCCAGCCCTGCTTTTGGTTGGTTCGGTTCTCTCAGAGACTAATACCTTATTATTACTTTTCTTTTTTAAACTCCTTCCAAAGAGACCTTGATAAGAATCAAGTCTGGCCAGTTTTGTTAGTCATAGACTCCTGCGTGCTAGTCTAAGGGGTTGCTAATTAGGCCAAAACATGCCTTAGCCTGAGAATTTATCTTCATAATTTTAAGTTTTAATATGTAAGAAAGCTGGCCAAAAGAATATTATGTGTGGACTTGGGGGGTTAAGCCTATTGAAACTAATTTAACGCAATTCTCTCTAAAGTTTCCTCTACCTCCTCCTCTCCCCTTGCCCAACTATACTGCTCTAAGTTTGCACCCATTAAATGAACATCTCTTGACTTTAGATCACGGACTCCTACATTTTTCTTCTGTTTCTTTTGTTACTCTTACAAAGGGATTCTTCTTTGGGGCTTGTTTCTTAGATAGTCAGGAAGAACGATTCTGCTCTGGTAGGAAGGAGAATCCTTCCAAATCCTACAAGAACTGCTCAGTTTTGAGAGCCTGAGAAAGAAGCCATTAGTCACAGCTTTGGGGACCGGCATGGCCCTACACAGGCCCCTTGTGGGACCAGTGGTTAAAAGCAGTGGGTTGTCTGAGGACCCAGGCAATCGGGGCCCAAGCTACGAGTCCCCTGTCCTGTAGGGCCTCCAGGACTCCACTCAGCTGTAAACAAAGCCAGCACAATCCCCCATCCCTCGATGCCAAGAGCAGGCCATGCACGCTTCCCCTGAAAGGTGGGTTATAAATCACAGTGATAGGGATCCTTCCTCTCACCTGAACTTGGGAACTGAGTCTGGGTGTTCTGAGCTGGCACCTGGGGTCACCTTGAGTGCCAGGCTGCTTCCGAAACACCTTTCACCGGCTTTTGAGTTGCTTTCATTCTGAGCCTGCACGGACCACTGGCTGGTTCTTGTGTGAAGTAGAAACAGCACCCCTTCCTCAGAGGTAGGTGGGCACAGCCCTGTGTGAAGGCATTCGGCTTGCCTAGTGTCCTTATGTGTAACAGCCCTCTGGTCACATCTATGACCATGACCCTGGGATCACTCCTGGCAGGAAATCGTCTGTCCTAAATATTTCTTGGGGTCACCTCTAGATTGTGATAGCAACAACAGTGGAGTCACGGGACAGATAAGGCTGGCCATTGTCACGTGATGCAGAGGAAGGACACAAGGTGTGGAGAAAAACCACATCTGCTCTTTCTTTAAAAAAATTTTTTTATTCTTTATTAAGGAAATTCCATTCTTCATTAGAACTTTTTAGATTCATGTTTGCAAACATTTAACGTGGTGGGGATGGGTTGGAGAGGGGAATATCTGCTCTTTCTTAAATTTGGCCTCTTAGCTTAAATGTCCCATCCTCGGCGAGGTCTTCCTTTGTCAATCCATCTAGAGTGGAGTCCCTCCCCCCACCCCTTTTATTCCCCTACAAGTGGTAATTACTGTATTTATGCATTTATTTTATTTATCACCTACTTTTTCAACTACCTTCGCGAGGTATTCACCAATACACCTCACCACACAGCATCTACTTGACACAGAGTTGGCACTTACTAAACATTTGTGGAATGAAGAAATGTCTTTAGCAACCCCTGACAGTAGCCAGAATGGGAGGTATGAAGACCATCTAAAGCAAGAGAAGATAGGGTGGACGGCAGCCCTTGATGAGAGGGTCACGCTCTGTCTGAGTTCTCGTCCACCATGGCTTTCCTTGACACTGGTGTGGATCAGAGAGGCCGCGCAGTTGAAGTTTTATTGTTTGTTTTTAGTTGACATTCACCGAGAATGCCAGGCATTGTGCTAAGTTCTTTATTTACATACATTGGGTCATCCAACCTGTACAACAAGTACTCCATGAAGTAGGTATAATTAAGGTTTCATTTGACAAATAAGAACACTCGAGATGTGGCCATGGGGGTGGCAATGGCAGTTATATAACTAATATAATAAATGACAATGCAGGACTCAGGTCCAGGTCTATCCAGCCTCAAATAGTCCACTCCTAAACATTAGCAAACACGTCTTTATCCGGAACACAGTGAGAAGGAGCAAGAGATGCAGCGTGCAAGCACCTGTGACAGGTGCCCTGAGCCTGGGTCTGCATGCCCCGTCTACACGTGGCCTTTCCAGATAGTAGAGGGTTTCTGGTTCTGCCAGTGACCTAATCTAGTCAGTCACAGACTCCACGTCCAGTACCTTCTTGTGCTTCCCTGCTGGTGCTCGCCCTCCACACCGTGGGCAGAGAGCTACCTACCTACCTACTTACCTACCTACCTACCTACCTATCTACCTACCTACCTACCTACCTATCTACCTACCTATCTACCTACCTACCTACCTATCTACCTACCTACCTACTTACCTACCTATCTACCTACCTACCTATCTACCTACCTACCTACCTACCTACTTACCTACCTACCTACCTACTTACCTACCTACCTACCTACTGCGTGGTTTCCACGTCCTGGCCAGATGCAGGCTGTTTCTCACCGTCAGCAAAGCATGAAGGGTCAACAGCAAAGAACGCTAAGGCTCTGGTGACACCCTCCCCTCTGCCCCCAAAGTTTTAATGATCCCTTAAAATGGCAACCTTCTTAGCCTCTCAGTTTTGAAACTGCTGTCCTGGGGGCCCAGAGCTCAGACAGCTTGGAAATGTTAGGAAAAAACACACAGAAAACTGTGCCTTGAACCTAACATCACAAATCTTCATTAAATTTTCCCAAAGGATAGAAGAAAAAATTCCTAACCAATTTCATGTATACCTATGCTATGCATTTCCTTGGTAGGTAGAACATTGTGGGAATTATTTAAGATATACCTGTGTATAGCATTTCAATAGATGCAAATGCATTCTAACTTTGAAAATTCTCCATTTAAACATATGTGTTGAAGGTTTAGGACAGGAAAAAAGAAAGATAAATTAGTTGACTCTAAGAGTTAAAAACTCTGATTGTAATTATTGAAAACAAGACCCAGATCTATTGGGATATTTTGATCCTCTGTTTAAAGTCCTAATATCTCTTCGTAAGCCAGTCTGACACAGCAGCCTCCTGCCAAGGGGACACGCGCGCTCTTTCCCCCAACTCGCTGCTGATGGTTTGCTAGCACAGCTTGCAGAGCCCGGTGCTTGCACACAGAGGGGCACTGCCTGGTTCTTGGTGCCGCCTCTGTCTCTCCCTCCCCTGACCCAGCTGAGTTTTCAGATGAAAAAAATGGAGGCAACTTAGTCTGTGGCTCTTCCAGATCTGCATGTGGGGTCACATGGAGACATACAACCCGGTGATTCCCCACATGTTTATGATCCTGTGCACTGCGTGGATCCAGCTGAAGACACGCCCCAGGGGAAGCCCCATTGTACTTTGTAAACTTGGGAAAGTTGCACTTGGGTGTTTTAATGACCCTTGATTACCATCCACAGTAGCCAGAAAATCATTAAGGTGGGAAAAGCATTTCAGCTGCATCCCGAGGCCCACACTGCCATTCCCCGGCAGCTGGCCATCTTCAGCTCCTTCAGAAAAAGGGTATTAAAGGGTCTTGTGCTGCCATTGAAAAGTCACCCATGGGACCTTGCTTTACGATGTTGTTGGCCGCCATCCCTTCACGGTGCGTGGAGAAGATGAAGCTTTGGTCAACTGAAATGAGCTTTTGCTACGTGCTAGAAAGGGAATCCCAAACAAGGCCAAGCAACTTCTGTCAACCCAGCACACGTCTGCTGAAAGCCTAGGACCAGGCTGGGTGGCATACACAGAGCCCAAGAGCAGCAGGACCCTAACGGGGAGAGGAGACCATGCAGAAGGGACTGGGACAGGAGGACAGTTCCGTCCCTGAGGGAGGAGCCTGCAGCGGGGCAGGGGACTGGGGGCATCTGAGGAGCTGGGGATGGGTGGTGGGCCGGGATACCGTTTCAGGGAAGAGTTCCTCCAGACCCTGACCTCCCTGAGGGTGGACAACAGCTGAATCCAGCGCCCCTGGTTCCTGCTGGGGCATTACTCCCTCCCCCCCACACCCCTCTCTCCCATTCCCACCCCCCTCCAAAGAAGAGAGTAATGAAAGGGAAAGTACTTGTTTTCTCTTCAGATAGACAATGCAGTTTTCCTAGGGGCCACAGGCAAGCTACTCCACGTGTCCTGGGCAGGGAGGGCCTAACCGGCTCCTGGAGGTGGCGCCACCTGTCAGAGGCTGCCTCGCAGGAAAAAGCTCGGAGGGGCAGGCAAAGAACAGGGTGCGTGTTGCCAACTCCCCGGAGTTGCGTTGTAGAAAGATCGGTCCAAGAGACCGCGTTCTATTTATTTAGTCGAGTCATCACTCTCTCAAACGTTTGGATGCGAGCGCAGAATACAGGTATTCATGAGGTCAGACCTGCCATCGCCAGGAAGCGGTAAAGATGCCAGTCTCCTGGCTGCGACCCGGGTGACCTGGGGGGAGATGAGCTCATGGCTGCACACAGAGATCATCGGGGCTGAATGAAAGCACATGGCCTGTGAGGTCGGATATCAACCCCGGAGGGCCACCTGACACAGAAAGCATAATTGGAGAACACCTCGGAGCTTTAAAAGGGGGACACCTAGGATCCTCCCTGGTTGGGAGAACAGTTGCTGCTCCCTCTTGCAGGAAAACACTCTATAGAAAGCTCGGGCTAGGAAAACCCTAGTGATCTAGATGAATGTAAATTGAGAAGGAGGGACGTGCTTTATCCTCCCATTTGGGGTCTCCACAGCCTCTCGACCTGACAGGCTTCTGTAACTCCTCCCTGAGTTGGATTAAGCTGAAATAAAGGGGTAAAGATCACAAATCATCTACAGAAATCGGCTTTACAGGGTAAGTTTGGTGAGTGTGTGTGTGTGTGTGTGTTGTATGTTACTATTTTCTAAAAATGGTATAGTTATTTAGCAAAGAATATGCTATTGGTTAAACAGTTTTGAACATTTATTTTAATATTTCATTTTGGGGTACCGCTGTCTTCAATAGTACAAGGACCAACACAATGAGTGACAGATATGACCCCCCCACACACACACATATTCCAAGAAGTATCACATTTGGGGAGTATGCCATGCAATAAATGTTTGATGTATTAACGAATTGAGGACTCAAGTGGGACCAAAAGTAAAAACTTTTAAGACGTTAAGATAGATGGCTACCAATCAAAAGGAAGGAATATGTAAATTCATACAAAGGAATAGGAAAAAATGTGAGTTAAAATCAAGAGGATGCTGCGACTAGGGAAAGCATTAGAAGTGGAGAGGCAGGAGTAGGAAGGTTTATGTGGAAAGACAGACTAGTGTAAGAGTCATACAGTGGACAAGGAATGTATGCAGGAGTCAGAGATCATTCTCAAAATTACCCAAAATGATTAAAAAGAGGTCCTTGCCTCCCTCCCCCAACATAAGCCAATGTAGGCATTCCTTCTGGCAGGTAATGGCTCCTTTAAAAATTGGGGGGAAACTCTAGTGGAAACAGTAAGAGTAAATATTTTGGAATAATGAAGAAAATATTTACACTGCACAGTTACCCATTCTTAAAAGGTCAGCAATGTTTGTGTACTGTAATAACATCAACAAAATAAGAGAGACAGAATCTAGAAAGAAATACCACTTTCTTTATTTTCCTGACAGTTGGATCTTAGTCTGCCCTCTTGGGTTCCATCGTGTGTAAGCAGAGCATCTTGTATTTGCATGATACTTTGAATTGACCCTGTGGTCAGGGTTGGTTATACCATAAAGGCTCTATCTTGCTTGTTTGTTTGTTTTTCCTGGTATAACAGAAGCATTATCCAACATGCCTTTAAAGCTTAAAAGACCAGCAAATGTAATTCAGTGCCCACGTTTTAATTCTGTGGGCTATGTTATCAACTGGCATTTAACCATCCTTTTTCCTGACTTTACTTTTTACTTAAACAAGTCAATTTTATCATTTTTGCCGGTAATTGAATGCATAATGACAATGATGTAGATGCTTACACGTGCCTTGAGAAAGTGGTGTGTGTAGGTGTATGTGTGTGTGTGTATGTATGTGTGTGTGTGTGTGTGTGTAACTTTTAAAAAAATCAACATCTATCTCATGTGCACCTAACACATTGGAGTATTATTCTGTATCACACAAAAAAATAAGGAATCACCTCTGCCCTCAAGGAGATGAGCATCTATGTTAGCTGACTGAACCCACCATGTATGTTCCTTTCATGGGATAGAGGAGGGATTCAGCTCTGTGTGTGCTGAGCGAGCAGCTGGGAGATAAGATGGTTGTGGCGTCCAAGGGACCTGGATGGAACCTTGGTTGTGCACATTTAGGGTTTATGTTCCTTAATGCCTAAGATTTTCACTTACAAAATGGTGGTACTAATGTTTAGCTTCTGGAGTGTCAAGAGGCTTAAGTGTGATAATATATATAAAACACCTATCATATCAATAGGTTCTAAATAGGCCCTTCCCCCTTGTATTGTATTTATTTATTTATTTTACTAATTCTTCATTGTTGAAAGTATTGCATGTGTCCCCCTTTTCCTCCCATTGACCCCCTCCAGCCCACCCCCTTGTATAATCCTATATAATAAAAGGCTAATATGCAAATTGTCCCCTCGACCAGGAGTTCAACAGGGAGTTCTACCTGAAGTTTGACCAGGGGGCGGGGCCAGCCGCCCACAGCCCTGGCCCCCAGCTGTGCACGAATTCGTGCACCAGACCTCTACTATTTAAATAAATGCTCAGGTGTAGCATTGTCCATGATTTACTCCACTCATTTTAGTTTAGGGTTTTAAAATAATTTCATAAATGCATCCAGGTTGTAATGGTAGTACTTTGGGTGGCAAATGAGGCAGCAATCTAGTTGTTAAAAATTCAGAAACTTCTAGCCAATTTGGCTCAGTGGTTGAGCATTGACCTATGAACCTGGAGGTCATGGTCTAATTCCTGGTCAGGGCATATTACCTGGGTTGCAGGCTCAATCCCCAGTGTGGGGCGTGCAGAAGGCAGCCCGTAAATTATTCTCTCATTGGTTTTTCTATCTCTATCCTTTCCTCTTTGAAATCAATAAAAATATATTTTAAAAAATTCAGAGACAATGTCATAAAGCCAGAAGGTGAAGCTCAAAAGCCATGCCACACCCCAGCCCCACCTCCATCCCCAGGCACAGACCCCGCTGTTAGAATGGCCTACCAGTGCTGGGGAGTGTCCGGAGGGAGGTGAGCAGACCAAAGAGTCAACGGTGTTCCTGGAAAGCCTGGAGAAAAGAAGTGGGTGGGAGACAGGGACTTGCATTGCCACCGGTGTATAAAAAAAAGAGCATGTAAATTACATCAAGAGAACTTGACTAGGAATAAATATTGGGGCTTCTCTTTCATCTGCTCCCAATCCACCGGATCCATCTGTGGTTTTTCAGAGAATACAAAGGAAAGGCCAACACCGTCAGTCCTGGACAGACTTCTTTTTTATTTCTTACTAGAGGCCCGGTGCATGAAATTCATGCACTGGGGGAGGGGGGGTGTCCCTCATCCCGGCCTGCACCCTCTTGCAGTCCAGGAGACCTCAGGGGATGTCTGACTGCCGGCTTAGGCCCGCTCCCCACAGGGAGCGGGCCTAAGCTGGCAGTCAGACATCCTTAGCACTTCTGTGGAGGCAGGAGAGGCTACCACCACTGCCACTGTGCTTGCCAGCCATGAGCCCGGCTTCTGGCTGAGCGGCACTCTTGCGTCAAGCGCCTGCTCCCTGGTCGTCAGTGCGCATCATAGCAACTGGTCGTTCCTCTGTTTGGTCGATTTGCATATTAGCCTTTTATTATATAGGATTTTTAAAAACATAATTTTATTGATTTCAGAGAGGAAGGGAGAGAGATGGAAACACCAATGAGAGAATCATTGGTGGGCTGCCTCCTGCATGCCCCAAATTGGGGATCAAGCCCACAACGCAGGCATGTGCCCTGACCAGGAATGGAACCTGTGACCTCCTGGTTCATAGGGTGACGTTCAACCACTGAGCCACGCCAGCCAGGCTGCTTCTTCTTTTTTAAATTAATTTGTTGGGGTGACATGGGTCAATAAAGTTACATAGGTTTCAGGTTCAGGTCTATAATCCATCATCTGTGTGTTGAATTGTGTGTTCAGCCGGGTACTTCTGCCCACAGCCCTCCCTTCTTTCCCATTGTGTCAAACAATGAAATAAACCTGAGGCCAAACGTTCATGCTCCACTGAAACCCAAATCATTGCTTTTCTTTGTCTTCCTGGCTACTCTTCACAGCAGTCTCCCTCCAAAGGGAATCGGGGTCCTTTGTGTAAGGATTAGGGAGACAGAAGGGAGTCCCTAACTAAGAAATTCTAAAGCTTAAGGTCCTGAATCCGAGTTGTTTTTTTGAGAGACTTCATCATTCTTTAATTCCCCTCCTTTTTCCACATCCTGTGCCTAATGAGCCAAGGAGTGATAAAAGAAAAACGGATTGGTCATTTTTCCATCCCCTAGGTGAAGGGTTATTTCTCTGTATTTTTACTTTTATTTTTTTAAATATATTTTATTGATTTCAGAGAGGAAAGGAGAAGGGGAGAGAGAGAGAAACATCAATGAGGAGAGAGAATCATTGATCTGCTGCCTCCTGCACGCCCCACACTCGGGATCGACCCCGCAACCCAGGCATGTGCCCTGACCGGGAATTGAACCATGACCTCCTGGTTCATAGGTTGACACTCAACCACTGAACAATATCGGCCGGGCAGTTCTCTGTATTTTTAAAGATGGGACTCTCTGTGTCACTTTTGTTGAACCCATCAGCATTTTGATGGAGGCTTTCTAACTTGTATTTTCTTCTGCTGCTGTGAACTTTCTTGTACTTTCTTTTTTTTAACTTTAATTGCAGATAACATACATACAGGGACGTGCCCACATCTCAAAGTGTAAAGCTCAGCGAATCTTTTCTACATTGATAAACCTATATACTTACTTCCACCAGGTCAAGATCTAGGACGCATTCGGCACCCAGCAGGCTCCCTGGGGTCCTTCCCCATCAGTAACTCTGCTCTCCGAACCCACTCGGCTGGTTTGGAACTTTATAGAAATGGAACCGTAAACTGTGTGCTTTGGGGTGTATGGTTTGTTTTGATCAAAATTAAGTCAGTGAGAGTCAATTATATTGTTCCATGTAGCAATAATTTGTTCTTCTGTTCCCCCGTATTCCGTTGCATGGCTATACCACAACGTACCCCTCCCTGTGGCTGAGTGTTTGCGTTCTCATTATTTTAAGTAGAGCTCGCTCTCGCTCTTGGGGGCACATGGAGCTGTGGGGCGGGTTACAGGCTCCCAGTGAACCTTGCTCCAGGTTAGTGCTTCGGTTTAAGCTGGCACCAGAATTCAAGGACCATAAAAAGCCTGTTTTCCAATTAAAAGATAAAAGAGAGAGAGGAAGGTGGAGATGGGGTGGGAAGGAAGTGTATAGACATGTTAATGTAAAACCTTAAGCTCATCATTCCCACTTTATAGCGGTATCTGAACATCTTAATTTGCTATGGCTCAATGAGTAAAGCTTCCATGATCACAGACTTCTTTACCTCACTGTTGGAAATACTCCATGCCCTTTGGAAATTATTTTAAAAGCTTCGTTATATCCCTTTAAGAAGTGATAAAATCACAGTGTCAAGGGCATACTCCAGGGCCAAGTTCACTCGGATATTTGTTTGACTTTGAGATTTTCCTACAGGGTCTCTCTCTCTCTCTCTCTCTCTCTCTCTCTCTCTCTCTCTCTCTCTCTTTCTCCAAAGAGTCAAAACTCTCGAACAAATCCGAGGGAAACGGAGAACGGTGAAATGAGTCTTTAAGGGTTCATAGTTATGTGCAGTTACTCTTCATCTCCACTGCTGAGTCTTACCTTTTGATTCCTTATTCCACTTCCCCTAGAAGTTTCTGCTTTTGTTGCTACTTAATTTTCTTCCTCAAATGTCAAAAGTCATCCACATTCAAGTTTATTCTATTAAGCTCTAAAATCTACTACATTAATAAATTACCTAAACAGTATCCCTATGTAATTGTTAAAAATATTTTTTTATTGGTTTTAGAGAGAAAGAGGAAGGGAGAGGGAGAGAGAGGGAAAAAAAATCTATGACAGAGCAGCGTTGATCAGCTGCCTCCTGCATGCCCCCTACTGGGGACTGAGCCTACAATCCTACCCGGTACAGTCAGTCAGGGCACAGGAATTGGACTGTGGACTGACCTCTTGGTGCCTGGGACAACACTCAACCAACTGAGCCACACTGGCCAGGCCTCTAATTTTTATATACAGACTAGAGGCCCGGTGCACAGATTCATGCACTAGTGGGATCCCTCAGCCTGGCCTGCAGGGATCGGGCCGAAACCGGTTCTCCGACATCCCCCGAGGGGTCCCGGATTGTGAGAGGGTGCAGGCCAGGCTGAGGGACCCCACTGGTGCACAATCGGGGCCGGGGAGGGACTGAGGGAGGGCTCCAGGGCATGCCCGGCACATCTCGCCCAGTCCAGATAAACTGGGCCACAGCAGCAAGCTAACCTACCGGTTGGAGCATCTGCCCCCTGGTGGTCAGTGCTCATCATAGCAACTCATAGAACAGTAGAATAAACGGTCAGACACAGCATATTAGGCTTTTATTATATAGGATTATCTAAGGAACTGGTCAATTAAAATAATCAAGGCATAGTAATAAGCAAATTTATTTATAGAGATGTTCATTTCTATCATTAAGGTTAAAGGTAGTGTTTTTATTGTATGTTCATTTTGGAAATGTTGGCTTATTTTTAATTGTGTGCTCAATGTTTGAAATCATATTGTAGTCATTTTCAATGAACTTCATGCCAAATGTAGTTTGAGATGCTTCATGACAAATTAAACTACATCAAACCATATTGCCTCTTAATATTGCCTCTACTGTCGAGTACATTGCAAATGCTATGACAACAGTGACACAGGGCTGTGCGGACATGGCAAGCTAATTCTGGACGTCAGCACTGTAACCAAAAAGAGTTAATCTAAGAAAAAAAATACTTGTCAGTTTCCAGTTTTTAACAATCAGAGCTAGAAGTGTAAAATATGGGTAGTGTTTTCCTAAGACTCCCCTAGCCTTAGGCTGGATGAGTTGATGCTTCTGTGCTGAGTTTCACCTCACTGCTCATGTACTGGAAGCAGTTTTAGTTAAAGACAGAATGGAATATAGATATAGATATAGATATAGATATAGATATAGATATAGATATAGATATAGATAGGTATAGATATGCCAAAGTTTAGAGAGAAAAGATAACTATTTGTGTTGAAGGGCAGTGGCCATAGAAATGCATTGGATAATCTATACTAATAAAAGGGTAATATGCTAATGAGACCAGGAGTCCGGACGTCCTTCCGGACAAAGCCATGGTGGCAGGGCCAAGGCAGGGTGAGCAAGCCAGTGGGGGGGGGGGGGCAGTTGGGGGGTGACCAGGTCAGCAGGGTGGAAGTTGGGGGGCGACCAGGCCACTGGGGGGGGGAGCAGTTAGGGGTGATCAGGCTGGCGAGGGGTTGGGGGGGGACAGTTAGGGGCAATCAGGCAGGCAGGCAGGTGAGCAGTTAGGAGCCAGGTGTCCTAGATTGTGAGAGGGATGTCTGACTGCTGGTTTAGGCCGGGATCAGGCCTAAACCAGCAGTCAGACATTCCCTGAGGGGTCCCAGATTGGAGAGGGTGCAGGCTGGGCTGAGGGAACCCCCCCTCCCATGCACAAATTTCATGCACCGGGCCTCTAGTCAATAATAATAAAGTATAATATGCTAATTAGACTGGACATCCAGACGACCTTCCAGACAAAGCCAGGGCAGTGAGGGAAGCCCGGGTCCCTGGTACCAGAGGGAAGCTGGTGCCAGCAGCCGGGGGAAGGAAGGCCTACGCTTGCAAGAATTTTGTGCACCAGGCCTCTAGTTAATACACACGGGGCTTGGCATTCATTCCGTGGCGTGGATGGGCATCTTCGAGCCTGAGTTTCCTTGAAAACCGCACTCGCGGCTCCATCTGGGAGAGACTCCCCCATCCTAAAGGACATTCCAGGGCCAACTCCCGGGCTTTCCTTCTAACGAGCTCTGTGCTGCGCCGCGAGGACGTGCCCTCTGTGAGCTCCACGCTCCTGGGCTCCAAAGACTGAAGGGATAAACCCACAAATTGTGGTTCTAGTAGAAAGACAACCCCTCTAGCTAGGGCTGGTTGCGAGTCCCTGTGATGGCGTTTACGGTGTTCAGGGCTCCCCTGCGCCTGTACCATCGGCTCCGTGTGGGGAGGGGAGGAACGTGCTGATACAGCTCCTGGAAGCGCGATGGTTTCTCAACCAGCCTGTGGATGGAGCACGGGCATTCCGGGGTGGGAGGCCGCTGGCGCCTGGCCTTCCCATTCATTCAGAGAAGGAGAAAGGACGGCCTGCCGCCCCGCAGGTGAGTGAAACACGTCCTGTAAGTGATTGATTTGCTCTGTAAGTGGAGGTTCTGTTCGCAGGGGCCGTGGCGATTCTGGCTGAGCTGGTGCCCCTCTAGGCCCTCACCCCACCCTCCCAGGGCCCCCTCGATCACCGCTGGGGAGATACTTATTTCTTGTTCAGCGATGTCTGTCTTCCTCCTCGATGACAGGGAAATGTTTTCTGTCTCCTTTCAGCGCAAAGGGAGGTGTGCTTTCCGTTGTGCCTGCCCGTGGGCCTTGCCTGGTCCATGGCACGGCTTCTCCTTTCCTGTGTCACCGTGCTCGTGGTCCCTGAACCACAAAATAACTGCATGCTCTGTACACGTACACGTACGAAGGAATAGTACAGCTGTTCTCAGCGGTGATAGTCTTTGAGCATTTATAATTCTGAAAGTGCTTAGAAATTTCTTTTTAAAAAAAAACTTCTTACAGAATCCCAATCTAGAAGAAGTTTTTGATTTTTGCTCTTGTGGGTTATTTACAAAAATGCTGAGCGTGTCTCAGAAGTACGTAGGCATGTTCTCATTCAGTGGATGTTAGCAGCTTGAGGCTTTGACTGATTTCTCGTTGGCAGTTTATCTGTGTACTTACCCACGGAAGTGACTTTACACAGCATCCCAGCAGAGGTAAGTCAAACCCTTGCTCGGTGCAACAACGCAACTTGGGAAAGAATGACAGACCACATGAGGCCTGGGCGAGCAAGAGGCCGTGTGTGCTGGTATTTATTCTTCCTTGAAAGCCAGGTGCTCGTGCTGCCACTTAAGCTTTGGTAACTGTTGGCAACCTCTTTAGCAGGGGGGACGCAGAGACCTTCCGAGGTGTGGGTCCGCCCGTCCTGAGCCCCACTCCCTCCCTTTCGTGGGCTCCCAGTCTCTGGTCCGTGAATGAGCCCCCCGCTGACAGCCTCGGGTGGGAGCCATCGGTTGCTCTGACTCAGCCACGCTTCTTGCTTCTTATCTTGTGATATCGCTCATTCTAGCAACAGTGACATCAACTTTCCAGGAAGCCCGCCGTCTAGCACCCACGGGATGAAGTGGAGGGACTTGAAATAGCATCTATACATAGTAGGAGCTATGATACACAGTAGGAGCCTTTTGGGAGCTGTCTTCCATGTTGCCTTCCTGCCAGTTACATTTCCAACCAGGTCAGGAGGGAGCAAGTTTTCTTCTTGTTTGTATCTCGGTTATAACCTGGCTTTAGGAATGCAGGGTGGCCTGGCCTAACCAACATTACGTAACGAAGCTCTGCTCCAGGCTCCGAGCCCTCCAAGGCTTTGCAGCTTTCTTTCCAAAGAGCCTTTTACGTTCTGCTTAAGGGACGTGGGAAGGAGAGCTCGGAACTGGAGGGGCTCCCCTACCCGCACCCCCTTATCTTCCTGCGGGTGCCAATCCAGGGCTCCCCACTGAACTTCACCCCACCATGGTGTGGACAGGGGCGCTTTAGCAGCTCAAAAAAAAACCTTGTGCCTTAAACCCACCTGAGGTTTATTTGATTTATGTATTTTTCATATATTTGTATTGATTTCAGAGAGGGAGGGAGAGGGAGAGAGGGAGGGAGAGAAACATCAATGATGAGAGAGAATCATGGATCGGCTGCCTCCTGCACGCCCCCTACTGGGGATCAAGCCTGCACCCCGGGCATGTGCCCTGACCGTGACCTCCTGCTTCAAGGGTCAACGCTCCACCACTGAGCCACACCGGCCGGGCCAGTTCCGAAGTGTTCAATTGTGAACCGCTCTGCGCTCTGAGGAGCGGGATGCAGGCTCGTGCTGTCCAGCCTCGCCTCACCTGGAGGAGTCAGTCCTTGTCCAGCTGGCGGGGCTCTAGACTCCACCGTGGTTCTCAGATCCGAGCGAGAGAGGTGCCATCGCTGAATCACAGGGCATGGTTTTCCTTGTCCTAGTTCATTGCTTTCTTGTTGTCCATCCCTTGCTGAGCCTAATGCGTAAATTAAACTTTATCGTAGGTATGCATAGCATGTATAGCGGGGTTTCTGCCAAGGGCCATAGGGTATTATTACGTCATTCTCGGGCCATACCAAATTATCCACTTAAAATTAGCTGGCTGCTCCATTCTAAAACCTTCTTGCACCCTGGCTGGTGTTGCTCAGTGGATAGAGCGTTGGCCTGCGGACTCAAGGGTCCCGGGTTCGATTCCGGTCAAGGGCACATGCCTGGGTTGCGGGCTCGATCCCCAGTAGTGGACATGCAGGAGGCAGCCGATCAATGATTCTCTCTCATCATTGATGGTTCTCTCTCTCTCTCTCTCCCTCTCCCTCCCTCTCTGCAATCAATAAAAATGTATTAAGAAAAAAAAAAGATAAGAACTAAGACCCACCCTCTGGAGAACTAAGACCCACCCTCTTGCCCCTCTCCCATTTCCTGGATCCCTCACTGATGTCCTCCCAACACCGGCCTGAGTCCGTATCTCAGAGATCCGCACGGGGCAGGAGAGTCCCTGCTCCAGAAAGAAGCAGAGTTCCAGAGTCTGGATTTAATATTTGTTCAAGTGGAACGAACACAGATTGTCCATAGCTTTCATGTGGATCACAATCAGTTGCCATGTCACGTGTTCACGGGGCTTCACTCATTTCCTTTCGACTCTCTGCTGACGCCGCTAGTGTATGAGCCAGCACGGTGCTCCGTGGGGGTGCTTGCTGGGGACTTATTTCGGTGAGAGTGACTTGTTCTCGTTGCTCAGAGAGGCAGAATTAGAACACGCGTCAGGGCACGTCGGGAGTCTGTTTCCGTAAGGCCTGCCGCTATGCCGTTATTTTTAGAGGCTTGGTAATGCAAGCTGCATGGGATGAAGCGTCTCTGCTTCCCCACCCTCCGAGTTCGCCAGCCTGATGTGATTATTGTAATAGACTGTTAATGTCGCCAGGAGTAAAGGCGTGCTTTTGGGCTCCGGACATGTGTCTTTAAACACGAGGCCACGTTTCCCAGGGAGGCCACATCCAACCTAATATTCACTGTGAAGCAAAAACGAGTACTTGCCACACACGGAGTTTTTATTTTGGCTCCCTGTCACCACAGTGTGAGGCCCGCAGGTGGCATTCTTTAGCTCTCAAACAGAAGCTCGGTCCAGAAAAAACACACGCAACATTTTTGGCTTATTTTCAAATTTTCAGTGGGGGAAAGATGGATGCACTGTGTTATAAACTTTTATTCATACTGTCTTTTTTCTCGGCAACTTGCTTTTGTACTCTGTGCAAATGAAGGAGCCTGTAAACATTGTGACTATACTTGGACCACTAAGAACGTATTCCACCAAGGTAACGGGGTTTCGGTCATTCTTTTAAAAAAGCAAAATGCCCGGCTGGTGTGGCTCAGTGGTTGGGCGTCAACCCATGAACCAGGAGGTCATAGTTCAATTCCTGGTCATGGCACATGCCTGGGTTGCAGGCATGATCCCCAGTGGGGGCATGTAGGAAGCAGCCAGCAGGTCAATGATTCTCTCTCTCCATTGATGTTTCTATCTCTCCCTCTCCCTTCCTCTCAAAATCAATAAAAATATAGTTAAAAAAAATAAAAAAGCAAAACTCACACACACACCCTCTCAGGTGTACAGACTGGGGAAAATTAGACCAACGACTCACAATTTACAGTAACGTCTTTGTCATGTCCTGAAAATGCATAGTCGGGAAGAGATAAAGGCGGAGGTCATGCGCCTGTCAGAGTGTGGGGACCCCTCCGTTGCAGCCAGCAGGAAAGCAGGCCTGGTGATGCCGCGTGCCAAAGCCACGCCCCGAGGGGATTGCCCACGCGGGAGCAGGGGAGGTGACCGTCCTGCTCCTGAGCTAGCAAGCTTCACGGAGGCGATTTCACCAGGTGCCGAGAACATGGCTTTGAGAGCAGTCACCGCCTCGGTCTAAGGAGGCCTTGGGGGTGACCCGCTGTTGGCGGCCCCCCATCAGCCAGTGATGGAAGGCGGGCTTCTCCCCCACGGCCCAGCCCCACCCCTGATCCACTGATGAAGCAAGCACCTACTGTGTGCAAGACCCGGGGCTGAGAGAGAAGCAAGGAAATGCAGGTGTCACCGAGGTCCCTGCCCACCCTGCATGGCTCGGTGGACACCAGCCAAGCCAGGGGCACCCCAAATCGAAGAAAGCTCAGCAATGACACACTTATCCTAACTTTTGCAAGCAAAGAATACTGAGGAGAGGCTCGTAAGCATACGCGGAAGCTGTGCGTTTTGAAATGTGTCACTCGGTACTGACTTGACTCACGAGGAATCTGTAAGGAATCTAATCTTCCCAGAGCTCCCAGCCTCGCAAAGTCCTCAGTGAGGCCCTGCCCTCGCCCGCCTGGAACAGATGAAAAGCCTCTGCTGGTTTCTTCTGCTCTGCGCTCTTTATTCCCCCCTGGAGAGCGCAGCTGTATGGCCAGAAACCCTAAAAGCTGTCAAACTCCTCGGGGTAAGAAGGCCCGGTTCAGATTCAGGGGAGCAGGCGCTGGCGGCCGTGAACCTGATTCTCTCCGGAGGGCCTGCCTGCCATGGGGCTGCTTCCCTGTTCACCTGATGGCTTCCTCCTGACGTCGGAAGGGAGAGGGCAATGAGCAGCATTTCAGTTGGACATGGAACTGCGCATGTGCCACACGTCCTTGTTTCCCTGGCCACAAAACAGGGCTCCTGATCTCTCTGCACGCCTTAAAAAGTAACCGCTCAGACGAGGCTCCTGTGATTCGGTGGAAATGGAAGCAGAAGAGCCTGCTTTTAGAAACCAAACCACTGGGAGACGTCAGGGACCCCGTCGAAGACCAGAGACCGTAACCAGGAAGGGTCAGCTGGGGAGAAGCTGCGCAGTGCAGGGAAGGATGGGGTGGGTGTCGGGGAAAGGAGCATCAACCGGGAACGATTTCAGAGTCAGCTTTCCCCACAGAGAACGTTTTCCTGTGCGGAGTTCCTCATCGCGGCTCAGACTCCCAGGCCGGCAAGCGTTCCTGGCAGGAGAATTGATGAATAGTTCTAGCCTGGGGGCGCAGTTACTCTGCTCGCACATAAATGCCTCGCGATGTCCCGTGGCTGTGTTTATCTCAACGCATTAATCTATGTTTCTGGGGGGAAATACATTCAGGGTGCTGCATCCATAAATTCTCAACAGCTCAAAGATGGCCTTAAATTGTATTTTAAAATACGACTTTTCCGTACTGAATTAAGGGCTCACTGTTATCTAAGAAGCGACCTGAATTTGGAGTCTGTAATCAGGGGTGTGTGTCAATTCCATTGGCTGTAATGACTCTGGGTCATTTGTTCCCGAGGCATCGCGGGAAACATTCTGAGACAGAAGGTCTCGAAATCTGCATTAAAGGAAAACAAAGCAAAAGCCTCCCTGAAGACTCAGACCTACGTCAATGTTTTATTTAAACAAAATAGCTCCGGCTTCATTAATCGTCCCTTCATTCACTGCTGGGAAGATGCTCATCTCAGCAAGCGCCCCGCTGTGTCGCTCTGTGTCCCAGAGGCTGGGGCTGTGCTCGCTCCCCACCATTAGCAAGACACTGTTCCCCAGAAAACAGTACAATGCCCCGAGGAGCTGAAACGTGAGCAAGGGAACTACTCCTAGGAACTACCCATTCTAGCATTCTCTGATTCTCACATGGATTTTAAAAACAATGCACAGCCAGACCTTTTCTCGTACACTAAGGAAATCAGGCCGCAAAGGAATCGGAAGTAAGACAGGCAGTGCTGAGCGAGGTATACCATGCACGTGTGTCCGTGGCGTGTACATGGAGTGCAAATGGCCAGGTGTTGCACGGAGAGTCTCTGGATATCAAGGGGCAGCCAAAAGCACTGGTTCTCTTAGAGAGCAACAGTGATGCCAAACACGGGGGCAGCTGGTTGTCAATGGCAAGCTGGGCGGCCCTCACCCTTCTGGGAGTGTCTGCTCTGTGTGTGATTTACCAGGTCCCTGCAGGGAGAAACCTGAGAGTTAGAACTGTCAAACTTCAGAAAGAAGCTTCTGGGCCCAGGAACAGTCACAAACACGGGCACGCTGAGTGAGATCAGCAGCATGTCCGTGACATGAATGTCACGTCCACTTTGTTTTCTACAGCTACAATGGAAACATACAAGCGGATGTTTGAATGCGACAGTGAACACATACATTTAAACAATAAATACGTACGGACTCTTCATCCTACGTAAGAGAACCTTGGGGAAGACACAGGCTCTAAGCTCCGGGAGTTTGTGGTGGAACTTGGACAGCTGATGAATTGTCTGTACTTGGCCATATAAAGCTCTCCCTAAACATTCATCTCTGTATACCTCACACCCTTCCTGGAGAGTGGGATAACTAAAATGCTCGAATCCATTGCTATGTCATTTATTCTTCCCTTAGAAAATTCAAGATAACAATAACTGACGAATGTCTTAAAATTGTTGTATTTTTTAACCATTGCTAAATTATCACCTTAACAGGCTCCTCCTACGGTCAATCAATGTCCACTCCCCCTCCACTTCGGCTCATTGCTCGGCACTTAGAATGACGTGCCAGGCACTGTGCTAGGCGCTGGGGATACAAATGGAAGCCAATGGCCTCTGCCCTCTTGAAACACATTCCAGTGGAGAGCCCAATACAGGATAAATAAGCACGAATAACTCATTGCAAATGGTGGTAAGTGCTTTGCAGAAAAAGGCTGAGGACACAGTGGAGCAAGAGTGGCCTCACATAGACTAAGGCTGGAGTATTTTGGGGGGAAAATGTGAAAATTGGGCAGAGATCTCCGTCCATGGGAAATTAGTCTAGCAGAAGTAGGGCAGGACATTCCTCACGTGTTCCAGGCGAGGTCCCAGGCCTTCTGTACATTCTACCCAGTTATCCTTGAGCAATCTGATCCAGTCCTGTGGTTTCCAATATCATCTAACACTGACAACTGTAAAATTTATTATCTGACTCACACTTTTCTTTAGAGCTTGACCTGGATATCCCATTGCCTACTCAGCCTCTCCGCTGAGATGTCTCTTAGGTATCTCAAATGTAAAATAGCTCCAACTATTAAGTCTTCATCCCCCCACTCCCACCTCAGAAATCTGCCCCTCCTCTAGCCCTCTCTCTCTTGGTGAAAGATAGCTCCTTCTCTATAGTTATTCTTACCAGAAACCCAAGAGTTATCCTTGACTCCCCACCCCCCACACACACGGTCATCCTGGTTATATGGTTACATGGGGCAGGGGGAGACAAGGATAATTCTTGGTGAAAGCCACGTCTCTTCAATTCTCTCTTTAAAATATATCTCAAATCTGTCATGACTCTTTTTTTCTTTTCAATTAGTTTCCTTAAAAATATATTTTTAGCCCTAGCTGGTTTAGCTCTGCGGATAAAGTGTCGGACCGTGGACTAAAGGGTCCCAGGTTCGATTCTGGTCAAAGGCATGTACCTCAGGCAATACCCAGGTTCAATTCCCAGCCCTGGTCCAGGCCTGTGCAGGAGGCAACCAATCGATGTGTCTCTCTCACATCGATGTTTCTCCCCTTCCCTTCCACTCTCTCTAAAAATCAATGAAAAAATATCCTCAGGTGAGGATTAACAAATATATATATACTAGAGGCCCTTTGCACGAAGAGATTCATGCAATAGGCCTTCCTTCCCTTGGCTTCCAGCACCGGTTTTCCTCCGGCACCCGGGACCCAGGCCTTCTCTCCGGCCAGAGTCTGCCTTCTTCGTCTTCGCTGCAGACTCCAGAGTCTGCAATCTTAGGCTTCACTGCGACCAGAATGCCGCTCCTGTAGATCCCTTCGCCCCCCGCCCTCCCTCTCATAGCAGGCATCCTGCCCCGCCTGGTCACTTTGCACCTGGAGCGGCTGGGTGGCCACCATATTTGGCCTTCTAATTTGCATATTCCCTCCTGATTGGCTGGTGGGCGTAGCGGAGTGATGGTTAATTTGCATGTTTCTTTTATTAGTGTAGATTATATATATTTATATACATACATATATATATATAGATATATATATATGTATGTATTTTTTAAATTGATTTTTAGAGAGAAAGAAAGGGAGAGGGATAGAGAGATAGAAACATTGGTGAGGGAGAAGCATCGATTGGCTGCCTCCTACATGCCCCCTTCTGGGGATTGAACCTGCAACCCAGGCATGTGCCTTGACTGTGAATCAAACCGGTGATCTCTTGGTTCATGGGTCAATGTTCAATCACTGAGCCACACCAGGTGGGAAATTTCCTGACCAGGTATTGAACCTGAAACCTTGCAGGACAATGATCTAACCGACTGAGCTTCTTGGCCAGGGGCAAATCTGTTATTACTCCTGACATTGCTTCTACATCAGCATTATAGGCTTGGATTCCTGGAATAGCACCAGAGAGTTTAATCTCAACATCTGTGTCTGAAGACACCCACAGGTATGGGGCCACAGACAGAGCACGGGAGTCTCAGACTGTGCAGGGGCTCTTCCACCTAATGTTTTCCAGGGTATGTCATGGCAAGGGCTCTGCACAGACGTTACCCAAATGACTTGCCAATTCCTTTCCTGGTGGCTCACCAGGCCACCAATAGCTTGAAAGTAATTCTCCCCGGGGGACCCGGCAGGAAGGGACAGTGTGGAGAAGACATACTTCTACACTGTTGCCAGAACTATGGAACTCATCATTCCACTTGTTACCCATTTTTAAAATGTCAACGTGCAGAAAGTTATCCCAAGAGTTATCCTTGACTCCCCACCCCCCCCCACACACACACAGTCATCCTGGTTATATGGCTACATGGGGCAGGGGGAGACAAGGATAATTCTTGGTGAAAGCCACGTCTCTTCAATTCTCTCTTTAAACTATATCTCAAATCTGTCATGACTCTTTTTTTCTTTTCAATTAGTTTCCTTAAAAATATATTTTTAGCCCTAGCTGTTAAAAATCGCCAGTTAAAAATTCAATCTCTGTCCTGCCAGGATGGCTCACTGGTTGAGTGTCGATCTATGAACCAGGAGGTCACAGTTCGATTCCTGGGCAGGGCACATGTCCAGGTTGCAGGCTCGATCCCCAGTAGGGGATGTGCAGGAGGCCACCAATCAATGATTCTTTCTCATCATTGATGTTTTTTATCTATCTCTCCCTTCCTCTCTGAAATCAATAAAAATATATATTTAAAAAAATTCAATCTCTAATTAAAACACCAAACATATTTTAGCTCCATGTGGTACAGCTGCTTAAAAAAAAATTAAAGACATTTGAAGAATACCTTCAAAGCGCAATATTACTTCAAAGTTTAAAGTAATGTTTAAAAAGTGAGACAAACTTGCTAGACAGAATTGTAATTTAATTCATTTAACTATAATTTACTTAAAGTTTCTGATACCTTGTTTTCTGTTAGTGCTTCAGGATAGTTTTTAAAAATAACCAAAACACCACAAACAACATGTTCTTGAATGGAAATAGATTAATCCTTGCTGGGGCTTCTGAAAAATAGCCTAGGAAAACAATCTCAATGTGTGATTACTTGCCAGTATATAACATCGATGTCGGTTTGCAGCAAATATTGCTATCATCACAAGATAAATTTTACGACATTCCAAATAGAAAGCAATGTAAAACTTTATGGATATGCTGATTAACGTTCATAAACTATAAAGCAACTAGATTATATTTATGACACAGGATGGAAAACTTCAGTGAATGCACAATTACTCCTGTGTAGGAAACCAGTAATTATCTTTGTAAAGCACAATTACTGATGCTGCGGCCATTATCATACAATGGCTGTGACTCTTAATTTGGTTACCATAACCTTAATAGCTTAGGCTCTCTGCTTGAGGATTTTAGAGATCTGCATTCCCTGTATTTGTTACAACACTAGACAAGAGGAATTTTATCATGCTTTTGATCTGAGATAAGCTAAACCCAAAGTAGTTAAATTGTTTGTTATTTTTATCAGCATTTTCAGTGAAGTTGAATTTGAGTAGTAATGTCCAGTTCAAAAAAAGGTCCTCAGCTCTCATTTACTTCCTTTTAAACAATCGCAGTAATTGATCTGCTAATCCGAACTAAGATGCGTGGTTTCATCCAGGCCTTTCAGGAATCTAGACCCATTTCTACTCTTCATCTGGTGACACACAGACAGCACTTCTCTATTTCGAAACCTTTGTAATAATAGGTCTCGATGCAATAACATCTACTCATTCCAGCACTGGTCTAAATTAAACTATGTAAGTGATTCAGTGGTAGTTAATGTTTTAATGTTTGATCTTAAAACCTATCTTTATGTCATTTAGTTATAGAATTATTGTGCATTAGAGGAGTTGAATGTTGACTTGTAGAGAGTGAAATTGTTATTTCCTGAAGCCATCCTTTTTTAAAAAAAATATATATTTATTGATTTCAGAGAGAGAAAGGGAGAGAGGGAGAGAGAAACATCAATGATGAGAGAGAATCATTGATTAGCTGCCTTCTGCAAGCCCCCCCACTGAGGACCAAGCCCAAACCCATGCATGTGCTCTGGGAATCGAACCATGACCTCCTAGTTCACAGGTCAACGCTCAAACACTGTGTCATATTGACATGGAATTTTTGGACTGGAACCCAGATTCCTTGTCTGCCGTAATCGAAGAATGAATTGCAGACAGAAAGTGGTGTAGCAAAGGTGGAGATTTATTGAAGAACAAGTACAGACTCCCACGTGGGGAGGGGGAAAGAGTCCCACTGGGTTCCCTATCCCTATGGCTTATAAAGGCTGCAGATCCTGGTGCCTTTATATCCCCTCTGATTGGTCACTATGGCCTTGGACTGGTTACTATAGTAACTCCTGGGCTCAAGGTTGAACCTCACATGTCCCTCACATGTCCCATCCTTCCTTATTGTTTTTCTATTCCCTTTGGGCTTTCTTCCTCCTTCTGGATGAAGGGCTTCCTTCTCTTTATTGTGTAAATATAGTCCTTTTGCTGTTCCCAGCTCCCCTATTCTATGGAAATATACCTTCTGCTGCTCTGCAGCCCTGTGCTTCCTCCATGGTCCCCTAATTTCCAAAATTTCTAAAATTTCCTAAACCTGTCTTATCTTACCCCCAAAATTCCTGTTTCAAAATCAGCCAGGCCTAGAGCCATTCTCTATACAGTGGGCTAGATTCTTCTTAAAGAGTCAGGAACTCTGATCTCGAAAGGCACAAATAGCTGTGAATCATTGCTGCTGTTCCACACAAAGGGGAAGTGGATAAGCAAAATTAATAATACTTTCCATCTACAAGATCAGTTTGTTTCTCTTTCATTTCTTTAAGTATTTTCCCTTCTGAACCTCACAGTATGAAAGTTTAAAAAATTGAATTAGAAAGCCTCAAACCCATATCTGCAGGTATCAGAAGATAGACCTGAAGCATCCATCTTATATAAAAACTGTTTGAAATTTTAACCCTGCTATTTGGCTTCTGTAAATGCTTGCTTGCTTAAATAATAAGACTACTCCCATTTCAGAGAGGCCATGAACATTCCCCAGACGAAGTTATCAGTGCTGGCACCAGGCCAGGCCTTTGGTTGAGGTCTCAAGGCCCCAGCACATAGGGGCTCTTTAAGAACTTGCAAAGGGGGCCGGAAACACCCCATATTTGGGAGACAAAGAAGGTAAAAACATATAAATAGGGAAAGTTCCTCCATGTTGGGGTCCAGAATTTGAGAGACATTTTCCTCTGGACCCGCGCGTAGTTAAATGTAACTCCATCTCTCTAAGTGTCGCTTGGGTCTTCTCCGGTTTTCTGTAACAGACCTACAGGAAGTCTTCACTTTGATATGTCTGTGACTTTAAGCAACATGATATCACGAAACCAGTTCTACCAAAAGCTAGTTCATATAAACCAGAGTTACCTTTCTCAGGCATCTCATATACATTATCATGAAAGGACATTGCATGAAATGACGTTGTTCAAAGACCTGCCGTATTTTGTTTGGAAAAGAAGCCTTCACTGTAGTAACCTGACAGTTCAAAAATAAACATATTTTGTTACTTCTCTTATTGGCGACCACATCTCCAACTGTGATGGTAGGATATTGGCTGTCTTAAACAGAATAATGAATAGCTTCCTATTGATCTATTACATAACCTGTGATCTGATTTCTTGACACTTGGATATATTCTAAGGGTTTTGCCTCCACACACCTAGTTGCTTTTGGATCTGACCCTGATTACTCTATAATTCAGGAACAACGTTTGTTAGCCCCAAATTCCTATAACTTTGGTGTTATAGTCTAAACTCCTTAAGGGTTCTCATGTTGTTATTAAAATTTAATAGTGTCTCTTTGATTTGTTTCCCAATAAGCCACCCATTCTGTTGTTCAGTTTGGTGTGCCTCCTTCCAGCTACTGTTAAGTGGTTTGTAATCATTCTGTTTTCCTTGCTCATTTCAGGGAGTTTGGAATGGTGATCAGGCCCTGGGGGGTCTTTTGAATAGTGACTAGCTGACAGGAAGGCCAAGATTATGAGTAAAGATGTTTTCAGCATTAAGGGAAAAAAACCTATCTAAACATCTCTTAAATGCTTGCCGGTCATAAAAGGAAAAAAAAAAAGTCACTTAAACAATAAGTAAAATTATTATCTCACATGACAAGAATTCTAGAGATAGGGCGGCTTTGAAGAATAATTCAGTGATTCGACAATGACATCATTTGCCCGGATGTTTTCTGTGTTTCCACTTTCCCGAATTCAGTGTGTTGGGGTTTTGGGGGACTGGTTCATAGGTCGATGCTCAACCACTGAGCCATGCCAGCCGGGCTGATACACTACTATTAACTGAAGTCCATAGTTTTTTTCAGATTTCCTTAGTTTTTACCCATGTCCTTTTTCTGTTCCAAAATCTTATCCAGATGATCACCTCACATTGTCATATCTTGGTAGGTTCCTCTTGGCAGCACAGTTTCTCAAATTTCCTTTGTCTTGACCTTGTCTTGACAGTTATTAAATTAATTTTAATATTATCTTTATTTAATCCAATATAAGATCATAGCATGTAATCAATACGAAGGGCTATACTTGTTACATATTTTGCACCACGTTTGAGAAATCCAATGTGTGACTTACACATATAGCACGTGTTTTGTAGAATGGTCCTCAAGTTTTTCTCATGATTAGACTGAGGGTGTAGATGTTAGAAAAGAAGACCATAGAGGAAAAGTGCCATTTTAATCACATTATCCCACAGGCACACGCCATCCACATGGTTCATCACCTTTGATGTTGACCTTGGTCGTCTCGTCTGGCTTAGTGTTTGTCAAGTTTCCCCACTGTTACTCTTCCCCCCCCCACCCCACCCCCCCCACACACACACTTAACATGGGGAGTTAGGGCCTTCCTCCTTGGGGACCGAGTATCTACAAAAATTACTTAAATTCTTCGGCATGGGACATTTGTCTATTCTCCCAATTGTTAAATACATGTCATCATTTATTTATCTAGATCAGTGAAACGCCTGGATATTTATTTTATGCTTTGGGTTGTCATCCGAAAGTGTATTAATTTTGTGGCTCCAATTGGTCCAGCCTCTGGGAGCTCTTTCAGTAGCTTCTGTGTGTCTGTTACGTACCCCCGGTCAGTGATGACTGTTGATGAGGCATTGCCCTGGAGTGGGGAGCCCAGGCCCAGGTGTGCTGATAGGCGGTGAGACAGTGAAGGCAGAAAAAACAGTTAAGTAGGGCCTGGAGCCAGGGTGGGGCTTGGTATTTGTCTCTATAAGTCCTCTAGACAATTTAATCTCATAAAAATACAAACAGATAAAAGGCCTGGCCAAGTCATGAAAACGCTTAAAGCATTAAAAAATAAACCCATAAAACCAAGAGTGATCTTTGGATGGACACGGAGGACGCCACTTACAATTTACATCTGATGAGACTGAGAACATAGTTGCTGTCTGTTCTTATTGCTTTTATATTTCCCATACGCTACTTTTTTTTTTTTCTTTTAACAGGAATGTGGTAAAACGTTAATTATAATGTGAGCATGCCAGGATTTTTGATGTTCTCGGAACTTCTCTGAGAATGCCAGCAGTGTAGGATTATAGAGGAAAAGGACTTGATTTTAGGTCTCATTTAAATTCCTGCAAAGAAAGACTTGATCTTCAGAAATGCTGTAAAAATGTTTTCCAATGAATAGGTAATTTTTCTCACAGTGAATACCTCCTAGCAGGATTTAAAAATATTTAGAAAACGAAAGTTGTGTTCATTTTGTTCTCTGATCATTTCCTCGTTCGCATTAACTGATGATGTTTTAAAACCTTATAGGGGGCAAAGGATGCAAGAGAGCGTTGAGGGTGCTGTTTGATAGGTACGGACAGATTAAAGACAGAGAGGCAATATTAATTCATAACCCCTCCCACAGCCATGTTTTATGGTTTCGGTCCCTGGAAGTCGTTTCCTATTAGTATTTGCTCCATATCTACTTTGTACCAATGCGCTTTGTACCAACAAGAGAAAGAATGGCAGGCTAGGTGCTGAGGATACTACATGGAACAAGTCCCAGGCGCGCTAACAAGCAGCTGGTGAGTAGAGGAGGCACAGGTCGGGGTAGACAAGTAGGCTGCAAGTGGGAGCACTGCAAGCTGGGTGCTGTGTGTGCAAGCTCATGGGAGATCAGCTAACCCCGAACTCGTGTGGGGAGAGAAAGGGGAAGGACAGCTCCTCAGAGCTGATAACCACACTGCGGCCTCCAGAACGAGTGGAAGACCCCAGCTGAAGGGAGGGGGAGGGGTGCAGAGGAAAGACGTCTGAGGGAGTGACAGGTCTTTCAGCTGGGCTGGGCCACCGAGTTTTAGACCTGCGTTGTCCCGTAGAAGTATAATGCAAACCCGCCTATGTCATTTCAGCGACTTTAGTGGTCACACTGAGAATGTAAAAACAATCAGGTACAGTTAATTTTAATATTATTTTTATTTAATCCAATATGTTAAGATCATAGCATGCAATCAATACGAAGGGTTATAATTTTTACATTTTTTGCACCACGTTTGAGAAATCCAATGTGCGAGTTACACATATAGCCTGTCGCAGGTTGGTCTAGCCCAGTGGTCGGCAAACCGTGGCTCGCAGGCCACATGCGGCTCTTTGGCCCCTTGAGTGTGGCTCTTCCACAAAATACCACGGCCTGGGCGAGTCTATTTTGAAGAAGTGGCGTTAGAAGAAGTTTAAGTTTAAAAAATTTGGCTCTCAAAAGAAATTTCAATCGTTGTACTGTTGATATATGGCTCTGTTGACTAATGAGTTTGCCGACCACCGGTAAATGCTCAAGAGCCACAAGAGGGTGGTGCCTATGACACTGGACGGCATAGTGGCAAAGTGAAGTCATGAGGTAAATCCACCGAGATTACAGGAGAGCAGATTGGGCGGGATATTGTTTGTTGACAAAGTTATTTAACCAAAGGGCAGTGGGAGACTTGGAAAAGTTTATGCACAGGAATTATCTGTAACTTCAACTTGCATTGTGGAGAATAGATTGACCAGAAGCCAATTAAGTTCCAAGCAACATATTATAATACTTTTCACTAGGGGAGTGACGTGGGGGTGGTGAGAAGCAGGAGTCAAGAGTCCTTTAAGGAGAGAATGAATTAAGAATGACTACCTCACCTCTGCTCTTCCCCCCTCCTGGGAGGACAGTAGAACCATTTTCAAAACTGGGAGAAACAAGAGAAAGAATGGCAGGATTGGGAGATGTGTTCAGGTGGGGACATCTTACATGGTAAGAATTGGCCAGGAGACATCAAAGTGGGATGTTCCTATTTGAAAACAGAGGTAGACGTCACCAACATATAAAGAGTAACTGAGGCCATGGGGTTGGAGAATATGACTTAGGGTGAGAGGGTAGAATGGTAATTCTCAATCCCGAGTTTTTAAATAAGAATTGCCTGGGAGGTGATTTAAAATGCAAAGTTTGGGTCTTTCTCCCCAAGATGCTGGTTCATTCTCCGTAGGGTGAGGGCTGAAAACTGTACCCCAGAGACTCTGGTGCAAGTGGCTCTTCAAGACACTCCTTCACAAACCCTGGTGTGGAATGACAAATAAGATGACTCAAGAAATTGCTTGCCCACCTGGAAGTCTAGAAGATAAGATCCTTTGAAAAAGATAGGAAAGGAGCTACTAGAGAGATGAATGAAAAAAAAAAAAATCAGAAGAGTGCTATCTGCTCTGAGAGTGGAGGGGAGCCGGACTCTTCCCTGAAGGGGAGCTGGGCTGGAGGTGGGACAGCTACGCGGGTGTCTTACTTGATGGGGCAGCCAGAGTGGGAAAAAGGCACCATTCTTCGGCTACTTCTCCAGCTGTGTGTCTTCTTAAAAGTGCCAGTAAACCCATCAGATTTCCTGTGTTTGAAGAAGGAAGTGGTTAACTGCCTCAACGGTGTTGTAGGGGCTAGGACGGCACCAGGTGCTAGACTGGTGGGGGTTGGACCCGAAGCAACCTCGGTACTTGAGTTCCAGCTAGGAATGAATGCAGAGCCCAGACTCCAACTCTAAGAGAACATTTATTTGGAAAATCACAGAGGTGGAAGAAGTTGTTGAAGAAGTGGGCTTAGGAAACACGTTTTATAGAGGCTTGGGAGTGAGGAAGGTAATGGTGACCCACCTGGGGGAATGGGGATGGGGGAAAGGGAAAGGCACAATTGTGCTCCCAGGAGGAAGAGCGCACGGAGGCCTCCTACGGGCTAAAGGGTGGAGATTTTAGGGAGGAAGATCCCAATGGAATCTTCGGCAGCTTTCCAGGTGTAAATTTTCAGGGTGTAGGTCTCCACGGATGGACGGTTGGAACCCGGGCAGGGGGTCATTATCCAATGCAGGCCCTGAGGTCAGCAGCCTTGGCTGGTTTTGCTGCTTTTCTGAGCCTGAAGCTGACATACAACTGAGGCCTAGATGCTATCTCCAGGGGGGAAAGGTCAGGGGGTCCAAATCGCATGACCGGTGAGTGATATGCTAGGGAAGGAAAGGTCACCCTGGGGGAAGTCCCAGCTTACAATCGCCGGGGCTTTCTGCCCTGGTGACCTTCTGTTCCCGGCCTATCGCGTAGTCCTTGCTCTGCTCCTGTCTGTCTAACTGCCTACCAGAAAAGGAGCAGAGAAACAGAGTAGAATGCCAGTTGAAAGTGACCATTGGATTCAGTAACTCATGCCATTGGTGACCATTTGGATGAGCTGGTCAGGATGGAAGCCAAGTTTCAAAGTGAGTTGAGTGAATGTGTGTGGGGGGGTAAAAAAAGTCTTTTTAGCCACTTTGACTATAAGGAGAAGGAAGCAGAATGTTCCCTTGGGAAATACTGAGATATGCATGCTCTTTTTCTGAGTCTGTCCTTCGTTGTTTAATTTATATTGTGTGGGTGGATTTAATAATGTGTAAAACCATAGACTCTGCACATGCTTCATAGAATACAATTATTAAATAATATTGTGCTTGTGTAACCGAACATCTGGATTCTGCCGCCTGCCACAACATTGTGACAGGTGCTGGTAAAAGGAAAGAGGTTTATTCTAGTGCTGTATGTCGAGAAGTTGGGGGACTTTTACCAGTCCTCAAAACCCATCCAAAGATCTCCGTGTAGGCCGAGGTTTTTATAAGGAGGGAGAGAGGAAGCAGAACAAAGGGCCCGGGGGAAGTCTATGGGCATCTTTCCCAGGAGGATGAGGGGCTGAGGGAGTGTTAATTCCCAAGGTTTTCTCTCCCAGTTTTGTCTCTCTCTCTCTCTCTCTCTCTCTCCCTCTCTCTTCACACAGGAATTTGTTGTTTTATTGTGGATACCTGGACTTTTGTTACCAGTGCCAAGCAGGCATTCCTTCTCCCTCCAAGCAGCCTCCTTTTAAGCTGTTTAAAAAAAAAAAAAAGGCTAGATAAGAGTAACACAGGGTTTTATTTACACACCTTAAGATACCAGAAGGTCGGCCTGCAGCCTTAAAGCAAAGAGAATGTATAGCCTTTTTATTGCTTAACTGGGATGTTGTTAATTTGTGGTTGCACTTGTACATTCAAATCAGTCAAATTATGTTCAGTTATACTATCACTTTTTCAACTGATTATGGTCATGGATAAACCATTTTTCAGAAAAACTGTAGCTGATTACTGATGGTTTGAAAAAAAAAGTACCAGCCTATGGTAGGTTGGGGTTGGATGAAGTCCTCTTTTACATTTCATTCTTTTACATATTCCTGATTACTTTTTCCAATACCTTATATCAATAATTCCTTATTTTAATCTTGTTTTTTAAAATATATTTTTATTGATTTCAGAGAGGAAGGGAGAGGGAGAGAGAGAGAGAGAAACATCAATGACGAGAGAGAATCACTGACCGGCTGCCTCCTGCACACCCACTACTGCTGATCAAGCCAGCAACTGGGCATGTGCCCTGACCGGGAATTGAACCGGTGACCTCTTGGTGCACGGGATGACATTCAACTACTGAGCCACACCAGCCAGGCTCTGTTTGAATTTTTAAGCTATTGTTAATGTATTACCTTGAGAAAAAAACAAATTAAAACAAACAAAACCCTGCAAATACCTCATTCTGTGGGCATTTCAGACAAAGCTGGATGAGTAAGAAGGGTCTTTGAAGTCTACAGCTAGTAAGTTAATACAGTTGGGTTTCAGTTTGATTCTGTCTCCTTGACACTTTTCATGTCCAGCCATTTCTGTTTTATCCCTGGCCACTCCACACACGGATTATTGCTGTAACACCTGCTTACGTGTATTAATTTTTTATTGGGGCAATCACACAGCACCTCAAACTTGGCAGCTCCAAACAATGCAGATGTGTTTTCTTACAGTGCTGTCCGCCAGAGGTCTCACACCCTCTCCCTGGGCTAAAGCCAAGGCTTACCGGCTGCCTTCCTTCCGAAGCGCTAGGGCGGGGCCCACTTTCTCTGACTCCCCTCCATAGTCACTCCTCCCTCTGACTCCCCTCCATAGTCACTCCTCCCTCTGACTCCCTCCTCCATAGTCACTCCTCCCTCTGACTCCCTCTTCCATAGTCACTCCTCCCTCTGACTCCCCTCCATAGTCACTCCTCCCTCTGACTCCCCTTCCATAGTCCCATCTCCCTCCACTTTTAGGGACCCTCGTGATGAAACTGAGCCCGCCAGGCTAATTCGGGATATGCTCCCCGTCTCGCCCCCATCTCCAATCCCCCTTGTCAGGTAAACTAACACACCCAGAGAGAGGTTCCAGGGATGAGAAGGGGGACCCCTTGGGGTGCGGGGAGGAGGAGCATTATGCTGCCTACCCCACTTGCCAGAGTACCCACTTCCCTTCCTGCTTGTGGTCATGCCACTTGCCTGCTTCGATCCCCCTCTGCCTCTTCCTGCTGTCAGGGTCGGTGGAGCCTCATACATGTACACAAAGGCCGGCTTACTGCAAGCGCCTCGTCTCTAACACGCACCCACACCGTGTGTTTCCGTTTCCCCAAATGGGAACCACATTTCCACTCACTTCGTGCCTCTGCTTGGCTGGCTCTGCCCCCTGCTCTTTCCCCGGCTCTCCCACTCACCCCGCACGTCAGACCTTGGACGTCACTTCCTTTTGCTGCCATAGCAACCCATACCTGTCTCTGCCATAGCACTTGCCACTCTGCACTGCAATTGCCTCTTTAATTGCACCCCCGGACTGGACTGTGAGCCACATAAGTGCAAGAATCCTATTTTCTTCGCCTTGCACATAAAAGGAGCACACACTTTTTGCCTGAAGACATTTCCATTCCTTAATGTTTGACTTGCAGAGGAAATAGATTCATACAAATCTAAGGACCGAAATGAACCTTTAACCCCTAAATGACTTGCACTTTAAATCTGCTGGAACAGCTTTGCCTGCACCTGGCCCATTCTTCACTGATTAGCACCTTAGTAACTCACATTTACATGACTGGGATCAAAGTCATTGACACCCCCCCGATTCTGTCTAACTTTTAATCCAACCTTCCTGGTAAAAATAAAACACTTCAACAACTGGATCAAATCACCGGAAAGAGGAAAAAGCTTTCAGCTAAATGTATGACCAGATTGACTAATTATCATTCTAATTTGAGAGGCTGGACTACACATCTCCCTTGGAATTGACGCAACCTCGTGGAGCTGAAAGACAAAGCCAGGGAGAACAGACGCTCGCGTTACAAGTAACTTGAAACGTTTCTATTTCATTCCTTGTTCCATTTAAAATGCCCCTTGACCTGCGACCTTTGTGTACTGGGAAGCCACCAGTTTACGGCTCTGCTGTTTGGGGGGGTTTTCTTTAATTGGCATTTGCAGAGAAAGTAATGTCGATGTCCTCCCAGGAACGGGAACCTGCACAGGGTCTTGATATAAGAGGTGCGGTAATGCAAGGGTTAAGAGCATCCATCCCCTCCAGAGCCAGACCGTCTGGACTGGTGCCCTGGCTCTGTCACCACCTCAGTTTTCTCACCTCTGAAATGGACGTAAGAGTATCTACCTTGCAGGGCTGGCATAGGAATAAAATGGGTTAGAGCCGTGGTCGGCAAACTCGTTAGTCCACAGAGCCAAAGATCAACAGGACAACGATTGAAATTTCTTTTGAGAGCCAAATTTTTTAAACTTAAACTATATAGGTAGGTACATGGTTATTAACTTAATTAGGGTACTCGTAAGCTGGCCTTTGCTAAAAACTCAAGGGGCCAAAGAGCTGCATGTGGCTCGCGAGCCGCAGTTTGCCGACCACTGGGTTAGAGAGTATCTAAAGCATTTTAAATGGTGCTTGGCATATTTTAAACCGTACACCTTCCTGGGTTTTTGGGTGGGAAAAAAGGACTGAAAGGTAACTGCTTAGAGGAAGCAACTGTCCCTGTAATTGGAATGAAACTCGAGGGCAATGAAGTCACTGAGGCTGCGGATGAGGTCACCTGGGAGGAAGCCAGCCAAGCGTAGCAGGTGGCTAACCGCTGGGCATTGCCAGACTGTTCCTCAAAAAACATGAGGACGTTTCTGAAACTCCTCTAAAGCGGTGCGCTGGTCAGGAGAGGCAGGGCATGGGATTCTGTAAAGCAAGTTCAGGATTTTAGTAAAAATAAAACGGTACTTGAACTTTTACTTAGAAACAGTACAAGAGAAATTCAGAAATCCTCACAAGCTACTCTTCTTTTTACAATGACTTTATTGCCTTGCCTAACATTTGGGGTTTTGCTGTATCATTGCTGTCAAATTTTTTAAAAAATAAAGATAAGCAATACTTGTTAAGATACACCAAGTGTGTCTTGATTTTAAAAGATGCATTTGATGGTTTTCATGTAAATGTCAGTTGCGGGATGGGTCTCGTCATTAACTATCTCGGCTGCCCCAGGCAAGCTTTGAAATTTGCTCGCATGTGATGACACTTTAAAATGAATTTTTTTAAAAAAGGAGGTAATTTTAACCAGGTAAGCAAATGAACCTGTTTTTATAAACAGTTACATGGTAACTTATTGCTAATTCACTTCCATGTTGGTATACTCTTCAGAGTGTAACTGCCCACAGATTTGCATCATTCATGTGGATGTCTGTGCCCCTTTGTTTCTATTCCTTTGGACCGGAAGTTAAGGTTCGGAAAGTTGGTTTCTGCTGCACCCCCACCGGTTGGCATCAAGGCCCAGGATCGGTACAGGTGGCTGCGTACCGAGCCTGCGGCCTTTCCTTCAGTCTCTGTGAGCGGACACGGCGGGCCAGGCGCCCACTGAGCAGTCCGCTGTGTGTCTAGTCTCCCTCCGTCCCTGTGCACCGCTGTTAGAAAGCCAGACATTCCCTCCTTCAAGCTTCCTCTTCAGAAAAGACCTGGAAGCGGTACTCTCCCCGCAGTGTAAATAAGTAATAAAATGGTACTCCCTCCCCTCAGGGTCCAACTGCCTTGGGTTTCAAGGCCCAGGAATAAAGTTCTAAACGTGGGGATTTCCAGGGGTTGGTGAGCACAAGGCAGTAGATTTGGGGTTCCTGGCACCAGCGTAGAGGCAAATGTGTGGTCTGCCTGTTTTCCTGGCTCTAGCTCTGAGTTTCTTGCTTCTTTTCCTTCTTCTGAGTGGGCCCTCTCTTTCTCCTAGGCTGGGCCTCACGTCTGGTTTTGAGAGGATTTGCCCTGGGGAATCGGAGGCCGCACGCCTCTCCCTTGTCTTTCTTCCAGCAGGGCTGTCTGATGGTGAAGGCCTTTTGGTTGTATTGGGATGGGCTGGGAGTAAGGGACTTGGCTAGTCTCTAATGTTAGCATCATCTAAGCAACTCACATCGAAGTTAGCTTGTCAGTTTAAAAAAACCCAAACAACAGCCATCCGCTGCCTCCTGCATGAGCCCAGGGGAGGGGCGTTGCTTGAAGTCAGTTGTTTTAATTGTTTCATTTCTCCAATCTATTTTTGTTTCTGCCCGAAACTCAGGTAGCCTGAAACTCATTTTGGTGCTTAAACTCGGCATGGTCTCACTTGACAGGCAGATCAGTCACGCTGGCCTCTCTCACAGGGTGAGGGCAGTGCATCTCTCCCTGCCCTTGTGTACCCTCCGCAAAGCCGCGGGCCCCGGGGAAGACCGTGGCCTTGTCAGGTCCTCGAGTCCTGTCTTCAGAGAGGACTCCTGTGATCTGAACTTCCATACACAAGCTCACGCTCTCAAGGCCTAGTTATCTTCATTTTAGGAAGGGCAAGTCTTTTTATTTTTTATTTTCACTGATTGATTTGACAGAGAGAGAAACATTGATTTGTTGTTCCACTTATTCATACGTTCATTGGTTGATTCTTGTATGTGCCCTGACCGGGGATCGAACCGGCCACCAGCAGCCGTAGCCTATGGGGATGATGCGCTAACCAGTGGTCGGCAAACTGCGGCTCGCGAGCCACATGCGGCTCTTTGGCCCCTTGAGTTTTCAGCAAAGGCCAGCTTAGGAGTACCCTAATTAAGTTCATAACAATGTGCCTACCTATATAGTTTAAGTTGAAAAAATTTGGCTCTCAAAAGAAATTTCAATCGTTGTCCTGTTGATATTTGGCTCTGTGGACTAATGAGTTTGCCGACCACTGCTCTAACCAACTGAGCAACCTGGCCGGGGCTTTAGAGGAGCCGGTGGGGCCATAATTTCTCCAGGGATCGGAAAAGAACTGCTCCACAGGCCCGCTCCCCATCCTGACCATGGGTGTGGCCTGTTACATGTCCCACAGCACCTACCACAGGCCTCAGAAACAGGGATGGGACGTGTCACTCACGTTTCTCTGGGTTCAGATCTGGAGCGGGCGCCTTACATTTCCAGGCTGAAAATACGGTCTCTAAAAGTGAACAGGTGGTTCATTCTGAGGCCTGTGTTTAAATGTGTGTTTGTGGTTGTTGTTTTTTAATTGATTCTTTGAGAGAGAGGAAGGGAGAGGGATAGAAACATAGAAACATAGATGAGAGAGAAACAACATCCATCCGCTGCCTCCTGCATGAGCCCACAACCCGGGAATCGAACCATGACCTCTTGGTTCATGGCTGGATGCTCAACCACTGAGCAACACCAGCCGGGCGAGGCCTGTGTTTAGAACATATTCCCTCGGTCTCCTTTTCCCAGTCTTTTCACACCTATTCCAGGTAATTACTACCCATCACCTCAGGGCTCTCTATTAACATAATTTAGTTTTCCTGTTACTCTTGCCTCTAATCATAACCTCTTCTGAACTAAACTTTTTTGGCCATGTGAAAATCAGTGTAAATCGAACATGAAGTCAAGGAGGTGTGTTTTTTTTTTTTTTTTTTTAATCTTTGGTTATTACTAAGCTTGATTTATGGAAAGGATAATTGACTTTGAAAGATCTGATTTCTCAGAATCAGTCATGTTCTTCATAAATTTAATTAAAGGCTCTTAACTTTGCTGTGAACGATGACAATCTTCTCCTCCACTAGAGGGAAAAAAACAAGTTATGACACGGACTTCCTTTAGTTTCATCCAAAGACTGAGGTATGCAGTGTGGTTCTTCTGTGCGTTACTTACTGTAGCAGCATCTTTCCTAATCCTGAGAGATAAAAAAGGCCATTGGATGTATTCTTTCCCGCCTCCGGGCATTTCAGATATGCCAAATAAAACCGAGACCCACTGAAGCCGTGGGAATGCGCAGCACGCATGAAAGGTAACCCATTCACACGGAATTCACTGCTCTCGCCCCCTCTGGAGCTGCAGGGCACCCGTTACTGCTTTCAGAGTTCACATGGGCTTCCCGTCCGACCCCTTCAGAAGTTCTACGTATTAAAAATTCCGTTCCCTGACACGTCTCGTATATAAAATGGGTAAAGATAAAATATACACTGCAGTGATATTTCTGCTGCACTCTGCATGGTTTAACTCCAGCAGGTGATTGCTGAGTGAGCCTTCAAGTCCTCGCCTGAAATTTATTCCCACCAGGAAATGTAACTGTCCTCGTTTGTAGCTCAGTCATTTGCCCTGCCCAGCAATTCTGTTCTGAGCCCTTCCCTCATCGGCATGAACACCCGTGATCACAGACGAATGTTTGGGGGAGTGTATAAAGTGGTAAGGAGACATGGTCTGTTTTCAAATAGCTTACCCTACTTTCATGCAGGGATGAGACTGAAACTATATAACAGCTGGGCAAGCATAGGTGACAACCAATTAGAATTGAGGGTCTTTATAAGAGGGGGGGCCCTCCAGGTTTCCATCCGGGCCTTTAGTTCCTGCAGGGTGGGAGGTCTGGGGAATCCTGAGAGAAAGGGCGGGTACAGGGCCGGGCATCCTGGGGCAATTCCTGTGGGAGCTGCTGCCGATGACTAACTTGTAGGGAGCACTTCCATGTTTGATCCGTCCGTTCATCTGTACCTGCACCAGCTGAACAGGAGCCTTGTGAATACAGAACTGAACATCCCTGTGGAGGTCCTAAAATAGGAGGGATGTCAGTGCTTTATCTATCTCGTGGCTTTGCAGAAGACAGATATTGCATATATTGTGAAGGTGGTAATAATGCGGTCAATACAATACTTAGGCGCCTTCAAATATCAGGGTCAACTGGAAGCACTTTATGCTTTGGGCCCGAAAGATGTATGGGATGGATAGAAATACAGTATGTGCACTGTACTGGTTTTATGGAATCCACACTCTTAGTTTTTATTTTATTAAATCTGAGGACTTGAGCATACATTTAGGCCGACTCCCTTAATTTACCCGTGAGTCTGAGGGTCATGGTCACTGTCCCCCAGGGAGTGACAATGGTGAGACTTTAAGCTAGGACTCGCGCGCTCCCCTCCACACCTCAGGTCCTTTGCAAACGAGGCGAAAAGCCACCTGAGAAGCGTGGTATCCTGGCCGTCAGGAGGCACCAAGCAGCTGGAAGATGCTCTTGGTAGAGAAACAAATCAAAACCCAACCACCTTCCTTCCTCCAGGAAGGCAGACTTCCAGCGGGGCCAGAATCTGGGGCTGTGCTAACGTGTTGGATCCCGGTTCCCCTCCCTCCCTGTTCTGGGATCGCAGGCAGGGTCCCTCACTCCGCGTGCCTCGGTTCCCTGCGGTGGGATCGAACCCCCACCTCGCTGTGCAGGATGAAATCAATGTGCACAGAAAGCACCTGGGGAGCACCCGACACCCAGCAAGGCTTGCTGTTCCCATGGGTGGCGGGGCCACCCACTCCCCTGGACACCCACCAGGCACCCCCAGAACTCTGTGCAGTCCGGGCTGGCTGGACACAGCCTCAGGCAGGAGGCGGAGCACAGACAGGCCTCGCCGTGGAGACGCAGCCAGCGCCGGGGAAGCGGAGCGGCGGGGCGCAGGGAGGGTGCCCGGGCCACCTGGGGAGGCCGGATGGGCCTTGACTTGCTCAAGACCAGGGAGGAGGCCTCCCGGGCGGCAGGGCTGGTGGGAGCCAAGGAATGGGAGCAAGAACGAACACGATGCGGCTGGGGCCGGGGCACTGCTCGGCCGGATGTGGATGGGGAGTGCCTGCCCCTGGCGGGGTGCGCAGAGAGGATCTAACGAGCGAGCAGGAGGCGGCCTGGAGAGCCTGGCAGAGCTGTCAAAGGCCTCGGGTTTTCCAAGTGCGTCACATGCTCTCGGGACCCAACCTCCTCTTTTGGGCTCCGAAGGCCCATGTAGAAAAAATGATGGGATTGGGGCGGGGGCGGAGAGGGGAGAACTATGCAAAAGACCTCGCATTGGTACTAAATGAATATTAGCTTTTTGCCCGGAGACGGAAAGGTGACTTTAACTCACGGAGATAAACACCCTAATTTGTCAAAGCCGAAGCCTTCTGCGTAAAGCATTGGCGCTCGGAGCGCTCATTGCTCATCCGCCCCCCTCCCCCGCCCCCAGGCCCCTGCAACCGACGTGCCCACCGGGAGGCAAGGCTAGCGGCGGAGGGGGCTCCACGCATGCGTCGTTGGCAGCCCAACTCCTCCGCGTCCTCCTCTCTCGGAACAAAACTAGCGCGGAGGCCCGCTCCGCAGTTGGCGTAGGCCCCGGCCCGGCGGAGCCCGCGGCGGCGGCGGCGCGGTCGCCCTACGCCAGCGGCGCCGCCGCCGTGAATGGCCGGGCGGCGCGCGGACGCCGGGAGCGCAGCGCCCAGCGGGCGGACGGGGTGCGGCTGCGCAGGGGCCGGCGTGGGCCCCGTGCGCCGCTGGCGTAGCGCCGCGGCCGGCGCGCGGGCCTCCGCGACGCAGCCGGCGCAGCGGGCGCTGTGAATACACGCTTGGGTGCAGCCGGGCTTTTTGGTACCGAGCGGAGAGGAGATGCACACGGCACTCGAGGGTGAGGTAACTATAAAACCCCGATTTGTTTACATTCCCTCCCCCAGAACCGGCCCCGAGCGCCGCGCAGCCTGCGAGCCCGCGACGGCGAGGCCGGACGGGGACGCCGGGGCCGGGGCATCGCGGCGGCGGGACCTCGGGGGGCCGGGCGCGGGGTCCCCGCGGCGGCGCAGGCGGCGGCGGCGAGCTGGCGGGGCGCGTGGGGCAGCGCGTGGGGGCGCCGCGGCCCTCGTGTGCGCGCTGGGCGGCCCGGCGGCCGGGGCCTCGCGTGCGGGAGGGACCCGCGCCCCACGGAGCCTCCTCGGGGGCGGGAGGGGCCGCCGGGCGGGCGGGCGGCGGTTGGGGGGCTGCGCGCGGGGGGCGCGGGCGGGCGGCTCCGCAGGCGGGTCTCGGCGGGGAGAAGGCCGAGGGTATCCGGCGCCCCCGTCCTCCCTACCCGTCCCCCCGTGTCTGCGGGGTCCCCGCGGGGGCCGGCATGCAGCCGGGGCCCCGCCGTTCCGGCCCCCGGAGGCTAACGGACGCGGCCTCTGCGCCCGCCCGGACCGCGGGAGGCCTCGTGGGGGGCCGGCTGCCCCCGGAGCCACCGGCTGGCCGAGGCGGGTTGCCGGGGCGTCACCCCGAGGCCTGCGGGGTCCCCGGAGCCGAGGACTCGGGGGACCTGGGGCGCGGGGAGGGGGGCGCAGCCCGGCTTTGTTCCTGGAAGCGCGTCGGCCCGAGCGCCCTGGGCCCGGCGCGGGCAGGGGGTGGGGGACCCGGGCGAACCCCTCCCCGGATCCGGGGACCCGCTCCTCTCCGCCTGTCGCTCCCCGGCCCCCCCGAGGTCCCCGGCTGCGCTGGCGGCCAGCGGGGCGCAGGGCCGTGACGTGGACGGCCTCCCGCGGCTCCCGGGGTTCACGTGGGCGCCGCCCGCATGGCCGCCCCGCGCCCGGCGAGGAGGAGGATGGCCCCCCGCGGAGCCCGGCGCCACGGGCGGGGTCGCTCCCTCTGGGGCCTGTGGATCTAATAAAGTGACATTAAAGCACATGATTTTTTTTTTAATCAAAGCGCAGGTCATGCGGCTCCGCTGTCTTCCCTGACTCACTGGACGCCTCTCGCTGCGGGGGCCCCGGTTTGGCCCGGGGCTGCCTCCCTGGGCGCACCTGGCCGGCCGGTGGCAGGTGCGCGTTGCATCTCCCAGCGCCGGGAGACTCGGTCTCGGGGCCCCCTGAGCCCCAGGAACAGGTGGGGAGCCGAGGGCCAGCCTGTGGCTAGTGCTGGGGAGACCCCTGCAGCCTGAAGCGAGGGCGGGTCTGTAGTGCCAGCACTTCCTGTTACACAGATCTGGACTATTCTTACCCACATCGGCAATGTTCTTTGTCCCGTGGTCAAGACCCTGGGGGTCCGGACCGGACCGGACCGGCCAGGCCCTGCCCGCACGGACTGTTCCGGGAGGGGGAGGGATACATTGTATCCTTAACGGTGACACACGAAGAAGATACAGGAAACAGGGGCCGCCTGGGGGACTTTCTGTAAACTGGAGGCTTTTGAGGGGTGAACCTCCGAATGGTGTTTTCAGACGGACAAAATGCATAGGGTTACAACAGAAACCCGTGGTACTGACCTAGAAGTAGGACTTACATGTGAGGAGGTCATGTATGTTTCAGGGAAGCATGAACAGAAGCGGCAGGTCTAATGGCTAATTTCACACTCTTAAGGACTGGAAGTGACCTTGGGAGGATTTGATTTCTAGTGAGAGCCATCAGGTACTGTGTGTGACTGTGATTTTTGCTTATAGTCGTAAGAACTACATTTCAGAAAGCGGTTAATTAAAAGTAAAGCGGTGTTCTTCCCTATCAAACTTAACAAACCTGAATTCAGTCCCCAGACCCCTGGTCGGGAACCCCTGTGCAAGAATGGCTTTGGTGCTGAAATTGTTGGGGAAGCCCTTTCCTATGAGGCGGTGGTAGCAGTGATATGTTACATGTTAACCCGGACTTGTTCTTCCTGTTAACAAGTTATATTCATTCTGACAGCTTAAAGACTAAAACTAAAAAAAATCATGTGTAGTTCGCCTTTTTTGAGCACCTAATTTGATTTTAAGAGGCCTCAAGTTTAGTATGCAAGTACTACTACTCTAGTACGACTGGGGGAGGGGGGCATTTAACTGATTTATGGAGAATATAGGCCATAGGTGGTATATAGACAAGGGAAATTATTCAATGGGAATGATAATTTGCTTTTAAAGAGAATTATTCTATTCCCTCCTTCCCTCACCTTTGGAGTAAGACAAGGTTTCAAACCCTGACCCATTATTACTTAGTTTGGCTATCTTAATCTTTTTATATGTGAACTTGGAAGTACTAAAAAAAATCCTACCTCATGGGTTTACTGTGACCATTCAATGACATAAGGAACCAAAGCCTACTCAATTCACTGTATATACATATACAGATGCATTTCAGTTATTCAGTGGTTGAAGGACTGCTTTCTGTTTCCCCCGATACTTGGTTACCCCCAGAGTGAGGTTTAATGGTCTCGACTGGGCCTTTGCAGCGGTAGTTATCCTGTGGTTATCATTCTCTGCAATAACCCATCGGATTTTTTAATGCCTCTCTTGCATTCTAACTTAAATTCCATAATCACATCCTCTACCCTGCCAGACTCAAATCCTTGAGGGCCACTTTCTCCACAGCCTGGTGCCACATGTTCACGACGCATGACTCAGTGAATTCAAGCTTGGTTGCCAAGCTCTTTAATCAAGTTTAAAAACATGTTGGGTACACCACAAATTTCGCATTAGCCCAAAGAAGTGCTTTGGATAGAAACGTCAGCCCTTGTCTGTATGGTGCCTGCCGTAAGAATGGGAAATACCACGGGCTTGTGTTGTTCTATATCGAAAGGACATTGTCACGAGTGCATTTTGATCATCACAAGAGGAAAGACCGGACACAGCAGAAAGAGGAAAAGCAGTGTAGGCAATCAAAACAGGAAGCCAGTCTTCCTTTATAACAGAAATTTTATAAACCTATAAAGTCACCTTTCATTAAATAGTGGCATTCTCATGAAAAACTTCAGCTTAATGTTTACAAGTTAGAAAATGCCCAGTTTGACCCAGCAGCTTGGTGCTGCCCCCTAGTGTTTTGTTCCCCTGGACGTTTTCTTGAGTTTAACTTCACTTTCTTCACCTTTTCCTAAAACAAATCTATTTAAATTACAATTAGACTCCTTAGTGTTATATGTCCTGGTCTACTTGGCATTTCCGCCAGCTGCTGGTTAGGGTTTCTAATAAGATAGACACAGTCATTTTGAATTGGTTAATTTTTATTGCTTTTAGCTCCCAATTTTCCAAATAGGGGTGAGTTTTGTGTGGAGATAAAACAGTATAATACCAGGTTTCCTTGCAAGACTCTGTAGGGGATTTTTCAAAGCAGGAAAAGGGGTATATGTTAATGGTGTAGCTATTAAATTAGCTTTGTATATGAATACCATAAATTTGATTTATTTAATCTGGGCTTTGTCTTGAAAAGTGTGATATAAAAATTTGCTTTCTGGCCCTGACCAGGTGGCTCAGTTGGTTGGAGCGTCGTCCTGTGCAGCAAAGGATGGAGGGTTCAATTCCTGGTCAGAGCACTTACCTAGGTTTCGGGTTCAATCCCCGGATGGGAGACAACCAGTCAATACTTCTCTTTCACATTGATGTTTCTCAATGAAAGCATGTCCTCGGCGAGGATAAAAAAATTCCTTTCTGGGATCAGTCTAGTTTCATATAACTTTTTGTTGCCTCAACTGTACTGAAAATAAAATTGAATATGCTAAAATTGCATGGATGGTGAGCTTTTGTTTTTTAAGTTCTATTTTATTTTGAGCTGTGACTTATAGAATGAGTTCTGAAAAATATTCTCTTGGACCTTTAATAATCACAAGATTTCCTGTAAACTAAAGTTTCAAAGTATGCTAGTTATCAGTATTCCAAACTATTCTTTTTCTTTTCATTATTTTCTATTCATAAGTTCTGTGAGTGGGCCACACAATGACTTAGATTTTTCCAGAATGAGCAAATAAAATCTCAAAAATTTATCGCAGAGTATTCAAAAGTGTGTTCAGTGGGTATAAAGGCAATTTATAACTCAAATTGCAAAGATTTACATAGCAATAGCACTCAAATTATTTCCAGCTGCATAAGAGACCACAGTTAATGTTCTGACATTAAAACAACACAATTTATTATTATATAGTATCAAAGCACAATTTATTGTTAAATAGTGGTGGTGGTATTTATAGATGTAAGTATAAGGATAAAATCGAAAATCTTTATGTTTAAACTATATTCACTGAGAGGGGTAGATGGTTTTGTAATTACCTAGTTTTGTAATTACTCTACAGTTTAGATATTTTACTGCTGAAAAGAGAAGGAGGTATCAGATAGTACTTGTCCTTCCGTTAACATTTCTAATAGCCATGTTTACCCTTAATATGGGCTCTACTTTTGGGGACCATCCATTCCATTCAGAAAAGAGGTTTTTGGAGATTAGAAAAGTAAATCAGAATGTTGTAGGAAATTATCTTTATCCTATTAAGATTATGTACTTTTATAGGACCGGAGTATTGTTAGAAGAATTACTATGAGTTATGTATGGTTATTTTTCATCTAGTAATTAGACTTGTCAGTCAATGATCACTTTAGTTCTTAGACTTATTTTCATTCATATAGGAAGTAGAAAATCTAAATAGCCTTCAGCTGGAGTAACAAGACAACAAAGATCTACATCCCACAGTTCTCTTAATATCTGAATTAAACCATTTCAGATGTGCCCTCTTGTAAACTTCCTTCTGAATTCACTTTATATATTCTGTGAATTTGTGAGTTTTAAGATAGTGGTTTTCCCTACAGTTGTCCACTGAATTGGTAATTTTAAAGAATGTGTAGGGTAAGCCAGGGGTCAGCAAGCTATGTCCCACAGGCCGAATCAGCCTGCTTTTGTGAATTAAATACTGGCACACAGCCTTCTCCTTTGTGTATGTGTTGTGTGTGGCTACTTCTGTGCCCTAATGGCAGAATTGAGTAGTTGCCTTAAACACTCTGCTTGCCCGCAAAACCTAAAATGTTAACTATCTGGTCCTTTTAAGCCTGCCAACCCTTGGATCCAGTTCTTAATGCTCTATCATTATTTGACATATTGCTATTACTTACAATAATTATATCTTCCTAGGACCTATAAAATACTTCAGTAGAAATACATTCAGTCAAATATCAATGCATAGTACGAGTGTGCATTTTCCTGTTCTTCACCTAGATCAGTGGTCGGCAAACTCATTAGTCAACAGAGCCAAATATCAACAGTATAACGATTGGAATTTCTTTTGAGAGCCAAATTTTTTAAACTTAAAACTTCTTCTAACGCCACTTGTTCAAAATAGACTCACCCAGGCCGTGATATTTTGTGGAAGAGCCACACTCAAGGGGCCAAAGAACCGCATGTGGCTCGCGAGCCGCAGTTTGCCGACCACAGACCTAGATAATGCAGAAGCCTTTCATCTCTCCAGGTGCCTTCTCCCTTAATAGGAAGTGTAACACCTTTATCAGTGCTTGGAGTTGGAATGTGAAGCCCTTGGCCTTCAACTCTGAGCTACCACCTAACACTATCCTACTGTTTCTGGTACTTTTGTAGCAGCTCTCACAGTTGACTAATTTAAAGTAATTTTATCTTCCTTGTACCTCCTTCAGAGCAGAATATATTTCATATTTTTATGTCTTCTTCCTGTCTGTCTCCTTTCCCTTCCCCTTTCCTCCTAGTCTCTTCACCCATTCCCCTTATAGATCAATGGCTGGTGTGGCTCAGTGGTTGAGCATCAACCTATGAACCAGGTGGTCAGTTTTCGATTCCCTGCCAGGGCACATGCCCTGGTTGCAGGCTGGATCCCCAGTAGGAGGCGTGCAGGAGGCAGCTGATCAGTGATTCTCTCATCATTGATGTTTCCATCTCTTCCTCTCCCTCCCTCTCTCTGAAATCAATAAAAATAATAAAAAAAGGAACACAAAGCAATTCATGATCACATGTTTACAGGTCTGTGAACAAATGTTTTGGAATAATAATAATTAATGCACTTCTTCTGAAGATGAATCATTCTGTTTCTGTGAAGAAATATACTTCACACTGTTACACCTTGATGAAGGGGGCTATGGCAAGATTGATTTACATACCTTATCAAGATAAAGAGAATAATATATGACTTGTTATTATAAACCAATGAAATAACTAAAACAATGTAATATTAGAAAAACATTAGATTGTAATGTAGTATTATTATATAATTATACATAAGATTACATATGTACCAATAGAGAATAGTTAGATACTATATATTATGTGTGATATATATATTATAAAGCAACAAGATCATGTTTTCTGTCCCCATAGATCTTTTTTAGTGTAGAAATTTAACTGCATAACTTTTTAATGTTCAGAACATACTTTTAAAAAAATTAAACTTACTGGGGTGGCATTGGTTAATAAAATTATATAGTAGTATGTTTCAGGTACAGAATTCTCTGATACATCAACTATATATAGGATTGCATGCCCACCACCCAGAGTCAAATCTTCCGTAACCATGTATTTGACCCTTACCCCTTGTTACCCCTCCATCCCCCTTCCCTCTGGTAACCACCACACTGTTGTCTGTGTATGAGTTTTTGTTTGTTTTTGATGTTTATTTATTTGTTACTTTTAGTTTTATATCTCACTGAGTGAAATCACATGGTTCTCGACTTTTTCTGACATATTTCGCTTAGCACGATATTCCATCAAGATCCATCCATGTTGTTGCAATGGCAGTATTTCATTTTTTCTTATGGCTGAATAGTATTCCATTGTACATATGTACCACATCTTTATTCAGTCATCTATCAAAGGACACTTCAGTGGTTTCCATGTCCTGGCCACTGTGAATAATGCTGCAATGGACTTAGGGGAGCATATATCTTTGCAAATGAATGCTTTCAAATTTTTTGAGTAGATACCCAGAAGAGGAATGCTGGGTCATATGGTAATTCTACTACATTTTTGAGGAGCCTCCATACTGTTTTCCATAGTGGCTATGCCAATTAACATCCCAGGTACAGTAAGTGAAGTAGAACATACTTTTTAAGATTTTATTTTAATTAGGATATTACAGTTTTTTCAAGTAAAGTGAATAATTTTATGTATATAACCAGTATAAATAAATAATTATTTTAAAGAAAATAATCATACCAATTTTTAAAAAGCTGAAGAAGGAAACCGGAAAGGTATGCTAAAGTCAAATCACCAAAAGAGATTTTAAGAAAAATGTTCTTTAAATTCACTGTAAATATATAGTACATAATACGATTTATAGTTTATAAGTAATACTAGAGCTTTTAGTAAAAGCTAGGAAGATTTTTGCTTAAACACAAGAACTTGAAGGTTTTGTTGAGGCTAACATATAAACTTTCTTAACATAAATAAGTAAGAGTATATGGTTAGTTCAGTGATGTTTTTATTTTCCCTAAAAATAATGGATGTTAGGGGGTCCTAGATCTTTGGGGGTCATGTTCATTTTAATTTTAATTTTTTAAAAGAAGGAAATATGAAAAAAAGAAGGAAATACGTATTAGATATGGAGAGAAGAAACTTCTAAAATTTAGTAATCAGAAGAAATTACAAAAACAGTTTAATAGTGCATGTACAGGAAAACATTCATGAGAGGGTAAACCATTGTAATCAAAATTAAAAGGCACTGGGCAGAACTGAGGGTGTTTTTTGCAGAAAATATGACCATTTATTATTATGTAGTATCACATCTATGTTGATAAAAACAATGAGACACCAGGAATAATTTAAAAAATATAAATGAAAATAAGGCAAGATATTACTCCAAAATTAATACCAAGTATTAATGAGAATGCTATGATCATACTGCTGGTAGCAGTATAACAAAACTTAATTTCTCTAGAAACCAATTTGGAAGTATATCATAAGACATTTAAACTTAAAATTTTTGTAGTCTTTCTCCACATCTTAGAATTATCCAAACAAGTAAACAGCTGGAATTAAAAGTATTGCTTAAAACACTACAAATGCTTGTGAAAAATCTTGAAACTACAATTTATTTTCTTCCACATATGACATAATGTGATTTTGTTTAACAGAAACTTTTTTAAGATTTATAATTGCTGACTTTTATTTTTAGGTGTTTTTTTTCAATCAAAGTTGAACATGAATATAGTTTAAAGACTTAAGTAGTTCTGTGAAATCTTCAGGGAGAAGGAAAAATATCAGTCCCCTTCTTTTATATTCTTCTGCCTAGAGAAACAAGGACTCCTTTAGGTGATGATTTTGCTGTTTACTGCCATGTCTCCAGCATGTTCACTACTTTCTGTTCATTTTCCATTTTAGCTATTATCTGATTAATGAAAGAGGAGGATTAAGCATTCTTTCCATTGCTCCACATATCTTCCTATTTCCTGTACTCCAGTTTTTCAGTACAATTATATTGTAATTTTGTTTCAAAACAGTATTTAGTGTTACATTTTTATGAATGTTATTTACAACTGAGCCATTGTAGTAAATTGTTTCTTTGTGTGCACTGCTTTGTTTTTCTGGCATTCATAATATTCTTACAATGTTTTCCTTTTTATGTTTCTGTGTGCCTGTGTATCACAAAATCTACCCCAGGTCTGAGTATCAGAATGTAGCTTTGTAAGAAAGGGGCTGTGCTGTAAGAACCCTCCATGTTTGTAGAAGAATTTATGTAATTTTCATATACAGGTTGGGGCAAAGGTAGGTTTACAGTTGTGAGTACGAAAAACAGAGTTTATTGTACTATTTACTAACTGTTGTATTATTTTTCTTGTGAACAAGAGAAAGACAAGTATCACATGATTTCACTCATATGTAGACTCTAATGAACAAAATAAACTGATGAACAAAATAGATCCAGAGACATAGAAGCATGGAACAGAGTGTGGAATCTCAGAGGGACGGGAAGGGGAGATGAACCAAAGAACTTATATGCATAACCCACGGATGCAGACCACTGTGTGAGAAGGCCTGGGGAGGGACGGGGTGTGGGGTGGACGTGGCCACTGGGGAAATAAGGGACCTCTGTAAGACTGAACAACAAAGATAAATGTAAAAAGTAAAAGAGGATCTTGATGGTTTTAATGATTAGTTATAGGGATAGCTAACGGGAATCAGACAGAAATAGTCTGTGCTGTCATGTTGCTAAATGTCAAAATGCGTTCTTGTTACTAAAAGATTGCCCTGAACAGGGATTTTTCTTCTCGAACCTAATGGACAGGAAAGGTGATCTTACCTGACTGCTTATGAATGGCAGGCAGGCTGGTGTGAAGTCAGAGAATGTAACAGCCACCAGCTGCTGAGGAAGGAACACACGGGAGCGTGAAGGCGGAGGCTTGTGGCGGGGGGGGGGGGGGGGGGGGGGGGGGTCTCTGCCGGTGGCAGGTAAATGCTTCAGTGTTGGATATGGCTGTGCAAGGATAGAATGAAGCTACAGCTAGTTTTTTTTAAGAATTATTTTTTAAATGTATCTTTATTTTTTTTTTTTTTTTTTGAGAGAGAGAGAGAGAGGAAGGGAGAGGTGGAGAAAGAGAATAATCGATGAGAAACATCCATCATCATCTGCCTCCTGCACGCCCCCTGTTGAGGATTGAGCCCACGGCCCGGGCATGTGCCCTGATGGAATCGAACCTCCAGTTACATGGGTTGGTGCTCAACCATGAGTCACCCCAGCCGGGCCAAGCCTGATTTTTAACGTAATTGTAGTTAGTTTAAATTTACAGAGCCACATGTGGCTAGTGGTTGCCATATTGGACAGCACAGTGCTGGACATTTTATTGCTTTCACATTTATTGTTTTAGATTTAAAATCCATCTGTAATTGGCTTTTAGTAGGTGGGGAGGGATTGTTTTATTTTTTTCTTGTATATAGACATCTAGGTGACAGTCACCAAGGAAAAGAGAGCCCTTTCCTATTTTTGTTCTCAGTTTTGTGTATCTGGTATGTTCACTCCACACCCAACACCACACCGTCTTTAGAACGTGGTTGAGTGCATCTTCTTCCTACTGCAAAGGCTTCTTGGCCCTTCTCGGCTCGTTCCTTTTCCAGCTAAGTATTACAAGTATCTCAAGATTCTTACAGAATTACTTCGGGGATTTTAATTGGGGTTACATTGGATCTGTATCCCAGCCCGTCAGAAGCACGATACAGTAATCCATTTATTTATATCTTGCATTTCTCTCAATAATAACCTGTGATCATATTTTATGTAAAGGTCTTGCATATCTTTTGTTATTTATACTAGCTATTTGCTATTGTAAATAATACTGTTTTCTAATTTTCTAATTATTGCTGGTATATTGAAATACAATTGATTTTATGTCATTCTTATATCCAGCAACTTAACTAAATCAACTTATTAATTCTTAGAGATTGTTTTGGATTTTCTACATACCCCATCCTATCATTTGTAAATAATGACAGTTCCATTTCTTTATAACTCACACATTTTATCATTTTATTTCATCTTGCCTTATTGCAATTACCAGAGGGACTCAGAGCAGAATCAGCACACTATTTTGTAAAGGACCAGATAAGAAGGAAGCCAATTCCTGTATAAATGTAGAGACTCTTAAGTGTTGTGCTAAAAGGAAGTCAGAGTAGATGTCTGGTCGATGAGTCTATCAGTTTGTAGTAATTCAAAGGGCTGTACGCTATTTTGATAAAAGGGGCCGTTTTTCCAGGGAACGGAAGAGGAAAGACGGATTCAGAGCCACGGAAAAACGGGGTAAAGCATTTGCCGAGTGGATTGGCGCTGCTGGAGAGTGTGTGGTTGTTTTGGGTGTGACTAAGTACAAGCTAATGCTTGCCTCTTTAAATCCCTTTAGGAAGACCAGAAATGAAGGTACACATGCACACCAAGTTCTGCCTCATTTGTTTGCTGACCTTTATTTTTCATCATTGCAACCACTGCCACGAGCCCCATGACCACGGGCCCGAGGATCACCACCGACACCATCACGGACTCTCAGAGTCGGAGCCGGGCAAATTCTCAGAGCTGGATGCTGCCAAGAACGAGAAAAACTACTACATTGAAAAACTTTTTGACCGTTACGGTGAAAATGGAAGGTTATCCTTTTTTGGTCTGGAGAAACTTTTAACAAACTTGGGCCTCGGAGAAATAAAAGTCGTTGAGATTAATCATGAGGATCTTGGCCACGATCATGTTTCTCACTTAGATATTTTGGCAGTTCAGGAGGGAAAGCATTTTCACTCCCATAACCACCAGCACGCCCACAAGCATCTAAACTCGGAAAACCAGACTGTGCCCAGTGTGTCAGCAAAGCGATACCATAAGTGTGACCCCGAGAAGGAGGCCGTCGAGGTGTCTGTCAAGTCTGATGACAAGCACACGCGCGACCGCAATCATCGGCTATGTCACCACCATTGTGTGCGCCACCACCTCGATCACAACACCACCCGCCATCTTTCCAACGATTCCATCACTCACGCTGAGCGTGGGGAGACCAGCCATGAGCCTTCGGCAGAGACCAATAAAACACAGGAACATTCTGAGAGTAAGCCGCCGAGAGGAAAGAGGAAGAGGAAAGGGAAGAATGATGAAAACTCAGAGGTCATTACACCCGGTTTCCCCCCGAACCATGATCAGGGTGAACAATATGAGCACAATCGGGTCCATAAACCTGATCGTGTACATAACCCAGGTCATTCTCATGCACATCCTCCCGAACATAATGGTCACGATCCTGGTCACGGACACCAAGATCCTGATCCTGATAATGAAGGTGAACTTCGACACACTAGGAAGCGAGAGGCACCGCATGTTAAAAAAAGTGCAATCTATTCAGCTGCTAGTCACAAAGATCACAATGAAGATGACCGTCAGCATGAGGTGAGTAGAAAAGGATGGTTGCTCCATAATTCTTAGATAATTGTGGAGCATTTTAGGTAAAAAGAGAAGTAATGGTGGAATAGTTAATCATATTAGAACATTTCTAGGTAATCTACACTAATAAAAGAGAAACATGCAAATTGACCGTCCCTCCGCCACACCCACCATCCAATCAGAGGGAGCATGCAAATTAACCCAACAAAGATGGCGGTTAACTTGCATATTCCTGCGTGGAGCAGACTGACACCGTAGAAGGAAGCCAAGCGCTGCAGAAGGGAGCGAAGCGGCGGAGACAGGAGCGGAGCTGAGGCAGCAGAGACAGAAGCGAAGCCCACCTTCTCTACTTTGCTTTGGCTGCAAGAAGCCCTATTCTTGCAGGAATAGGCTCTAGGAAGCCCTATTCTTGCAGGAATCTTCCTGCAATGGGCCTCTAGTGTAAAATAAACACGTTAAGGAAGTTAAATCAGATTAAAGTTTTTATCCGGATTTTTACTTGCAGTTTGTTCTCAAATTTGGGTTCTTAAAATCTAAATGTTTAAAGGTTGTTAGAAAATATAACCTTATATTCATTATTTTACTACCTTGCTTATGACTTTATTAAACTCCCCAAGTTAGTTTTCATGTTGTTATAAGGTGGTTTCCAGATATTTGAAAATTGAAGCCTTTTTTGTTCAATCTTTCCTCTTGGGAAGTGACTAGACAGTTTCTTTTTTATGACTATTAACTTACTGAATTAATTACGGAATGCGTCCTAGTCATTGATATAGCTCCAAATCGGGTATTTTGTGCATATCGTAGGTTTCTTTTCTCAATGTCACTTTATGATAGGGCCTACTTGCTCATGATATAGTCTTCTCATGCCTTTGACAGATTTAGGGTGAATGCAAAAATATGCAATAATAGGAAACTCCAATAGTCATGAGGTGTTTGTGTTTTTCTTCTATATTTTCATGATTTTTTGAAATAATTTCACATCAATTGATTTCTTCTTAGTTTTTTAAAACTATATTAATCTTAAACACATTTATTTTTTTGTTTTATGAAAGGTATATTAACAGCTTTGTTTATTCTAATTTGTATCACTCTTAAGTTTAGAAAAAATTGAATTTATTGTTCATACGTATAAAAAGCAGCACCATCTAATATAGAATATGATGGAATAAGACTTCATCCTTTGTTGTTTATGTCTTTACAATTTAAGTATGTTTTGCATCTAAGTAAATATCTTTATGTTTCTTTCCTGGAGAAGTCACCAGATAATTTGTTTTTAGCAGTTATAAACACTGATAATCTTAGTTTACTTTTAAAGAATTATATTCATCGGTTACTATGGGTGATAGCCTAGAATCTTTTGTTACTAATAACTGGACATTATTATTAATGTTTACTTTTTGTGTCAAACTTGTAGGGTTGGCATCATCAAACCTGATGCGTGTTTTGAATTTTCTCAGGATTTATGGGAATATTGTATGCATTGGGTAGTGTCGTACCGTATGTTAAAACCTGGGAAGATTGATTTTTTGGTTTGTATGTGTGTTCTGGGTTTGGTTTTTGTACGTAGGTAAAATCATAGAATGAGGTAGCAAGTCGATAAACAGGTATGCTGGCTAAGTGGCTGTGTATGAAAAAGGCAGTGCCATCTTTTTTGCCTTAATTTTAGATACTTGTTTTCTGTATGATGGGGTCAAACTTGCCCAGTTTCCTGCTGTGTTTTGTTTTGCACTGAAAGTGCTAGTGGATGAAGCTGCCTTGTTCTCATCTCCCAGCTTTAGCATTGGGCTAGAATCCCCTTCGGCAGTGAAAAAGTCTGTCTCATACTAGAATGCAAAGTAATTAAAGTAATTTAAGTTTATTTCACACTGTTTTACAAGTAAGAATCTTGAGTAATTAATAAATACACTTTGACTAGAGAAGTGATTGCCCCTCACCCCCGTAAGAATCTTGAGATTACAGTTGTGAATCTCTCTGATCAATGGCAATAGATCGTTATCTTTCATGTGTTAGAATGGAAGAACCTTTAAAACCCATAAAAGTTTTGGGTAATAAGTTGAATGTATCCCTATCATAAACTCCTATCCAAAAGCTTTATTTCGAATATATATATTGTATTACAAATTATTTTCAAATAATAATTAGAATATTTTCTTTATACAGTAAATTGTTTCTGCTTGACCTTTTTAAAATACTCTTTCATTTAATTTGTTTTATCACTTTCCTTACAGTGTTTGAACGTCACTCAGTTGTTAAAATACTATGGTCATGGTGCCAACTCTCCCATCTCCGCTGATCTGTTCACGTACCTTTGCCCTGCGCTGTTATATCAGATTGACAGCAGACTCTGTATTGAACATTTTGACAAACTTGTAGTTGAAGATTTAAGTAAGGATAAAAATACGGTTCCAGAAGATAAGGCAAATGTTGGGGCATCGGGTAAGAAAGATTTCTTTTTCTCCTCAAGATGGTTTCTATTCTAATTTTTTTATGTAGTTGAATTAGAAAGTAATTCCGAATTACTGCCCTCCTTTTGGTGTCTTTCAATATGTTTTAATATGTATGCTTAAAAAAGACTTGGGTAAGACAGGAGGCATGGCAGTATAGTGTGGCATTGCAGAGGAAGGATTTTGCTAGAGAACTAGATGAAAAAAGATACACAGGTTTGTGATAAATGGATCTTTCTTGATGGGCAAGTGTAAATAACGGGCCCCTAGTTAAAATTATTTGGTGTTCTAATTGCTTAACATTTAGCAGGGGTTGAGGGCTCTGGTGAAATGCTAAGATGATTGTTTTTAAGGAAGCACAGAGGAAAGACATTGGGACCTAGAGGGTATTATGCTAAGTGAAAAAAGCCAGTCAGAGGAAGACAAGTACCATATGACTTCACGCACAGTGATTCCCAGAAGGAAAGGGGGTGAGGGCGGACAGAAGAGGGTAAGGGGCAGGGATAACTTTGGTGATAGAAGGAGAATAGACCTTTGGTGGTGAACACACAATACAATATACAGATGATGTATTATAGAATTGTATGCTTGAAACCTATATAATTTTATTAACCAATGTCACCCCAATAAATTCAATAAACTATATTTTAAAAGATAAACAGAAGCCTGTAATTGTAACCATTATGTTCTTAACCTGTGCTGTGCTCGACTGCTTCCTGCTAAAAGGGTTCTTAAGTATGCTTTGCTAGAATATGACCGGGAGATGGAGAGTTATATTTAGTTATACTTCATAGTGTTTTAACAGGTGATGCGGCCAGATAGGAAAGTGGTATAGAGGTAAATACTGGTCTAGGTATGGATTGCTGTAAGTACAGATTAGTAAGAAGAAATACAAGAACGGTCTTCTAGGTAGCCAGGCTGGGTCCAGGCCGGTGTGCTTAGTAAAGGGAGACAAAGTGAGTCCACGCCCTGGTTTGAACGCTGATGTTTGGGTGGATAAATAGGCCCCTCTCTGGCTTCCTGTTCCTGGTCGCGGTGGAGGAGTAAAGACCTCGTCTTTCAGGCCTTCGGCCTTGTCCCTGTGACAGGAGGGAAGGGGAAGCTAGGCCCGAGATTACTGACTGACAGCAAGTCATTTGTTCTTTAAGGGAAGACAGGCTGAGAGAGTGTCACATTGAGATTTAAAATTAATAGCCTTTTTTTATTTTATATTCCACATCCACTGTAGATTATGACTTAGAGTTTTCCATGCTGTAATATTGGAATAATCTACATATTATAGTAAGCTGCTTGACTAGAAATATTGAAAATTACAGTTTATTCAATCTGAAAAGCCTTAGAGGAAATTGTACTTGCTTTGAAGACAAATACATTACTAATAGTGAATATTGATCCGTTGTTTGCAGGTGGTTATTAGCATTGTCAGAAATGAAGATTGAATTAATTATGTGCTGATAGATGTTGATAATTGTAGAGAGAAAGCCCTGCTAGAAATTATTTTTAATGACTGCTGTACCATTAAGAAAGGTTAACTTGTTCTATAGAAGTCTCCCGTAGAGGCACAGCTACTACCTCATTAACTGTTCAAAGGCTGCTGTAAACCCAATATACTATATACTGTGTACTGTAGAAATCGTTTGTTTCACAAGATTGGCCCATTTAGTCATAGAGTTGACCCTCACTTAATTGCCAAGGGGGTGTGAATAGGTTGATAAGCATTTTCTGCCAATTAAAATGCTGAAACAGTGTAGAAAATGGCTATCGTGCGCATGCTTTGAAGCAAGTTAATTAGAAAGTTTCCACAGATGAGCGCTTCTTTTTAAAAGAACGCATTTTCTCTCTAGATAATGAGAAGGGGAATTGGTGAATAACTAAGCTCGAAGACCTTCAATGTTTTAAGCGACCTAATTTGCAGAATAAGTGAAGTTTCTTTCAGACATTTAGCATGTGTTTTTTTAATTGCAGTTGGTATCTTGGGTGCAAATAAAGGAAACATTTGGTAGTTGTATTTAATAGTTTGTACATTCTTAGTTTGGTATACATTTTATAAAAGATGCTTCTTTAATGTGTTTTTAAAAAATTGATTTGGAGAGAGAGACATCGATGTTGAGAGCGAAACATCGGTTGGCTGCCTCCTACAGCCCTCTACAGAGGATCAAGCCCACATCCTGGGCGTGCCTTGACCAGGAATTGAACTGGTGACTTTTTGGTGCATGGGATGACACTCAACCAACTGAGCCATACCAGCCAGTTTTTATTTGTCTTTATTTTATACCAAATAAATTGTGATTTAAAAAGCACAGTAATTTGGTTAGAAATCAGAAGAATTTTATTACCCAAATTGCTTTTTTCAACACTTAGGAAATTATGATAGAGTTTACTTAAGCTTAAATACAAATATTATTATTTCTAAAAAGTAAGGGTTGTTTTTTTTTGTTTGTTTTTTTTTTTGGTGGTTTTTTAGTTTTTTAAGTAAATTGTACAGAAAGCCAAATTGGAGGAAAGAGAGTTTGGAACTGGGTGTGGAGGAGTGATGATATCGAGGAAAGTAGAACTGAATTATCCTTGTAAAATAAGAAATGAGATACAATAATAAGACTGTTTTGTATGTCATGTGAATATATTTCCATTTTGGACTAATACGTAGTTTCTTAAACTTTTTAAAGAAAGATTTACAAAGATTACAGTATATTATGTACTTGATTTTTCTTTAATGCTCCCAGGAGAGGTTTATAATTATACTAGAGGCCCGATGCACAAAATTCGAGCATGGGTAGGGTTCCTAGGCCTGGCCGGCGACCAGGGCTGATCTGTGGGGCAACCGGCAGGGCTATTGGGGGGGCCCCTGCTGGCACCCACCTTGGCCGGCCTGGCGCCGCTCACTCGCTGGCCCCACCCCCGCCGCTGCCGCTGTGGGGCGACCAGCAGAGTGATCAGGTACCCCCTGCCCTCCACCCCCCCCGCCTTGGCTGGCCTGGGGCCTGGGGCCTGTGGGCTGGGGGCAGCTCCTGCATTGAGTGTCTGGTCTGCCCTGTGGTGGTCAGTGCGCGTCATAGGTCGTTCTGCCATTCAGTTGATTTGCATATTAGGCTTTTATTATATAGGATTCTTTAAATAAACAGTTTTATTGCTGTGGCTCTGCCATTAGAATTCAGTCTAGATATTAAGAGTGAATCACAGCCTTAATTCATTTTAAGTCCCTTTTTCTGATAAGGTGGGCCACTGAGGATACTATTTATAATTTGCTCTGAGTTTCTTAAGTCCTTTTTTAAGTATTTAAGTTAGTTATATAGTTAGTTATTTTGTTCTGTTTTTAAGCATAACAGTAACAAAATAATAAAGCTTCTTAAAAAGTATAGTCTGGGTGTGACTCATTTATCTTATGTTTATTTTTCTTGGGAGCTTTTTTGATTTATGTTTTTATGCTAATGTTGACTATCAATTTCTTTCCCACAGCATGGATTTGTGGTCTCATCTCTGTCACTGTCATTAGCCTGCTTTCCTTGCTCGGCGTGATCTTGGTTCCCATCATTAACCAAGGATGCTTCAAATTCCTTCTCACATTCCTTGTTGCTCTGGCTGTAGGAACAATGAGTGGAGACGCCCTCCTTCATCTGCTGCCCCATGTAAGAAATCCTCTTAAACTTAAAAATTCAATAAAGTGAAAGTATTTAAGCTAAAAGGTTCTTTCATTAGCAAGCTCTAACAACAAAAAATCTAGTCTTTGTGCTATTTTATTTGCTTAATAGGATAAATATTTTTTCCATTTGAGCAGTTTTAATAGCAATATTTTTTAAATAAATTGAATCATTAGGTTTTAAAATAGCAAAAAGACTGGTAATGTCAGTTATGTTCACCTGTCCGAATGTATACATGTCAAATCACCACGATGTGTACTTTAACAATCGTTCTCTAATGTTTAAAGTTCTCTAAGATTAATACTGTATAATCAGCTTAAGAAGAAGTTAGGTGATAGGGAGTCACAAGTGATCACCCGCTGGTGAATTCCTTTTGTTTTATTTTTACTAAATACTAGGCATTTATCTGGGTCATAGACAAAGGACCCATCGCTCCCTGTCTGCTTACTGCTGATACGGCTCTCTGACTGTAGCATGTATCTTAACCCCTCTCAGCATTTGAGTTGGTGGTCTTTGTTTTAGAGTTACCATGAAGCGTACTTTCATAGCATTTCAATAGCATTTTAATTATTTGTTTCAAAATTTTCCTTATTCTTAATACCAGTCTCAGGGTGGACATGATCATAGTCACCAACACGCACACGCGCATGGGCATGGCCATGGCCATTCTCATGGACACGAGCCCAAGAAGTTTCTGGAAGAGTATGATGCTGTACTGAAAGGACTTGTCGCTCTAGGAGGCATTTACTTGTTATTTATCATTGAACACTGCCTTAGAATGTTTCAGCACTACAAACAGCAAAGAGTGAGTACTTTTCAGTTGTTTATTTCACTTTCTGGGATGTAAAACTCAAAGACCATCGTTTTCTGGCATGTGTTTAATTATGGTGTTAGTGTGATTTAAATTTCTCCTTTTTAATAGGTTATCTTCATAGTAATAAATGGCTTTGATCCTGGCCATTTTGGGTCATTACATTTATTTTGGCATTTATAATCAAGAAATAGTAGTCTCAGTCTCAGCTCATTGTATCACATCTTATTTAACTGAGTTAAACAGGATGCAAAAGCTCTTGGTCAGTTTACACTTACAAAGATGCAAAAATATACAAATACAAGCAAGTTTCATCAGTCTTCTTAGGTAACTTCAACTATAAGTGGCTTTTATTGTCATACACTTCAATGAAAATGTTTTCAGACAGCATACTTCTTTATCAGAACAGCCTTGCCAGCGGTAGAGTACTAGAGGTGTAAGAATTGACATTCAGGAAGCTTTGTAGGAAGGAAATAAGGTAAATGAAGGAAATGGTGATTCTTCTCAAGAGCGACAACCCACATGGGAGATGATGCTTGGACTGTTGATCACATCCCTGCTTGTCATGAACTGTCTGTGTTTCCTGTCACATGTATGAGAATAACACAAATATCAAAAGAATTTTCTCCCCAAGAAGGTGAGCTTGGGGTTACCATTCACCATGATTACACGTCTCCCTGTTCAAGTTGATTTATGTGTATCTAAAGTTCTATCTTGAATATATCTCACTAACATGTTTGTGATACCAGTGCTATTATCTTCAGTATATGCTCTTTAAATCTAGAGGACATTTTTAGGAAGCTTTCCACACACACACACACACACACACACACACACACACACACACACAAAGGATTTAAAAACTCTTACATTTTGTTAGTTAACTGCAAATATTCAAAAAAGAAAAAATACTTTCTTCTTCCTCAAGATCATTGGATAGTCGTGATCACCATATATACAGTCCACACCTAGGATACAACTTTTATGCTATTTTTATGTATATATTTTTGGTATATGTATGTGTTGTTTATAGATCTTTTTGAGACAAAATAAATAGTTTATAATAGAACTCTGAACTGGGAGGCAGGGGGAGTGATTCTAGTTCTTGCTCAGCCACAGCTAGCTGTAAAACTATGATTCATTCATCATGACTTTCAGTAGCTAACTATGGGAAATAAATCCTACTTCTCATTTTCATATTCTATTCCAAGTCGAATATATTTCGTTTTAATTGCCATATTTTAGTCAGGACACCATCATGTTTATTTGCCTCCGAAGGAGGGCAGTCACGATGGTGTGCCAGGGAAGAAGGATCTGAGGAATGGTAAAGGAACTGGGAAGGACCCACGTAGAGCAGAGTGAGAGAGAATCCACAGCACGCGGTGTTGAAGGGTTGTGGAAGGTCGTGGTGGAAGACCAGAATGTGGTGGAAGGTGCCGAGTAAGAGTGGCTGGAGGGGAGTGAGTTGGCGGAGGCGATCACTGCCGATCATGGAGAGGAGAGGTGAGGGGGGCTTGAACTGCAGTCATGGCGTAAGGACTGGGGGAGAGGAGGTGGCTAAGAGAACTGTTAAAATGAAAGAATCAATAAGAAGACTTGAAATTTGATTAGATGTAAGAAACACGAGAATTTAGAGTCCATCTCGGTGAGTACCTAATTTGGATCACAGTTACATATTGCAAACTATATAAAGGAGTTTTGGAGTAACTGTGAAGCCTGAATGTTCTTCCGTTGTGTATACCTGTTAACATCGAAGCAGCAGATGGTAAGTATTTAATCCGTCTAAATTATTAGAGACTGTATACTTTACAGAGAAGTACAAAATACACAAATTTTCCTTTTTTATAATTTAATCTTGATCTCAGTTTGAACTTAAATTTACCGGCAAAATGAAACACATTTATTTTTATAAAGCAAACTAATGTAGGAGAACAGAGTCCCCAAAATATGGCAGCTTATTTGTAAATTTGAAATTGTGGGAGCCCTAGTCAGTTTGGCTCAGTGGATAGAGCGTCGGCCTGTGGACTGAAAGGTCCCAGGTTTGATTCTGGCCAAGGGCACATGCCCAGATTTTGGGCTCCATCCCCAGTGTGGGGCATGCAGGAGGCAGCGAATCAATGATTCCCTCTCATCATTGATGTTTCTATCTCTCTCTCCCTCTCCCTTCCTCTCTGAAATCAGAAATTGTGGGAGATAAAAAACAGAAGGTACTCTTGGCAGAGGGGTATTGTCAGTTATAATAAGGAGTTTTTCGAGTATATCCAGGAAAGGAATCTAGGTGGATAAGTCCGTGCATGTCCTTTATGATAAACAGGACAACGCCAATCTTCGATGAGATCCTGCCGTGCAGGCCTTTCTGCAGAAAGGAGACGAGTGATACCCGAATAGAACAGACACTTGATCGTCCGGGAGGAAAGTCAGCTCTTGCAAGGGAGCTTTCAGAGCATCCGTTCAGCAGCACCAGCCATGACCGGCTCAGGCTGAGCTGGAGGGGGATGATCTGGCATGTTTTTCGGAAAGTGGGCAGTCAGAGCCAGAGTCGCAGCAGCCGTTCAGATTTTCTCCTTTACTCTCTCTGGCCCTCTCGGCTTTTACTGCTGCCGGCTCCTCCTCCTCTTCAGTGACTCATGACTGTTGTTCTCTCCTCCGAGGACGTCTCCACACTATTATTATTTGAACGTTGTCTGTTTCTCCCGTTCCTGCTACTTATTGCTATGAAGCAGAACAGCCCAAACTTAACGGCTTATAGCAACGGTTTATTATTTCTCTTAATCCTGTCAGGGATCTGGGCAGGGCCCAGCTGAGCAGTGTGTTTGCTTCACTTGGTGTCAGCTAGAGCCACTCGCTGCTACATTCACACTCCACTGCCTGCCGGGGCAGGTGAGGTCCAGGAATGCCTCCCTCCGCGTCTGTGTGCCTGCATCTTGGTCTCCTCACACACCTCCCGCAGAGTCTGGACCAAGCTCCAGAGCGCGACTGCTTCCCGCCAAACAAAGTGCCAGCCAGCCTCACTTCCGGTGTGTTAGGTGAAGGCAAGGCAAAGGCCGGCCCGAATGCAGGCAGGGGAACGCGCTGTACGTGCTGCTGGTGGAGAAGAAGGCTGAGGCCAGGAGGGGAGACACTGATGGTGGCCATCGCTGAAGACTCTGCTAGCCCGGACAGGCTTACCTCGCAGCGTTAGGAGACTGACCCCATTCACAGCTGGAAGCAAAGCCAACTGTCTACCATACCTGTTATTTGTCTCTTAGATTCACATAGACTAGAAATAGAACTTCAAGTTGGAAGCGTTGTTAGTGGTAGTTACGTTGAAAAAAGAAGAAAGGAGGCTATATATATATATATAAAAGGCTAACATGCAAAGTGTCCCCTCAGGAGTTGGCTCGCTCGCTCGTCGCTATGACCTGCGCTGACCACCCGGGGGCAGCGCGGAATGAAGGGAGGCCCAGCCAGCAGCTGGCAAAGCGAGGCCCTGGCTGGCAGCCTGAAGGTCCCGATCGGCCCTGATCGCCGGCCAACCCTAGGGGCCCTATCTGTGCAGGAATTTCATGCACCGGGCCTCCAGTTTAGAGATAAGTTAGGAAAATTCAAACCTAAACAATAAAATACAATAATTAGGATTTATTAGTAATTGAGAACAGATTAGATGAGAAACAAAACTTTATTGCCAAGCTTAGGGTCAGTTCCTTATAGGTCATTTTCATACATCCCCTCGTTTAATCCTCATAATCATTTTCATTTTTCAGATGAGTATTATTATATTTCATAAGTTTAACAGTCTCAGAAGTTAATTGCAGATTTGGTATTTTAACTTAGGTTTTACTCTTCATTATGTCACAAGTAGGGAAATATGAGATTGCATTCATCACAGAATAAAATTCAAGGAATAAGCATTAGTTTTGGGGATTTACTATTCCCACACACTATTAGATAAGAGAGATTACATATATTTCACATATTTTATTTTGGTTGCATATAATAATATAGTAGTGTGTATCCTTTTAACTTTGAATTAGATGAACTTGAACCTTTTAGTTGAATATTCAAGAAAAGCAACACTAACATACAAATATAGCTGAATTTTTCATCTGGTTAGACCCCTTGATTAACTTCTAAAATTTTTACTTTTTCTCACTTCTTTACCATATAATTTATGCATAAAGTTAACACCAGTCATCCCCATAGATGTTAGGAAGTGAATATTGCTGCTACTTGTGGCTGCAGATTTGATAATAACACCAGCTTTTTTCCCAGGGGAAACAGAAGTGGTTTATGAAGCAGAGCACAGAAGAAGCGAGTATCGGCAGGAAGCTTTCAGACCACAAGATCAATAACACGCCAGACGCCGACTGGCTGCAGCTCAAGCCTCTTGCAGGTAGGGATAGTTCTGACTAACGAGAAACCTTTAAAACATAACAGTTGAAATATCTCTTCTAAACTGTGTCTGTATTGCTTGATATTTTGTGTCTTCGTGGCTTCCCTAGTTTTAGTTTCTAATTTAAATTTTCTTAATTGCGAGTGTGTCTTAATTGTGCTTTTGTTAGTTTTTTGGTTTGTTTCAGCCTTATTTATACCAGAAGTGGGATAAAGTAATTGCATCACAGGGCAAAAACCCTATTGTACTTTACAGGAAGACAGTGAAACAGACAGACAAAAAGGCTTTGTGAGTGGTAGGTTAGCTAATGTGACTTCTTGGCAAGGCAGGATCTTTGTGCCTCCGCATGTGACTGGTTTTCTGTGGAAGGAGGCTCAGCCTTTGGACTTAAAGGAGAAGGGTCTCTGTGCTTGAACTCTCTGCGCACCCATCCCGCTGTTCTGTGCCTGGTAGATGTAATAAGGTAGCTCACGATTTGTAGGGAAACCAGAACTTTTTAATCTAACATCCCCCGCCCCCGTTCCCCTGGGTGTACCAGTGATTTTCTGCAGAGAAGAAGCAGCCTAGACCCACTGTGGACTCTGCCCCAAAATAGAATTTGCGAGTATTAGGATATTGGTCACATAATAAATACCTTGAATAGTAGGTCAGAGGTCAACCTAATTTAAAAAACAAAACTTAACAGATATTGTCACTTATATGAATTTCTGAACTTCAGTCTAGTAATGATTTGAGTAGTATTGTCAGTCAGGTGGAGCATTGATAGATGTCTTCTTGCATGGTAAGAGAAGGTTACAGTGGCCAGACTTGAAGGTTTGTTCTTTCTCTGAAAAGTTAGGCGTTTATCTTTTACCTGTAAACGCTACAGTAACTTTGCACCTTTTGGTGTCCATCAGCTGTTCATGACGCACTCCGTACGTCCCAGCATCTTCCACCTGCCGCTCCTCCGCACCGCGCCTGCCACTGCGTTCAGTTCCTCCGTCCCCGGTGCACCTTTTGGTCTTGTGTGTGTTCACACATTTTAATTTATTGTATTTGTTTTCATATATTTATTTAGTGAATTTTAAAAGACATTCACTTAAAAAATGTTCATTACAACGCTGTTCTGTCTGGGTTTAAATTAGCAAACATGCATTCATTTACTGGTGGGTAAAGCATATCCTTTGCTATTGTAAATGCAGGAACTGATGACTCGGTTGTTTCTGAAGATCGCCTTAACGAAACGGAACTGACAGATTTAGAAGGCCAACAGGAATCCCCTCCCAAAAATTACCTTTGTGTGGAAGAGGAGAAAATCATGGACCATTCTCACAGCGACGGCTTCCACACCATCGACGAGCACGCTCTCCACGCTGCGACACCCAACCACCACGACGAGAGTAAGACTGTGCTGCGGAAGCACGCTCATCAGTGGCACCACAAACACTCGCACCACTCGCACGGCCCCTGTCACTCCGGCTCGGACCTGAAGGACACAGGAATCGCTAACATAGCCTGGATGGTGATCATGGGGGACGGCATCCACAACTTCAGCGACGGGCTGGCCATCGGTGAGTTCGCAGGGAGCTGGGGTCCGGTGTGCTGCTCTCGAAGGCCGTCCTCCACTGCGTCATCTTCACCTCACCAACATAAATTATAAAGACTGAAATCTAGGGTTTAAAATACACTGCTACACGTTACTTCCGTCACTTGGTTTTCTAAAGGCTATGTTAATATTTTTGATGAGTTTAGTTGAGGACATAAAGGTATAATTTCAGTGGGTTTTTCTTTGAATATGTAAACAAATGTCTGTATTATGCTTCTTTGTGTGTGTGTGTGTGTGTGTGTGTGTGTGTGTGTTCATACCAGCATCTTTATTTTATTTTTTTAAAATATATTTTACTGATTTTTTACAGAGAGGAAGGGAGAGGGAGAGAGAGTCAGAAACATCAATGAGAGAGAAACATCGATCAGCTGCCTCCTGCACACCCCCTACTGGGGATGTGCCCACAACCAAGGTACATGCCCTTGACCGGAATCGAACCTGGGACCCTTGAGTCCACAGGCCGACGCTCCATCCACTGAGCCAAACTGGTAAGGGCAGCATCTTTATTTTAAATGTGTGGACACACTTTTTAAATTTATTTTTTATTGAATTTATTGCGGTTATAATATACTTCTCTAATAATTTTATTCAAGGCATTGTTACCATATTGAAAAAGCTACCTTAACATTGTATTTTCAAATACATTTACATTTATACATGCTCAAATGAGAACCAATTAATTGAAATTTTGGATTTAAATTTTTTACATCCAAAAAGGTGAAGAAAAATTTTGTAATGTTAAAAAATCTATTGTACCAGATTCAAATATATTATATTGGAATTTTGCTAATGTAAACTGATACTGCCAGTTTGGGAGGACAGTAAACGGGATTAATACATGATCTTTGAGATCCAGACTCTTAAATAATTATTCAGAAGTATACTTTGGTATCTTTCAGAAAGGAGAGACTGTATTTTTGAATCCACAATGGCTGCCAATGTTTTTACTAGTAGAATTAGATGCTTATACCTCTGTTCTCAGTCTTCAAGACCATCAGACAAATAATTATTTGTATGACTTGTGCTCTAAACCCAGCAAAGTTTGGATAAGAATACTAACCACTTAACTATCTATAAATGAACTTATATGAGTTAAAATTGACTTTCAAACTACCACTCAGAGATGGAAATACAACCATTACTACTTCCAAGCTGTTAGTGAGTTAAAAGGCTACACAAACTACAAATTTTAATTTAATAGGGAATATTTCTTTCACTAAGTACCTCTTTTTCTGATTAACACCTATTGAACCTCACTATTTGTTCAAAAACTATAGTTTGTAAGATAAGTGAGTCACGCATGTATTATGAAATTAGTTTAGAAAGGCAAGAGAGACTGCACCTGTCATTACTGCAAAAGCAAAACCGGGGAGCCATAAGCGTCACTTCTGCTTCCCTCCCTCCGCAGGAGCGGCTTTCAGCGCGGGGCTGACCGGAGGAATCAGTACGTCCATCGCTGTCTTCTGTCACGAGCTGCCACACGAATTAGGTAACAGGACCTTTAACATTCTACCACGCTTCCTCACATCTCAGGCTTCTTCAGTGTTTAAATGCATCCAAATGTTAGAAGTGTCAGAGCATAAAGAGTGGCTGATGGCAGAGTAGAGTGTCATCATTGTCTTATTGTATAGTTTTTGTTTAAAATTATACACATCGGTAGTCTCATTTTGTATTATCAACCCTCTGCTGAGTGAAATCATCCTGTTAGCACAATTGGTGGGTGAATGATTGAAAATGTGGCCAGGAACTTCGTAGAGGAAGACGTTAAGGAGCTCCTTCTGTAAAGGAAGCTGAGAAAGAAAGACCAGAGGAAGTTAAACTCGGGGGAGAAGGGGATAAAGCTGGTGTGAATGCAGGTTCCGCAGGAGCAGTAAGTGTTTAGGAGCAGTGGAGAAGAGATGGAGGAGATAACATCGGAGGGAAAACCAGAGCATGGCGATTGTGAAGCCATCGGTAGATCCTAATCTTCTTAGGTGTGTTATCTTAATTTCCCCCAATAATGTTGCAGGTATGTCGTTTGCAACAGTTTGTTGGAACATGGAAAAATAATGGCTTGCACTAATTTCTTTGTTAACTTCATTAGCAGATCATGCATTTTCAGTCATGTACGATCGCTTCTTAAGAGAAAGAAACAAGCCCCAGAATTCTACATGTTACCTTGTGTATACTAAGTGTTCAACAATTACATGAATGTTTGTATATTTGGTAACTAAAAAAACCTTATTATAGTTAGTAAAATTATTAATTTTGACCCTTTAGCTCTAAGACATTATTTCTCACAGAATTTTGCCCTTCTCTCTAACCCAGCGATTTTCAACCTTTTTCATCTCATTGCACACATAAACTCATTACTAAAATACTGTGGCCACCAAAAAATAATTTTGTTTTGGTTGTGTGACCCAAAACATAGTTGCAATTTTGATTCATTCACACAAACCCCTCATGCTCTCCCTTATAGTCACACCCCTTCCTCACCCTGCTCTTTGGTGGCCCTGGAATGTTCTCCATCACTGTAGTTTTATCGTTTTTAGACTGTCATATAAATGGATTCCATAGAACCTGTCATACTGTCTTTTAGTATCATGCCTTTGAGATTCACCAAGGTTTTTGTGTGTTACAAAGGTTTAATTTCATAAGTAAAAAATAAATTTACCCATTATTAAAGGTAACCTTTTTATGTCATTCTTCATTTTGTCTTTTATTGATGTTTTCCTAAATTGGTGTGTAACTTGTGGCTTTAGAACTCTCCCATTCTGCCTTCACTGCAGGTGACTTTGCAGTCCTTCTGAAAGCAGGCATGACGGTAAAGCAGGCGATTGTGTACAACCTCCTCTCGGCCATGATGGCTTACATCGGCATGTTCATCGGCACCGCGGTGGGCCAGTACGCCACCAGCATCACCCTCTGGATCTTCGCCATCACCGCCGGCATGTTCCTCTACGTGGCCTTGGTGGACATGGTGAGATGTGTTCTATTTCCCTTGTTCTGCTCAACCTGTAACTAGAACACACCTTCTGAAAGTGGGGAAATCTTTGGATATGGTTTGAAAGACTAATTCTTCAAAACATATAACCCATTCTAAAGACATGGGCCATCCTCAGTAACCTGTTAGGGAAAGATAGTTAAGTAGGAGCCTGCCTTCTTTGCAAACCAGTTGAGATGTTGAAGGTTTTTGACCAAAGGTTGTTACTCTTCGAAGTAATCAGTAGTATCTAGAGATATAATTACAGGATTATCATACTACTTCGAAGGCTGTGTAATATGGGGATGGAAGTGCTTTATTGTTAAGAAAATAGCAAACAAGAAAGAAATACTGTAGTATACCTCTTAGGTGAGCCAGTCTTGCAGAAAATTACATTCCAAGGAATTTAAGTAACTCCCCTTATTTCCAGCTGTAGCCCGAGGGCTCCGTCTGCCGCCTCTGCTCCACTGCTCGCTCTCTCATTCAGGCCACCGCCACCTTCTCTTTCCAGCTCTTCTCCCTGCTCCTGCCCTGCCTCGTGCACAGCCCTCTATCAGCTCAGCAGCTAGCGCGGTCTTCAGGGATCCCTCAGCCGTCAGGCCATGCCGCTGGCGTGCTGCCACCTTACGCGGTTTTCCGTCTGACTCTGTGTAAAAGCACCCAACTTCTTGCGTTGACCTTCAAGGCGCTCCATCCTCCTGAGCATTTCCATTCCCTCCCCGCCGCCGGTTTTCCTGGCTGTACCCCATCTCCCCCTCCCCCTCAGGAAGCACACTGCCTCTTGCCAGTCACTCCAAGTTTGATGAGAATGCGTTATAGTTAGCATTGTGTTCAATAAAATAATTATTTGATCCGTAGCTATGCTTTAGTCATTAGTGTTCTTAGGTAGGAAAACTTAAAAAAAGAATTTGAGCAGGTGATTGTACAAAACTGCTGGTAACTGTCTGTGTTTCTGCTCAGCTTCCGGAAATGCTGCATGGCGACGGGGACAACGAGGAGCATGGCTTCTGCCCGGTGGGGCAGTTCGTGCTGCAGAACCTGGGGCTGCTGTTTGGATTTGCCATCATGTTGGTGATCGCCCTCTACGAAGACAAAATTGTGTTTGACTTCCAGTTCTGACATCCGGGGGTCACGTTGATTACAAGAAGGCTACCGTGCAGCGTGGCATCTGTCCCCGGACTGCGTGCCCATCGCTCCAAGAAAGGTCACTGGCTTGCACCGCTTACACGTTCCGAGATTTGAGCTGACTCCCGAGACTGGTGCTCTGTACTGTCTTTTTAAAAAATGTAAAGCTTGTGATAGAGAAAGGAGAAAATGGGACTCCATGAAACAACGTTGGTATAGGATTAAGACTTCCAAAAAATAATCATATAAAACACTAAAGTAGTCTCTTTATTAGTAGAAACTTCTGTGGCTATGCAGAAATAGAAATTGAACCAAAAAAAATCACTTAAACTTTAAAATATTTTAAATGGACTTGGAACAGACTTTTCTTTGTGCTAAAAATGACTTGTAGTGTCCTTTAATTCAGCTACATATATATACACATGTGGTAACAGGGATCAACTTGACTTTGAGATTGCATATGTAGATTCTAGGGCCCAGAGGAGAGCTCAGGCTGCAGTAAGGTGTGGATTTAGCATTGGGAAAAGTCCTTATTCTTGAATCTAGAGTTACTATTTTTGTATATATTTACATAGTGTTTAAACTCCCAGCCTAAACTACTGAAATGTGTGATTGTATGTTTGTGTGAGCTTCAGTTTAATGGACGATTCATAATGGTTCTTTGTATTAATATTATACTTGGTATTTGGGTGTTTTGTTTTGTTTTTTAATTTTTGGGTTATTTTTTTTGGGGGGGAGTTGGGTGGGGTAGGCGGTCGGAGCATGTGGTAAATGTTTTTTATTATTAAAATTATAATCCTCTGGAAAATTTCAGAGAAGTGAAGAATCCAAACATGGTCTAAATATTCAATTTTCCTACTTTAACAGTACTAACTAGTTGTTTGGGAAATTTAAGTTCTAAATGTATGTGTCGCTTTACCAGATGGCATTGGGACCATGCTGTCACCGACAGTAACTCCAAATGTGCCATGTCCATGATCAGTACACGGAGTGCGAAAGGAACAAAACAAAAACGGTCATGAGGGTAATCCCAGGGATACTGTGGCTGTCCTAGTTCCACGTGACTGGGAAGATCTAGTTCAATAACTGAGCTAAAGTCACTTGATCGTTTTGTGCCAAGATGTGCTGTTGGTGCCTGGTAGGGGTTAGTCTCTCTGTTACGTGCCCTGTCCTCCTCCCGCTAACTGTGACCGATGTGTGAGACGTGCCAGCTGTGTTGATTCTGGATTTTGGCCTAATAATTTGCAGCACAGTCAGATGCATGGAGCTCTCTGTTCCCACCCTGTGCCACAGGCTCTTCACTTACACCAGTCCAGCTGTGCTTCACTCTGGCAGGCAGCTTCCTTCTAACCTGCTTGGCTACGCATGTAGCTGCTCTAAAAACCTTACTGTTCAATGCTGAAGAGCCAAACTCTTTCCATTCCATTAGGGTACTTCCACTCAGTCCTCCTCCTTTCCCCAGTTCCTTTCCTCCTGAACTTCAAACGGAAACCAACTGCGAGGGCAGCAGACGCCCCGGGTATGGGGAGGGCTGCCAGTCTTCCGTCTTTCTGCTGCAAGCGGGGGAGCCGGTGTGTTTCTCACCGGGTGCCTGGCTGTGCCGTTACGTCCGGCTTCTCCCTGGTCTCCCGGAACGAGGAGGAGCCTTCTGCATGGATCATTTTCAGCAGTGGGTGCCGAATTAGGACAGTCCTCATCTCATTGCTTGGCCCTTCAAGCAACTGAGCTAAAAGGTGCTGATATTTTATTTAGTACTGCCAAGTTCAAGGGATTCAAGTTCCTTGCTTTCTGAACCAAGCCAAGTTTATAGTTCATTGCTGGGAGTCTGTACCCAGGCAGCTTCTGCATTCCAGCATTGTTAGATCTGCTTATCGCAACAACGTTCATGGAGAGCAGCAGCTGCAGTGTGCTCCCGTCTGAAACACCGTGTAAAGCAAGTAGGTTATGCTGAAGTACGTGAAGTTTTATATTTTCTCAAACACGGTATTATCTTTATTTGCTAGATCTTTTAGGAGGGCTGGGACCGTGGCTGCTAGTATTTTGTTAGGGTTCCATCAGTGTTTAGTTTTCACGTCATTCTGATGCAGAATTTCAAGTCTTACAGACAATCTGAATTCCACTACATTTCTCTTTGGCTCCAACATTCCATTGAGCGTGGCCAGTCTGCTTTAAGGTGTGTGTTGGAGGTCATTGCTGTTGCCGTACGATGCTGTCACCGTGTGACACCCGTATGAAATTCGGTGTACGTCACATTGCATTCGATCCGCTGTGATTATGCTTAGAAGTACTCCAGTAACTAGTGCAGTGTGAAGTTTCCCATTAACAGTCAGTCAGTGGCTTAAATGTGATGATGGTCCTGCAAGGTGATACTTGCTAAAATATCTAAACTTTTTATTGTTGTTGTTGTTGTTATAACAGAATCATTTTTTTTAAATTTATAAAGCTGAAATGATCAAATGCTGTTTTTTTTTCATTGTCAACAGTGGTGTGTCATTTTATGTATGTTCCTAATGCCTGTGGAACTCCCAAAATAAAGACATTACAAAAGAGCAAAATGCCAGTGTGCTGTCTCTAGTCTAATCTTTATTTGTGGACATTCATTGTAAACAAAGGCTGCATTTGCACATTAATAAGTTTATAATTAAGTGTAACTTTAGACAGATTGACTTACACTAATTAGGTTGTTTAAAAGGAAAATCTATTTTCTACTCAATCATGTAACGAGAGGGGAGCGGACGGACGGGCGTCCGGCAGCTAGGCACTGAGCTGGCACAGCAGGGCCACGCCCCGCCCGATCCAGTGCTCCTTGGGGTGGTCGGAGGGCAGCGTCATGGCGATGACAAAGTTGGTGGAATGGCCCGTGGTGGACAGCGTCCCTCTCCGCTCGCTGGTCTTGTACAGCGGAGCCACGTAGCTTGGCCGCTCGGGGATGTCGGCCCTCTTACAGGGCTTCAGCCACATCTGGAAGGAAGTGCGGACACCTAGTCAGGGCTGTGGTGGTGGAACGCGAGCACAGTAGTGTTAGCGTCAGCTACGTCCTCAAACCTCTGCGGCCCAAGGAGTTCTTTGGTCAGCAGCGTGCCTGGCCCAGCATTGCCTTAGAGCCCCAGAACTATCAGAACCAGTGTGGAAGCTAAGTGAGAAGAATGCGTGGTCACTTTCCCCTCCGCTGTCAAAAAGCACGCTAACTGTTCCCTCTCCGCCGTACTTACCTGGGCGGACTTTTGGTGCTTACACACGAGTCAGGTACACCTTAAAAAGAGGACACTGCCACCATTGGTACTCAGAATCACGCTGCCTGGTTAATAAAGGCCGATCCCGAGATATTCGGGGAGGATTCTTACCAATGATGGTGGAACCAGGTCACTTCCCCATTTTAGGTAAATACCTTTATTTTTAATCCTCACATGAGGACATCTTTTTTTAATTGGTTTTAGAGAAATATCTATCCGTTGCCTCCCACGTGCACCCCGACCAGGGATCAAACTCCCAACCTGGGCATGTGGCCTGGCGGGGAATCGAACCCGGGACCCTGTGGTGCCCAGGACAGCGCTTCCACCCACTGAACCCCAGGGCGTAGGAGGGTGTTTTAAGGTCGCTGGTGTGTAGGTCATGCAGATGCAATGCACCCACGTTATCTTTAGAGCCAGCCACGTTCCTAGAATGTTAAGCGTGGCTGAACCTCCCCAATCTCAACAACAGGGCTGGGGGCCAGTTGACCTCTGGATATGGACACAGAACCAACTGGCCATAAAGATGAAAGACGTTTTAGGACTTACTGGAATTCATTTCTCTGGTAATAATAGCAGCGATCCTCTGAGGTGGCAAAGCTTGACCCCGTTATCCCTAGTTCTCTTAGGTTTCTCAGGTCAAAATATAAGCTGTAGGAAGGAGCTAATGAGGATGCTAGTCTTTGCCCCACGTAACTGTGGGATCCAGACTCTTATGAGGAGGAGTCACAGAACAGTGTTTCAGACACAGCTAAGTATAAGGACTTTCGCCACTCAAGTTGGATGGGTTTCATTTCAACGAGGGGTGGATTGTGTGTGTGTGTGTGTGTGTGTGTGTTGTGTGTGTGTGTTGTTGTTGTTGTTAATCCTCCCCTGAGGATATTTTTCCTTTGATCTTTTAGGTAGAATGGGAAAGACAGAGAGAAACATCAATGTGAGAGAAACAAATCGATTGGTTGCCTCCTGCATGCACCCAGACCAAGGCCCTGGCCGGGGAGGAGCCTGCAACCAATGTACATGCCCTTGACCGGAATCAAACCCAGGACCCTTCGGTCCACGGGCCGGCGCTCTATCCACCAAGCCAAACCGGCCAAGGCAAGAGTGGATTTTCTTAATGAGAATTGTTCTCACTAAGTAACTTCCTATTTGGGAGAATCACCCACTTAAAAATTCCTTCTCCTAGTCACTGCAACTACTGAAGCGCTTCCGTGTGAAAGGGGAAAAAAAATCCGATACCAGTCAACAGACACTGCACACTGCCCTGTGACTTTCAGTTCGGGTCTCACTCTGGAGCTCGCTCAGCCCACCGTGCCTCCGTGTCATGGCAGGTTTCCTGCAGCTGCCTGCCAGCGGGTCCCCCTCTACCTGTCAGAGCTGCCTGTCGGGGCTGTTCCCCGTTTCCCACAAGCAATTCACGTAAACCCGCAGCCGCTGTGTTATCGCCATCTCGGGCCCTCCGGTTGAGTGAACATCGAGCCATTTCCCCGGATGCAGTGACGGATGGGAACTTAGTATTCACATGGTTTAGTCTGCCCATGCTGAACGGGTGCCTAGAAAACATACTTTATGTGGGTGGATGTCAGATAGTTCACATTCTTAGGTCAAGGGTTATGGTAGGAAAAAATTACGTAATAAAACGTGTGCGTGTGTAGGTGGATCCACACATGCAGTTGATCCTCACCACTCCTGGGTTCTGTACTTGCAGGCTTGCCGAGCACTAACGTGTATTCGTCATGCTGACATCAGCACTCTGCGTCTTCCTGGCCCTGCGCGCACGTGCGCAGAGCAGCCAGCAGGGCGGGGCCCCAGGCAAGCACCATCCAGCAACTGCAACGACTTAAGCGTTTCCGTGTGAAAGGAAGGAACGCTCCACACCTGCCCTGTGACTGCCAGTTCGGGTCTCATTCTGGAACTGGCTCTGCCCACGGGGTCTTTGTCTGACTCTTGTTTCATCTCTCACAACCAAACACGTATCCTTTGATGGTTTACTTAATGACCAGCTTGAAACATTTCTGTGGATCTTTGTAGTAGTTAGTGGCGATTTTTCTGTTTAAAGGGACCCACGAGTGTCACGCTGCGGGGCTGTCTGGCGTTCCTACGTGCACGCAGGCTATGACGTGCACACAGGCTGTGGCGTGCCTTATGGGGAAAGTCCTGTCAGCTCCATTCAGGCACAAGCTACAGCACTCGTGTTCGTGAGTTCAATGGTCACGGGTCAACAATATTATTAAATACTAGAGGCCTGGTGCACAAAATTCGAGCACAGGTAGGGTCCCTAGGCCTGGCTGGTGATCAGGGCCCATCGGGGACTTCCTGCTGCTGGCCAGGGCCTCCCTTCCCTGGCTGCTGGCTGCCTGCTGCCTGCTGCAGGCCGGGGCCTCCCTTCATTCTGCACCGCCCCCTGGTGGTCAGCACATGTCATAGCGAGCGATGGAACTCCTGGTCTCCTGAGGGGACAATTTGCATATTAGGCTTTTATATATATAGAAAGTGCCTTTAGACAGAAACACAAATAAAACGAGGTTATGTATTGATCAGTCAGCATTTCTCCTGGGAGCAGTGGTTCAGCGTCCACTAATTCAATGTTGGCAGCAACACCCCCAAAGGGTCACCAGTTCAATTCCTGGTCAGGCCATATGCCCAGGTTTCTGGTTTGATCCCAAGTTGGGGCACATGTGGGAGGTAGCCAATCGATGTTTCTCTCCCTCCCTTCCTCTCTAGAAATCAAGTAAAAAAACTTTATGAAGCATGATTATCCTGAATAATGAGTTGACTGTGTGTGCGTGTGCAAGTATGTGTAAAATAGCCCCCCCACGCATATACCCTTGGGAAATACTAACCACAGGCACTGTATCATAAAGGATTTTGGGAAGTGATTCTGCAAGTTTCTTTATCTTTCTATTCCAGGAAGCGCCATCCAAAAATAATCCATAAATTAAGACACCTAAATGTAAAAGAAGCAGGTGTTAATACAACACTTTAAATATGCACACTGGGTTCTGAATCTGGAATTCCTCCTGTGAACACTATGCGGGTCACCCCAGGTCAGCAGCCAAAGCTTGTGCTAACACAGAACACAGTGGTCTCCGCGGTTGGCCTTCACGTCCGTTTTTCGAGAATATCCACCATTTGCCTAGGCCCTAGGCAGCTAATTCCATGGAATAACTGAGCGTGGGGACAACAGAGCAAAGCAGTTCTAAATTAATCTGTGTGCACACAATCAGGTTCGTATATTTAACTGACCCGTGTCAGCGGCCAGGAACTCTGCAGAAGTTACTCAATGCTGTCGGGACCCGGTGGCTTCTGGGCATGCGCACCAATGCGCGCCCCCCCCCCCCCCCGCCCCCCGTAGATCCCTCACGCCCAGAGAGTCAACTTTCTCGTCCCTTTTAGAGCCGATCTCACGCCAAGGACAGAGGATGAACTCCCTGGAGCAGAGCGTGGCTCACTCGCACGTTAGGGACTCAGGGGACCGCCGTGGCCTCCTGCCCTGCAGACACGGGCCACACCTCAGGACCACAGCGAAGCAGTCCATCCTTTAACTTCAGACCTGTTTTGTCAGCCGGAGAAGAGCTGGGGGCGTTTGTAAAACAATGACGCCTGCTCTGTCTGCCTCCTGGAGTCCTTAGAGTCAAGTCAGCCAGTCGGGTGCCAGCCTGTGTGAAGTAGCGTATGAAACCCACTCCAGCCAGCCAGGCGTCTCAGGGGTTGAGTGTGAACCAGGAGGTCACGGTTCAGTTCCCCATCAGGGCACATGCCTGGGTTGCAGGCTCGATCCCCAGTGTGGGGCATGCAGGAGGCAGCCGATCAATGATTCTCTCTCATCATTGATCGGCTGCCTCCTCCACGCCTCACACTGGGGATCGAGGCTGCAACCTGGGCATGTGCCCTGACCGGGAATTGAACCGTGACCTCCTGGTTCATAGGTCGATGCTCAACCACTGAGCCACACTGGCCGGGCCTTATTTCTGTTAAGAAGAGAGATTCTAGAGCATGCTGCATGCTGATAGGAATTATCCAGTAGTGAGAAGGATGCTGTTGATTTTAGAAAAAGAGGGCACAATTGGAGGAGCAAAAACCCTTGGAAGGAGGGAAAAAATGGAACGTGGGCCGCCCATAGGATCTGGACTATCAGAGGTGCCGGTGTGGGCGGAGTCATGGATGTGGTGTTGCTAAGAGCTCTCTTCTCACGGCCTCTCATTTTCTCAGTGAGGGATGAGGAGAGACGTGGGAGCAGAGGGAAGGACGAGCAAGGCGCGGTGTTGGTTTCGCGAGTGGGAAAGCAGCTTCCCGGAAATGCCGGTAGGATGGCGTCATCGGGTTACAACTCCCTGAGCTGTGTGACAGTCGGTGTAAAGTAAGTCACTCGGCACAGCGACGTGACTGTCCATCACTGTGGGGGTCACATATCCCTTTGTTAGCACCTCCCGCTGGAGCAGAGCTCGGTTGCGGGTCAAGATCCCGTCTCAAGCGCCCACTGTTGACCTCCCCCGAGTCCAACAGAGCGAGCCAGGGAGTGAGGAGGCGGAGTTGCCTTGGACACAGGGGTGACTGATTTGGCGATTACTTCCTCCCTCCTTTGTATTAGAAATCATTTCAAACTTACGTAATTTTGCAAGGATAAAACAGGACACAGGACACAGACTCCTTCTTCAGATTCCCTTTATCTCCATTTGCTTTATCGTATTCTCTCTCTCCCATAATTTCTTTTCTCGGCCACTTCGAGGTGAGTGACGTACCTGACGACTAAGAGGTTTAAGCGCTGAGCGGAGGGAGCGGGCGCTGCCGCTGACTCACCGTCCTCCGGAGGGACCTTGTAGTCTTTGTCCTCCAGCACCTCGTAGTCGAACCCGAGCAGGTCGATGGGGATGGTGTATTTCCGGGCGAAGTTCTGCTGGGCGCCGGTCAGGAAGGCTTGCGTGAAGAAGAAGCCGGAGAGCCAATAGGACGGAGGAGGGCCCACCTCGTACCATTGCTGGGGGTCAAAGCACAGGCCCGGCCACGTTCAAACCTGCCCCCCACACTCCCTCCGTTATCTTTTAGGTAAACTAATACCCGAGGGATGTAAAGCCATACTCGGAAGGTTTTAAAAGTAAGTAGCAGCTCCTGTGTTTTGTTCTGACTTCAGTTTTACACCCACCGGACCCGCTCGGTACTGCCAAGTACGGATGCAGACGTCAGTGTCCGCTGCATCATTACCCGGCGGCTCCTTCCCGAGGGCTCCGTCAGCAGTGAACACCTGACACCGTGGCTGCGCGAGCATCGTGCTGGCTGGCTGCGTAGAAGAGGAGGCCATGCCTACGAGCTGGGCCGATGCTCATGCTTTTTCACCTTTTCTCTCTCTGGTCATGCGCGGCCAGTACACTATTCCTTTGGAAGTTTTCCCACCTCCTTCCCCCAAATCCAACGACATCCAACAGGCGGAGACACAGTGCCAGACAAGGCGCCCCCAGAGGACCAGGGAGGGGGAGCTCGGGGTCTGTACCAATGACACCCCGGGGAGCCTGGCCATGTATTACAAGAGGCGCGCTGCATAGTGACTTGAGCTAAGTACGGAATTGCAGAGGGCAGTCTGAGGACAGACGCCGGAGGATTTCCCCTGTGAGAGTCCCAGGCAGAGCCTTCATCTCTCCAGAACAACCTGACTTGCTCAGTTTCGGCGCTGGCCGGCGGCCGGCTGTGTTAGGGGAGGTAGGCCCCTAGCCCGCAGACAGGCAGTCTTCTTATGGGTCCTCTACAGGATCCAGGACACGCGTTACTGCTGCGGGTGACCATCGCTGTTAATAAGAACACGGCAGAGCACCGCTGTGCCAGGGGGTTAGGAGGCGGACCCCAGCCCGCCGGGCACGTGGGGGACAGCGAGCTGAGGCCGGCACTGTGCCGGGCGGCCCGCCATCCAGGGCCAGGGCGCCCCGCGGGTGCTGGGCAGGGAGGCCGCGGCTCGCTCTCACCTGGCGGCCTTCTCCGCTGCTCTGCTCTAGGCACCTAGTTCGACGCTAAATATGGAAGGAAAGATCAGCATGAGCGGCTGCTGTCTCTCTCACCCGTCTGTGACTTGAACGTCTAAGCTCACTGACCCAGCTTTCAGAAACTCTCCTGCTCAGGCGAGGATCTAGGCAGGCGTCCTCAAACTACGTCCCGCGGGCCACGTGCGGGTGTTTTTGCCGTTTTGTTTTTTTACTTCAAAATAAGAGATGTGCAGTGTGCATAGGACTTTGTTCATAGTTTTTTTTAAAACTATAGTCCGGCCCTCCAACGGTCTGAGGGACAGTGACCTGGCCCCCTGTTTAAACAGTTTGAGGACCCCTGATAGGCAGTCCAGGGAGCAGCTGATCATAGGCGAGAGCGAGCGGGGTCATGTGTGCGGGAAATGCCCGGGGCAACGGGGGAGTGAGCGCGTCCCAGACGGAGGCGTGAGGCCCGAGGGGACGGCGCGTGCCGGCGGCGCTCACCTGCAGGAACCTCAGCCTGGTGAGGAAGTCGTTCACGTAGCTGCCGAGCGGCTTGAGGCTCGGGTAGGACTTCGCCATCCACATCCCGGGGATCTTGACGTTCAGAATGCTGCTGACCACTTCTTCGAGCTCCGTGGACATCACCACCAGCCCCTGGGGCACAGGGACCTCTGGTTAGCGTGACCGTGCGCCTTCTCCACCAGCATCCTTTGTGTACCACTGGGGTGAGTTAAGGGCGAGTCATACAGCGAACAAAGAGAGGAACGGTATTTCCTTTTGCTCACAAGTAAGTCCTGGAGTCCTCGAACTATTCCCAAGAAAAATGTTCACCTGGTCAGATTCTAACGGAAACACTTTAATCGACGTGCAATGGACACGAAACGCGGCACTGGCTGCGGGGGTCCACCGCCGTGGTTCTGACGAGCATAGGAACCAGGGGCGATCGGCTTCCTGGTCAGGGGAAACCCGGCCCTCAGCTGGCAGAGGGCAAAGCTCAGGGTCAGCCAGGTGCCCATCGAGGGACGCCCCCAAACGCTCAGGGCGCTGCCCTGGCGGCCTGGAGGAGGGGAGGCGGGGCCAGAGGAGAAAGGGGGTTGAAACCTGATTTAGAAAACAGACTCCTAGGGCTCCTCCCACAAAACTGCGCACCCCCTCGCTCCAATGAAACCTGGAGAGAAGGCGAAGAAGTCCCCGGAGTGGGGGTCGCGGCTCAGGGAGTCATAGGGCCCCCCTGAGATGGGAAACCAGGGGATGCGTGTTTGCTGGGTGTGAGGTCCCGGAGGGAGCCTCCTTCCCTGTGGGCTCTTGGAGCCTCCTTTCCCTGTGGGCTCTGGGTGCTGGGTGTGAGGTCCCGGAGCCTCCTTCCCTGTGGGCTCCGGGTGCTGGGTGTGAGGTCCCGGAGGGAGCCTCCTTCCCTGTGGGCTCCCGGGTGCTGGGTGTGAGGTCCCGGAGGGAGCCTCCTTCCCTGTGGGCTCCGGGTGCTGGGTGTGAGGTCCCAGAGCCTCCTTCCCTGTGGGCTCCGGGTGCTGGGTGTGAGGTCCCGGAGCCTCCTTCCCTGTGGGCTCTGGGTGCTGGGTGTGAGGTCCCAGAGCCTCCTCCCCTGTGGGCTCCGGGTGCTGGGTGTGAGGTCCCGGAGCCTCCTTCCCTGTGGGCTCCGGGTGCTGGGTGTGAGGTCCCGGAGGGAGCCTCCTTCCCTGTGGGCTCCGGGTGCTGGGTGTGAGGTCCCGGAGCCTCCTTCCCTGTGGGCTCCGGGTGCTGGGTGTGAGGTCCCGGAGCCTCCTTCCCTGTGGGCTCCGGGTGCTGGGTGTGAGGTCCCGGAGGGAGCCTCCTTCCCTGAGGGCTCCGGGTGCTGGAGGCGGGAGGAAATGGGAAGGACCAGGTCCAGGAGAAACGCATGAGACCGAGTGCAGCTTAGCCAGGCCGCCCAGCCGGATACCCCACAGCCAGCTTAACACTGCAGCCAGCCCACTACGCTCCTCTTCTTTCTTCTTTTCACATGTGTACATTTGCATTGATTTCAGAGAGGAAAGGAGAGAGGGAGGGAGAAACATCAATGATGAGAGAAAATTATTGATCGGCTGTCTCCTGCATGCCCCCCACTGGGGATCAAGCCCACAACCTGGGCATGTGCCCTTGACCGGGAATTGAACCCGGGACCCTTCAGTCCACAGGCTGATGCTCTATCCACTGAGCCACACCAGCCAGGGCCATCTGGCATGTTTGCTATGAAGACAACCACCAGCGGGAGCGTTTGGGGGGGAGTTCGGAAAGGGGACGTGGGCACGCCTGTTCCTGTGCCGCCCTCACCTTGATGGCCTTCTGGATGTTCACGCACGACTCCCGGATGGTCTGCAGCAGCTTGTTGAAGCGGCCCATCTCTTGGACCAGCACGGTGTTCATGCTCTGAGTGTACGTGGTCGGGTACCTCCTCATCGCAGCCTCGATGTCAAAGTTGTTGGGCAGTTTCCCCAAAATGTCCCCGGCGACCTCATTCACCACTTCCTCGGAGGACTTGGCGCCGGCTTCTGCGGAACGAGACTGGGAGAACCCGCGCCGTCAGTCAGAGGTCCCCGCGGAGGGAGGAGGATGCGGGCTGGGACGAGGATAACAGGTATGGGCGGGCCGTTTCGGGAGATAACCAGATTAGCCAGGAGGGAGGAGGACACGCCCAGTGCGCCGAGGCGCAGAGGGCCTGGGGGAGGGGAATGAGCTACCCACTGAGCCACCTGGTGGCGGTGGAGCAGGTGCTGCGGAGAGGGAGGAAAGCATTTACATTGGTGGCGTGGCCACGGGGTGACGGGTGCTAAAAACCAGCGAGAGGATCTGGGATCTTGCTTTGAGAAAGCTCGCTGCGCAATGTATTTGCTAATAACTCTGCTGCCTACTGGTCGCCAAGAGCAGGGAGAGGGTTTTCCCCGTGAGGCAGGTGACCGCACTGGAGACAGGGAATGTCGTGCAGCTCCGTGGTGTTTTTTTAAATATATTTCTTTATTGATTTCAGAGAGGAAGGGAAAAGGAAAGAGAATGATGAGAGAGAATCATTGACCGGCTGCCTCCCGCAACCCAGGCATGTGCCCTTGGCCTGAATCGAACCTGGGACCTTTTCGTCCACAGGCTGACGCTCTATCCACTGAGCCAAGCCAGCTAAGGTTGCATCTCCATGTTTATGTTGTATGTTTGCAGTGGTACTGTGTGAATGAACCTGTATTTTCTGGAAAAACCCGTAGATCCTCAGAATAAATGAGTGTGTGTGTGTGTGTGTGTGTGTGTGTGTGTGTGTGTGTTTTGAAAGAGAGCAAGCACTATTAGAATGTAAATGAATATCTCATATTTTTCCAGTCCTAAGAAATTGTGTTTGGTCTTATTTCAGATTTTATATTTCCTGGTTTTCACATCAGGTCTATTCTATAAACATCGACTTTACTTAAGTGTCTAGTGAGAGTTTTACAGCTACCTAGCACATGCCACCATAAAACCCTATGAAGTTGCACAATAATAAAAATTAATGCTGATAAGTGTTAATTACATGTTAGTAACAAAGGGATATGCCAATATTAGAATGTGCTAAGCCTTTATTATGATCCTGAGTGCCAGGTTTACAATGAAATAAGACAAATTAGAGAAAAAAGGAGATAATGAATATTTGGCCAAAACTAGTGAAAAATATTATTTCCATTGCATTTAAAGAATCATATCTGATTTCTATTTGTATTTTGATGTGCATAAAAGGTGCTTTAAACTCATTAAAAACATTCCTATTTTCTTTTTTTAAGTCTATTTTTATTGATTTCAGAGAGGAAGGGCCAGGGAGAGACAGATAGAAACATCAATGATGAGAGGGAATCATTGATCGGCTGCCTCCTGCATGCCCCCCACTGGGGTTCGAGCTTGCAACTGGGGCATGTGCCCTTGACTGGAATCGAACTCAGGACCCTTCTGTCTGTAGGCCGACGCTCTATCCACTGAGCCAAACCAGCCGGGGCCAAAACATTCCCATTTTCTAACCAGAGCTGTGCTTCCACCAAAAAACAAGCAAACAAACAAACAAACAAAAACTAAGAAAAAAACAAACAAACAAAACAAAAAACAAATCCCTGGCCAACAGCCCTTCAAAAATGTAAGAAAAATATTTCAGTAACACAAACATTTCTGTCTACCGATTTCTCACAATCCAAAATTACATAATTGGGTGCTATGTTTGGAAAGTAATATCCAACTGATTTTCTCCCTTCCTTCCTTCCTTTCTTCCTTTCTCTCCCCCCCACCCCCAGCCCCAGCATTTCTGGTTATGTCATCTAAGTCTTACTCCATTTTTAGGACCTAGAAAGACAGTATAGCATAGAGCAGTGGTCAGCAAACTCATTGTCAACAGAGCCAAATATCAACAATATAACAATTGAAATATCTTTTGAGAGCCAAATTTTTTAAACTTAAACTTCTTCTAATGCCATTTCTTCAAAATAGACTCTCCCAGGCCATGGTATTTTGTGGAAGAGCCACACTCAAGGGGCCAAAGAGCCGCATGTGGCTCGCGAGCCGCGGTTTGCCGACCACTGGCATAGAGGATCAGAACACGGATTCTAGAGCCAACCTAGTGGAGTCAGGCTGCGTGGCTTTGAGTCCTGGCCTGAAATTGTCCTGCTGACCTTGGGTAAGCTGCTGAGTTTCTGTGTCTGTTTCACTCCTGTAAAATGAGAGTAGTCGGCTTCCACTTCACAGGATTTTGCAAGCACCGAGGACAGTGCTGGCATGCAGTAAGCACTCTGTAATACTAACGGCCATTACTATTCTGAGATTCCACAAAAATAAAAAGGTCAGGTAGACTTTATTTTGAGAAATAATTTGCTGGACTGAACAATCATCCTTAACTTATTTTTATATGTTTTTATTGCTTTTTAAAGAGAGAGGAAGGGGGAGGGAGAGAGAGAAAGCAATAGAAACATCCATGAGGGAGAAAGCCTCCTGCACATCCCCTTCTGGGGATCTAGCCCAAAATCGGGGCATGTGTCCTGACTGGGAATCTCGGTGCACGGTTCTATGCGACACTGGTGAGCGATCACCCTTAACTTATTAAAATTTCATTCATTCTCAAAGGGAACTCCTGCCATTTGGACTAACGTGCTTTCAAAAATGAAAAACAGCCACCACCACCAACTGAGCCCAGCTAAAGGGAGAACAATACAAGAGAAGATCTTAATAGACAAGCAAGATTAGATATTGACCATTCGAAAGTGTGGGCTCCTGCCCTGGCCACGCTGAACTCTGTGCCTTGGCGGCGAACTCTCTGGCCGCCCTCACCTTCCTGTTCTCTCCAGGGGAGCTGCTTAGTTGCCAAGAGTTACTGTGTTTTTCTCCTTGACTTTATTTTTCCACTTTGTACTTGCTATTGCAATTGTATTATTTTTAAAAAAAAAATCTATATTTTTATTGATGTCAGAGAGGAAGGTAGAAGGAGAGAGAAATAGAAACATCAATGATGAGAGAGGGTCATTGATCGGCTGCCTCCTGCACGCTCCACACTGGGGATCAAGCCCGCAACCCGGGAATCAAACCGTGACCTCCTCGTTCATAGGTTGATACTCAACCACTGAGCCATGCTGGCCGGGTACAATTGTATTCTTTAAACATTATATAATCTGATAAAATACTGATGTGAAAGATACTGTTTCTGTGTAAGCTAGATTACACATTATGGAATATTTGATAAAAAAATAAGTCATTTCAAAAGTTGCTAGTGAATTAGTAAAAGACTAGAAAATAAAATAGGCAAAATTCTAGATGGAGTCTGGTATCAACTGCTTCCCAAGTAGCTTTGAGATTCTTCTTCCTCTCAAGGGGAATTTATTTATTTTATTTTTTTTGGGGGGGGGGGTCTTTTATTTTATTTTATTTATTTTATTTATTTATTTTTTAAATTTCTTTATTGATTAAGGTATCACATATTTGTCCTCGTCCCCCCATTTCCATCCCACCCCCCTCCCCACACATGCCCCCACGCCCCTGTTGTCCTTAACAGCTGGTTGGGCTCATATGTCTGCACACAAGTCCTTTGGTTGATCTCCCCCTTTAACCCCACCCTTCCCTACCCTCCCCCCGAGGCCCGACAGTCTGATCCATGCCTCCTTGTTTCTGGGTCTGTTCTTGTTCATCAGTCTATGTTGTTCATTATTTCCCCTTCTCAAGGGGAATTTAAAGGGCCAGCTATGTCATGCATTTGGGTATGGTTTATGCAAAAAAAAAGGGGAAGTGGAATTCTAGCAGCGGAATGCTATCAGACAATACTCAGAGAGACTCAATGTCACTCCAAGACCTCCTGGCAGCAGAATAATACTCAAAGATTCTCTCCAGGCCAACAGATGGATGAAGAACACCCCATACAACTCGTGCACTTTGCTTAAATCCATACGGGAGGCCCGTGTACATATTTTTCTTTTCCTTAGCATGGTTATCCACCTTCACAGACAGAACTGTGTGTGCGGGCCCCGCTGTGCTCACACGCTCCAGCCTCAGGGGCCGGCGCTGCAAAACCACACACCTGTGTGAGAAGAATGTTATCGAATAGCTGTTGCGTTTCTGACTGATCTTTCGTGATATCTGCGTTGGCATTCATCCCAAAGATTTCCGGTGCTGGGGTCAGCGGCAGAGTCTGCGTGTATTCGATGTAGCTTTTGTGCTGCAGAGATGAATCACAGGGAGTTGGGAGGTTAGAAATCAATCATCCTCTAGAACCTTCCCACTGAAAAGAGGTGATTTCAACACTCAGATTATTGAGTGGATGAGCCTGTGAGAGCAGACACTGAATGCTTTCCTTTTCTTCCCGCCTCAGCAGCCCAGGTTTTAAAAAATTAAGATATGAACACATTTAGAGAGAGAAAAAGAAACTGTATCATTCAATCGGAATGGATTTTAAAACAGAGAGAGGAATGTCCGGGCCACTTCACTTAGAAATGTCTCCCAGAGAAATCTTTCTGTGCTGCATTTTGCCGATGACTGTTCTTAATTTATTGCGATCAAATAAATTTATTTAGGCTCTACTCTGACTTTTTCTCGGTACTCTTACTGTGATAAATCTACGTAGTTCAGAAAAGTAAGAATGATCGGAAAATTTATTGTCCTGAGATAACCACCATCATTAACGTTGTATATGTGTTTATGTAGTTGCACTCACACTTTATATTTATTTACTTGGACTTCTACCAAAATCCCATATATTTCTTGATGCTCATATAATCATATACAAACACATATATGTTGATTGGTGGGGGGGGAGGGTTGTTCATTGATGGTTTTCAATATGGTGGAAAGGACCCATGCTTTGGGCCCTTTGCCACCCCATTACTGGAGAGCATGTTACCCATGGTTCTCCATGTTGACTTGCTCCACCCAATCAATGACAGAGGCTCCGGGATGGAGTTTTCTCTTCATCCCATGGATACCTGACCTCAGCTGGCATTAATCCTGGTGGACGATGGGCCAGGGTTGGGGGGCTATGGTACGGGCCTGTGTTGGACGTGGCCATGCGTTTAACTTTCAATATGTGCCCTTCTGACTCCTGGGAATGAAATGAGAACCAATCTGACTGCCCTGGAAATATACTGTGTGGTGATCCTGTCTCCCACCAGACAGGAATGGGGGAAAAAAACAAAACAAAAAAAAACAGTTAAAGGGGACCTTGGCCTTGTGCGGTAGGTGGTTCTGTGACTGCCGCTCTCTCCTTGTGTGGCATTGGGCGAGTCATTCGATTTGAGCGAACTTGCTTTTTCACTTGTAAAAGGGATAGACTAGCAATACCAATGTCAATCAGCTGCTCTGGTGAGATCATGACCTGTAACCACTGTGCAAATAATTAAGCATGACATAAATATTAACCCTTATTGTTCATACTAGAGGCCCGGTGCATGGACTTTGTGCATGGGTGGGGGGTCCCTTGGCCTGGCCGGCGATCGGTGCCGTCTCGACCAGTTCCCATTGGGGCCATCGGGGCTGGCGAACCGGCCTGGGAGAGGGACCACAGAAGGTTGGTTGACTGCGGGAGGTTGGATGTGGGAGTGCACTGACCGCCAGGGGGCAGCTCCTGCATTGAGCGTCTGCCCCCTGGTGGTCAGTGCACGTCACAGTGACCGGTCCTAATGGTCGCTTAGGCTTTTATACATATAGATTACTTTTACCTCCTCACATGTGTATTCCCTTTTTAACTGGGGACAATGGCTTTTTACCCAAAGGACTGCATTCACGCTAATAGGAGCCTCAGGTCACCGAGGAAGCTGTTCTTGGCTTCGGGACATTTCTGCTCCCCTCACGCCACAGCCGCAGGAGACCACTGTGTCTATGCCAGGGTGTGCTTTGTCCTAATGACACCGAAGGGAGCTCACACAAGGTTTAACAGAAAACAAGACTTCTGGAAAAATCCTTTTCCGTATGGGAGCACTTCCGTGTTGACCACTTTGCGTTTCCCAGAAAGACGTACTTACATCACCCGCAGGGGGGACAAAGTAGATGCCGCTCGAGTCGAACTTGTAGCCCGCGTCCTCCACCAGCTCGGTGCAGAAGAACTTGTTGAGGATGCTGCGCAGCGTGCGGCGGTCCCAGTCGTCCGTCACCCTGCCGCCGTAGTTGCACTCGCCCGTCATGTACCGCAGGGCGTCGTAGGGCAGCTCCTGGAATTAAGAGCTCAGGTTCTCAGCCACTTACCAGCCACACAGCCCACAACATTGTGTTTCTAGCTGGTTCACCTGATCAAAACATCTTACCGCAGGTTGGCGTGAACACCGTGTCCCTTTACATACTCTCCTGCTGACTGTGGCCCCCCCCCCCCGCCCGCCCGGTCCTCTCTCCTTCTGTGGTTTGTCCCCACTCAGTGCAGAGAACAGAACTCCTCCAGTAGCCCGTGAACTCACTGCTCACCCAGCGCTAACGGCCCACAGTGAATTCCAGGCACACAGTGAAATGGCCAGAAGCCCATCCTTGGAAACCTCTCATAGCTGAGTGACAGGCAGAACAAATCCAGTATAATTCAGAGATAATCAGTGTTCATTTCCTTTTTATAGCCATACTAGTGGCCCGGTGCACATTGAAAGGGAATTAATTAGAGGAAATATTTTAATATTGCTATTTGCCCTTTCTCTATAATAGAAGTGTCAGAGATGCAAGAAAATTAGTAAAATGTATATGGAAATATCGATCGCCTCAAAGAGGGAGGGCCAGGCTACCCGGCCGGGGCTCCGTGATTGATCGCTGCCCAGAGGGAGGCCCCGCCCACCTACCGCAGCACAACCAGCTGGGTAGCCTGGGCCTCCCTCTTTGGGGCGATTGATCGCGGAGCCCCTCCCCGCCCATCGATTGCTCACAGAGGGTGGCCTGGGCCTCCCTCTTTGGGGGCGATTGTGGGGTGATGCCGGGGCCCCCTGACCAATAACATCACACCCGCCCTGGCTGGCCTGGCGCCAGTGGGTGTCATAGCATGGTCTTCTGGACTGTCGTCCAGGCGGTTGTTCTGCTGTTTGGTTGTTTGGTCAATTTGCATATTACACTTTTATTATTATAGAAGAAGAATATTTTGATAATTTGAATCACACTCTATATACAATATACCTTGTATATTGTATGAACTCATGAGAATCTTGTACCATTTTACAAAATACTCTTTGAGAACACTATTTTAATAACTGTCTTCTAATACTGAACACTTCAGTTGCTCTTAACTTTCTACTGTTTCAAATCCTTTTTCAGTTTCTAAGGATTCAGTCGTCTAGATTTCCGAAAAGGAAACCACTACGTCAAGGAAAGGAGCTTATAAAGAGCAGGTGGTTAGTGTCACCAAATTGCTCTCCTGACAGGCCGTAGCAGTTGCAAAACTCAGTTTGAAAATCTTTTGTAATTTGATAAACCAAATATAATTAATATTGTCATAATTTGCATTACTAGAAAACTAGTGAGGCTCATAATTTTTTCATATGTTTAAAAACATTTGTGCTTCTGCGAATGAGCCTCCAACTCATTTTTCAATTAAAGTTTTAATAGTTTTACTTGATTTGTATAAGCTGTTTTATAAATTTACCTTTATTTATCAAATTTATACAGATATTTTCCTGTTGGCTTGCTTTTTTATTATAGTCTCTTGTATACAGAATTTTTAAAAGTTTATGCATGCAACAGGATCAACTTTTCATATTGCGATTTCTTTTAAACTAAGCATAAATACTTACACACCCAGCAGTATAGAGAATTCTATTTCTTAGTGCTTTCAACCAAATTGAGCACTGTCATTTAGGAAAACATATTGACAAATGATGACATTGTTTGTAGTTTTTAAGTTTATTTTTTTATATTGACGTTTAAAAAATGTTTACCATTTGTATTTCTTATTTTGTTAAATTATCTACTCTGTTCTTTTAGGTGTTTTTCTAATCTGAATGATTATCCTTTATTCCCTCCTACTTTTTAAAGCTCTTTATAAAGATACCCAATCACTTTGTCAGATAAATTTTAAACATTTTCTCCAGTTTTCATTTGTCTTTTATCTGTATGATGTTTAACTGTTTGTGGCATTTTAATATGGCAAAGTTTTAAAATATTTTCTCCTAAAACCCAGCAATCTTTTACTTCATGGTTTTTTGGGGTCATTTTTATGCTTAACATGTCCTTCCTGCAGTTAGTTATCTGTCACAAGTTTAAGTGTATGACTCCTGTATTCAGTGATTCCACTTTGAGGAGCCTCCTCAATAGAAATAATGGCACCAGGGAAGAGTGGGCAGTAGAGGGGAATTCACTGAACCGGGAGTTGGAAATTATAAGACTTGTTCTTTGGTAGAACTGGAACCGAAGGTGGTGAATTTAGGAGGGGACACAATTCAACTCATCGGATATAAAACTGGCCTTTCGTTCTAAAATGCAAATAATCTCTTAAAATCACACCAATAGCCATGGAATAAACTCCCAAATCAGTTAGCATGGGCCACAAGACAGTTCCAAATCACTACAGTTAACCAAACCTTTCCACAAATTGGCATTAAAAAAAAAAAAGAGGTATAGTGGATATTACCATTATATTAGTTTCAGATGTACAATATAATCATTGCTATCGGCACACAGTATTTGCCATTTTATTGTGGCTTCTTCATAGTATGTGCCTGAAATCCTCCTACTTATTCCTTAGGTCCCAAGTGCCCTCCTCTGTGACACAATGACATTTCTCTAAACATGAGGTCATGCTCCGGAACAGACGGGAACCAGTCGCTTCCCCCCCTCCCCCCTCCCCCACCCCACCGCCTGATTTTGGAGCCTGGCTAATGTATGATATTCTCAAATCTTTTTCCAAACAAGTACAATCACTTTTCAGATTCCGTGGGTGTGTATGCGTCAACATCAACGATAAAATATAGTCCCTAATAGACAGACGGACACCCTGGCTGCCTCCTGCAGCAGTGACAGGACCTGTGTGCTGAAGCCCTGCTCACAGAGCTTCCGGGCCTGCCTGCTGTGCACCCCTCGGAGCAGCAGTGAGTCAGAAGCCCCTGCTGGCCGCACACACTCCCCGGGACGTACCTCGTACTGGTTCAGGAACATGTGCAGCTGCTGGACGCTGATCCGCAGGTCCGTCTCGTTGAACTCGTACGGAATGTTCCAGCCCAGGGGCCCGAACTTCCGTCGCTCTTGCACCAAAGCGTGGAAGAAGCAGAGGCCGTAGAGCAGCTTCTTGAATTCCGCCTGGAACGAGAAGGAGCGGCGCCACCTCACTCTCCTCTCCTCCCTTTGCATCGTGCTGACCCTCCCTCAGACAGATCCTTCAGGAAGGCCAATGTCATCCTGCCCCTGGCGGGGCTCCGTGGCTGAGCGTCGACCTATGAACCAGGAGGTCAAGGTTCGATTCCCTGTCAGGGCCCATGCCCGGGTTGCGGGCTTGGTCCCCAGAAGGGGGCGTGCAGGAGGCGGCCGATCCATGATCCTCTCTCATCATGGATGTTCCTATCTCTCTCTCCCTCTCCCTTCCTCTCTGAAATCAATGAAAATATATTTTTAAAAAAGGAAGAAATGTCCATGTCATCAAAGAAAGGCTGAGGACATGCTTCAGCCTGAAGAAGGCAGAGAGACCGGGAACTAAATATACACGAGCCCCAGACCAACCCTGTAGCGGACAGGCCAGGGCTGTAAGGGACGCCACTGACGCATCCGGAAAACAAGTGGGCGATCAGACACAACACTGCATCCCCCTTAAAGTACTAACTAACACTGCATCCTCCTTAAATCACTAACACTGCATCCTCCTTAAAGTACTAACTAACACTGCATCCTCCCTAAAGTACTAACTAACAGTGCATCCTCCTTAAATCACTAACACTGCATCCTCCTTAAAGTACTAACACTGCATCCTCCTTAAAGTACTAACTAACAGTGCATCCTCCTTAAAGTACTAACTAACACTGCATCCTCCTTAAATCACTAACACTGCATCCTCCTTAAAGTACTAACTAACACTGCATCCTCCTTAAAGTACTAACTAACACTGCATCCTCCTTAAAGTACTAACTAACAGTGCATCCTCCTTAAAGTACTAACTAACACTGCATCCTCCTTAAAGTACTAACTAACACTGCATCCTCCTTAAAGTACTAACTAACAGTGCATCCTCCTTAAAGTACTAACTAACACTGCATCCTCCTTAAAGTACTAACAGTGCATCCTCCTTAAAGTACTAACTAACAGTGATTCCTCCTTAAAGTACTAACAGTGCATCCTCCTTAAAGTACTAACTAACACTGCATCCTCCTTAAAGTACTAACTAACAGTGCATCCTCCTTAAAGTACTAACACTGCATCCTCCTTAAATCACTAACACTGCATCCTCCTTAAAGTACTAACTAACACTGCATCCTCCTTAAAGTACTAACTAACAGTGCATCCTCCTTAAAGTACTAACTAACACTGCATCCTCCTTAAATCACTAACACTGCATCCTCCTTAAAGTACTAACTAACAGTGCATCCTCCTTAAAGTACTAACTAACACTGCATCCTCCTTAAATCACTAACACTGCATCCTCCTTAAAGTACTAACACTGCATCCTCCTTAAATCACTAACTAACACTGCATCCTCCTTAAATCACTAACTAACACTGCATCCTCCTTAAAGTACTAACTAACAGTGCATCCTCCTTAAATCACTAACTAACACTGCATCCTCCTTAAAGCACTAACTAACAGCTGCACCGGAGTAAGAGGCCGCCTCTGCCCTAACACAGACAGTGAGCATTTCCTTCGGGAGGGGCCACGCACACCTGCCTCGCCTGCCCATGGGACATGGCACCGGGAGGCGCATGTGGGCACCGGGCTGAGGGGCACTCCTTGTGCGGCTTTCCTGTGAGTTTAAACATGTTTCCAAATAAAAAAAAAATTAAAACCAAAAAATTATGATGTGCTGCTGTGGGATTTGAGGAGACGTGGCTTTGTTTTGGACTGTGGTTCATCACAGCCTTGTCTTCAAAGACGCGCGAATATTCCTGGAGCCTTGGTCGGCAAACTGCGGCTCGCTAGCCACATGCGGCTCTTTGGCCCCTTGAGTGTGGCTCTTCCACAAAATACCACAGCCTGGGCGAGTCTGTTTTGAAGAAGTGGCGTTAGAAGAAGTTTAAGTTTAAAAAATGTGGCTCTCAAAAGAAATTTCAATCGTTGTACTGTTGGTATTTGGCTCTGCTGACGAATGAGTTTGCTGACCGACCACTGCTCTGGAGAGACCTTTGATGGAGACTAAAGGGAGGGACAATTTTGCAAAAAGGCTCTGCCCGGCTGGCAACGCCCTCACCACCGACCCGGAGTGACCTGCCCTTCGGGGCCCAATGCGAAAATTAGCCAGACCCAGGGCCCAGAAGCCGGGAAGAAGGTCTGACTTCGTTTTAAATACACATGCTTTTTTTTTTTTTTTTAGTACCCAGGACTTTTGTTTAATGAAAGTACTTCTTTATTTTTAATGTTTCCTTTTGATGCAGACGTAAAACACATTCCGACATCAAGACTGTGAGCTTTCTAATGGCAGAAACTTACCGAGGTTCACAACCTCCCTTAAAACGCAGCTCTTCCAGTTTTAATTCCGGCAAAACGCCGGGAGACGACTTTGGGTCACACACATTCACCCCCGGAATTCTAATCAGGAGCGCGGCGGGTGGCTGAGGGAAGATGCTACAAAAGACCCTCTGAGCCCATCCGTCCGGGGCAAAGCCATTCGGCTCTCCTTCTGGTCCCACGGAGGAGACGTTTTTATATTTTAATTTAGAGATAGGGCTCCAGCCAGCGAATGGCCGGTTCATATCCTCAAACAAGATGCTCCCCGCTCGCGGGTTCCTGCTGGGAACGGCCCGCAGCGGCTCGCTCAATACAGGGCTGCGTTATTGACGACGCCCCCCGAGATCCCAGCTGAGCAGGGACGGGCCGGCAGTAAAATTAAAATAAAACATGAATACAATTGACCTCAGCACAGTCAGTAACCAGTAACCAAAGCCCAGGGCGCCGCACGCGGGAGGGAGGCCGTTTAGGGTGGAGCTGTCCTGGGCGCAGGCATCTGCCCCCCACCTCCCCCCCGGGGCTGGGCAACCAGACTTAGCGTCACTAACAGGCTTCTTGCAGCTGCCGAAGAACTCGGGGTCCGAGATGGGGTCCATGAGGTAGGAGCGGATGATGTTCGCCCGGAGACCTTTGGGGGCCTCGTTGGTCATTTTCACCCCGTTCTGCAGGACGGCCACCGGGAAGTTGGGGGACGGGTAGCTGGTCAGCCACATGCGGAAGTCCGGGTGAGTGGACTCGGGGCTCAGCTCCTGCGGGGAAAGGAGTCGGATACAGAAGCACAAATAAGATCAAGGAGAACTCTCCAGATCACGTGGCTGGGGGGACTGGGGGGGGGCGGGGCTGGGGGGGCTGGGGGACCTGGGGGTTAGGAGGGAGGGCTGGGGGGGCTGGGGGGTTGGGGGGGCTGGGGGGGTTGGGGGGGGGCTGGGAGGGGGGTAAGCATTTCTACAAAACAGAGCCCAGCGCTGCAGCTTAAGGCAGAAGCCGGAACACCGGACCCCCCCCCCCCCCCCCCCCAGGAACAAGGGCTGACACAGGTAAACCATGGAGCCATGAAGAAGACAGAGGGGCTGCATCATTCAGAATTGGTCGCAGTAAAGGCCAAACCATCCCCCAACACGTGTGTCTTTCTCGGTGTTGGTGAAACATGGACAGAAGGGTTCTCTGCCTCGGAGCTGGGTGGAGAACAATCCTTTTTATTTGTATTTTGGCTGTAGCCATGCTGTGAGCACACGCACCGCACTGCAGATCGGTCAATGTTACACCAAGCAGCGGGGAGAGCGTTCCGGAAGGAAGGAGAACGGGTGGGCCTAGAGCAGGAAGCACATCGCTAGGAGCTGCGTGCTTCAGGGGCGAGTGGGGCCGGCCGGCGGGGCCCCAGGCCTGCCCTGCGGGAACGGGGATGATGGCCAGGGCCCCGCTCTCGCTGCCTTGTCCTGTCGGTGGGTCTGGTTTTAAACTTGCAACTCTCCATCAGTAAAGCAATGGTGAGCGCCCAGTGGAAAGGGGGGGGGGGGTGAGTTAGGAAGGACAGAAGGACGCCTGGCGCCTGCGGGTCAGTGCGGGCCTGCACAGTGCCGGTCGTGGCCTCGCCTTGGTTGTTGAGGAGGCGAGGCTCTGAGTTAGGAGGGCTGGGTAATGAGAGGACACGTTTCCTTTCTGTTCACTGAAATCAGGCGCCAAGTGTTCTGTTTACTGGGCTGAACTAGGGGCTTTCTTTCTGGAAAAGAGGGAAGTCCCGGGACCAGTGCCGAGGGGGTGGGAGGAGGCCTTTGGCTTCAGACCCGCCGGGGGCAGGATCGCTGGCCACGTGGGTGAGGAGCGAATGAAAGAAAAGCTGTCTCTTGGCGTGCGTTAGTTTAGGGGGGCCACGTGCATGTCCCCTGAAGAGCCTCCTTTGTGGGTTCAGCCCGGGGCTGTGAAAAGCGGGCGGGTTCTGTCTGCCCTGTGGTTCCCACTCTTCGAGGCCGCCCCCCGGATGAGCCTGGCTCCTGTGAGGAGGGACTCAGCAAGGCCTGACTGTGCGCTCTTCTTGGTCCTGCGGCTCCCAAGGCCAGGCCCCCCACCTCCTGTGGCCCAGCACTTACTCCCCTGCCACCCTCCAAGTTATAGGATAGAAGGGACTGCTTCCCTGGTACGGAGAGCGCTAATTATATCGAGGGAATGCAAGCCAGGAGGATGAACTGGCATCTCTCACCTCGCAAACCTTCTCAAGGGTTGGCATCCAAGAGGTGGCCAGGTGGCAGTTCTGAAGAACCACCCACGTCCCGTCCTTGACCGCTTTTTCTAACATCTTCATGGCGATGGGCCCTTGGCCTTGGCCAAGAGACAGAGAGCTAAGCTTCGTTCCCCCGTAGCCCTGTGTGCGAGGATAGCAAGGTGGGGGAGGGGAAGAAACAGCATTAGGACGGGAAACGTCCCCACGAGCCATGTCACTACTGGCTTATGTAGCTTCCTTCAGAGGTCTGAACACACGCGGCCCTAAAACGGCCTTACTGAATACCAACCCTATAACCGCTTAGGCAAAGGGCAAGTCGGCTCTTAACCACCGGCGAGTGCCGGGTCCCTCCATCGGCCCTCCGGCCTCTAGGAGTGCAGCCAACCAAACAGTAACCGCTCAGCTGGCCTGGGACGGAGGACGTCAGCCAGTCAGCCGCTGAGCTTTGAGAAGCGCCTTCCTCTCCCCGCTCAGCATCCCTATCTGCAAAGGAGCACCACCGTCATGTACCTCGTGGGACTGCTGTGAACACTGAGATAGAAAGTGCCAGAAACAGCTACAGCAAAAAGTGCTCCGGACAAGTGGTGGTGGTTTTAGAAATATCGGCTCTATTGCCGTAAACTGCTATTTTGATTAGACCCAAAGGGAAAAACGTCAACTCAAAACTGCCAACCGCTTGTTTGCTATTTTCTTGTTCTAGGATGTCTGAGGTAAGAACATCGACAGCAAGTCCATTTCACACTGAAAAGCTGGAAATATGCTTCTTAGACTAGAACCCGGCAAAGTGACCGGAAGGTAGGATTGTTCTAGAGAGTCGGGGGAGGTCCCCTTCAGAGGCTGGGAGAGAAGCCGGCCAGAGGGGGCCCCCAGGTCATGGTGAGGCTCCAATCTGTTAAATCAGCCCCAGCTCACACACGGGGCACATTAGGGCACGAGATGCCCCTCCCCCCAAAGGGAAAGCTAAGCCCATGCCCCCGGCCCGCATTCTGGTTTTATGGTTGCGATAAGGAGTGCTTCTCACATCAGTGTGGCCGCTTAGACAGCAATGTCCTGGGACTCTCAGCCTCCGCTGTCCCAAGTCTCTCAAGGGCTGAGTGAGCGACACATTTCTACCTTTTCCTCACCCCTTAGCATTTCAAGTATAAGCAAGTACATATATATATATATATATATATATATATATATATGTGTGTGTGTGTGTGTGTATATATATATAGTAATGTACACACATACAAACATGCAAACGCACGCGTGCGCGCGCACACACACACACACACACACACAGATAACTCCATCTATTCGAAGGCACCTGGTCATCAGCAAATTTGAGCAGGGCGGCCATGGGGTCGGCCCCCGGAGAGAGCACGAAAATGAGGGGCGCACAGCAGTTGCTGTCTGCAAACGCCTTGGACAGGTTAAAGGGGGGCGGTTCAATGAACGTGCGCCCCAGCTTGTTGGTTATAAATTCTTGCAGCATCGGAATGACCTGGAAAGGAACACGGGTGTGTTAGAAAGAATATTGCACATCTGCGAGGGGGGTTGACTTAGGTGTTCGTTAAGGTCAGTGGAGAGTCAAAGCCACTGCTGCATGTGAGTGCCTTTACCTCGTCCTGGTGAGGACGGGTGTGTGGCTGAGGGTGTGAGGGTGAGAGCTGACAGTGGAGGGGTCGCTGGGCTTACATTAGAGTTTTAATCCTCTCCCAGTATTTCTGCAGATGCACGCAAACATAGAAAAGGCATGGAAGAGGAACAATCCATTTGTAAGTACCATGATACCGAGAACCCAACAAACAAGGTGACACCTGTATTTTTTTTTGTTTTTGTTTTTTAAATATATTTTATTGATTTTTTACAGAGAGGAAGGGAGAGAGATAGAGAGTTAGAAACATCGATGAGAGAGAAACATCGATCAGCTGCCTCCTGTACACCTCCCACTGGGGATGTGCCCGCAACCAAGGTACATGCCCTTGACCGGAATCGAACCCGGGACCCCTCAGTCCGCAGGCCGACACTCTATCCACTGAGCCACACCGGTTTCGGCAATATATTGTAGGTGCACGTAAGTATTTACTGAAGGAATGAGTGGATGCCTACTCCGGGCCCTCCTTTTGGGAGGGTGGGATTCTAATGACAGGAATCCTAACCTCGAAGCGCAGACTAATAAACTCACCGGGAAGTGTTGTTTCCAGACAAGCTCTGTCCTGGTTTAGCTACCGTGAACGGGCACGGATGCCAGGCTCATCGCAGGAACAGAAGGTATCCAGGCCCGGCCTCGTCCTCCCACTTCCCCTTAGGACCGTGGTCAGCAAACCGCGGCTCGCGAGCCACATGCGGCTCTTTGACCCCGTGAGTGTGGCTCTTCCACAAAATACCACGGCCTGGGCGAGTCTGTTTTGAAGAAGTGGCGTTAGAAGAAGTTTAAGTTTTAAAAATGTGGCTCTCAAAAGAAATTTCAATCGTTGTCCTGTTGATATTTGGCTCTGTGGACTGATGAGTTTGCCGACTACTGCCTTAGGATTGCTTTCCCGCAGCTGGTCTTTTCTCATGAGATGAAAAACAACAACTCTCAACAGGAAGACGTCGCTTTCATGGCCCCCTCCCTCCCCAGGCGGACTTCCATTAGAGTTTTACAAACAGGATGAGCGCTCGGCCTCTGCGTGCCTGGCTCCGCTGTGGGTGAGTGTGAGGTGTGAGTGGCGCCCCTGCGAGTGGCCGGGCAGGTGGCCCCGCGCCCACACCCGTGGCTGGTGAGGCGGGTCACCTGTGGGTGCTGTGAGCAGAGACAGATGTCAGTGTTTCGGGGGTTTTTTGGTGGTTAATCCTCACCTGGGGATATTTTCCCATTTATTTTATTATTATTATTAATTTTGGAGAGAGTGGGAGGAGCAGAGACACAGAGAGAGAAACATCGATGTGAGAGAGATACAATGACTGGTTGCCTCCCGCAAGCGCCCTGACCAGGGCCGGGATGGAGCCCGGGACCTGCAGTCCGTGGGCTGACGCTCTAGCCATTGAGCCAAACCAGCCCGGGCTGTGTGTCCTTGTTAGCATTAAAACTGAACAAGGCTCGCTTGCTCCCGGGACTGAACCTCACTCCCGAGGTCAATGACTCTGTCGGCCGTTCAGTTTGCAAGGCGATTGCTGGGGTTTGCTTCTGTGATCCCATCTCGCCAGCAAGAGGCTTGTAAAGTGAAATCTGTCAGTAACAAAAATTACAGACTAATCTAGGCAACCGCCTTCCAAAAGGCAGGAGAGAAGTCTGTGGTCTCCCATTTATGTTTTCCTACGTATGGCAAGTAAGATTTATCAGCGGTCAGAGGAACTTATCCTATATAATAAAAGGCTAATATGCAAATCGACCGAATGGTTGAACGACTGGTAGCTATGATGCGCACTGGCCACCAGGGGGCAGATGCTCAATGTAGGAGCTGCCTCCTGGTGGTCAGTACATCCCCCTGTGGGAGTGCTGCTCAGCCAGAAGCCGGGCTCACAGACTGCGAGGGTTCCAGACTGCGAGAGGTCGCAGGCCGGCCTGAGGGGACCCCGTCCCTACCCCAGTGCACGAATGTTGTGCACCGGGCCTCTAGTTAACTTATATTTGACAAGTTTCTTAGTGGAAGCGGATTGATTTGCTTTTTGTTTACAGTTCAGGAGAGAACCGTGGCCAGGAGCTCTTCCTTTTGTAAATAGACCCAAACCTTCCTCACCTCAGTCTTTACCCGTTTGCTACGCTGCTTTGCTAAATGAAACCCCGTAGACTTGAATTTATAGACTGTTAAAGTTAAAGGAACCTGCAAGCCCATCTGATTGCTCTTTGGCGACCTAGTGAGCATCTTGTACATCTTTCCAAACACGAGCAGCAGAGAACCTGGCATCTGTGGACTCTTGCCTGGGTGGAGTTGGTTTTGAGGGGAGAGCAGCGGAAAGGAGATGCCAAAAATTGTGCTGACAAATAAAGGATATTATGAACCAGTGTTCACACAATTGCTAATTTTCCTGGTGGACATTATAGTATCCGATGACTTAGATATTGCAAAGAAATAAAATCTATGTGGTACTAGCCCAAATGTTAGCTCCACGCAGCACGGGTACTTTCTCTGGCACGCTAATACCACTTTACTTTGGAAAATGATTCTTTTAAAAGCATAACCTCCATATGTATTTTAAAATATATAGATTCCAAAATCAACCATTCACCACCAGAAATTGGAATACCTGAAAACGGTGAGATTGGAGGGTTTGCTAACGTAATAGCACACTAATAGTCATTTTCTATTAAGGATGACAGAGGTGACAGTTCATGTGGACAACCTATCACTTAGGATAAACTGAGTTGTGCCGAGTGGTAAACCATTTCCGGGTCTTGGTGGCTTAACCCAACGAAAGCTTCTTCTTGCCGCTGCAAAGTCACCGGGGTGTGTGGGCAACTAACGCTCCCTGTGCAGGCTCAGCTATCCACCTGCTCATGGCACTTCAGTTCTACACGTGATTCCACCACTCTGATGGCAGGAGAGTGCCCGGGACATCTCACAACAGAGTCCAATGCTCACGTGTTATTGGCCAAAGCAAGGTTGTATGGCCAATCCCCCCACCCGAGTGTGTGCAGAAGGAGAGCAGAACTGCAAGTCTTGCTGAGAAGCGTTAATGTCTACACTCATCCCTTAGCCAAGGAAGCCCGAGGGGAGACAGAGGGAGAGTTACAAGACGGGGCTAAAGAATTAGAACAGCTAACGGGTGGGGAACGTCCGGCCCAGGGGCCCTGTAAGGCCTGGGAAATCATGTGGCCTGGCCCTACCAACGCATTAGAGGTGAGCTAATCAAATGTTTGACCAAATGCAGCGGCTAATTTTTAAGTGGATAATTTTGTATGGCCCGAAAGTGATGTCATAAATATTCAAATGGCCCTTGGCAGAAAATAGGTTCCCCACCCCTGAAGAGAAGGATGAAACCACAAGTGGAACCTCAATTGATTTAACAACAAAAACATACACACAAACAGAACCCCTCCGCTTGAATATCTATCTCCCCAGCTCCATGAAAAACACGCTAAAGAGAGAATGAATATGGAAAATAATATTTGATCTATTTGGTAGCTCAACGTATCTTCAGATTAAAATGTCAAATTTTTTAAAACATAAAACCGGGGGAAAGATATTTACAAGATGAAATGGCTATCATTGGGAAATGGTTCATTAATCACTTTTAATTAAATTTAATTAAAACAGGAACAGAGGGTTCTTTGTTTTTCAACTATTGAGGCAAGAAGGTCACGAGTACATGTGGAGACATTTTAGTATAAAAGTCTTATTAGCTTAGAAAACAAAGTGAAAACCTTTGAAGATTCTAATTAAAAGTTCTAAAGGAGGAGGGCATCCTAGGCAAGCTTGGAAACATTTCCCGTCCTTCCTTATTAATAGCTGAGGCGGAACTTCTTGGGCTGAACCTGAAGTTTCAGTGGGGAGTCATTTTTCACACGGGCTACCCTGGGGACCTTTCGGCCGGGCCCGTTTAATAATGACTCTCAAACCACTGCGTCACTCCCGGCACCAGAGAGCAGGGCAGCCCTAGGCTTTCATGGGCACATCGTGGGCCCCTTCCTTCATGAAAACAATTTAAAAATTATATCTTACGATTGTTCTGGTATCATTACAAATAGAATACAGACTGGATTATACTCTCTGATCATAAAAGAAATGAAAACATCTTAAAAGTACCCCTAAAAGTATCGTGGGATCCCAGGCACTTTGCCTAACGGACGCTCGGGCCCTGGCCAAGTCACGCAAGGACTCCATGTGCTCACTGCACAGATGACGACTCACAGAGGAAGGAGGGCCTCCATCCCCCGTTAGCACTGACGTGGATGAAAACATTTTTAAAAAAAAATACTGCTCTCACCATCTAAGTTCTGCTTTCTTGTTTTGTTAGGATGGAAGTATTGTCTTATATTCCTTAGCAACTTAAATTGTGACTATGGTAAGTGCTGAAATAATTATGCATTACTTCTACTTGAGAAGGAACAATGGGTAATTAGGATATTTTTTTCAGTTTTTTCCCCCAATAGTGTCTCTATTTTTTCAGAGTATATGGATATCTCTGTGGACATGAACTATTGTACTTAAGTGAATACTTCTTTTAATAGAGTACAATTACATATCATAATACAAATCAGAATATTGATGAGTACTAAAATTTGCTGACATACAGGTCAGCTGGTAGATGGTTATATGATTTATTATTTGAGGAAAATAAAGCTAAAATTGTTGAAATTTTAGTTTGTAGTCAGCAATAATAAATGTCTTAAGAATAATATCCTATTAATTTTCCAAAGGCCAACAAAGAACTATATAGAACTAAGGATAGCATTCGAAGAACCAGATAGTATAGTATATTAGCTTGAGGTTAACATCATTGACTAATTTCATTGAAATTATAAGAATAAAAATGAGATTATAGCATAGAAAGGAAGTCGGCTGTGAGAAATTGGGGAAGCATACTTTAGAAGGAAGCCTCATAAAATAAATAAAGCTATAAAATGTAATCTGAATTCAGTGTGGTTTTAGTAACTATGCAAACTTTTGGAAAAATGGCTGTCTGAAGAGGAAGTGGGTCGTCCCCCGGCGCCCCACCCACTGTGATCCGGAAGGAACCCAGGTTTGCTGAGTGTGGAGGGAGGAGGAACCCCAGGAGCTGAGCTGCTTTCAGAGCTCACATTTACCTTGTCCGGCCTCAGGCAACGGATGATGAGCATCCTTTGAAAATCATTCATTTTGTCTTCCCAAGCTTCAGGAAAAGTCTCGTGATGTGGCTCCTGAAATTAAAGTGGCTATAATTCAACATTATTTTGGAGATGATTTCTAAAACTAACACAAAGCAGTATTTTGACTTATAAGACATTTTTTTCAGAGAAAACATAATGACTAAATGAAATCAAGAATGATAAATGTAAGTTTTATTAGGTCAGGGCAAAGCTATGAAATAAGGAATGAAGAGAAGATTGAAAACACCACAGAGGAATCAGAACCAGGACACGAACTAAGCAAGTTAATCTCAGTATGAATAGTAACCAGTAAATAAAATGATCCCTATTATGAAAAAAATAAATAAATGTGCATATGAAGCTTTATTCCCATTATTTCTCCAACGGCATGTAGAAGTACCTACCAGCTACTCTCATCATCTACTTATAAAAATAAACACTTATTACAAAAGAAGGGCATTTTACTAAAATTTATTGTTATTTCTTGTTTTGAACAATTTTTGGTACTTTTTTAAAATAAAGAATACTTGAGAATGTGCGTAGTAAAAAAGCCAAAAAAGAAAGAGAGCTATTACAACTGTATAAGAAGAGAGGAATCAAGATCCCAGGAGGGTGGCCTTGAAAAAAGGGGGACGGTTGTACCTTTGAAGCTTCAGGGCAGGCTACTCAGTATCTCAGATCAGAAATCTCCACGCTTCGGTATAGCGAACAAATTTCTATTTCAAATTAGAATGAAGCACTCACAAAACATATTTATCTCTCGGAAATATATTTGTGTTACTAGCAAGGAGAGAGCCAAAAGAGACCTGTCCAAAATATTTGACTTCATGCCATGCGTAGACACAGTCTAGCCATCATGTGTAATGCAACAAATACGTGCCCAGATACAAAATGTTCTCCACGGACCTGCCTCTTTCTCGCCTCCTCCCAGCTTCCCCACACACAGCTCTGGTAAATTAAACCCAAGGAAAGCAGAATGTCAAGAGAGTAGAAACAAAGGAATAGAAAAAAAAATGTAACTGGGAATTGGCAAAATATTAGCACTTGTACCTAAAAAATTCAGGAAGGCAACAATTTCTATAATGTTAACTACAGTAGTCTTCAATTAGCAAGACAGGGCTTCATAAAAATATTTGAGAAATATTAGCTTTTCCCTCTCCTCAAATGGCATGTGATATGAAATGAAAACATTAGCTTGTATCCTGCATTCAAAAAAATCTAAACAATAGCTGTTTTGTAAAATGTCAGCTCATCTGCTCTTAGGACTGCCAAAGTATAAGTAGATACTAAATAAAAACCTGGCATGGAAATTAAAAAGTAGTATTTTTAAGGACCATGCAACTTTCATGCATCTCTGCACTTCAAGGAATTTGAAGTTCAAACAGAACCACTGATGTAGAAGGTGGTTCTACACTTCGATATTTAACGTCTGACCGGCTTACTTAAAGCTTACTTGAATCTTGTTTGTATTCAAAAATAAGAACATGTTATGGAACATTTTCTCCACTTAAAAACTATGGAAAGCAAGAGCATCGACAACATACCAAACTGTCATAGACTCTTTTCCACCCGTCCTTTAGGTGCATAAACTCCTTCCGAATGGCTTTAAAGGTGGGCAACTCATCCAGGCGACATATCTCATCCCAGGACTTCTGAGGAAGCCACATACAAGGGTTCGTGTAAGGGTTATCCAGTCCGATGCCGCCCGTGAGCAGAAATCTCCACTCAGCTTTATTAATCTTTTGGGGGAAAAAGAAAAAAAAAAAAGGCAACATGAATAGTCGGAAGTGAGTTCATCACGTAAATAGTAAATTTACAGCTGTTTTTAAAAATTGACAGTTGATTTTCAAGTTTCAGGTGTGGTTCCTATGAAATCCTATAGCTGCTGAGATAGTTCAGTACTTATCAATGAGAAACCATTGTGTCTATCACAATCATTTTTCAAAAATAGTTCCATCTTAAAAAACTACTTTTCGATCATTTTCTCCAGAATTACTCATTTAACATGAAAACCTGAACTTATTCTATTTGGATATGTTTTTCCAAATGGCTGCTTAGAGTGTTGCTGGCGCCAGAAGTTGTGGAAAGACAGAAAGCCATCAATCTGCCATATTTTTAATTATTTTCCATAAGATATAAGCAAGTGCTGTTATGAAACTTCTGCAAGAAATGCAAAAATAAGTCCTTTACTCCTTCAGAATTCCACCAATATATCACCATATGAAATCAAGAAGTCTTAGACACATAAGTGTACAAAATACTGAATTTACACACCGCCAGTCCTCCATCCTCACAGCACTTCCTTTATTTTAAATGAATGGATTTCAGACATAGGAAAATGTGTGAAGGGTATTGTTCAACACCAACAGATTTGTCTAACTTGCACAAGTTCTTAAAAACATCGCCATTTATGCTGTTTCCTGATGTAAACATATCAACAGATTTAGTACATTTATATGCATATTTACATAAGATTCTAATAGAAACGAATTTATTTTAAATGGAAACATACACAAGTTTAAATAATGGTTATATGATGAACTCTGTGTTTAATTTGTCACCTCTGAAATCCAGTGTAGTAGTGTTGCCTTGCCTTAATTATAGTAATTCTTTTTGTTTAAGTATTTACAACTCTTTTTACTCAGGTCCCGCTACAAATGCACAAATCAGGACATCAGTGAGTCGGCGTTAATGTGAGGGGCTCCCCCGCACGGAGAGCAGCACTGACCGCGTGCTCGTGGATCTGCAGGTTCACAGTGAGGCAGAAGGAGAAGAGCAGTTTGTCCTTCTCGAAGAGCGAGCGGCACACGTTCACGTAGAGGGAGTAGGTGAAGTGGTCCCTGAGAATCTGCAGCCTGCGGGGGCGGGGGGGGCGACAGAAGGAGAAGTAAGTAATACAAACGTGTTACACATTAAAGAAGGTGCTCGAAGGAAACTTACCATACACGAGGTAGGTGTATGTTACCCAGTCAGCTTTCTGGTCAGTTACCCCCTAACAATCAAGAGTCCTCAGCAGCTGAGTGCACTAATTTGAGAGGCACACAATGGTGAAACACCAGTAGAAGATAATCTATTCTCAACTGATTTTTAAAAATTCTTCCTTTTGAAAAAAAAGAAATCAATGCATGCTATATTAATCTATTACATTTAAAGGTTTGTAGACTATTTTTAATAAAATATTTCTTGGAGTTAAATTTGATTTCTTTATTCTATAAGTATTTCTAAATATTCCATATTATATGTTAAATGAAAAGACCAAAATGTATAGCTCCTTTATTAAATTAACATTAAGTTTAGTAACATGCTACTCTTTTCATAAATTTGCAAAAGCTGGAGAAATCACAAAACTTGATAAACTGCATTTTTATTTACCACAGAAGACAAAACATGCAGATCACAATATTTGCAACTAACAACTTTCTAGTGCGTGCTAACATGTGATCTGTATTCACAATAAATCTTAAAATGAATAATACACTTTAAGCATTTTTACTTAATTATCTTCCAAGGGAAATAAATGAGCATTGAAATAAAAAATTTAAAATACTTTTATTCGATAGGTTATAAAAATTATAATATAAATGAACAAAACATTTCTAGAGAGCTAGTGATTGATATAGATTACTTACAATTAGAAAATTGTGGTACATTCATAAAGTGGTATATTGTACAGCTACTAAAAATTCTGTTTCAGAAGAGTATTTAATAATATGGAAAAAATGATCTTGTAGAAGTGGGGGGAAAAAAAGAAAGAAACCTCGTGTGTGTGTGTGTGTGTGTGTGTGTGTGTGTGTGTGTGTGTGTTTACTTATATGTATTTCCGAGAGAGACAGAGAGCAAGAGAGAGATTTCAGTTTGGTCCCTGTAACAAAGTTATATCCTAGTTAGATTTTTGTTTCAGTACTTACGTATTTTTTGCTATAGTTATTTATTTTGCTATAATAAATTTTGATACATTAAAATTTTTATAAAAAACAGATGATTCAAATTATTTTGGCTATTGCATAGTATCTATATATACAAAAGCCCAGTGACTGGAATGGCGGAATGACCAGAATGACTGGAACGACTGGTGGCTATGATGCATACTGTGACAGCCAACGGGCCTGATCTGGGCCTTGATCACCTCCCGCCTTCCCACTTTCCCCTTCCACACTGACCCGGCCCCCGATCGCTCCCAACACCCTGATCGGGGGTGGGGCTGGCTGGCCAACCTCCTGCAGCCCCTCTCCCCTGCCGTCCCGGCCTGATGGGCCCCCATTGGGGTGGGCCAGCTGGACCCCACCCGTGCACAAATTCGTGCACCGGGCCTCTAGTATACCATAGTAATCATAACATGTTTGCTTGCACAGTTAAATAATAATCATTACAAATAATAACTATCAGAAGACAAACAAAAATGAAGTCCATTTTTTCCTTTGAATAAAAGGAAATGAGAGAGAAGTTTAGACAATGTTAAGATTCTAAAATAACTTGTTAGTCTGGTGTTAGATGCTTCCCCTGACTTTTGGGGTAGCTAGAGTTCAGCAGCTAACTGAAGTCCACAGCTTCTCTGGTGCTTACCAATGATTGACAGATAAATGACTCCTAGAACTCATTCTAACTTTAATTTCTGAATGGGAGTTAGCCTCTTTATTGAAAACCCTTATTTTACTAAAAAACAAAATAAACACGCCTGGCTAAAAGATTGGAGCTCTGTTCCGCAGTGTTTACCAATACGGACCCCATGTACACCCAGTGGTCATTGACTCCGTTCTTAGCTACATGCCTACCATACATGTTACATGGAAAAGCCAAGTACAAGAATGTCGAAGGTGGCAACAATTCAGAATAGTTCCAAACTGAAGCTACCCAAGTTGTCCTTGACAGCAAATGAATAAAAATTTGTGTAATAGTGTAAGGCTAAATAAACATTTAAAAATCAGGGGTTTAAGTCTCCCTTCTGACAATAAGAAAAGAGATTTCCTGCCCCTCCGTTTTCTTAGACCATTTACATTTGAAACTTAAAACCGGGAGTCCTTCCTTCTCTCTCTGAGCCGCATATGAATGCTTTGGAAAGCGTGGGCCTTGTGCCAGCTTTCTGACCCGGACGCCTCTCTCGGAGACTGAGAACCGGCTCTGTGAAGGTGCAGGGCGGGACACAGCGCCTGCCCCCAGCGTCCACGGGAGGGTCACGGTCTAGCTGAGTGCCTGCGCTACCTCCTGCCAGGAAGACAGCAGGCACCTGTTTTTCCTCTGGGGAAGGCAGTTTGCTGACACCCACCATCACTCACCCCGGGGGCTGGCCGAGGGAGGGAGAGGGTTCTATCTTAGCAATCTCCTCCGGATCATCCGTGACGCACAACGCATTCTGGTTTAAGGCTCATTCCCTAAGAAGACTCTGTCTTGGCTGCGTTGTGGAGAGGATCTGGCCGGGAGAGCTTGTTCTTATACTCCCCACCAATATGCTCGCCCCGTGGCCTGCTCCTGAACCCGGGAGTGAGTAAGCCTGCACCACACGCAGCAACAGGAATCTCACAAACACAGGCTGACGCAGATGCCAGACCAAAGCGCACACACTGTGCCAGCCATCGCCGCGCTGTGCTAGAACAGGCCACGCTGACTCGGGGGGGTGGGGACTCAGGGCAGTGACTGCTTGGGGCAGGGTCAGTGCTGAGGAGGGAACAAATATGGCTTCGTCTGGGCACTGGTACTACTGAGGATTCCTGCATGTTTCTGTCTGTCCTCCTATATAATAAAAGGGTAATATGCAAATTGACCCTTAGGGCGGGACGACCAGAACAACCGCTCCACCAGTCACTGTGAGGCGCACTGACCACCTCTCGGTCCCCTCCCCAGCTGGCAGGCTCCCATTGCCCGATGGTGAATGGGGTACTGGGGATGGGTAGCAGGGGACACGGGCGGCACCAGGCCAAGGTCCCCACCCTGCTGGTCGCCCCACCCACAAACAAAATTTAAACTCTACCATCATGCATTTCTTCCCTAAAAACCCCACTTTCCCCTCTCCCTCTGTTTCCTGGATCATAGGCAGACATCTGAAAAACTGTTTGCCAAGCATCAGTCTCACCCCTTTATTAGTCTCATACTCAAGCTTGTCAAATAATGAAGGATAATGCCAAGAGAAAATGCTCAGTCTAAGAACATTCAACATTCAGCAAAATTCTACCATCATAAATGCAGGAAGGGAATTGAGATGTCAGGAGATTAGCAATTATTTGAACTGTTAACTGCAAGTGAGAATTAGTAACCTGAGTTTCCTTTGGGCACAAACAGCGAAGGAACAGGTATCTGGCTCATACTGATCAAGGACGTTACAAAGGGCAATGGCTGCAATGAGTTATTTTCTCTCTTCATTTTGTGTTAGACTCTATTAAAAACATGTTTTACACCAAACTAAAACTGATCTCACTGGCAACAAAATGAAATTTTATTCTCATTAAGGTCTGAATTCCATTACTGGGTGTAATAGCCACCAGTAAAATTAGGTATCTTCTGTAAATATACCGAATGGTCACAACAGGAGACATTTTTTTAAAAGCCTGTTACTTGACAAAGTTTACATATGCGTATATAAAAATGTGAATTAGTAACTTCTGGAATACAAGCTTACAGAGGGTAAGAGTCATATTTCTTAGGGGTCTGAACTATTCTTTCCATTTCTCCAACCACAAGTCCATTTTGCAGATGTTAAAACGAGGTTCATGTTTCCTCCTTTTAGAATTCCACTATAACCCTCTATCTCCGTAAGCCTTTTCCTGGCAGACTGAATTTGGTCACATGGGTTCAATTTCAAACCCTCACATTTATTTCTGGGATGACGACTAGTCATTTTAGCTAAGCGCCTGCGACGCTCGAAGCGTCCCGAAACAGCAGGGCAAGCCCCCCACGGCTAGGTAATGCCCACGCGTCCACTAGCGAGTGTTCACTAGTATTTACGTCACCCACCTTTTGGTTAAAATTTCTGACTTCTCCGAGTTTTCGATGGACAGGATGAAGAGGTTAATGAACCAGGTCAGCGAGTACTGGTACATGGGCTCGATGTTCGCCAGGTCGGCGATGGAGAAGAACAGGATGGTGGAGTGGATGGCGATGGGCCGGTAGCCCATGCGGGTGGTGTCGATCTTCCGCTCGGTCTCCTCGGCCACCTCCTGCTTCTGCGAGATCTCGTTGGCCAGCGCCTTGGAGGAGGACAGGATCTTAATCGCAGTTTCGTCTTCTAAGATGTTGCCTTCCGAAGACGAAAGAACTTCCAGAATCTTGTCTTCTATTTCTTTTAACTGCCTGGGGGGAAAAAACACACACACAATTTTCTCAGGAGAAAAAGAAATCGATTGACATCGCTTCGCGTACACATTCTTTTCCAAGAAACAAAGAGCTCGTCACGTAAAGAAATGCATCCCTTTGGGACAGACACCCGCCACAGTGATGCTGTATCATTTATCTCTCAAATGTCAGAAGGACAGGCTCTTCTGCCCCACTTGGCTCTCTAACGACCATTTATGCGGTGACTGGAGGGAGATGGTAAGCCAGCCGACCCTGCCATCCCCATCTCAGCCCCCAGGGCACAGGAAGCATCGCTCCATCCATTTTCCGAAATTTCCATGGCTTACCGAGCCAACCCCCTTCTACCTGAGACACAGATGTTCTGAGCAGACCGTGGGTGTGACATATTCATTCAGACTGCGCTCCGTGAAGACAGCGGAGCTCCCTCCCACAACAGATACGAGAGCTTTTGTGCTAAAGCCTTGTGACAAGTGGAAAGCACGTTGCCTCCTGCTTCTGGTGCCTAAGAACTTGTCTGTGAAAATCTACTCGGTAATGCACGTTCCAAGTTCGCACAGAAGCTCTGTAATGCCTTATATTTCCCCCTTACATCTTCCTATTCAGTGCCCCTGTTTAATCTAACATAACAGATCTTCAAGATGCACTTCAATTGGTTCGAAGTGATCTTGCGACAAGGAAACACCATCCTGTGTGTCGCCGCGTTAAAAACCTTTTGTTTTCGGCTCCTTGCAGTATCAGGGCTTGTTTCTCCTCCTCAAGGTCCGGCCTTTCTCGTGCCACCACAATCCCCAACAGCTGGTCCTGCATGCCCTCGGAGGTTATCATGAAGTTTAATAATGTCACCTACAAACGAAAGGATACGCACACATCAGGTCCTGGTTTCTACTGAGAAAGCCTCTGCTTTTGTGCTTCACGTGTGACCTTCAAATAGACTCTAGTGTCCACGGCAGGGTGTGTGAGAGGAGGAATTTGCAGAGATGATAGCTAAGGAAATAGGCAAGCTTGATCGTTGGGTTAAAAACACACTCAAGTTTCTTATGGTCATAAATGTAATGCTTTAAAGGGGTTTTCTTGTGAACAATTTATTTTTATTTCAGCCCGGCTATTGTGGCTCAGTGGTTGAGCATCAACCTATGAACCAGGAGGTCACGGTTCAATTCCAGTCAGGGCACAGGCCTGGGTTGTGGGCTCGATCCCTAGTGGGGGGCGTGCAGGAGGCAGCGGGTCAATGATTCCCTCTCATCATGGATGCTTCTATCTCTCTCTCCTCTCCCTTCCTCTCTGAAATCAATAAAAATATATATTTTTAAAAAATTATTTTTCTTTCAAACTGGTCCAATTTCTAATAATTTGTTAACCTCAAAATCAGTTAGAATCAGGCCGCAAACCCTCTCTCATTTGGGCTGGACCAGCTGGGTTGTATTTTAAGGATCCTAGAAGTGCAACAAAGGAAATCTTACGCAGTGAGTTAAGGGCGGGGGGGGGGGGGGGGGGGGAGGGACACTGCCATCACTGTCACAGTGAAGTATATACTTACACTCCCATAATCATAACATGGAGTTTACAGGCTGACAACCAGCCCCTTCTGGGAGCTGAGGAATGTACATCTCAGTGATGCCCAGCAGGGTGCAGCGTGCTGACACCTGCTGCGTACATAATGGCTCTTCCAGGCCCCTCTCCCTCTGCTGCCTACATCTTAACCCCCACCCCTTTCCTGGTTCATGCTCAGGTCCCTCTTTTTAAAAAGCAAGCAACACGAAAATAAATCATTCTTTTGTTCCCACAATCCCTTTCGGCTATGGAACGCCCGCTGTTGGTGACTTCATAGCCATACTTAGTGAAGATGCTGCTTATACAGGCTTTCTGTCTCCACCCCAATCATCCTTCAGCCCTCTACAACCTGCTCTCGCCCCTGCCTCCACTCCCTCATCCACACACAGCAATCAACTGCTGGAACTTTCCGGCTCTAGTCATCAACAAACCCATAAGCCAGTAAACACTTAATTGACCTTGAACATATCGACCTTGAACATATCGACCTTGAACATATCGACCTTTATTAATTTGAACACTTGCTCTCCTCACCCAACATCTCTCTTGCAATCTGCCTGCCCTCAGGTCTTGAGTAAGGTCCTCACCTATGTATTGAGCATCCCCTTCCATGTGCCTTTGATTTAGGGATGCTGACTGACTGTGGAATCCCATGCACACAAACCATGAAATGTCTACATGTGCTGCAGCTCTGCCCGCTGACTGGGAGACCCTGTGTCGCCCCACCTTTCCCGGTAAGAGAATATTTCTTCTGCAGGAAGACAGTAATTTTGATTCTATAAAAACATTTCCTACATGTGATGGGGAATTGTATAACAGCTTCATGCAATGCCCTAGGAGGGTGCCTTCTCAACTTTCCCCCTCACTTACCCCATGACAGGGTTGGATGCCACTAAGTATCGAGATTGCATGGGCAAAATCGTGAATTTAAATGGGATAACAAGCAATTCTTGAAATTGAGCAATTCAAAAAGCTCATGAAATGTTGGTATGTAATTCTCTACTGTTTGGCATTCGTTCGTGAAAAAAATTGTAACTAAATCTTTCAAGAGATCTTCCCTGTTGGCATGAGAACCAAGTGCACAGGTTACATTTGCTTTAATCCCCAATCCAGAGTCACGGTGGTTAGTGAAATGCATGTTTTACAACTTGTACCCCATTGTATTCAGACACAAAGAGGTAGTCATTGACATTCCATTAATGTGAGATTTTTTGAGATCAATATTTTGCAAATCCAACCGTTTGCTCACAAATTTGTGAGCAAACGGTTGGATTTGCAAAATATTGATCTCAAAAAATCTCAAACAGCAGTGTGGTGATTTTGTGTGGGGGGAGGTGGGGGGAGTTGGAAGAGGGTATGGGGGGATAAATGGTGAAGAAAAAATAAAAGAAACAGCCAAAACCCATAAAAATAACTAGAAGAATATTATACAAATATGGCTTCCTAATATTATTTTCATTTAGATTCAAAAGGATTATACAGCATGCTGTCATGCCTTGGGTGCTTCTGAAAGCAAAAGGTACATAAAAGATCCTAAAAATAGGATCAAGGGGAAGTATTTTAATTTGTAAATGAAAGCAAGTAACTGCTTCACTATGTTTAATCACTCCCAGCAATTAAAAATAATGAAGCAATCAGACCCTCCAGGGATCTCGAGGATTTCGGTTGTGACTCATAGATCAGTTTCCTCCCCACAGGGGTTAGGACTTCTATTACAGCTAGTGATCAGGGAGCTAAAACTGGTTTATGTTCATTGTGCTATCTTCCGAGGTTTTACTGCAGAGTAAAAAGGTTTTCCACGTCATTTATCTATCTATTTAAATTTGTTGGGGCGACATCTTGCCATTTATTTAAAAAACATTTTTTTTGTACCCCAGCTTTAGGATTTTGTAATTTTCTTTTATGTTTCATTCTTTTTTAACCTATAATTATAAGTGAATAATGCTAATAGTTAATACCCATATAATAATACGTGCTGGGCCTTATTCTGAGGATTTTACATAGATTAATTGATCTAGTCTTCACATCACTCTATGAGATAGACATGTATGATTCCCATTTTATGGATAAGGGAACTGAGGCACAGAGAGAGGTTAATAACGTGGCCAAGTCACACCACTGGCAAGTGACAGAGCTGGGGTTTGAGCCAAGGTTGTCCAGCTCCAGAAACAGGCCCCTAACTGCTGCAGGGCACTGCTTCTCCTAACAGCTAAGTTAGCAACGCACACTTTTCAGGGGTTTAGAGAACATATTTACTCCCATTAATTATTGCCCTGACCAGTTTGGCTCAGTGGATAGAGCGTCGACCTGGGGACTGAGGGGTCCCGGGTTCGATTCCGGTCAAGGGCATGTGCCTTGGTTGCGGGCACATCCCCAGTGGGGAGTGTGCAGGAGGCAGCTGATCGATGTTTCTCTCTCATCGATGTTTCCCTCTTTCCCTCTCCCTTCCTTTCTGTAAAAAATCAATAAAATATATTTAAAAAATAAAATAAAAAAATAAAACTGGGCTCAAGGGCCACTCCCCCTGCCTCCGCCGTCCTGGTAACGAGGACCCCCGGCTCTCAGCTCCTCCACGTCCTCCGGTCATAGGATGGCCCCGTTATTGACCAGGGAGCCTCCGCCCCAGGCCTGTGTGTTCCTCTGGGGGAGGGCGCCGTGCCATCCGGGCTTCCTGCCCTCTGCGGGCAGGTGACCACGAGTGTAAACATTTCCCCTCAAGGGCAGCTCTGGAGCTCCCGGGCCAATCTGGTCTCCGTAAGTAACTTGCAAAATCGGGATCCGTCTTTCTTACCGAGCTCTCCTCCCGGCCTGTGAATGAGAGCTCTCCTCCAACCCCCCCCCCCCCCCCCCCTCCCACACACACACACACACTCCCCCCTCCACCCACCCCCCTCCGCACCGGCTCACCCCACCCTCCTTCCTCAGGGGCGCCCAGCCCAGGGCCCGGGCCTGGAATGAGGAGCGGGGCAGCCTCCCGGGGCACCCCGCCAGCGACTGACCCTGCACCTGGCTCCCCTCGGGCAGCGATGGCTAGGATTTTAGCCACTTTGGTCATGTAAACGCGGGCAGAAGAATGATAAATGCTCTCCTGAATCCCAGCTCCAACGAGGAGCTCGGGGCACTTTGTGCAAAGGAAGGGGTGCCTATAGTCCCCGCTCTCTGACCTGAACACCCAGCACAGCGCCCCCTGTGGGATCGGACCCCCCTCGCTCTCCCGGGGCTGAGGCTCCGGGCGGACAGAGGGCGCGGGCACCGCTGCAGCCTGGCGGGACCTGCGGGCAGGACACGGCCCCTTCCCGGGGGCCCGGGCGGAGGGGAGGCCGGGACACCCGCCTTCACGGAGGTCTCGGGCAGGTAGTGCGGGTTGCGCAGCTTCGTGGTGATGTAGAAGCGGAAGTCGGGCGCGTACTCGATGGTGGAGTCGCCCAGGCGGATGCACGTGCTGCCGCCCTGCTTGAAGGTCTGCTTCAGCAGCAGCGGCTCCAGGATGGGGTCCAGCTCCTCCCCCACGTTCTCCAGCAGCACTGGGGCAGAGCAGAGAGAGCCCGCGTCACCTGAGCCCCGGGCTGGACCCGCAGCCCCCCGCAGCCCCCCGCAGCCCCCCACAGCCCCCATAAGCCCCCCGCAGCCCCCCACAACCCCCTCAGTCCCCCACAGCCCCCATCAGTCCCCCACAGCCCCCCACAGCCCCCCACAGCCCCCATCAGTGCTCCATAGCCCCCCGCAGCCCTCCGCAGCCCCCATCAGTCCCCCACAGCCCCCCGCAGCCCCCATCAGTCCCCCACAGCCCCCCACAGCCCCCATCAGTCCCCCACAGCCCCCCACAGCCCCCCGCAGCCCCCAGAGCCCCCCACAGCCCCCCCTCAGCCCCCCGCAGCCCCCCACAGCCCCCCTCAGTCCCCCACAGCCCCCCGCAGACCCCCGCAGCCCCCCTCAGTCCCCATCAGTCCCCCACAGCCCCCCTCAGTCCCCCGCAGCCCCCCACAGCCCCCCGCAGCCCCCGACCCCGGAGGTAGCTCTGCACCCCGGGGATGCTCTGCACAGCGGGGAGATGGGATGTTAGTAAGACAGGCTCCCATCTGGGGGTTCGCTAAGAACCCGGTAAGAAAAGATTTTTTTTTTTCATAGAGGTCATGGAAAGCCATGGAAAGATCTACACAAATGGATTTCTCTTTTAAAACTTTTCTTATTTTATTTTTCCAGCTTTACTGATGTATGAAAATTGATTTACCAGCAATCTTGGATTACTATTCCGTGCATACCTTATTCATGGGTGTAGCAAATACAAATGTACCATTCTTTATTTTCTAGAACTTTGGCTTTGAAACATTTTTTTCCCCTTAAGCAGCAGGATATTTTATCAAAGAGGATCTTGTCCTAAAACTCAACATAAACAAATAGAAGGGAGGCCTGTGGGTGAGGAAGGAGGAGGAAGCTCCGCCCTCTCCACCCAGGCTGCCTGGGAGGGGCGACTGGCCAGAGCTGTCCTGGGATAGACCAACATCCTTCATAATAAAGAGGTAATATGCAAATTGACCCTCATGCCTTCACAAGATGGCTGCCTATGACCGGCAGGGGGGTTAGTGAGGGCCGACCAAACGACTGAACAAGCAGGCTGTGTGGAGTGACCAGGCCAGCAGGGGGGCAGTTGGGGGCAACCAGGCTGGCAGAGGGGGGCAGTTAGGGGCGACTAGGTCAGCAGAGGGGCAGTTGGGGGAGACCAGGCTGGCAGGGGGGGTCAGTAAGGGGTGACCAGGCTGGCGGGAGGGGCAGTTAGGAGTGACCAGGCAGGTAGGCAGGTGAGTGATTAGGAGCCAGTGATCCAGGATTGTGAGAGGGATGTCCGACTGCCAGTTTAGGCCCGATCCCGGAGATTGGACCTAAACCGGCAGTCAGACATCCCCTGAAGGTTCCCAGATTGGAGAGGGTGCAGGCTGGGCTGAGGGCCCCCCCCCCCGCACGAATTTCATGCACCGGGCCTCTAGTCTACAGATAACTCCCTGAACGGAGGAGTCTTCCACCACCTATATTGTGAAGCTGTGACAGGAACTGGTCCCTTTACTTGAAGGCTAAATATAAAAAGTTTTAAAATATGCCATCTGTTTCTCTTTCTGGAATAGATTTAAAATTTCTCACCTCTTTCCGATGACTAATGTCAGAAGGCATTGTAAATAATGGTTATCTCTTTTTAAAGTATTTCATTCCAAAAACTAGGCTAAAGCAAGTGTAAATGACACAGAAGCGCTGGACGAAGGCAGAAGACTTGGGGACCAGTCCAGCACTGCCCTCGATGAGGGGTGCAAGCTGGTCAAGCCACGTAACTAACATCCTCTGGCTCCTCACCTACCTTGTTAATAAAATGAAGTGGTTGGAATCAGTATTGGATTTCAATTTGTTTTTTGATGGCCACAACTCCAAGTAAGAAATCCATTTTAAATCTTAATCGAGTATACACATATGCATCTAAAACTTTTAAAACTTCATGAAAGAATGCTTACCTTTATGCCATGCTAGGCAGCCTAATATGTCCTATTATTTTCTATTGCATTTCATTTAAAAATGCTGGTCAAGACCCGCATTTTTAAATGAAATGCAATAGAAAACTAAGTTGGCTTTCTCTCTCACAGTGTGACCTACAGTTTCAAAAACAGGAGAAGACTGGCTCCATGGCCCATTTCTATCTAAAATAATGCAATATTGTCACCAATGTATGTGGCTGAGATCACAGAAATCTCCAGAACGCCAAGCATGTGGTAGATGCTCAGTTATCATTAAGTTGTTCTTTTCACCTGTGTCAAGGAAATTATTTGAATATTCAAATTAAATTAGGTCATTTTAATCATGCAAGGTGTTTATGGTGCCAATTCCTTCAAGAAATCCGAGTCCTCTGAATTCTCATACTTCATCATCTGTGTCTTTCTGATTATACTAAGATAATTAACTATTATATTAATGTACCATAATTAAAAGACGATACCCATAAACCACACAGTAAGTCTCCAACCAGAGAAGCAATGTAAATTGAGCTGATCTGATACTGCGGTAAGTACCCAAAGTACAGTCACTCTGTCTTCCTGGCCAACGCACAGATGGGGAACTGAGTCTCAGCAAAGTCACGGAACGAGGCATTGAGTGACGGGGCAGCTACTCTATTTCCAGAGCCTTCCCATCACAGCACAGTGGTTCTGGTGAAGGCTAGCCACGTTCCTCCACTTCCTATTTTCATTACAATTAGCTACATGTAGTATCCGATCCTGTCTGTTCAAAAAAGCAAGACATTTGAGAGTAGAGATCATATTCCCTTTTTTTGTAACTCCTATCATTATACTCTAAGATCACCAGATAGATGAAGGAAATTCTGAGTGTGTGGGTGGGTGTGAGTGTGGGTGTGTGTGTGTATCACACAGATTTTATTAGTAGACTTAGTTCCTTTTATGCCTACCCTAACAGAACCTAAAATTGTAATTAATATTTTAAAGACTAACTCATTATTAATATACAAAAATAGAATGCCTGCGAGACCACCTGGTATATCTGTGGTTATTTTTCCTCACAGCACTAGCTCTCACAGTACCTGGGATTTGCTAAACTTGTCCTGAGGCTAAATATGTTGTCGGTTCATCATGTTTCCATTTATTTGATCAAGTAAAGAGTCAAATCTGATGGGCAACATGAATTTAAAATGTGACTAATAACCCCAATTAACTCCCATCATAACTATTCTGCTCTTAGTTTTGACAAGTGTGACATGTGCATAGAGCTTTATTGAAGAATCCTGGCCATGTTTCTGATCTCTCCCTTGTTAATGGCAGATAACAGTCGGCCACGTAAAATGTGTACTTCCTCCTCTGCCATTTTTATAGGGTAAGTTGAGAGAAGAATAAATAGATAATTGGACTAACGCTGTGTTAAAATACTTTTGGCATATCAAGTGGCCCTTTTCATTGTAGACGTGCAGTTATAATAAGAACTAAAGAACAACAAAGAACAAACAAAAACTAAAACAGCTCAATTAGAGGATGCATCAGAAATGCATTTTGAGACAAAGAAAATATCCTAACCTTCTGGAACTAGAATATCTAAAGTTCTCACTTGATTGTCAATAAACACTGAAAGACACTAATAAAGTCATTATTTAAGATTAATCCAACACACTTATTTTTTTAAAAAAGGAACAACCTTCCCCCTTTGGGGTTAATGGAGCCCTCCCCAGGCATTTCCGTAATGTGTGCCTGTGATCCACCTACGTACCAGGGGTACCAAACTGGATGCAGTTCTCCAGGGTCCTCACGTAGTCAGGGTCACTGAATTTAATCAGCTGCAGACTGTTAGCCTTTTCCATGTTCTTGATCCATTTATTGGCCTGACCTTGAGGGTCTATCATCAGAGGCCACCTTCTCGCGTTCCTGAAAGGGACAAGAAAGACGATGCTGGTCAAGCTATGACTCGTTTCCATGCTGTTTCATGTCACACGCATCGCTTACAATGTATGCTTTATAGGAATGCCTTTCTTTCTAACTTCCTGTAAGGAGCTGTGCTCCTGACGCAGACATCTACATTGAGCGGGCTACTAGAATGGCAACTCCAAAAGCCAGCTGGCCAACTGAACGCTGGGGCTTTTCTTCTTTTGGAAAATTGCAGTTCTCTGTATGTTAGATTGCATTTTGAAAACATTTGCTGCTTTTGCTAATTAAGTCACAGTGACAACTATTCACAGTGATGGAAGTGAGGGAACTCGAGTTCTCGGGTAGGCCTGGCCATTAATGACTCATGTGACCTGGGCAAATCTCTCTGCCCCTGAGCCACTCTCGGCTGTCATTTGTACACTCATGTGACCTGGGGCAAATCGCTCTGCTCCTGAGCCACTCTCGGCTGTCATTTGTACACCAGAGAAAGAGAAAGAATTGAGACGTCATGTTTCTCTTTGAACTCTAGATCATTAAAGATAAAATGGTCTAGAAAAAGGTGAAAAGTGTAATTTTTTATCACCTAACCTTCGTAATAGCCATGGACCCTTAAGGGTTAACTCAGTATTTATTTCAGAAACTTATATAGTTAATGGCACTTATGTACCTAGTGATTACCTAGTGATTGTGAGCTCCTTATGGACAGAGATCTCTTCTCAGAAAGTCAGGGTTTTGCGCCCTGGGAGAGCTCACACTTACTGCTTTATTCTCACTCATATCCTCCCTTTTATGATAAGAACAAGAACAGTGAACCAGGAGATGCGCGGTTTGTTTCCCAGGATCCTGTGGGGTCACAAAGGCTAACCAGTCCCTGCCATCGCCAGATAGTACCAACCAAATCACCTTCTGCCTTGTGTAAAATGTGGTTGGCATTTTTCCTTTCTCTTAGAAGTTGCAGTAAACACAGCCATCATAGCGGCCACTTCCTTCAGGAAAGTCTACAAAAGCTCACACAGAAAGCTCACACAGAACATCAGAAGAGCAGGGGGAGGAAATAAAAGGAAACTGGGGCAAGTAAAAGACATACAGGGGGATGGGAACAAGATAACAGCTCCTATTCGGTGTCATCACACCTGGAGTTTAGGATTTAATTGGATGACATTTCCCCCCCCCCCATGGACGTGACCATATTTTCTAACATGGAGGTCACAAAACATGTCGCTTCTGTGGTAAAGAAGATGGTCCCATCCTCTAGTACCAGCATCATGTGATGCACTGGTCCCCTTGGGCTGCCGTAGCAAAGTACCACGGTGTGTCTCCCATCGCCTGAGATTATGTCTCACGGTCCTGGAGGCTGGAAGTCCAAGGTCAAGGTGCTGCAAGTTTGGTGACTGCAGAGCCCCCTCTGGCTTGCAGGCAGCACAGCCCTCTGTGCACGCACCCTGGTGTCTCTCCCTCTTCTCAGAACGACACCAGTCCTGCTGGGTTAGGGCTCTGCCCTTCTGACCGCATTGAACCTGAGTAAGTCCTTAGAGGCCATCCCTCCAAAGACAGTCACATTGAGGGCTAGGGCTCCGACAAATGCGTTGTTGGGGGCGGGGGGGGGAGGATACGGAGGAGGAACAACTCAGTCCATCTATTTAAGAAGAAATGAGACCCAAAGAGGAGCTTTACATCTTAGATGCATTCAACTAATAAAAGAGAATCATATCCAAGAGGAGTTACAGGGTGTGAGAAGGGAAATTAGAAAGGGACACAGCTTATGAATATGTAAAGGTTTCATTCTGTCACATTTTAGAAACATGTTTAAGTTTGGAGGATTTGTGTGAGTGTTAGACTGCATTTATGTTCCCCAACGAAATGCAATGACTCACTTTTCCTTCTGTTGCTTCCAATTTTCTAGCCACAATACCCATGTTCATGCTGTTTTTATGTCCAAAATGTACTTCCTCCCCATCCTTCTGTGTTTAACTCCCACTCATGTTTCAAGGTCAGTTCAAATTCCCCGCAGCCCACAAAGCCCATCTTGCTCTCCTTTCTCTCTGCACTTCAGCAATTCACCCATATTACCTTTAAGGTGCTTGCATATAGTGGTAATACTTTATTATGGTAACCCTATAATTTCCTAACTGCATCACCCCACTGAATCGTATATTCCTAGATCAAACCAAGCTTGAATGTGATAATCTAGTGAAATGGAAATAGCGAAGAACACCTGACAAACACCATACCGGTTAACTCATCCTAACCATGGACACTTTCTAAGAGACTCCCGGCCCACGGCACAGGAGCTCAAGAGCAGAGGCGAGGACTCCGGTGCTGACCACGCTGGGCCAAGCACATTGTCACCAGCCTCTCCCACTGGGTCACTCTGGGGGAAATGCAAAAAGCAGGTTCTAAAAAGTGAATAACAAGTGAATGGGAAGGCAGCTAAAACCTGAGGAACGACCCATAAGGAGGTGGAGAGTTTCCCGTGGGGTGTTTTCTGGTTTCCGGCTTTGACCTGTGACCAGGCCCAGCAGGGAAACTGCAGCAGGTCCAGGTAGCGAAACCCAGAACGCTTTAGACGTCGTCCAGGGCCCAGCTCTGAGGATTCGTGTGTCTCAAATCCCCAGCAGTAACTGCTTCTCCAACTTCCTTTAGGTGTTCTCATCAGGTGTTGTGTTGTTTTATATTATATTCAAGTTGCACATAGCTCAGATCCCTGCAGAATAATTCCGTAAATAAATGCTAAGGAAGCCATAAGTCAAGATCAGTGGTTGAGCAGTAAAGAAATGTGTTCACCAGAGTTTTAATTTGTGGGATAATTTTCATAAATGCTACAGACAAAAAGTTCAAGAATAACTAGTCTTCACATATTAGTGGTTAACTCTATTTTTAAACTTCACACGCCTCAACCATTTTTAAGTGCTTTCACCTCAATTACTTTTTCAGCAGTAAACTAACAACTAGTCCAAATAGTCATGTAACACAGAGCTGTGCATTTTCTACTGACGGTTGACCTGCACTACTCCTCACATGCGAAACCCCCAAGAAGGCTAGCGATAAAAGGCCCATGGACATGTGAACTTGGAAATGGCACAGTTTTTTTATTGTCCTCACACGGGGCAGGCTGAAGGCCTTCGTTTCTGGGAGATAGGACCTGGGGTAAAAGCAAGGCTAGGTGAGCCTCCAGTATTCTCCCAGTCCAGTCTCCCTGGGATTTATCTACTAACAGGGAGATTCCAGGAATAGCAGCCATTGTTGTAAAAGCTCCTTCAGCCATGACCCAGAAATGTATCCGTATCACTGAGAATAGCCCACACCCAGCAGAGACTAATACAGAATTTGGAACGTGCAAAACCATCACCACCAACAACCCACTGCACCTTTCATTAACCTGCGATAACAAAACCCTGGGAATCAAAATTCTAGACTTTATTGACTTATGGTAGGGTTTGTTTGTTTGTTTGTTTTTAATATATTTTTTAATTAATTTCAGAGAAGAAGGGAGAGGGAGAGAGAGATAGAAACATCAATGATGAGAGAGAATCATTGATTGGCTGCCTCCTGCATGTCCCCTACTGGGGATCGAGCCTGCAACCTGGGTATGTGCCCTTGACCAGAATCGAACCCCGGACCCTTCAGTCTGCAGGCTGACACTCTATCTACTGAGCCAAATCGGCTAGGGCTGTTTGTTTGTTTTTAATGGTAGGGTTTTGCTCTATTTGCTGAAGATTGATTTAAAATTAAGCAAGTAAAAAAAATTAAATTAAGCAAGTAATCTGGGGGTTTTTGTTTGTCTACCATGGTCTCTAATACTCAACTATTCCAATATTAATAGGAAAAGGAAGTGATTATTCATATTTAACTTAGCTAATTAAGCAAAAAGTTTTCTTCAATACTATCACCCTAGCCGGTTTGGCTCAGTGGATAGAGCAATGGCCTGCGGACTGAGGGGTCCCAGGTTTGATTCCGGTCAAGGGCATGTACCTTGGTTGCGGGCACATCCCCAGTCGGGGGGTGTGCAGGAGGCAGCTGATCGATGTTTCTCTCTCATCGATGTTTCTGACTATCATCTCCCTTCCTCTCTGTAAGAAGTCAATAAAATATATTTAAAAAAAAAAGTTTTCTTCAGTACCAGCGAAGTACGCTGGCTATGCCTGTTTACAAAGCTGCGCGCACAAACGACCCTCCCGGCTCGCGGAGGCCGTCTGTGAGAGCGTGCTTTTCTTACATGATGATGATCCCGTTGTCAATGGAGAACGAGTCAGAGGGCAGCCCGGCGATGTTCCAGGTGCGGATGGTCACGGCCTCTCCCAGGATCCCCATCAGGGAGTAGTCCTCGGAGCAGGGAATGCCCCGGCCCTTGCACAGGTACGTCCACTCCTTCACTTGGTTCTTTCAGACACACGGGGAGAAAACACACAAGGTCAGAGGGTGCTACCTGCAGACTCTCTGTTGACGCTTCATTCACCGAGTCAACAAACCGTGGTTGAAGTTCGACCTAACAAATGATTTGTGTCTACCAGATTCTTTTCAAATAAAATGATAACTTAACACGACAACTCTATGTATTCAAGAGAAAATTAATTATATCCAACGTTAAGGTAGAGTTTAGACAGGTCACTTCATCACAGAGCCAGGATTTTGTACACGGAAAAGTAACTGCCAAGTGTCATTCTTCTTCTTCTTTATTAAAAAATATATTTTATTGATTTTTTACAGAGAGGAAGGGAGAGGGATAGAGAGTTAGAAACATCGATGAGAGAGAAACATCGATCAGCTGCCTCCTGCATGCCCCCTACTGGGGATGTGCCCGCAACCAAGGTGTGTGCCCTTGACCGGAATCGAACCTGGGACCCTTCAGTCCGCAGGCCGACGCTCTACCCACTGAGCCAAACCGGTTAGGGCCCAAGTGTCATTCTTCTACAGCTTCGCCTGACAAAGCAGTTGGAGGCCACCAGGTGTTTCTGCACATTCTCTGTAAATTACAAATGGCCAGCAAACCGAATACAGGTTATTGTGTAACGTGAATCCAGCTCGAACGGGCAGGGGACCTGGAAAACGCGCGTTGCTGGTTCTCACGTGCCCCGGGGCGGGAACCATGGCGGGCGTTTAGACACCAACAAGGATCAGGACACAGACTGGAGTTTGGGTACCCCACCCGGGATGCTCAGGAGCCAAACAGGGACTTCCAAGCCAGGTTCGCACCCAAAGAAGTCAGAAATCAAGGACCCACGTGAGGTTACAGATGAAAGAATTCAGAAATGGTGAAAGACACGACCAGGGAGAAAATAGGTCAGGAGGAGGCACGGAGAAGGTGGGTGTACATGTCGTTGGTGTCAGCCCGGGGGGGTGGGGGGGAGAGGAAGGGATGAGACGCTGGGTGTGAAGTGATGCTGGCTGAGAGGGCGTGGGGGGCACTGCCACCTCCCACGGGTTCCTGCTGAGAGGCCTGACCAACATTCCCTAGGTCTGGGGGGAGCTGAGAACTTCCCTGACTGATTAGCCAGTCATTTTGCAGAATGGCCCCTAGCGGGGTCTGTGTGATGTTCCCAGAGATTCAGTGGTGCCCTGCACCTTGGGCAGGAACATGACAGAGGAGATGCGTTCTCATTGCATCCCACCAGCGGCGCCCGCGTCCAAATCGCTCCCTTACTGAGGCTGATTTTTACCACTTGTGTTGTCTGCCAGGCGCCTGTCTCACAATCACAGGATCTTCGTTTGCAGTCATGACTACAACCTGAGTGCCCTGTTGTGTCCCCCACCTGTCAGTCCTTCATTGAGGCCTGGGCCGGAGGAGGTGAATCCCCAGGCTCTGCCAGTGGGTCTAAGGCCAGGGAGGGGTGCCAGCGGAGGCCACGGGCAGGGTCTGAACGCGGAAGCGCAGGCGGCCGGGGCAGGACGCTGAAGTCGCCTCCATAACGCTGTTTAGAAGGGAACGGGGTGCTCGCTTCGGCAGCACGTGCACTGACGTTGCAACTGAACAGAAGGCTCTCGATGGGGTGCGACCTGCCTTCAGAGAGAGGTTCTGGAGAGGACTCGAAGGATGAACTCGCAGGAGGGACAGCGACCTTAGAGATGCCTGAGGAAAAGGCAGGGCCAGGTTGCTGCAATGAAGCCAGGAAGGGCTGACCTGCCTGTGAGCTTCTTGCTAGCACAATGGGATGGACGACGGGGCTCCCGGATGGCGGGGCTCCTGGGTGGGGGGGGGGGGGGCTCCTGGATGAGGGGGCTCCTGGATGAGGGGGTTCCTGGATGGCGGGGCTCCCGGATGGCGGGGCTCCTGGGTGGGGGGCTCCTGGGTGGGGGGGGGGCTCCTGGATGAGGGGGCTCCTGGATGGCAGGGCTCCTGGATGGTGGGGCTCCTGGATGAGGGGGCTCCTGGATGGGGGGGCTCCTGGATGGTGGGGATCCTGGATGAGGGGGCTCCTGGATGAGGGGGCTCCTGGATGAGGGGGCTCCTGGGTGAGGGGCTCCTGGATGAGGGGGCTCCTGGGTGAGGGGGCTCCTGGATGAGGGGGCTCCTGGATGAGGGGGCTCCTGGGTGAGGGGGCTCCTGGATGAGGGGGCTCCTGGGTGAGGGGGCTCCTGGGTGAGGGGGCTCCTGGGTGGGGGGGCTCATGGGTGAGGGGGCTCATGGGTGAGGGAGCTCCTGGGGGGGGGCTCCTGGATGAGGGGGCTCCTGGGTGAGGGGGCTCCTGGATGAGGGTGCTCCTGGGTGAGGGGGCTCCTGGGTGGGGGGGCTCCTGGATGAGGGGGCTCCTGGGTGAGGGGGCTCCTGGATGAGGGGGCTCCTGGGTGAGGGGGCTCCTGGGTGGGGGGGCTCCTGGATGAGGGGGCTCCTGGATGAGGGGGCTCCTGGGTGAGGGGGCTCCTGGATGAGGGGGCTCCTGGGTGGGGGGGCTCCTGGGTGGGGGGGATCCTGGATGAGGGGGCTCCCGGATGAGGGGGCTCCTGGATGAGGGGGCTCCTGGATGGTGGGGATCCTGGATGAGGGGGTTCCTGGATGGCGGGGCTCCTGGATGAGGGGGCTCCTGGATGAGGGGGCTCCTGGGTGAGGGGGCTCCTGGATGAGGGGGCTCCTGGGTGAGGGGGCTCCTGGGTGAGGGGGCTCCTGGGTGAGGGGGCTCATGGGTGAGGGGGCTCATGGGTGAGGGAGCTCCTGGGGGGGGGCTCCTGGATGAGGGGGCTCCTGGGTGAGGGGGCTCCTGGATGAGGGTGCTCCTGGGTGAGGGGGCTCCTGGGTGAGGGGGCTCCTGGATGAGGGGGCTCCTGGGTGAGGGGGCTCCTGGATGAGGGGGCTCCTGGGTGAGGGGGCTCCTGGGTGAGGGGGCTCCTGGGTGAGGGGGCTCATGATGAGGGGGCTCCTGGGTGAGGGGGCTCCTGGGTGAGGGGGCTCCTGGATGAGGGGGCTCCTGGGTGAGGGGGCTCCTGGATGAGGGGGCTCCTGGGTGAGGGGGGGGGGGGCTCCTGGATGAGGGGGCTCCTGGATGATGGGGCTCCTGGGTGAGGGGGCTCCTGGATGAGGGGGCTCCTGGGTGAGGGGGCTCCTGGGTGGGGGGGCTCCTGGATGAGGGGGCTCCTGTATGAGGGGGCTCCTGGATGGCGGGGCTCCTGGGTGAGGGGGCTCCATGATCAGCAGCCAGGACGGGGATGTGTGTTCACAGGAGGAGCTGTGGCTTTGGCTGTATCTTGATGGTCACTTTGCTTCTGTCGGTCAATTCCCAGGTCTCGGTTCTGCACCCCAGCGCTCCCTGGAAGCATGTGGCAGGGGCCTGCTGGCCGCGCCGCTGGGAGAAGCAGGGACTGGTATGGCAGGACCCAGTGCTGGAGCGAGGCCGTGGGAGGAGCCGGGCGGACAGGCCTGGCGCTGCCTGGGGCGCGGTCAGCCTGGCCTGGGCCGCCCCGCAGGAGCCAGTGCCCACCCCCGGGCCCTGCCGGAGCCAACGGAGGGACTCCGGCCCGGTTACTGCTCTCACCGCCCAGCTGCTGCGGAAGAGGAGGGAGAGGCGCAGCCCAGAACGTGGGCTCCCTTTCCTCCGCATCCTCCCGCACTCGCACTCGTTTGCTGATCTGCTGATGGTGGCCATGCTGGCAGGTGTGAGGTGGTCCTCATTGTCGTTTTAATTTGCATCTCCCCGATGATTAGCGACGCTTTATCGTATGTCCCTTGGCCATCTGTATGTCCTCTTTGGAGAAGTGTCTATTCAGGTCCTCTTTAATTGCATTGCTTGTCTTTCTTTTGTTGAGTTGGATGAGTTCTTTATACATTTTGGATATTAAAGTCCTATCAGATGTTTCATCGGCAAATACGTTCTCCCATTCGGTGGGCTCCTTTTTGTTTTGATGCTGGTTTCCTTCGCTGTGCAGAAGCGTTTTGTTTTGATGTAGCCCCACTTGTTTATTTCCCTTAGTTTCTCTTGCCCTAGCCAGTGGTCGGCAAACTACGGCTCACGAGCCACATGCAGCTCACGAGCCGTGGTTTGCCGCTCTGTTGACTAATGAGTTTGCCGACCACTGCCCTAGGCGTTGTACCAGTGAAAATGCTGCTGCTCCGTGAGATGTCTGATATTTTGCTGCCTGTGCAAAGGATCTTTATGGTTTCATGACTTAAAAGGAACCCTCGTGCACTGCTGGTGGGAATGCCGATGGTGAGACCCCTATGGAAAACAGTGCGGTGTTTCCTAAAAAAGTTACACATGGAACTGCCATCTGACCCAGTGATCCCACTTCTGGGAATATATCCTGAGAAACTCAAAACACCAGTCAGAAAGGATATATGCACCACTGTGTTCATAGCAGCACAATTCACCATAGCTAAGAGCTGCAAACAGCCCGGGTGCCCATCAGCAGGTGAGTGGATAAAAAAGCTGTGGGACATCTACACCACGGAGTACTACGCTGCTGTGAAAAAGAAAGATCTCTTATCCTTTGAGACAAGATGGAAGGACACTTTCTTCTCACACTTAGCAAAACACACACACACACACAAACGTCCCTCAGGCCAATGCCGGCTGCCCTGGGAGGGGCAGGAAGACCCAGCAGTCACTGGCCCTCTGCCTGCCCCTTACCTGGCGGTAGTTGGAGGTGAAGGCGCCCAGGTAGGCCACGACCCCCGAGGAGATGAGGATGTCGCCGGTCAGGTTGATGTACAGCAGCCCCAGCTCCAGGGCCGTTTGGCTCCAGCGGGTTTTCTCACCCCCGAGGCCGCCAATCAGCTGCTCAGCGCGTTCCAGCTTCTTGCTGCACAAGTCAACCTCAAAGGCAAGAGTGAGTGTGTCAGCAGCCACAGTAGAATGAGTTATAAAATCCTGCAAGATTTTACCCTCAGAGAGAAATTAGTACTTTTTAATTACAAATTTCCATTGGAATTTTTTAACCCTCTAAAGGAAACGTGAGCTATCTCATTGTGAACACTGGGAAGTTCAGAATGTTTGAGAATTTTTCCCTAATAAAAGTCTGTCCATGAATACAATTTATGAAATTCATAATGGTATTTATCATGGAATGCAAAGATAATTTTATTTAAGGAGATGACCTATAGTACGAGACACTAAAAGGTAAGTAATGAAGAACATTCTCTTGCAAATATAGATGTTCCCCCTCCATTTCAACCATCTAAATGCATTTGATTTTAGTATTCTCTGAACATTTCCCACTCATTTAACTGATGGTTGATTTGATAATTTAAAGGTTAAATGTTTAAAAGTTTTAATAACTTATGCTTACTTACAAAGTACAATTTTCAAGTTGTTAAATGTATCAACCTACTCAGACACCTGCAAATAACCTTACCTGGGGGCGTCGATCCACAGCTGAGAGCCTGCTTTGTGCAAAGGACTGTTAACCAAATTTGATTACACATAATTAAGCCATGTGATTAGCAAATAAAAAGGGCAGTTATGAAGGTAGCAAACTTGGGGGGGGGGAGAAACCAAGTCAAACCATGCAATGGCAATATTTCAATAGAATACCTGAATTATTTTGATTTATTTTAGACCTAGCCAGTTTGGCTCAGTGGATAAAGCATTGGCCTGTGGACTAAAGGGTCCTGGGTTTGATTCCAGTCAAAGGCACATGCCCCAGGTTGTGGGCTTGGTCCCCAGTGGGGGGCCTGCAGGAGGCAGCCAATTAATGATTCTCTCTCATCATTGATGTTTCTATCTCTCTCTCCCTCTTCCTCTCCCTTCCTCTCTGAAAACAATAAAAATACATTTTTAAAATTAAAAAAATAAAGTGATTTAGCATCATTATTTTTGGGAGAAGACAAGATTAAGTAAAGTTTATCTCAAGGCTCAAAATTAAATAATTCACATGAAAAGAGGAAGTAAATAGCCTGACCAGTGTGGTTCAATGGTTTCATAACCAGGAGGATATGGTTCAACTAGAGGCCTGGTGCATGAAATTCGTGCACTTGGGAGGTCCCTCAGCCCAGTCTGTGCCCTCTTGCAGTCCAGGAGCCCTTGGGGGATGTCCAACTGATGGCTTAGAAGCAGGTCTAAGCTGTCAGTCAGACATCCTTAGCACTGCGCTCGCCAGCCGTGAGCCCTGTTCAGGGCTTCTGGCTGAGGGGTGCTCCCCCTATGGGAGTGCACTGACCACCAAGGGGCAGCTCCTGTATTGAGAATCTGCCCCCTGGTGGTCAGTGCGCATCATAGAGACCAGTCGTTCCGCTGTTCGGTCAATTTATATACTCGCTTTTTATTATATAGGATTCCCAGTCAGGGCACATGCCCAGGTTGCGGGCTCGATCCCCATTAGGGGGAGTGATTCCTCTCTGAAATCAATAAAAATATTTTTTTAAAAGAGGGAGTAAATAATTGATAAAAACAGAGACATATTATTTTGTAATAAAAATTTAGTTTATACTTTTCCTAATGCTACTAACACTTATATTAAATAATTGCTTTTAGATTAAAAGATATAAAATACTGCATCAATTTACCTAAAGATAGGTTTAAAAAAGCAAAAGGTATCTAATTGGTAATATTTTTGATACCTGCTAAATTTAAACCTTTTCTTTTTTAATTTTCCCTTTTCTAATAGTTTCTGTCTTTCTTCATCCATTATTCTCTCAATGATCTTATAGTGGTAAATCAGGCCTTGGACTATAATAAAGTTGTCAGAAGAAACAAGTAAGTAAAAATATTTTAGCTAAAATTTCTCCTCCAAGAGCAGGTTTTTAGTAGACATATGCATATATTCATTTTACATCACCATAATTTTTAACATTTTACTTTGAAAAATAAAAATGTCAAACATACAGCAGAGTTGAAACATATTTAGAGTGAGCAACAACATACCGTCAGTTATATTATTTAAACTAAAACTGATCACTTGGAAAGCATGCTCAATGATAGGTCGCATTTCTAAATATTAGCCACATATTTGCACAAATATAGAATATGTGCACCTATCCTACAGGAGGGGGCAGTCTGGTACCATGGGACAGAGCATGGCTATTAGGGTCAGATTGCCGGGGTTCAGAACTTAGCCGTAATGCTTAGACCCTGGGTTATCTGTGGACAAGTTGCTCAGCTTCTCTGTGCTTTAGTTTCTACAAAATGGTACAAAGAGATTACCTCCCTCACTTATTGAGGGAATTAATGAGATAGCACATACAACAGTGCCTTCCATATAAGAAGCACCCAACACCGTTTGACTGGCACAAAGTATTTTGACCTCTTTTCTGGGAATGCTCAGACTTTAGCAGTTCGTTTTTGCAAACAGTATCGCTGTATGAGTGAGAGCAGCGGTCGCCAACCTTTCAGACCTCACAGACCACCAGTGGTCCACGGACCACCAGCTCGTGACCGCTGAGTCAGAGCAATGTTTTCAGTCTTAGAGACACTGTCAGAGGCCGCAGCGTGGCGCTGGGTGTTGAATTCCAATCTCAGCTTTGCCATGAACTCTTGCACAACCCAAGTCAATTAACATGTTGCCTCTCCATTTCCTCACCTATAGATAACATGAAGAATAATTTAAATAATCTAGCTTGATATTTTAATAATACAAGGCAGAGATGATTGGCAATTTTTTTTTCTTTTGGAGAAGGAAAGCACCAAAGGAAGATACATATTTTAGGCTCGGGGGCCCAAGAGGTAAAATCGAGGATATCAGGTAGGTACTTATATAGCCATTTAATATGGAATCGTTTATAAATGATTACTAGCGAGTGGACCATAACAATGGGCGATGATGAATGTGGCCGTGGGCCACAGGTCACCAGCTCCTGACCCTCAGGAAAAGAGGATTGCTGTGGGATGTGCTAACATGAACATGCTTTTCACTCACAGTAGTGGACCATTCGCCCACATCCGCCGGCGTCCGCCTGTACCTGGTTTTCCAAGTCAGCCTTCTTTTCTTTGTTCTGCTCCAGCTTGTCCTGCAGCCGGGCCAGCTTGTCCTGCACCTCGTGCAGGGCGGCCTGCTTCTTCCTCAGACCGTCCATGGCGATTTTGAGCTCCCCTTCAGCTGCAGCCAGCTTGATCTTCTTGGGAGCGACTATTTTTGCCACTCTGCAAGCAAGAGAAATTGGAAAATGAAACACACACTTAACATTCCAGTGACCACCACTGGATTTGCTTTCCTAATAGCCTCCCTCTAACTCACAACCCGTCTTCATATACAACCTAGACAATCAGGCAAACCCGATCCCAGCACGTAAGGCGTGACTATTAATATCCAATAGGCATAACATTTTCAAACGCGTAATTGTTTCTTACTACCCCCCAAAATAATATTTGGTTGTTGCCAGTGTGGTATTTTGGTGGTTTTACAAAAGGAGAATAGCACATTCATGTAAAATAGTGCAGAGTTTGGGGAAAGTAGCTTAATTCTGATGAGGAGAAGGTGAGTATTCTATCTGTGTCATTTTACTTCTTTTGAAAATTTCAAAAAATAACCTTGGGTAAAACCCAGTTTTCTTATAAACATGTAAGTTGGCAATAAAAGGGACAATGTAGGAAAAAAGAATGGATCTAAATCATTTTCTCTGTCTGGAAAATGGAGTCAGCCATGCTATCTTTTAAAAAAAAACGATAAAACATTACATTAAAATTTATCATTGAACATAGTATATCCTGGTCCCAACCTATACAGCATGTAACATATGTACAATGACTCCAATTGTGTGTATTTGACAGATCCTGTAAGAGTTGCTTTTTGAAGAAATAACCAATGATTTTTACTCTGCACACGCTATGCCTGGTCTCACACAATCATCAAAAAGGCTCCTTGTCTCACGAAGAACGTGCATATGTTACACCAGTGGTTACAAGTGGCCCAGGCCCCTCGCCTTCAAGCGGGCTTGAGGTCCGCCCTTGTCCCCTGGAGTGTCTGTGCCAGGTATTTCTCCACGTGCTTCAGTCAAAACCATGTATCACAACAGACCGAAAAAGCAGGTTTGAGAGTCCAGCCATCTGCTAGAGCACATATTAGGGAGATTTGCTGGAATATAAAACACCAGCGCTCTTCTCATAATTTTTTTTTTTTGAAAATGTGGATTTAAAAAAAATATAAGTTGTGTTAACGTGTAATGTTTTCATTGCTCTTTTTAAAAATGAACTCTTGCCCTAGCCGGTTTGGCTCAGTGGATGGAGCGTCGGCCTGCGGACTGAAGGGCCCCAGGTTCAATTCTGGCCAAGGGCACAAGCCCAGTTGCAGGCACATCCCCAGTGTGGGGCGTGCAGGAGGCAGCCAATCAATGATTCTCTCTCATCACTGATGTTTCTATCTCTCTCTCCCTCTTTCTTTCTCTCTGAAATAAATAAAAATATATATTTAAAAAAATAAATATTTGATCTTTTTTTAAAAAAGAACTCTTAAATGTATTTAAAAGTTTCTCAATTTTAATTTCTGGCTGGTAGATAATAAACAAAAGCTTTTGGGTCTCTAATAATTTTTAAGAGTGTCGAGGGCTCCTGAGTCCAGACGTTTGGGGGGCATCGCAGCACTCTATGTAATGGCTGTGAGCTTGCCTCCACCACGCGTGCAAGCACAGAGCAGGGATCGGCCGCGGGTTCCCGGGCTCCTCTCAGCTCTGCAGCTTCTAAGTTTGATCCCATCTAAGTGGCCACATTGGAAAGAGAGAACATCAGCGTACGGCACTCACTTATCGTACGAGTCCATGGCTATGACCCATTTGCACAGGCCTTCGGCCGCCGTGGACGCATTTCTGATCTTTTCGGGGACAAAGTCCGGATTTGGAATGTAATTTTTCCTGATGATGTTCATGTAGGCCGGAGGAATGTTGTCTTTGTCATATTCATGAAGGGACTGCAGGAATCGAATGTCACCGAGGAGCCTCTTAGCCGGACCCCAGAAATCCTCTATCTTCTTCCCGGAACCCGTGGGGTCGGGGATCTTGTCGGATTTGATGCCTTTCAGGATGCAGATGGCCTCCATGACCAGCTTGACCCCCGCAGGCGGACTCTTCATGGACTTGACCACGGTAATGTCCTGGGGATGAAACATGCCCATTATTTAGGAACAGTTTGTGGGTGGGTCATTTGTAATTGGTTTTTATTTTCAAGCCAAGCTGTAGGCTCTAGAATCTCATTGTTCAGGTGACTGTGGTTAGAAGTATTGTCAAGAAGCACTGAGAAATCTGTCTCCCCCCAAAGTTAAAAACTACAAATAATGATGGGGAGATACCTACATAAGGTTACTTACAACATAAAGTTCTACTTCAAAAACACACAAAAGAGAGATTTGGCTGTCACAAACTAAGAGTTTTGTAGCTTCTTAAAGACTATACAAATGCAAATGTTAGAAAAATACAAAAATTATAAATATCAAGATCTATAATCATCATATATAGTTAACCACTGCAAACATTTTTGTTTGCATTCTTCCATATCATTTTCTGTGTATGTGTACATGCTACAAACCAGTGTCTTTTAACCAATGGGATCATGGTCTACATAGCATGCATGCTGTTTTAAGAACAATTTCAATAACAATATCTGGTGAACATCCTTTCATGCTGGTGAACATTTCCATCACCATTCTAATGGTTGCACAACCTTCCAATGTATGGACACGAATCACAATCCTTATACCCTGTCAAAGCTCTGTACTATTACAATTGCCCTATTGAATAAATGACTGTATGTTCTTTCTTTTTAAAGCTTTTAACACATACTGACAAACTGCTCTCCAGAAAGTATAAGGGTGCCTGTTTTACTACCTACACCCTTAGCAACATCTGTAGGCATTCTGATAGGCAAAAGAAATCTTATTTCAATCTGTGTTTCCTTAAATACATGTGAGGTAAGATCGATTTTCATATGTTTAGTGACTATTTGTATTCCCTCTTTTGTGAATCACTTCTTTATATCATTTTACTATCTGATCTTAGAGCTACTTATCTGTAAGAGCTATTTACGTGGACATATTAATCTCTTGTTTGTCATATAATTAAAATACTTTCCCCAGTGTTTCTAAACTTCTGTCCATAGCGTTTATATCAAACAAGGTGCATTGGTTTTTAGGTACTAAAATTTATAACTTTTATAAAAGCTGTACTAATTGTGAAAAATATAAGATATCCAGATTCTATACTGTATATCACAAACAATATTGCTTAGTTTTTTTTCTGAGTTCTCTCACACCCAAGAAATACTAAGTCCTAGTCCATTGGGAGTTTACAAATATGACTTACATTTTCTACTATTTTACAGTAACATAACTATTTACATTTAAATTTCCATCAGTCTGAGATATGCTTTTGAGTAAGGTATAAAGAAAAGCTCTAAAACTCTCCCACTTCCCCACCCAGCAGTTTAGCCAAGATTCCCCCGCACTACTTATTTTTTAAAATTCATCTTTATCCTTCTTAATTGAAATGTTCCCCTTCCATATCTTAATTTTTATTATTTAATACCACATTTCATCAAATCTAAACACGCTGTTAAAAATACAAGCCAAATTATTGTCTATATCACACCCACAAAACAACCACTGGCAAACACTGACACAATCCAGTCGGCCCCCATGGCCACGGATTCCACATTCGCAGATTCAACCAACTGAGGATCGTTGTTTCTATTTCCTAAACAACACAATATGAACCATTTCCATACTTTATTACTTTGTCTTTGGTAAAAAGGAATCTAGAGATGATTCAATGTGTGCAGGAGGACGTGCGAAGGTTACATGCAGATACTGTGCTATCCTATTAATAAAAGCCTATGTGGTCGTCACACCCTCATGCTGTGATGCCCTCATGCCACAATGAGTGATCACCAGGAGGCTGCATGCACAGCGGGCACGTGCAGGTGGGTGGGGGCTTGACGCTGGGTGTGCAGCGCAGAGGCGGGGCCCGTGGCTCCGTGCAGCCTGTGGGTCCTGCGGCTCCACGTGGCAAATTTCGCGCACCAGGCCTCTAGTTTTATATCAGGAACGTGAGCGTGCAGATTTGGGTATCAGAAGGGGGTCCTGGAACCAGGCCCCACAGACACCGAGGCACATCTGTACTTCCTCACACCTGCTGCAGGGAGCACCCCGATTACAAACGTGCCCAAATATGAAGAAGGCACACCTTAGCATCACAACATACACTTGGGTCTTATGCCCCTGTCGATTACTGTGGTTGTTTTGTGAAGTTCTTAAGGTGACAGGTGTTCTAGGGTAGGTTGTGACATTGGGGAGGTTTCTTCTTTTCAAGATCGTCTTAGTCATGCACGTGTATCTCTTTTTCTTCAGGTGAATTAGGGAACCCTGTGCCAACTTGACAGTGACTTTGGCTGCATTAACAGTGGGGACAGGTTGCAGCACACACTGCTAAGGGCCTCCCTGAGCTCTGAGGACACTTCCCGCAAGCACGCACGTCTTACCTGCGCAGTGAGGGTGTCCAGGGCCGCGAGCGCCGACTCCAGGATGGGCAAGGCCCCCGCCAGGTCAGCGTCACACTCGTCTTTGATGGCTTTGGATGCCATCGCCTGCTCGTTTGCCACGATCTCATCGGCTTTCACTATTTTTTCCGTTTTGGCCACTTCGACGGATTCCCTCTCGATGATCACCATCATTTCGTCCACCTCTTTGCTGGCAACTTTTAGCTGCGGGTGGAGCGCCTCCAGCTCTGACTGCATGGTGGCTACCTGAGATGCTGCGGAATCCAGTTTCTCCAGGCCCACTTCGTACCTCTTCTTCATCTTCATCACCTCGCTGAAAGCAAACACACACACCGCGCTTAGTCCCCGGCTCCGGGCCCTCCTACAAGGAAGGAGACTAAGTGTTCTGGGATCTCCAGGCTCGTTCAAAGCACGGCTAGAGGAGGGACCGGGAAAGTTCCACCAAAGTCAAACCTATAAAACAGAGGGTCTGAGGTTGCTTACCAGGGGACTGGGTGTGGGGGATAAGAGGGATGGTGTTTAAAGGTACAAAATTGTAAGGAATCGTAAAAATCCATAGCGCTCTAATGCACAGCAAAAGGAAGATAGCTAATAACATGGCATGATAATTACGTAATGCGATACAGAGTGGGCCAACGGCAATCATATTACAATATTAAACGGATCAACGTCACAAGTTTAAACTTACACAATGTTACACGTCAAATTTATCCAATAAGAAAGTGATGGTAATAGAAAGTGTGTGGCTGAGCAGTAGTCAGACATGTTAGGCAATGCATCTGTAACAAAAGAATAAGACCCACTCCTGCCCTTAAAAAACGTTCGCGGAGTAGTCATTTCGTGATCGAACAAAACTCACTATACATGTGAAGTGAATCTCGATCACATCACAGCAATGCCAGTTTTGTACACACAAATATTTTTAAACTGCTGAAGCTTACTTAGAAATATAAAAATTCCCGTTTACCTTCTTTTATTTTCCAACAGCAGTTTGAAGGTGGAGATTAATTCCAGGTAAGAGGTTGGCGTCACATAGTTGTATCTCTGAAGTTCGACATAGAAGGAGGTTGATAGCTCTATAGTGGATGTGTGGAAGCTTTTGCACATGTCGATGCAGCCATCTCGGATCTCCTCTGACATCTCAATTTCTTCCAAGAAGCGCGAGGCCACGGCCTGGAGTGCATCCTCAGGCCACGACTAAATGTAACATAAATGCTTCAGTGCTTGATCCACGCTACGCTCTGAGCCTGTTACACTGTGATCCGTTAGAACTTAGGGGTGTTAGGGATGGGTGGGGGGAGGATGAGGGTGGGGATGGGTTGGGGAGATGTTTTCTGAGGAACTCCCCCAGTACTTGCATGCTTAGGGCAGGGAGGGAGCAGCGAGTACCTGTCCTACTAGCTCTATGGTTTGTTCAGGGCCTAGAGGAATTGTTCATAACATCGAAGGAGTGAGAGAGAGGAAAGGAACGAGACTTACAGAATGTCTCTTTCTGTGCACATTCTGCTGGAATTACCTCATTTAATTCTCCCGATAGCTCTCTGAGGTAAATGTTATCTTTTCCCCTAGACTCCAGAATCATATGAACAACTACCTTCATTTCTCTTATAGGTATCTCACACACAACCAGTCCATAGCATGGTTCCTGTCTTCCCCAAAACATTTGCAATCTTCTCCAATTAGTTAAACATCACCCCACCCACCCAGTTACTCGAGCCAGAATGCAGGAATCCTCCCTGAGGTGGAGAAAGAGAGGTAGGGGTGTTTATACCTCTGTTCCTTGCCAGCAGGAGCTGAGCTCTAGGTTTTGGGTGCTTGAACCTGCCAGGCCGTCCTTCTCCCACAGCTCCAAACTCCAGCAACACTCTTCCCTCCCTTCTATATCCAGCTGTAGTAACCACTTCCTGCTCCGGCCCACCACTGCTTGGTCACTCTACCATCCCCTCATTTCCTTTAACCCTGCCCACACCTCCATGAAGAGTCTTTTCATTCACCTTTCCCCAGTGACGCCTTCCAATGTGCCCTGTTGTGGTTTTTTTCCTGACAGGACCCTGACTGATACACACGTTTATCCTAAAACTTTCTATGGTATATTGAGGTTAATGACTGCATACACTAGCAATAAGATGATTTTCTATTATGATGATTTCTTGAGTTATCTATAATAATAAAAGTGTAATATGCTAATTATGATTGGACAGCCAAATGACCTTCCAGACATCATTTCAAACGTCCTTCTGGACGAAGCTGCTGTGGTAGGGGCTGAGACAGAGGTGGTTAGGGGCAATCAGGCAGGCAGGCGAGTGGTTAGGGGTGATCAGGCAGGCAGGCAGAGTGGTTAGGGGCGATCAGGAAGGCAGGCAGGCAAGTGGTTAGCAGTCTCGGATTGTGAGAGGGATGTCCTACTGCCAGTTTAGGCCCAATCCCGCAGGAATTTCGTGCACCTGGCCTCTAGTAATTTTGTAAAATAATATAGTGTTATTGATCACAAAATTCTGTTAAAACTACATTTTCAGGGGAGAGGGGAGTCTACAATAAAAGTCATGACAGAGAATCAACATTTCTAGAAATCTATCAAAAATGTACATGGCAATACCTGAAACCAGTCAATGGTACAGCAGTTAACAAGAGCCGGGAACTTTCTCAGACGATTCCGAAAGGCATCCCCAATGGGGCTCATGGCCAGCACGACGTGCAGCTGGTTGCGGCAGCGATCGATGAACATGTTGAACAGAGCTATGGGGCTCCCATCGGTTTGTTTGGTCTTATCCCGTTGGCGATCGAGCTGGCGCATCTTTTCGCATATCTCTTGCTTTTCGTCTAACGCAAAGAGATTTGGAACTTCCCCCGCGTTTAGCAGGTTGTTGACATCTTCTAGAAACGACTCCCTTTTAATCTGAGTGTCTGTAAACAGGAAGACGCCATGCATCTCGCCCTCAGCACATTTCCTCAGGATCACTTTTAGATCCTCATGCCACTCGGTGCTGCTATAGCCCTTAGTGATTTCCACCTGGAAGACGGAATAGTCAGCCATGTGGGCAGCTAATCTGGTGACAGACTGCCTCCCGCTGCCTCCCACGCCGACCAGGAGAGCGTGGCTCCGAGGCTGCTTCAGGATCCTGGAGATGCGGCTGATGTGCTCGATGGCAAACCGGAACAAGACGAGGCTCATGGTCTTCTTGCTCATGTTGTTATATTCCTCCAGGTGGGTTTCTACAGTCACCCGAAGATTGTCCACGTTTTCAACTTCTCTGTAGTTGGTGTCCTCCTTCTTGAGATCGTGGAAATCACAGAACATTAAGCTGCGTAAGTCATCTTCTTCCACTATCCCATCACCATTGAAATCCAGCCTTTTAAAAAGCTCGTGAAAATTTTCACTCATGTGACTTGTCAAGATTTCTTGAATGTACTCAATAAGCCAGCGTCGGTCTGCATTGTCCAGGAGGCGATCGTAATACACCCTAAGGACCTGGATAATCATTAAAAACCAGCTTTAGGAACGGACTCTTCTATTGTGTGGGTTTTTTGTGTTTTGTTTTGTTTTGTTTTTTCATTTCTGTGCTAATCTCAAGTAATATAAAAAGTACTCTCAGGAAATTTGAATGGGATTTATTAAAAGCATATCTAAACAATTAGGACTAACTCATGATCATGTTTATTTTAAATATTCATTTTGATCATACATATATGAGATACCACACAGTTGCATGCAGTTTTCAATAAGTAAAGGTAATTTGGGGGGACTGAAGCAGATGGTAGAGAGGCTGTGAAGACTAGAGAAGGAGTGTTAAGGACTAGAGAAGAAAAACAACTAGATAAGGTACGCGCCTGCCTCTGCTGGCCGCTCAGATAAGATAGAGCTGGACACTGGCATCCAGGGTTTTCCACCTTCTGTACCATGCATGGCCTTCCCTTCTCCATGCTAGGTAACAGTTTGAAAATTATTGGAAAATCAATAGATATTATTTTTTTTTACAGCACATATTCTAGAAAAAGAGAAAATGTCTTCTGTGGAAAACAAGTTTGTTTTGGACATTTTAAAATATTTTTGTTGTAAGTCTTTGCAGAAGGCAATCTACTAAAATAAGCTCTGGCTATAGGCGCATGCTACGCAGCTGTAAGAAATCCTGAACCAGACTTGCTACGTGAAATAATTTTCTTCGAAGTGGTGTGCGTGTCCTTTGGCCACAGTCTGTTTTGGACTGAACTGTGTCCCCCCCTAAAATCCTATGTTGAAGCCCTACCCCACAACATGACTGCATTTGGAGAGGAGTCCTTTATGGTGGTAATTAAGGTTAAGAGAGGTCATCGGGCTGGGCCCTAATCCAATAGGACTGGTGTCCCTCTAGGAAGGGGAAGAGATAGCAGGGCTCCCCCCGACCCCCACCCCCCGCCCTGCAGGCACACAGAGCAGGGCCCTGTGAGGACCCAGTGAGAAGGCAGCTATCAGCAAGTCAAAAGGAAACCCTTCGCCAGAACCTTGATCTTGGATTTCTGGCCTCCAGAACTATGAGAAAAGCAACGTGTTGTTTAAGACACTCAGTCGGTGGTATTTTGATACAGCAGCACTAACAGACAAATACAGACAGCCCTCGGGTTACGTCAGACTCAACGTACGTCGCCTCATGGTTATGTCGCCATCTCCCATTTATTTATATAAAAATAAAAGTCCTGTCATTTCGACATATGTACATATGTTTTATGTTTTGTATTTATTTACCACAAGTAAAGGGCAGGAATTGTTATCTTTCTTTTAAAATTTTTTTACTGTTTCACTTCATTACTGCTGTGTGTGTGCTCCATGTGAGTGATGTGGGTGCTTATGTAGGTGGGTTCCAACTTATAGCGAAAATCGCGTTACGTCATCGTAGGAACAGATCTTCGACGTAACCCGAGGACACACAATACAAATTCTTGTCCACAAAATGCCTGACATCTGGGGGAAATCACTTCGCCTGTCTACACCAGCTTCTTCATCTGCACAATGGAAGTAGGAATACCTGCCTGTGAGTCTCACATATGCATGGCAACAATAAAATGACGACAGGTGTGAAAACCATAAACGTGAGAATTAAAATTATTACCGACTGCCCTGCTGTCAACCTAATGGTGTTCAAGAATAATGATCTCAGAGTTCTCACTAATGACAAATGGATGACATAATAGTGCAAATGATATGATTGCAGCCTCCCCTATGCCAACAAGTTCAACAGCTACTTTTCTGTGGAACAACATAGTTTAACAAATCTGGCCAATCGTCACTCCTTGGATGGAGGTATGAAGACCTCGTACCATAGCCCCCGGGGTAGAGGAAGCTGAGTTAAACCCACCTCACTCATCAGACACCAGTGCCTAAGCATGAATCAGCATATCATTATCTAGATGGAACTTAGTAAGAACCTAATGCAGTGTTTCCCAAAGACTGTCAAACACCTGCAGGCACTGGGGAAAGCAGTGAATAAATAAAGCTGCTGCTCTCCTAAAACTTCTATTCCAGCAGAGACCATCAGTAAGCAAAACTAGAGATGGTATCAGGTGACACTCAGCTATGAAGAACAAAGCAAGATGAGAAAGAACTATAGAGGGGGTGGGGATGGTCCAAGGCGAGGCTCTCCGGTCATAGATATTTGAGGAGGTCAGTGGGGAGGCCTTGTGGAGAACGGGGCTCAGAGTGTTCTAGGAGGAAGGACTACCAAGAGCAGAGTTCCGGAGGGGGAGAGTGCTAGATGATTCCCAGAGTGCCACGTGGCCGTGACCAAGTGCTGCCACAGGCCTTGCACGCCTTCAGGGAGGCCAACGACACCGGCCCCTCGCCTCGCTATCTCCCCACCTTGCAGCATTATTTATGTTCCCCAGGTGACCTCCCAGACTTACAGCCTGTGTCCCCGCCCCAGAGCGTGGACCCCACTCAGGCACTAAGTGGCCCGCAGTGGAGTGAAGCCAGAATCTGCCGATCACACGTTCCCCAAGAGTCCCTCCCCTACAGGGACCTTGCTGTGGCCGGAACTTCCAAGCGGAATGGACCTTCTCTTGGGCATAAAGTTGAAGGTGTGAGGATTTAGGAATTCAGACTGTAGAATAGAAAGCCTACAGAAACAGAATTTTAAAAGCCCCTTTGAAATCTCTGTCTCTGTAGCACATCGTTTTAACATAGCAGTGCATCCCAGTTTTCCAGATTTTTTAACTACATCCTTAAAATTAAAGTAACCATATTATTTACATATTAAAATGGAAAAACACTCTTCTTCCAACATTCTCATAGCCTTTGCCTATTTTAGAAAGATTGAGCTATTGTTTTTGATGAGTTCTTTTTTGTATTCTCTCTCTCTTTCACTATTTCTTCTTCCCTCCCTACACAAATTTTTACAAGAAAATGTTCACCCACATTGCTCTTCCCGAAGAGAAGGAAAGCATATTTGTATATGGTTTCTATGCTCTCCAAACTGGTTTGCTTTACAGTTCTTTCGGCAGCTAGTCAAACGATGAGTAAATAATGTAAAGAAATACATTCACTTCGTATAAAAACAGACCAAGAAGTGTTCTTCCTCAAAATTATTTGAAGTCAAACTAACAAAGATTGTCACTTAGATCAACAGGAATGCCTAGCAAGGAGAGACAACCCATTTAAATAGCATAAAATATATTCCTGTTAAACGTTTTAAAAATCATCTTGCCCTAACCAGTTTGGCTCAGTGGATAGAGCATTGGCCTGCGAACTCAAGGGTCCCAGGTTCGATTCCAGTCAGGGGCATGTACCTTGGTTGCGGGCACATCCCCAGTAAGGGTTGTGCAGGAGGCAGCTGATCGATGTTTCTCTCTCGTTGATGTTTCTAATTCTCTCTCCCTCTCCCTTCCTTTCTGTAAAAAATCAATAAAATATATTTTAAAAAATCATCTTGATGATTGCCCTTCGTAATGACAACCAGCACACTGCATTTCAGCAACATGAACTGCTGAGCATCCGTCTTGCTCGGGGGTTGGCATGAGGAAGGTCTTTGTCTTCTGCGTGATCAGATTTCAATAACATGGACACTCACCTCGTGAACCCAAAGACGTTTAATCGCCTCTTTGGTCTCTGTGGTTTCCGGTCTGGACAAACAAATGCCCTGAATGACGCGGGAGAAGTCCCGCAGGTTGAACAGGTAGTGCGACTTGGCTGGGGTAGGCAAGAGGTTCTTCATCGCCTCTTTGTACAGAATCATCGTGCCGTTGACAATCTGTGAGGTCAAAGTCAGAAAATCCTCTGGAAATTTATAACTTAAAAAGGATGAAAAGAAAAGGGGGAAAAGTCAGCAAATATAGAACTCTGATACATAAACATTTGGCATGCCTAACAAAATTTTTATTCTGACCAAATCAATTGGTTTAGTTTATCGAATTACCATTTCTAATAATAATGATAGAATTTTTACTTCTTCCAAGGTTACTTTCCATTCATTATTTTCATGTTCAAAGGAACTCCATGAACAGCAGAACCACTTTAACGGACTTTAAATCTCTTAAATAAGGGAACGTAATAGCAACCAAGGAGCCCAGGTGATGTAACTCAAGTCCAGGATGCCCTAGGCCCGTGGTCGGCAAACTCATTAGTCAACAGAGCCAAATATCAACAGTACAACGATTGAAATTTCTTTTGAGAGCCAAATTTTTTAAACTTAAACTTCTTCTAATGCCACTTTTTCAAAATAGACTCGCCCAGGCCGTGGTATTTTGTGGAAGAGCCACACTCAAGGGGCCAAAGAGCCGCATGTGGCTCGAGAGGTGCATTTTGCCGACCATGGCACTAGGCAAATGAGTTCTGCCCTTTTTCACACCCTGCATTCTCAACTGCTTACAGACAGAATCCACGGAAAACACGGGGGAAACAGTATTTTCAAAGAGAGGAAAGGAAAATAAAAATATATAAAGAAAAGACAGGAGAGTTAAAAAGCAAGTTAAATAGAGAGTTAAATAGGATAAAAAAAAGGGGGGGGGCAAAGGGCATGATTGGGGTGGAAAGGACATGGGGGATAATGATCATTTGGAAAAACTGTATTTATCCTCTGCCTGGACAAGGACGAGCTGTCGTCCTCCATCCTCCTGGCGAGGACAGGGAATGGCACTTCCTGAGACTGGACCCCAGGGACCCCAGACGTGCACTGCTCAGGGGGCAGGCGAGGCTCTGCGCAGCTGCGAGGAGCACCTTCCCCAGGCGCAGGCCCCACGCTGCACACCCACTGGGACAGGGACACCCGGGGAACGCACGAGTTCTCCTAGAGGCATCCCAGTCACAGGATAGACCCCACACGCCTTCCCATCGCTAATCGCACTAGGGGGGAAAATTCAAAATATTCCCACATGAACATGTTAAACAGCAGAAGGCAAAATTTGTACAAATTTTTATTTGTTATCATTTTTATATTTTTTAATTGATTTCAGAGAGGAAGGGAGAGGGGGAGAGAGAGAGAGAGAAACATCCATGATGAGAGAGAATCATGGATTGGCTGCCTCCTACACGCCCCCTACGGGGGATCGAGCCAGAAACCTGGGCACGCGCCCTGACTGGGAATTGAACTGTGACCTCCTGGTTCATAGGCTGACACTCAATCACTGAGCCACACCGACTTGGCTGTATGGATTTTTAGACTAAAATCCAAAGCTTCAGACACACACACACACACACACACACACACACACACACACGGAAAAAAGAAAGCTACTCTGGCTCCTTTTCTGGATGCTCCCATAACCTGGAGAGGGGCCCAGTGGGGGGTGGGGGAGGGAGCAATGGTACTCATTATCTTTTCCTCTTCTAGGGATGCTTTTGTGGAAAAGTTTAAGGAGTGCCACTTATATTGGTATATTTTCAAAAGATTTTATGCCGCCTTAATGAAAAAAACAAACCCGCTGTAAATTACTCACCAGATTTTTAAGTGCCAGTTTAAGATTCTAGAGAAGATTGTGTACATGGACTTGTCACTGAACTCATTGATCGTTATAACATTGAAATGCCGCGTGTATCGAGGAGTCACCGGATTTCGACCACCACCTGTACATTGAAGAGGTAACTCTTAACCGTGTTGCTAATACATACCAGAGTATTTTTCTCTAATATCTTAGAGCATCAAATAACTCGAAAGATGGACAAATGTATGGCACACTGAGAAGTTAAGAATAATCAGTTGTTTGGATAACGCTGACCTCAAAAAAGTATCCCCCTCAAACACAAAATTTTGTTTTCTAGTTGAATTATCTGAATGAGTTCAACTACTTAGACAAAATCTGGGGTCAGATATATGTCACCAACAGAGCCATTGCCACCTTCTCCAGGACTTACAGTCCAAAGCAGTAAATGGTGAACATCCTCATTACAATAAAATGTTAAGATGCAATGTTGATATAAAGGAAGCCCGAATGACCAAGCGTAGGGTCCTTCCCAGCTGTCGGAGATGCAGCACAGCCTCAGCAGGTGGCCGGTTCTCTTCCCACATCCTCAGTGCATCTCCCTCAGGGTCCTGCATGTGGCTACTTCACTGGCTACTCACACTTTTTTGAAACTTGGGGATTGTCTCACTTTCATGAAATAATGATGACATCTTTTAAATATGAAGCTGTAATAACTGACTTAGAGTGAAACACATCATTTTACAAAATTGATATTATCATTTTTAAATATATAGACACATTGCAATTGTGTTTTAAAGGAATTCTGTCATGAAATCTTTGGTAAAAAAAAAAGGTGATTTTTAAAGTGTATAATATCTCTAATATATATTTTGCATAAAATTAACTCGGTTCATGTTTTATGTTTGTTTAGGTAAATCTATATTTTATTCTTGTCACTGAATTATACATACAGCGCTGCCTCTGAAAATGTGAAGAATATGTGTCAGCGTGTTAGTCTATAGACCAAAGCGGTTGTGCGTGTCCAGGGATTAGCGGCTCTTAAGGAACCGATTTCCCTGGCAGGTTTAGGAAGATGATGACAGGGTTGCAGAAGGAAAGGCGAGCGGTCATATCCCCAGCTCCGTCTCCATTCCTTCCTCCTAGAGAACATGCAGGAATGGGGGTATTTTTAGAACATGGGTTCGCAGAGGAAAAGCTGCCTCGGGGATCCAGCCGGATTTCCTGTCCAGTCCCTGCAGAGGCCGGGAAAGGTGGGCACGTGGCCCAACGGGCTGGCTTGCAGGGGTGGCAGGGAGGCAAAGCAGAACTGAAGCCTGAGACCCAGGAGCAATAGTTTTATTTCGGGGTGGTGGGGCGGGCAGGCAAGAGAGTGCTGCGAGCAATTACTGACTCAGCAAACTGTCTACACTACAGGTCAGATAAAGGTCAGAGGGTTCAGAGGTAAAAGCAGAGAGATTTACAGAAGAAGTGGTATACTGAGAAAAGGAATTTTAAAAACAGAATGCCAGAGCTCAGGAGAAGAACAATGAAAGCAGTCCAGATAGGTGAGCCAAGCCATTGTGGCTATGCCAGCATACAACATTTCTCCACATAGGTATTCCTGTGCATCTACGCATTTCTCTCGGAAAATGTCAAGGTTCTCTAGGAATTAATTCTTTGGCCACTTCCTACTTAAATTCCTCTTCACAGCCTGTGTAATCCAGGGACTCACGGGCCTGGGGCAAGGTTGGGGAGAGGGAAGTGGTCTCTGAAGCAAGGATGTTTCACACAGTTGAAACTTTAGTGAATGGAACAGACACGAGCTGCCCCAAGGCAAGGACAGGAAATGGGGGCCAAGTCTCACACGATGGGAGGACAGGGGTTCAGAAGAGTTGGTGGGAGAATGGCCCCACCCAAGGCAGCCCACTCTGCAGCGCTGACCACTGGGGAACACCCCCTCGGGTCACAGCATGTACACACAGGAAGTATAGACACGGAGCATTGCCACTCAGATGGTTCCATTGGGCGTCTCTTTCTCCAGCTCTCTCTTTAGATATGGCCAGAGTGACTGCCAATCTGAATAACCACAAACTTAGAACGTGTACCTGGAGGTCCCATCGCACACATGATCTGAATGTCCACTAGTTTAATCATCGAGCAGTCTTTTAGGTCATACCAATTCCAGTGATCTAACCACTGTCTCAGCAACTCGATGGGTGGCTGAGCCCCGTACACCTCCCGAGCAGGCATATTGACGTCATCTACAAAGACAACCTGAGGATGACAAGGGAAGAGGCATTAGGAAAGATCAGCATCTCATTAGAGTGTCCTGCTGTGCGGACAATGCTGAGGCAAAGACTAGGGTCGTCATTTTGTAGAGTACGGGTATGGGAAGTGATGGTTTCTTTTCAAATCAAATATCATACCCCTTTGCGTCCATGCTCCCAAGGAATAGAGGGACAGTTTTCTTACTAACCTTGAAGGTTGAGTTTAGGCCTTACTAATCCTCTCATTCAATTTGTTTCTCAATATGCCTTCTCTTTTTCCCTGGCACAACGTCAATGCATTAACATAAACAAGAAGGGCGTGCTTGTAAATGAGTATAACCTCGGTGGGGGGGGGGGGGAGAGTGTGGTTGGGACAGAGTTCTTGGTAAGGGAACACAGGTAGGTCAATTGATAACTGGGATGTCTATGGGTCTAGAAAAGCAAGCAGCAAAGACTCTGCTAAGTAAAAATGTTAATGAGAGAATTGGGAAGGTAGATAATTTCCCAGATGAATAGTCTACTTTTAATTTAAAGGGCAATCGCTTGTTTTTAATGTCAAGCTGTCTAACCTAGAATGCACATACAAATATGAACACACTTTTAAGGAGATTTCTTAAACAAAATTTGTGACAAAAACCAAACAAACAAAAAAAAAACACAACACAAAAACTTTAGCCCAGCCAGCATGGCTCAGTGGTTGAGTGTCAACCTATGAACCAGGAGGTCATGGTTCAATTCCCGGTCAGGGCATAGGCCTGGGTTGTGGGCTTGATCCCCAGTGTGGGGCATGCAGGAGACAGTCGGTCAATGATTCTCTCTCATCATTGATGTTTCTATCTCTTCCCTCTCCTTTCCTCTCTGAAATCAATAAAAATGTATATATTTAAAAAACTGTACAAATAGATGCCAAGCCCCAGCATACATGGTTTCCGTGTTCCGAGTGGAGCAGCGTGCGTGACTAGGACCCGTGGCGGACCGTGTGTGTAGAAACGGAGTGATTACCATTTTCTTGCCCAGAGGAGGACCAAACACTCCCTTTCTTCTTTTGTCCAACTTTGACATGATGATGTTCTGAGTTTGAGCTGCTGTAGTTTGTGCTGAGAAGTTAATTAGCAGAGGCTTGTAGATTTCCTTATTGAGTTGAGTTAAAAGGAAGTTCTATGTAATAGGAAATAATAAAATGAACCATAGTTGGAATTGCGTTTTGGCATTTCAAAATAAATGAAATATATATCATGCAATGAGAGAGGGTCTTGGCCATGCACAAGGACCGGAAATCAACAGGAAGCACAGCTGCCATGTCGGTGTGTCTCTGTGTATCCAGGCCTCATCCATTTGGCTGCTCTGGTTTCCAAAACCACCATGTAGATTACGCATCCCAGCTCAACGTGGAGCCACAGGGACTGAGAGGTTAAGAAACTTGTATGGTCTGAGGGCTGGGGCAAGGCCTTAGACTGCCATTTGTAGCTCTCCGGATCAATGTTCTTTGTCACATAGCTTATCATCTTTCCACTTAAATACCAAGTTATCTGATTGTAAGTGAGGAAGCGTAAATAAGACAACTGGATTTTTTAAATGGAATTCACTGGAGAGTGGGTGCAATTACCATGATTGCTAATCAAGATGTTGTATTCTACCGATCATCTTGTAGAAGAATAATGAAATAGGGAAATATTTACAATATATTAGGTAGAAAAAAAGCATATTATGAAATAAAATGCAAAGTGTGTTTTCAATTTTGTGAAAAGCAATGTTGTTTTTGCTGGGACTGAATTCGATGGGGGTACAAATGACAAAGGGCTTTGTTTTTTTCCACTCACCATGTCAAGTCTCTGTTCCCTGACTCTTGATGATATCTTAGGTAAATAACTGATATCTCTGTTATTTCTTTTAAGTCCAGGCCAAACCAACATCATGATTTAAAATCTCAGCCTAAACTTTTCCCCTCTCTGCTTTTGGATATTCCCTCACATAGAAAGCATTTAGATTGTAATACAGGTGCCATTTCAATCTGTTGAGAAAGACTAGAGGCCCAGTGCAGTCACCTAGAATGCAGTCACCTAGAATGCCGTCACCTAGAATGGAGTCATCTAGAATGCAGTCACCTAGAATGCAGTCACCTAGAATGCAGTCATCTAGAATGCAGTCACCTAGAATGCAGTCATCTAGAATGCAGTCACCTAGAATGCAGTCACCTAGAATGGAGTCACCTAGAATGGAGTCACCTAGAATGCAGTCACCTAGAATGCAGTCACCTAGAATGCAGTCATCTAGAATGCAGTCACCTAGAATGCAGTCATCTAGAATGCAGTCACCTAGAATGCAGTCACCTAGAATGCAGTCATCTAGAATGCAGTCATATAGAATGGAGTCATCTAGAATGCAGTCATCTAGAATGGAGGCCCAGGAAGACTTAGGCCCACTTATCTCCCACACTGTCCAGCTGACCCTGGGAAACTTTACTTGCCATGCAAAAGGCTGGGGTGCTATTGACTCATTCCAGCCAGCCTTTTGTCCTCAGAAACCTGAAACTAGAGACAAGAACTGGTCTTTGATCGATATGACCCCCTAACCTCAAGAGACCGCCTAAACAGGATGCATAAAGCAACTGAGATTTGGGGCTGCATCTGTCACAGCAGCTAGCATTTTCTTAACTGACACACAGTGGGTATGATTCCAGGAATCATTAATAAAAATTACTACATCATTAAATTACTAAAAATCACTAAAACTTTTTAGTAAAATTACTAATTACTTATTACTACACAGTAACCATTCAGATACTAACTGATAAAATTAAATATCAAGTGTAATTAACTAAAACACCTTTTTAAGGGATATAAAATTCTTCATCCTGGACAAGCTATTTTTATTAAAATACCTTAAAAGGGACAGTAATATAGTGATATAAAATGGCATAATATATTTTTCTAAAATAAATCAGTTTTCTAAAATAAATAGGCAATTACACAAAAATTATTTGTGGCTCTAACATCAAAATACTTGAGTATTTAAAAATATTAACTCTACTATTTCATGTGGCTTTAAAAAATTCTTAAAAATACCATGCACATTTTAATATGCAAATTTCTACAATACTTACAATAATGTAAGCACTCTTCCCAGTTCCTGTCGGTCCTACAAATATCGATGGCTTTTGATGGGTGGTTAACAACTCCATTAACGCCGAGTATCGAATCGTATCCAGAGTTGGTACAATGATTTCATTAAACATCATATCTTTAGAGATTGGAGGGGCATCTGCCAATTTCTTTATCCATGGGTCCCATCTTCCTATTCCCTGTTTATAATAAATAGCCAAATAGGGAATCTTATGTTATAAATACTTTAAAAAATACATTTTTATTGAGTTCAGAGAGGAAGGGAGAGGGAGAGAGAGATAGAAACATCAATGGTAAGATAGAATCATTGATTGGCTGCCTCCTGCCACCCCCTCTCCCCGCATTGGGGATGGATGGAGCCTGCAACCTGGGCATGTGCCCTGACCAGGAATAGGACCATGACCTCCTGGTTCACAGGTCAATGCTCTACCACTGAGCTATTACGGCCCAACTGTTCTCATTTCCAAGAGAAAAAGAAGGATATAAAATTATCCATTGGGGATACAGTGTGATCCCAATTCCACGTGGATCTGTATATAGTTAAATGATATATATTCTTAAACTTGGTCCTCAAAACAGTACTTATGGGAGCTGTTACACAAAAGCAAAAAAGTAAACTAAACAAACTCCACCCAGGTTAGACTGCGCCATCTGCGTGGGAAATGCTGAGCGAGCACCACTAACCCAGCCGTGCTCACTCCCGCAGGACCCCTGAGCTCCTGGGAAATGCCAGCTGCTCCGAGAACCTCCAAGACGTGTCCTTGACCAGGAAGGCCCTAGTGCTGGAGCCCATGTCATCCTATGTCATTTCATTTAGTGAGTACGACCTGCCCATCGGGTACTGTTATTTATTCCGTTTTATTAATGAGAAAAACGAGGCTCAGGGAGATTAGATACCTGGTCCAAGGCCATAGAGAAAGAAAAGGGTTTTATTAGGACTCCGACCCAGTGTGTCTGACCTTCACAAGCCAGGGCACCTTCCTGACTCCCTGCTGTCCCGAAAGGTAAGCAGGGGTGACAGAGTGGTCACAAGGCCATTATGTGCCGCGTGTCTCGGAGGGGACCCTGCCAGGTGGGTCCTCGCAAATCCTCCTTCAGAACTCTTACCTCAGTGACAAACTGATAATCATAAATTGTCTTTTTCTCAGGAAATGGGACCGTTAGTGCTTTTGAAGACGTTTGTTCGGGACTGCTCAGTATTTTAAACCTATTTCGAGTGATGTCTGAAATTGGGCCCTCCATGAGTTCTCGAAGAATCTTATTAAATTTCAACCGATCATCATCTCTACAAGAAGCACCGACGGACCATATCAACGAAAAGAGAAAAATGCCCTGTGTTGGAGAAATGAAAAGACAGAGTGTATTAAAGAATGACTTTAATCTATCCTTGATGCGTGAATCAGATTAGCTGATTAATACCTGTGAAAGGAAATTAATAACCTGATAGATAATAGTAGGTTATCTCAAGATTTTGTAATAATTAGTTTTTTAATGAAACTGCATGTTTTATAAAAATCTTACTATCAGAGGAGATAATACAATGCAAAGTATAATTTCTATCCAGAGTGAAAACTTAGAATGACTACTCTGGAAAATCAACATGATATTTTAAGTAAATGGCAGGACCTTGATAGTAAAAATAATACTGAAATAACTTTTATAAATATAATAGAGTATTTTAATAAGGAATAATCAACCCAAAATGTATATAGTTTTTAAATTTAAATTTTGATACAGTGTTTTTTCTTTAAAGTAGAATAAATTCATGTTCTTTTGCTTGCTTGTTGTAATAATTCTTGGAGCACTAGTTGCCTAACTAGAACTGCCATCCGGCAAGCTTTCAGGCAGACAGGACACGGTGGATGGCAAGGCCAAATAGGAAATAGGAAAACCTGTTTGCTTGTTTCTAAATCAAATCCCCTTTCCACTGCCAATGCTAACACAGACCTGCCTCTGCTTAGAAAGCTTATAGACTCCGCTTTTGCCACTGTTCACCTACTACCAGATGACTCACCGACTGTTTCTCTCTGGAAACTAGTTGAAACCAAATTAACAATTTATTTCACAAAATATAAGCAATAAGAGTAACAGATTGACTACACGAAAAGTGTTACTACCAGCAATATAGAATTTTTATCAGAGACTATTCCAGGTCTGTTGATAACTTTACTTCTATTTTACAAATGTGCTTACAGATGATATATTGTCTTGTTTTTCTCACTCCAAATATACATGTATACACACGTATACCTATTTTAAACATTTATATCTCACAAAAAAGAGAAGAAAATTGAGGAGGGGGGACAATGAACTGCTACGACCTGGCAGTTGAAAGAGAGGCTAATCTCGTTGCCAAACGGTGCCTGACATTTTGGAGAATGGTCATTTCTGAGGCTGACCAAGGGGTCCAAGATTTCCGTCACGGATCTAAGAAGGTCATTGGGCTCCACCCAAACCTCACGCTGCAACAGGACGGCCCGTCCAGGCCTTTCCCGACCAGCACCTGCGGTTGGGGCCTGACTTCCTCCTCGCTGTTCAGCGACCTCCCGCTGTCCAGCCCCCAGTCCCAGGGGAAGCTGAGTTTCATGAGTTCGGAAGCACCGGGGAAAGCATCCGATGGCTTTCCATCATGTGACCACGGGCAAAGGGCCTTACCTCGAGTAAGGAGTAAGCCTCGCGATCATTTCTCTCTCGCACTTTCACTTCATCGGCAAATTCATCCATAAAACAGTCTATTAGATTCATTAAGGATCGGACTAAGTTTGTATCGGAAGTAGGAGATAATTCCTAAAACATCAACAAAACCAAGTTTATAAAACAAATTAATTGAAACTAGGCACTAATTAAGATAGTACCAACTAATATTTATTGAACTCATTTATTTCTAACGGCCATGGTACTTATGAAAAGATCCTATCATGACAATTCTAGTTTCACAGGCAGGGAAACTGAGTCACACATTTACTCCCTAGTCTAGAGTGTGGCAGCTGTGGGTACCACATCGGGGTAGTATTTGTTCTGTAAACACTGAATCCAAAGTTTAAAAATTCACTGTCCCATGCTTAGTTAATTTAATCCAAGACATAGATTTCAGTTTTATACCCAAAACATTAAAATTCTTTCAGAGAAGGCAATTAATTTGCTAAAAAATTTAGTAGAAAAAAATTTTTAAAAACTACTTAAAATACAATAGTCCATTAGAAATTAGACAATATTTTAGAGCATTTTCACCCAGATGTGGTCAGGTATGCCTTTGGGATGCTTTTTAAGAGAGGAAAGATTAGCACCCAGACATTTTCTCAAACCCTCAGATGCGTCACACAAACTATTTCTGATGGAATACGTGGATGAGTAAAAATCTTCTTACTCGAATGAGCAGAAAGGTTTTAGTCAAAGCAGTGAATAAATGATTTTCATATCTAGTAGTCGACCATACAAGCAGACATTCAAGTGGGCAATTTGGATTTTCTACTTATTTTTTTTAAATCTTGCAATTCCCATCCCTCTTACCTTTGTGTGCTTCCTGATAAATTCGACAGAAACAGGGACCATTCTGTCAAATAAGCTCATGAGAAATTCCTTCTGAGTAGAATTGAGCGTCGGAGGGAGGAGATTTACCCAGGACATCATCAGGGGTCTCCACCCCAGCATGTGAGGCTCCATGTAGATCATCCCACACCTGGAAACCTGCAAGAGCAACCACGCTTAGCATCCAGGCAATGCCCACAGAAGAAACATGGCTCGGCACATCTGTTTCTTACAAATTCGGGGGGGGGGGGGGAGGAGCTTAATTTTATTCACTTCCATGATCTAAATTATTGTCTGACTTTATCAAATGGTCACAGACAAAGAGGGAAAAAAAAACAAAAACACCCATCCAGACTCGAATTTGTCAAAGTACATCAACAGGTATGTCTGCTCTGGAGAATCACAGATTCTTTCAAAATGAAGTTGACGAGCATTTTTCACTCAAAGTCAAAGTGATGCAACAATAGAAGCACCTACAGCAGAGAAGCAACACATAGCATTCCAGACGTGCAAGCAGAGGTCAAGACGGAGCACTTACGGTGGCAGGAGAAGCAACTTCCAAATCCATGGGCTCAAAGATAAGATTCATTTGCGGTGACATCTGGATAATCTCCCCGCTCATCAGACACAGCTTTTTGTTGTCATCCAGCACAGTGTTCATGTTCTCAATCCACACGGCATCCACCGGGCCGTCGAAGATCAGCCACTTCCTGTCTGGTGTCTGGGTTACGCACATGGCGGACGCGGGGCAAAAATGTGATGATGATAATGTGAGGAGACGGTTCAATAACATTTCAAAATAAAATGTAGCTCTCTTAAAATTAATTTCACCATGAAAATGTAAAGGCACCTTTTGAATAAAGTACACATGTGAATAAAGTATACATAATAAAGAACATGTAGAATAAAGTGTATATATTATATAAAGTGTATATATATATATAATGAGAGAGAGAGAGAGAGAGAGAAACTAAAGAGACCTATACAGAGTGGGGCAAAAGTAGGTTTACAGTTTGTATGGAAAATAATACAATAATTAATAAATAATAATAAACCTGTGTTTTGTGTATTCACATCTGTAAACCTAGTTTTGCCTCACACTGTATATGTCATGGACAAGACACAATATAGCATCTTTTCTTAAGATTCCATCTTTTTCAATGTTTCTGAGTTCATATATAACATGTTTTAGAAAGTATTACACGCTAAAAACATAACTGCATTTCCATTTGGAGTGTCTGACTCTGTGTAGTGCTGTGTTCATGCGGGTTACTTACCCTGTGTGCTAAGTCCAATTCTGTGTTCCCTCCACACACATACAGCACACACCCTCGTGGGCTGAACTACCTCGTGGTGGTACAGCACGTTAAGATCAACATCACATGCAACACCAAAATATTCACACATCGTCTGATGTAGTAAAGGCTCAGTCAGCATGGCCAGGCATTCGCTGGCAAGTGCAGAAACAGACTCTCCGTTCAGGGTCAGCCTCTTCATGTACAGAGGCAGTGCCTTGGTTCAAGGTCAGCAAGCGTGAACTTGAGTGGAAGTGTTGAGCACTTTGAGTCCATCTCAGCACATCCTCAGTCCCCATGGCGACTGCATGAATCTGTGAGACAGGGGCCTGCCCTGGGCTCAGGCCCCCACACGCTCACACTCAGAGGCCAGCTCTGGCCGAGTTCAGGAGCGAGGAAGGGCCCATACCTCGGAGATGAACCTCCCCTCCCCTCCCGCTGTTGGCTTCCCACACCTGTCAATATTCACTTTGGAAAACACTGCCTTGTAATGGGAGATGTGGGGCTTTGCAGTATGGAGGACCTCACTTTAATATATATATACTAGAGTTCCCATTGCAGGAAAAATCCTGCAATAGGATTTCCTGCTGCACTCTACCCCGCCTCCGCTCTCCCTTGTCACCCGCCCAGCCTTGCTTGCTTCTTGGAGGCTTTACTCCCTTCTGCAGCTCTTGGCTTCTTTCGATGCTGTCTTGATATGCAAATTAGCCGCCATCTTTGTTGGGATAATTTGCATACTTGTCCTGATTGGCTGGTGGGCGTGGCTTGGCTGGTGGGCGTGGCTTAGGTGTAGCGAAGGTGTGGTCAATTTGCATATTTGTCTATTATTAGATTAGATGTGTGTGCGTGTGTGTGTTTATTGATTTTTAGAGAGAGAGGAAGGGAGAGGGATAGAGAGATAGAAACATCATCGAACAGCTGCCTCTCGCATGCACGCCCTCTACCTGGGACTGAGCCGCAACCCAGGCATGTGCCCTGACTGGGAATCGAACCCGTGACCTCTTGGTTCCTTGGCTGAAACTCAACCTCTGAGCCACGCCAGCTGGGCGTAAAGGACCTCATTTTTAATTGGGCTTTACTACTCATCAGCCGTGTGCCTTTGGGTCAGCGAGGTGGCCTCCCTGAAGCTCTGCAGTTATGGGTCATAGCTTCCTGGAAGGCGTAATGTAAGCTACTACTAGCATGTGGCTGAGTGTGAGATGGGAGCGATCTCGTGGTCACTTCTGTATAAATAATGTAACTGCCTACATGACTCAGAGACTTCCCAGGTTAGCCTGGGCCCGAGGGCATCCACTGTGGCGAGAGGACCGAGACGTCGCATCTGCAGTCCCGGACCTCAGTCTGCCTTCCCCGGGCCCCAGGTTTGCGTTTACCACTTTAAATGACTGGTGGCGCCTGACCCGGGCAAGGCCCCTGCTCCAGGAGTCTCCCTTATGCTACTCATCGCCCAGGGTCCTTCAGGCAGCAGAGCACGCTGAGGTTCGTGTGGCTCTGTTATCACACTGACTCATGAGTCGTGATCGGCTGGGTCTCCAGGGGGACAGAGAGCCCCCAGTGTAGTGTCATCAGAAGAAAGGGAGCACTGCATGTCATCAGAAGAAAGGGAGCACTCCGTGGATTGATTGCTTAAATAAAGGCCTCTAACCCGGCCCTTCTCCTTCACGATCAACCATAGCCAGCTGTCTCCCGCATGATCATACTCTATGGAGAACCCGGTGGCATATGGCAGCCACGCAAGCATGGATGGGTCTGTGAGCTCTCTGTGACAGTGGGCACCAGCCACTGGGCAGAATGGGCAGAATGAGGCAGGGGTAGGCAGTGCCCACCGCTAGGCACAGCAGCTGCAGCCAGCACATCCCTGGTGTCTCCTGCCTTCCCCCGGTCTTTGTCACAGGCTGGGGGGACGGTGTTGGAACTCTGCAACATCAGCGGCCTGCACTTTCTCCTCCAAGCACTGACGTGCATCTCACAGCCAGAGGACGGGCCAGTGCGGCTGCCCTGCGGCGGGCCCGGGAGGAGCATCCCGAGGGAGCAGAGGGAGCAGCAGGGTCCTGTGATCCGGGGGCTCTCCGTCCTGGACCATCTAGCCCAACAAAGGAAAACCAGAGGTACCTCCTCCCCGTCCTTTGTCCTCCTGGCCGCTCCGCTCCACGCACACCACACACCGGGGAAGAGGCGCTGGCCAGCAAGGTCCCAGCCGGCCTGGGTGCGAAGGAGTTCTTCACAGAAACGCCGCAGGCTCTGCGCTAGATGAACGTCGTGGGCTCTAAGTGTGCGTGTTTGAGACGTCCGAGAGCGTCAGAAATCCGTGAGAAGGAAACAGCACGGATTTCCAAACGTGCAAACGTGCGCGCACTTACCACCGAAGAGGCGAAGGCCCTGAAGCTGACAGCGAGGATCCCGTCGGACCACTCGTGGGACACCTGGTCGAACTGCCCGTACAGCTGGCCCATGGTGACAGACTTGGGGTTTAGGACAGTGATTTGAACCTTGTTTTCTTCCATTAACCCCTTAATGGGAAAAAAAAATCAATCAATGTATTTATTTCTGTTTTGTAGAGTAGTGTCTTTATAGAAAACACCAGAGGCCCAATGCACGAAATTCGTGCAAGGGGCTCAGCCCTCACAGCCCCGGCTTTGTCCAGAAGGTCGTCCAGAAGGATGTCTGGAAGGTCGTTCGGCTATCCAGTCTAATTAGCATATTACGCTTTTATTATTATAGATAACTGTGTATAGCAAGGGAAGCAGATGACAGAAATAACTAGCATATCAATTTCTGTAATAAATATAAATGAACTTAAGTCCCCCGTGAAAAGAGAAAGACCATCAACCTGGAGAAAATAAACATCACACTATGTACTCTCCATAGAAAGGAACTCACAGTGACCCCCAGAGTTACGGTGAAAGACGCGGGCAGGCCCCTGTGCCAGGAGACAATGTGGGTGGCAGTACTGCCCTTAGATCAGGGGACGCAGAGCCCGTAAAGAACAAGCACATCACTTCACGTTGGTTGAAGGGGAGAGTGAGCAGATAATGATAACAAGCCCCAAACAGGCTATGAACACAGAAATATTTGAAGCAAAAACTATTCAAAACACAGTAGCCAGAAATGCAATATTAGTCGGAGAGTTTAACCCTTTGCACTCGCTTGCTTTTTTCTTGGTTCCTGCTACCGATGCTAACCGTGTCGAGTCACACTCGACATCCGAGTGCAAAAGGTTAAAACAGCCTCATTCCTCTAACATATCAAAGTGGACCCAACTGCAATGTGTAGGACATAAATTTTGACTAATATACTCATTATTATATACTAGAGGTCTGGTGCATAAAATTTGTGCATGGGGGAGGGGTCCCTTAGCCTGACCTGCACCCTCTCGCAATCTGCAACCCCTCAGGGGATATCCAACTGCTGGTTTAGGCCCGATGTGAGATCTGGGACCATTGGCTCCTAACCGCTCACCTGCCTGCCTGATCAACCTAGCCCCTCTGCCTGCTAGGGGCTGGTTTAGGCCCCTCTTGCAATCTGGGACCGCTGGCTCCTAACCGCTCACCTGCCTGCCTGATCAACCTAGCCCCTCTGCCTGCCTGATCAACCTTAACCCCTCTGTCTGCCTGCCTGATTGCCCCAAATGCTTGGTTGCCTGCCTGATTGCCCCTAACCACTAGCCTGCCTGCCTGATCACCCCTAATTGCTCGCCTGCCTGCCTGATTGCCCCGAACCACTCTGCCTTGGCCCCTGCTGCTGCCCTTCGTCCAGAAGGATGTCCGGAAGGTCGTTCGGCTATCTGGTCTAATTAGCATATTATGCTTTTATTATTATAGATATGCATGCACATCTTGGTTATAATAAAATAATGCACTTATAACACACTGACCTTTTCACATATATCATTTAGGGCTCCAGCTAAGACGCGATAGGCACTGGTCTTTCCTCCAAACGGTTCTCCGACAATCATGAAACCGTGGCGCACAATCATCATCTCATATATCTGGAGGATCTTCTCAGAAAAGAAACTGGTCATTTGCAAGTTCATGGCTTCACAGTTGTCCTTGATGGCTGTCAGCAAGTCATGGTAATCTGGTTTGGGCAACTTCACCCCAGGAAACAAGTCTGAAGTAATTCCCTGATGATAGATGATTTGGGGATTTACATTACATATTTGTACATTTGCTATCTATCTATCTATCGATCTATCTGCACACACATATACACATATACAAACACATACTTTCATACAGGCATATACACACATAAACATGATACAACTTCTCTCATCCTCACATTTAATACTGATGGAAATAAAGTCGTTAAGTAATAGTTCAACAGTATTTAACTATGGAGATATGGTCAACATACAATAAATTGTATATATTTTAAGTGTACAATTTGATAAGCGGAACGATCAAGTGCATCTAGACAATCACATGTCTGTCACTCCCCAAGTTTCCTGTCACCTTTTGTCATCTCCCTTCCCTTCTCTCCTCTCTGCCTCCTACCTCCATCCCTGGGTGACCGTTGACTTGCCTCTGTTGCTATTTGTATTTGCATTGTTTAGAATTTAATATAGATAAATTGTATATTATGTACTGCACTTTATTGTCTGGTTTCCTTCACCTGGCATGAAGGCTTGGAAATTCACAGGTCTCGGCACGTCTCAAGAGCTCGTGTACTGAAGTAGTCCCCTTTATTGAAGTGACCCAGTTTTTAAATCCGTCCCCCTATTGATGGACATTTTCACTGTTTCCAGTTTGGAGTTATTACAAATAAAGCTGCTGTGAACATTTGGGTAGAAGTCTTTTTATGAACAAATGCTTTCATTCCTCTTGGGTGAACACCGAGGAGTGGAATACCTGGATAGTACAGTGCGTGTGTGTTTAACGTTTTAAGAAATTGCCTGCTTTCCAAAGTAGTTATATTATTTTATATTCCCTCAGAGGGTATAAGGGTCCCAATATATGGTATGAGCAGTCCTTTTAAACTGAGACATAGAAATAGGTGTGTAACGGTGTCTTATTTGGCTTCAATTTCCATTTCCAATGATTGACATTCTTGCATGTGCTAATATGCTATAGGTATATTTTCTTCAGTAAAGTGCCTGTTCAAATCTTTTGCTATTTTTAATCGGTTTATTTTCTCAATGGTAACTTTTAAACATTCTTTAAATATTATGCATACAAGCCCTAGCCGGTTTGGCTCAGTGGATAGAGCGTCCACCTGCGGACCAAAGGGTGCCAGGTTCGATTCTGATCAAGGGCACGTACCTTGGTTATAGGCTCCTCCCTGGCCCAGGCCCTAGTCGGAGCTCATCGGGGCTTGTGCAGGAGGCAACCAATCGATATATTTCTCTCACATCGATATTTCTCTCTGTCTTTCCCTCTCTCTAAAAATCAATGGGAAAATATCCTTGGGTGAAAACACACACACACACATACACACACACACACACGTCCTCCATCATATATCTAATTTGCAAGTATTTTTCCGAGTCTGTAACTTGTCTTTCATTCTTTTACCAGTATCATTCAAAGAAGAAACATTTTAATTTTGATGAGTCTATGTTAGCAATATATTATTTTATATCTTGTGCTTGTGGTGTTGTGTTTAAGACATTTCTGCTTAACCCAGTGTCACAAGGGATTTCTCCTGTTTACAGCATATTTAAGTAAAAAAATTAGACAATGAACACAATCTGATTTTAAGGTTCATTGTACAGACTGTCATATTGGCATAAAGATGGACAAATATATCAAGGGAACAGAACAGGGAGCCCACAACTGCGAACAACTCATTCTCAACAAGGGCACGAAGGCAAACCCACAGGTAGGAGACAAGCTAGCCTCCAACAAGTGATGCCAGAACACCCGGATTTGCCAAAACAACGAACTTCAGCTCATATCTCATGCCATCTGCACAAACGCGCTCAGAGGCCTTTTCCTCATTGAAGTGGGCAGCATTCTAATCAGCGGGTGGCCCTTCACGTTCACCTGGAACCTCAGAGGGGGACCTTATCTGGGAAGAGGAGCTTCGCAGATGTCAGTTAAGTTAGACGAGGTCGTACTGGGCCCTGCATCCAATGACTGTTGTCTGCACAGCACGAAGGAGAGGAAGATGCAGACACCAAGGCACCCAGGGAAGAAGGCCCTGCGTGAGGAAGGCGGAGGCTGGAGCGGTGCCAAGCGAAGCCACGTCCACGACTGCCAGCAGCCCAGGAGCTGAGAACGCTGCCCAGGAAGGCACCTAGCGAGGTGTGTTCTGCTGTATGAACATGAACGTGGCTTTCACTCCTGGTAACGGCCCTTCCAGAGCCTTCAGAGGAAACACCGGGGCTTCAGGCTGCGAGGGGACAAATGTGTGCTGTCTTCAGGCACCAAGTTTGTGGTACTTGGTCATGCGGCGTTAAGACATGAATACAATCATATAATGTATGATTGGGAAGAATTGTAACTCCATAGTTAATGTTCACCAATATAGAGAGTTAACTGCAAGCTCTCAGAAATATTCCTTTATCAACTGCTGAGGCTATAGTACCACAGCGTCCTGTGTGAGGAAGAGGACTCTTGCTTTGACTCTGCAGGTAAAGGTGAAACGTCAGAAGAGTCTCATCTGCAAGCATGCAGTGGAGCTGTACTTTAGAATTTACAAATTCCAAGTTTAGTTACTCCTGAATTTAATTTTGTCAATGCTGTTATGTTGAAACGAATCCCGGTTCATCAAGGCACGGAGTTTCCTTGGGGCAAAGAAGAGGAGGGCCGTACAGTAGAGTAGGCGAGAGCACGCCACCGCCTGGCTGTGTGGTTGGAACCCCCGCTCCCCCCACACTGGCCATCAACACGGTTACTCAGCACCTCCGTGCGCCGCGCACCCTCTGTGAGACGGGGTGACCAGAGCGCCCGCCTCGCTGGCTCATTGTGGGTGTTCAGTAAATCCTAGCTGCAGAGCTCTTAGAACAGGATCGGCTCCATAATACCAAGTGCATAGTGTTTTCTAACAAATAAAATAAAATCTCAAATTGCTCAAGGTTAACCTTAAACGGAGCAGATCTCTCCAGAACACATTTGGTGTTCAGTGTTTCTCAACAAAGACCCCCCCAGGGAGAGCTGGAAATGTGAGCGGCCTGTAGACACCGGGGGGGGGGGGGGGGGGGGGGGGTGGAGGTGAGTGGGGGGGGGGAGGGGGGGGGAGGGGCAGCAGAGACAATGAATTTTCTGCAGTGGAAGGCGGTCTCTCACCACAGGGGTTGTCCTGATGGGAAACGCCGATTGCCCTCTACCTGGGCCAGTGCTCAGTGCTCAGTGCTCAGTGCTCACTGGATGAATACACGGCAGCGTGAGAATACCCCTAGCGAGGAACCTCTCCGCTTTATGACAATGAGTATCGCTTTTGCTCCTGGAAAATCCGGTCAGTGTGCTAGGACCAAAGCCACGGAGGGAAAGCTTCAGGAAGAGAACGTGCCTCCTCGCTGTCGCTCTGTTCTAGAAGGTATTGGCACCGCCGGCTCTAAGGCTAAGGGAAGCCCTTTCAGAGGAGGCACAGGGCTTGGGGCCACTGACAACGCCGGCCCTCGCTGCCAGGGCAGCGCCATTCCTTCCCCACTCGTGACAGCCAGACGACTTCAGTCCTCACCCGCCGGCAGCTAACTGCCTGCACTTCCAGGCCACGCGTCCTGTAACAGCTGTTTCTCAGAAGCCCAGGCCCCTCCCTGATCTCCTCTCCCTGAGATGGGAAAGGAAACGCATGAAATCGAGTTATAGTACAGAAACTGCAACCATCGGTCTACTCCTTCTCAAATATTCATAATCCAATCTTTAAAATAGAACAGGATTCACATGCTTCGCTCTCATCTTAAATCACCCTGAAAAAAACAATTGCATCAAAGCTATGGCACTCTTTCGAAGAAATTAAGCTTATTTATGTATTTATTACCTCAATCACTAGTTTAGCAACAATTACCAAGTCCCTAGTCTGTGCAAGGGGGTCGGAGCTGTGTGAGACCGTAGACTTCCCTTCACGGACCCTACATTCTAGTGTAATTTATAAGCAAGCACATCTTGTAACTTGTGTGTGCATATTGCATTGTGTGGTTTTCATAAAAGTACTATTTTAAAACGCCAAGTTGTTAAAAGCCATCTGAAGCAGCAAAATTAGCTAAACACCCTTCACACACACGTGGAATGACCCATGTTTCTCTGGCCAGACCATTGCTTTCTGAGGAGGAAGTGTCCCTGGGGGGTTGCGCAGTCGGCCATGTGATAAGTGCATGGCTGTGAGAGTTTTGCTACATTAGGATAATAAATGTTCTTACCTCAAAGAGCGGTAAATCATGGGACAAAAATTTTGGCAGATTTACATCAATAATAGATCTAAGCAGCAAAATTTCTTCATTTTCCTGTGGATATTTCAGCTGAAAGAAAGATACACTCATGATGATGCCAGAATTTGTTGACTTGTGCCCCTACATTTCACACAGGTACTCAGGCACAGGGGCCCCGGGGCAATGTAAACCCATGCACAATTATGATCCATTTTCATTCAGCTGGATAGTTACTAATTTTAGAAACTGACCTTTATTCTTGTTGAATTCTCTACTGGTTAGTCACGAAAACCTAGGTTGAACTAACTACCTCTTCACAGATGCTCTAAGTTAAAAGCTATGGGCATGAACTCAATATCGTGTGGGACTAGCCACTGGTTCCCTATTGGTACGAGCTTGCTTGCCCTGTGCATTCAAGACCAGCGGTGGGTTGGTTACGTGGAAACAGTCATTAAAAGTGGGCAATCATTTTTAAAAGATGCATTTACATTTGAAACGTATAAACATTCAATTATTTGCCCATATTTTGAAGCCAAAGCCTTCTCTCTGAGTGTAGAGTTTGGCACCAATTTTCTTCCCCCCAAAAATAAAAATACATCAATGATGCATCATGGGCTCCATCCAGATTTGTGTTGTCGGGTTTTGTTTTCTTAAAGGGGACCAAGCTCTTCGAGTACTTGTGAAATAATCTAAGTGTAGCATCCTTATCAATTTTTAAGGTTGTTGTGTGTTTTTTTTCCAGTCTTATTTACTTTACTTTACATGCCTAATTCAAATTCGTTTTTGGGTGTTTTTTTTTTTTTTTTTTTTTTTTTTTTTTTTTTTTAGCCTTTCATCTGACTGAATCTTTCTGGAACAAGAACTTTGTTTTCATAAAAACAAAACTCTTCTCATTGGTATCTCATCCATTTCCTTGACATTTAATTAAATGACATAATAACAGGAACATAGCAACTGTCTTCAGAATGTTGGGGGAAACGAACACAGCTCATCTGATAAAAAAAAAAAAAAGTGTGTGTGTGTGTTTGGGGCGGGGCAGGGAGCAGCATGCTGGCTGAGCGCTGAGGACAGGCATGTGTTAGTGTGTGCCAGACAGAAGGGAGATGGCTGGTTCACGTGCCAAGCCACTTAAGTAGCGGGTGTTTCAGAAAACGTACATTAAATTCCAAAACACCCGTGGTAAAGCCACGGTTTACTGGCTGGACTTGGAACCTGTAGCTCGTGCCCATTAGGTTCACATAATTCACAAAAGTCCGAACTCAGAATTATTTCTTCCAACGTCAATACTTCGCTCAACATCTCACTCCAAAGGTTCTCCTGTCATCTTGCATTTAATTTCCCAGAACCCTCTGCCTGTTCCTCAGAGCCTTTCTGCCTAATAAATTCCATGTCCCTCCTTAACGGACTGGAGCCTTGGAGGCCAGGGATGCCTGGCAGTCACGTTCAGTGCCTCTGAATCTCCAGAGCTCCCAGGGCCACAGCCAGTCCCGCTCATGGGAACTCTGTCTTTGGAGCCATCTGAGCACGCACAGATGATGAAGCGTCAGAAGTTTATTTTGTTATTTGAGAGGCTATTATTTTAAAGCAAATGTTTACATCGTTTCTTGATGTAAACAGAAACAAACTTCAAAATATTCAAGGCAAAACATTCCATGATTCTAAATGAGCTTTGGACAGGGAAGGATGGGATTCATTTGCTGTGTAGCTTTAACAGCTCAGGTCCATAGTCAGGATGTCAGCGATGACATACACGAGGACATGCATTATCTCTCCCATTATCTGACCACAATGCAATCATGACATGCCAGGTTAATACAAATTGTGGCTTCTAGTTGCATTTGTTTATTGCAAAAAACAAACAAACCATGACATATTAGGCCCATGCAAAATAGGATATCACCACTATATATCAGGATTCTCGGTAACATTATTATAGAAGATAAAAATGCATGCCGTTGTTCTTAATCATGTAGGATGTATTTTAAAATCTTTTCCAAGTCATGAATGTGAACATGTTATAAACTCCAAGGTCACAGCTTGCATTTGTCTGTTAACTATAGCCTATCTTGCTTGCTTTCATAAAGAACTAATGCACAGTCATATTTCATGGTTCCGCAAGATGCTACCAATGAAAAGTTACCCATGTCCTAAAATACTTGGGTTTTTCATCTATACGTGTGATTCATACCATTTTAACATGCAAACATTATATTGCGAATCTATACCTGTTAGTCTATACCAGTGGTCAGCAAACTGCAGCTCAGTGTGTCACGAGCCACATGCGGCTCTTTGGCCCCTTGAGGTTTTAGCAAAGGCCAGCTTAGGAGTACCACAATTAAGTTAATAACAATGTACCTACCTATACAGTTTAAGTTTAAAAAATTTGGCTCTCAAAAGAAATTTTAATCGTTGATATTTGGCTTTGTTGACTAATGAGTTTGCCAACCACTGGTCTATACCAGTTAGTTGCAATGGTGTAATTATATTAAGTGACAATGTTTAGGGACTTTTGTGTGTATTAATTATATATTACTTCCTTTAAAGCTATCCATATTTATGTAGCATGAAAGCCTTCGAAATATTTCTCAACAACAAAGAATTATATTCCTTGGTGGTACCTAGTTTCTACATTTAAAATGATGGAACAGAACTCAGATCACTAAGAATTACATGTCTCCTGTTTTACAAATCATAAAATTCCCTTTTCACATGGGCAAATAATCAATTTTTTAGTACCATAACGGAATGTTTCTCAGCTGATGAAACCAACCAGCCGCTGGAACTCGGGGCAGACACGTGGTCCTGGGATCCCCAAGGAGGGAGCTTCGGAGGGAAAGCAGTGGCTGTCTACCTTCAGGTTGCCCGCGGCCGTGAGCACCGACTTCACGGCCCGCATGCCGTAGTCGTAGTGATGCTGCGAGGACAGCTGCTCCGAGCACAGGCGGTACGTGGCCACGATTTTCACGGACAGGGGCCGCGCCGTGACGAAGCCGCAGGAGTACAGGACGATCTCGGCGATCATGGCATAGTCGGGCACCATCATGGCCACGGTCCGGAAGAGGGCCTGCGGGAGTGGAGGGCGCCGTGCTGGTAAAAAGGCCTCCTACAGACAACCCTGCTCCCCATCTCACAGGGTGGGACACCGCTCTTCGGCAACATTATTACATTACAGTGTCCAAACCATGCAGGTAAAAACACCATATAATAGATGTATCATTAACTTTTTATATAAATATTTTCCTTGCATTGTTTTAAGAACTTTCAAATTTCTTTCTCTAACTATTTTTTATTGTTGATAGTATTACAGATGTCTCCCATTTCCCCTCCCCGTCCCCCAGGTCTTCACCACCCTCCTGCCCGTGTCCATGGGCTCTGCATGTAAGTATATGATTCTTTGGTTTACCTCTTCCTGTCTCCCCAGCTCCACCCTGAGGTGTGTCAGTCTGTTCCATGCCTCCATGCTTTGGGTCTTATTTTGTGGGTCAATTGGTTTTGTCAAATTTCTATCCTACTTAAGTCTTCCGTGAATTATTAATTAACACGAATGTCAAAGTATCAACTATGTGCTATTCCTCTGGGGAAGCAGCACATCAGGGGGAAGGGCCTGGGACTCTGCAGGGATGGCCCAAGGCCCGGCTTCTCATCTGGATGGAGAGGAAGCGCGGTGTCGGGATGGCAGGAACGCAGGCTCGAGAGCCAGAAGGTGGGTTTGGAGCTGCAATTACCACCTCATGATTCCTCACCATTGCTCTCTATGCACCAGCCATAAACATGCCACCACCAGAAAAGTGAGGATCCTCATCTATTCAATTGGAAAAGTGTATTGCTATTTTTAAAAAAATAAAAAAACGGGGCTGGGTATTAATGAGAATTGCGAGTTGCTGTGGGATGTAAATTGTTTCAACCTGTGTTAGAAGGCAATTTAGCAACATAGCTCTTTTTCCTATGACCTGCCCTAAGGAAATATTTTAAAAGAGAGAAAAGACTTAAGTAAAAACTGCCCAATGCAATATTATTTACAACGCTGGAAAACTAAAAGCAACATAAATGTCCAACAGTAAGCTATATAGTTCAGTAAATTTACAGAATTATGTTTATAAAGACAGGAAAATGCTTGAGCTACAATAGACTCTTGGAAAAAAACACCATGTATACACAATTACCTGATTTCAGCATTTAAAATTAACATTTTGAAGGACATTGAAAATCGGAGGATACAATACAGTAAGCAGTAGAATGGGTACCTTTTCATTATTTCCTGTATTTTCTATGATTACCACAAATTTTAAATACAAGTTTTGGAAACTCTTTCTGGTTTGCACATTTATTTTCTAAAGGCTCACAGCTTTAAAAATTATTTTCTAAAAGCTAAATATGACACCTAAAAGCAAACATTTTGCATAAAATTCAAGGATAGCGTGTTCTTTCTTTTTATGTATTGATTGTAAATTACAGGAAGGTCATGGATGACTAATCGCCCTTTGCGTACCTTCAGATTATCCGGCAGCTCTGAGCGCCCGGCGTACCCAGGGTTCATGGTGATGAAGACCGCGCACGTGGGGTCAAGTTTTAGTTCGGTTCCTTCAAACACCAGTGTGTCCGCCCCCGCGTTAATGCCTGTGGGTGAGCAGGAGTGAAATGACTGAGCGACGCCACAGGTAAGTGTGACCCGGGCCGTGCGTTACCTCCCGTAGTTCTACTTTTTTCACCTCACGCGACGACAAGCGAGCCCGTTACCTCTCTGGATGGTAAGAATCTGTTGAGCGACCACAGAAAGCACTTCCAAATCAATTCTGTTGAACTCATCAAAGCAAGCCCAGGCTCCGCAAGACAGCAGTCCCTGGGAGGAAACAGGGAGGGAATTTTTCAGTTTTATCTGATTAAATATGGCACTGAAATGTTGCATTTTCACCTCATCTGTTCAAGGGTTTAATATCTATCAAGGAAATTGCTCTTCACCTTTATCTTTAAAGATGGCTTTTCTTATTACCAAATTCATTATTATGCATGAACAAAGGGTTTGATCAATTGGAAGAATTTCCCAATTGATTTGTTTCACTTTCTGTGTATTTTTCAGCATTTGGGTGTACACCTGTAGTTTCAAAGCCTGTCTGGCTTTGTTTGCAGGTAGATTTTCTTCGCCTTTTCCCCGTGGACTCCATGGGAGGGGCTGCGATAATCCTCTAAGATGACTGCGGTTGCCAATGGGACTGCGCTGTGGTCTGAGGACCTTAAGAGCCAACAGCATAGTTTGAGGCCCTCATTCGCCATCACAGCTCGCAGCTGCCTCACACACGTGTGCCATTTGGTCATAGGAAAAACTGGAAAATCAAGCCAGAGTAGCTCAGTCCAAATTCGGATTCATTTTTAAAAGTTTTATTTCACATATGTTTGTTGAATGTACATTTGACATAGGCTGTATATGCATGTAGGCATGTTGTACTGAGAACCGGGTGTGTGCCAGGCAGGACGCATGGCACTCTGTGTACATCTTTCTGTGAGGAAGCTAAGGCCGCATCACACAGGTGTTACATAATTAGAACTAGTCCGCACAGCCAACGGTGGCTGAAGTGGGATGTGTACACAGTTCCTCTACTGAGCCACACTGGACTAGACATGAACTCTATGCATGTCAAAGAAGGTTCATTTTCATTATCTAGAAAATTCTATCCATGACCCAGTCTCTAGTACATTCTATCATAAAAGGCTTAGAATCACAAAGAACAGAATGCTGATGAAGCCACATATTCAGTTATATGGATTGTGAGGTTCTTAATACCAACACCCGTGTCTTTTTTATTTTGTACCCCCATTATCCAGCATAAGTTAATCCTAACACAGTGTCCATATACTCAATAAATACTTACTGATAATCAAATTTAATATAATTTAGTGTATGAATCTAAATTAAAGAATTAAGAATATCATTATACAGATTAAAAAATTGAGTAACACATACCAGATGTGTCTTTCAACATTTAGAAATATGAAACTGTCTGGTATGCAAATCTAACAAATAGATTTGCTATATCTTTCTTAAATAATCATTACAACAAGGTTGTATATCATTACAGAAGATGATAACAATAGTAATTGGTCATTCAAATGCTTTCTTGGTATTTTATTTGTTACTAGAGACCCAGTGCACAAAATTCGTGCATTCAGGGGGGTCCCTCAGCCTGGCCTGCACCCTCTCACAATCCAGGACCCCTCAGGTAGGGTCCCTAGGCCTGGCCTGAGATCAGGGCCTATCGGGCCTTTCCTTCCCCCAGCCACAGGCAGCTGGTCCCAGCCCTGCCACTGCCACTGCTTGCCATCTGTGCAGCGCTGCCCCCCCCTCCCCTGCCACCGGTGGCCTCCCTCTGCAGGTGACAGGTGTGGGGTGCGATGGCTTGGCTGGCCTGGGCCTCCTTCTGTGGGGCAATCGCTGGCCGGCTGCACACCTGCCACAGAGTCGCTGCTACTGGTGGCCTGGGTCTCCCTCTTTCTTTGCTGGGGGGCGGGGCCAGGCCTGCCAGGGGCCATCTGCCTACCTGATCACCCACCCCCAACTGCTCGCCTGCCTACCTGATCGCCCCTAATCACTCTGCCTGCCTGCCTGATTGCCCCTAACCACTCTGCTTGCCTATCTGATTGCCCCTAACCACTTGCCTGCTTACCTGATCACCCCTAACTGCTGGTCTGCCTGCCTGATCACCCCTAACCATTCTGCCTGCCTGCCTGATTGCCCCTAACCACTCTGCCTGCCTGTCTGATCACCTCTAACTGCTTGCTTGGGGTGGGGCCAGCCAAGCGAGGGGCTGTCTGCCTATCTGATTGCCCCTAACTGCTGGCCTGCCTACCTGATCACCCCTAGCCACTTGTCTGCCTACCTAATCACCCCCAAAATGCTGGTCTGTCTACCTGACCGCCCCTAACTGCTTGCTTCGGGGCAAGGCCAGCCCGGCAAGGGGCCGTGTGGTTCTGGTCTCTGGTCGTTCGGTCTTTATGCTTATGTTGACTGGCCTTTTATTATATAGGATAATTTTGACTTAAAAAAATCTTACTCTAATTATTTCAACATCACAAATGTAGAGACTTTTTATACTCCAAGTTTGTTATAAAATGACCAGGCCAGTCCTGGCCGGTTTTGCTCAATGGATAGAGCACTGGCCTTCGGACTGAAGGGTCCCAGGTTCGATTCCTGCTCAAGGGCATGTATCTGGGTTGCAGGCTCCATCCCTGGCCCTGGTCAGAGTGCGTACCAGAGGCAACCAATTGATGTGTCTCCCTCACATCGATGTTTCTCTCTCTCTCTGTCTTTCCCCCTCCCTTCTACTCACTCTAAAATTCAATGGAAAAATCTCCTTGGGTAAGGACTAACAACAACCACCAAAATGACCAGGCCATAGTTCAGTCAGGAGCAGTTTACTGGATGGGGTAGAATTGGTATATGCTTTTGTGTTAGTTTCATTTTTTTAAAAAAATGTTAACATCTTCTGGAGAAATTCAGAAAAGTAAGTATTACAGATTTTTTTAAAAATTTACTTTGAGATTTACAGAAAAAAAATAAAGAAATAAAACAAACAAATAGAGCCCATAATCCCAAATGGAGAATTTTGTGCTCAATTGTGCCACCTAACGTTTTAAGGGATGACGAGCTGTTCCCGGGTTTAGAGACTTTACATCTTAATCCCCCTTTTGCAATCTTACAAACTCAGCAGGGCGGGTTCTCAAGCAGAATCAGAAGAAAAACAACCACGTGGATGCTTAAGTTGAACAAACCATGAACTAGACGTGCCTACGGAAGTGAGTTCCTGAACCAGAACTTGCTCAGAACAAGTCTGCAGGCAAAGAAGTCGGAGTCCCACAGCCTTCGCCCGACAGAGCAGCTCTCAAGCCTCTCACCTGCCCCCAGGACACCCCCCCCCGCCCCCCCCCCCCCCGCCATTCCCGTCAGCAATGCTGAGCCACGGAGTAGGACTGGCGAGGGGGGCGGGGCTCCTTCCCGTGGAAGCGTCCGTATAACCCGCTTTTCTTGAGAATTACCGAGATGGTATTTACTCTTAACTTTACTTAAACTACAGTGTCTTTTATTTGCATTCAGCCATGTGTCATAATAAACACCCTCCCTCTCCGAGCAGGCATCACACTGTAAAAGGAACAAAATGAGGTGTGGACTCGGACCTTGAAGAACTTCCCCAAAGCCAGGTAGTCCAGCCCGTCCGAGCAGTTGAACACGACGCACTGCTTGGCCACGGCCTTGGCCAGGTCCTTGGTGGTCTCCGTCTTCCCGGTGCCAGCGGGGCCCTCGGGCGCGCCCCCGAGGTGCAGGTGCAGGGCGCCGAACAGGGTTCTGAAAGGCAAGCCGTGGGCATCTGTGGAGCAGGCGGGGCTGCAGGCGCAGGCTGGGAGGGAGGCGTCAGCGGAGAGCCCCCCACTTCCTCCTCCAGCAGCTCTGCCTGCCCCTGGCCCTGCCCCCCGTGGCGCTGCTCTGTCTGTGACTGTGTGTTACCACCCAGCAGCTGTATGCGGGACCTGATGGAAACAAATGCATGTTGAGAGTCTGTGCCAGTGATGGCGAACCTATGACACGCGTGTCAGCACTGACACGCGTAGCCATTTCTGATGACACGCGGCCGCATGCCGAGGATGAAACATTTGCTGCTCCTGAGGATGAAACATTTGCGGCTAGAGTCTTGGAGTTAGTTTTTTCCTCCAAGTGACACACTACCCGAGTTATGCTTGGTTTTTTGGTGAAGTTTGACACACCAAGCTCAAAAAGGTTGCCCATCACTGGTCTATGCTGACTTCCAGGGAGAACTCGGCTCACCCTGACCGCCCACCCCTGCTGCAAGCTTACGGAAATGCTGCATCCAGGAGTACAACACGCAGGCGTTTGTGAGAGAATGAAAAGAACATGGCCAGGGAGGAGGGGATGGAAAGCTGGAAAGCAATCGGGTGCACATTGCTCTGGTACCTGCACAGCCCAAGCGTATACACATCCACGCAGAATCAGCAAAGGAAGCCCAGCCTGGCCGGCGTGGCTCCGTGGTTGAACATCAGTCCATGAGCCAGGAGGCCACGGTTCTGTTCCCGGTCAGGGCCCAGGCCCAGGTTGCAGGCTCCATCCTCAGGGTGGGGCGCGCAGGAGGCAGGCGATCAATGATGCCCTCTCGTCATGGATGTTTCTCTCTCTCTCTCTCTCCCTTCCTCTCCGAAGTCAATAAAAACGTATTTTTAAAAAAGAAGCCCTCAGAACTGAGCAGGGTGAGGAGCTGAAGCGACAACCAGGGGCTGCGCTGTCTCGAATGGGACTAACGTTCCCCCAGCCGCCCCCCGAGGAGGCAGAGAGACTCCACCTGCACACGGGCCCGATGAAAAGCACATCATTCTGACGAGGGAGCCCACATCCCCATCGCCCGTGGGAATGGTAACGTTAAGTGTTCCCCGGACCAGAGAAAACCTGAGCCTCCCAGACAGAAATGTGAAACTGCTCCAGGTGGACACCCGCACAGCCGAGAACATGCGAGAACCAACGGGGATGCAGCCCCTGCTGCAGCGAGCTCCCGGTGAAAACCAGAGAGAGAGAGAGAGAGAGAGAGAGAGAGAGAGAGAGAGAGAGAGAGAGAGATCAGAGTGAAGAGCCAGACCTAAGGCGCATGGACAGAGGCCTGGGAGTGTTACTCATCACCCTGCCCGCCGTGGCACCCCGATGGTTTGTTCGGGAAGATTTTATATGAAAGGCAATAGACATCAGGAAATTGTAAGAAAAAAAGAGGCCACTTTCACAAAAGAGACGACTTTAAATACGTGCAGTAAAAATATGATTATGGAACTTTTAAAAACTCAGTGAACAGATTAGTAGAGCAACCATGAAGAAACAGAATTACGCACTTGAAAGTAAATATGGGAAAATCACACAGAAAGATGCGGATACCTAAGATAAAAGAACAAGACACAGAAGAAGGAGGAGGAAGGAGAAGAGGCAAAATGCAAAAGACAGTGGCTGACACTGTGGACAAGAGGATGGCGTTTCCTCAAAAAATTAAAAATGAAGCTGTCTTCTGACCCAGCAATTCTGCTTCTGAGAATATTTCCGAAGAAATCAAAACACTGACTCGAAAGAATACGTGGCCAGAGGGGAAGGGGGTGGGGAGATAGCAAGGGCGAAGGGGGAGAAGTGGTGACGGAAGGAGACTTGACATGGGATGGTGAACACCCAATACAATCTACAGATGATGCATTACCGAACCGTACACTTGAAGCCTATTAGTAACCAATGTCACCCAATACATTCAGTAACAAACACCCAGTAAATAAAGCGGGAGAGCCCCTGCAGCACATCCCCACGGCAGAGCGGGAAACGGGGCCGCAGGGTAGGAGTTGCACTCACACGGCTGGCAGGACAGGGGCCTTGGTGTCCTCGATCCGATCCAGTTGGCGCTGGAAGGATCCAGAGCCAAGGCTGCAGCATGGACCCCGGGCAGGGAGCCCACCCAGATCAGAGAAGACCCCACGGAAAGGGTGTGTGTGTGTGTGTGTGTGTGTGTGTGTGTGTGTGTGTGGCTGGGACGCAGGTAGAGGCTGCAGGGAAGTCCCAGCAGCCTGCAGAGAAGGCATGTCCCACCCGAAGGAGAGTCCAGGGACTGGGGAGGGGGCTGCCAAGCACCCACATCAAGATCCCCCGAGAGATGAGCACATCTGGGCTTGTGCCAGCACCAAGGGCACGAAACAGCCAAGAGATAGCTGTCATGCAAGACGCATGTCACTATAGACCCCCCTCTCCCTTGCCTTCGGCCCTCCGCCATCAACCCCCAACAGCAGAGGAGCCAAAGGCCAGCTATCACGGGACAGGAGCCCAGGACAGGGACAAGAGTGACGGAAGGTTGCCCACATTCACCTTCCTGAATGCAGGCCCGAGCGTGGTGAGCCGGGAGCTGTGGAGAAGGGAAGCTTAAAACTCATGAAAGATATTAACTTCCATAGGAGGCCTAAATGGACTTTAATATCTGACAAAAAGAAAACCGCTACTCATTAACATCTTTGAATAACCAGAAAAGTTGGGGAGTCTCCCCCAGCTTTCTTCATCTAGGGAGAAGGGGGAGCAATATTTGATAGAACAAAGTTTAAAAAGAACAGGGATAAGAAAGAATGAAATGGCTTTCGGCTCGCATCCTGAGGCTGGTTTAGTCAATGAACGAGGTAGCTTTTTGAAAGAAAAGGAACAAAGTTTAGTTCAGTATCTGAGATAATTTGGAATATGGGCGATGGGAGCTTGAGGTTAAGTAGTTAGAGACCTTTCATTACGCAGACAGATGACAGAAACCATACGAATGAGATGGCTGACGGAGCTGTCCAGCAGGCATGTGCGAGGCTAGTCCACAGGAGGGACCTTGGCTGGGGGTCCAGACCTGGGCATCCGCCAGAGTCTGAGAGAGAATGAGAACACCCAGGAAACCATGAGGAAAATTCCGTGTTTCAGGGGAAGGAAATAGATGTCTCAAATGATCCAAAAATAAGAGCCAGAAAGTTTCAAGAATTGACAGGCTATGTGAACAACGTAAGAAACCACAGCCATACCTGACAATACTTGGAGCTCCAGGCTGGAGAGGAAGAAGCCAGCAGAGAAAGAGACATTGAAGATCAAGCTGGGAGTAGAATTAAGGGTCTAGGAAAAGGTAGCGCAGAATACATTTACGGAGTGGAAAGTAATTTGGTACTTTATAAGATATGAGTGGTCTAGAGATGAGTGAAAGTTATTCCCAAGAGATCCTGAAGTTAACGAGTTTACCTGTAACATCTGTCAGTGAGCGGAGTGATCACCAGCCGAGGGGAGTTGCCCAGGTATTCATACCCATATCGCAAGCCAGCATTAATCATCTTTGTTTCTAAATTATTGTCCTAGGACAGAGCAGATAAAATAAAGTCAGCTCAAATAATAGAATTTCAAATAACATGAAATCTCCCGCTCTTTTATAAGCAATAGCCATCTTATAAACAACATCTTTAAAGTTTATTTAATTCAGGAGGAGAATTCCATATCTGATTTCCTTGTCGAAGTAACTGAAGTCATTGTCTTCAATTTTTCCTATAGAACATCTTTGGAAAATATAATTGTTCCTTATCTCTCCTGTATTTTCTTTTTTTAAGTGGCTTACACTTTTAACTTTATTTTTATTGAGGTCTTTACATTTATTTGTGTGTTCTTCAGTTTCTTTCATCAATGTCTTCTCGTTTTCAGTATACAGGCCCTTCACCTCCTTGGTTAAGTTTATTCCAAGGCGTTTCCTTCTTTTTGATGCAATTGTAAATGGGATTGTTCTCCTAATTTCTCTTTCTGATCATTCATTATTCTCCTATAGTTCTGACCATTTATTAATTTTCACTGTAGCACGGGTATTTTCACGATCACCATTTTACAGATAAGGAAATTAATGCCTAAAGAGAGTAGGTAACTTGCCTGATCATACATCCGGTCAGGGGGGCGCCTGAAACAATGAGGCCACAGCCTGAGCCCCTCACCACTGCACACGCTGCCTCTCGCCTATTTTTCCCGGGTTCCGGTTCTTGCACCTTCCCTCCTCTTACCCCATTTCACCCAACCCTTTCACGTAAGCGAATAGAATCTGATGAGAACTTTAGAGGCTGGATCTCCGGTCGTGAGCTCTCTCTTCCCACTCTCAGCAGGTCCAACCTTTCCCACGGTACTAAGCGTCCCTGCTCCCCCTACCTCCCAACGGGGCGGCCATCACCAGCCACCCGGTGCCCTGATGAAAGCCTTCCTTCCAGATGATGTTTCTGGTTCCTTCAACTGATGAGCAAGAGAGAGTTTTAATGACTAAATCCGACGGAAACAGTCTGATTTGCACTTTCCATAGATGTCTTGAGTAATCTATAAATGCAGCTCTCAACTGACTAGTTCCAACATTGTGCAGATTTGGCAAGCATCAGGACTCGCTTAAAATGAGGACATTTTTATAATTACTCATGATTGGTGTGTGTCTATGTGAGTTTATGTATCTCTGTGTAACTATACATTTGGCTATGGGGAGCTGGATTAGCTATAGATACAGTTTTAGATGTAGAGTTTTTGGCTGCCTCAATCTTCAATCTGGAGAACGCTTGCTTGGGTAGAGTCAACTGTCAGCAAAAAATCCTGTGTCACTGATACCATTTCCATGCGAGCAAGCGCCAATTACAAAGCGATGCGCTGCAATGGCGTTGCAGTAACAGCCAGTGCCATCGCTTACCTGCCAGTAGTACCTGAGCTGACTTAACCATTCAAAGTCAGATTCATCACTGACTTTCTTATTGACAAGGGACGTGAGGACGTCTCTGGCGTGCACATCCAGCACCACCAGGGCCCCCAGAGTCACACGATTCTGCTTGGACAATTTGCCACGCACCAAGGTGACAATATCATCAATTTGACTGTTACATTTTTCCAAGTATTCCTCCAGAGCCTGGAAGAAAAGAAGATATGATTACTCAATAGGATGAGAATTTATGTTTTTTAAAAAAACACTTCGAACTTGCATGTATACAGAGTGTTTTCCACATTTTTATCATGATTTGCCATATGATGTGATTTCAAAATAATCCATTTTTCTTACCACAGAGGTATCAGGTGATAGTATTTTTGTTAACATTGTCTTCCTTGTAAACCAGTCTACACAGCGAGCTAATGAATCTGGAGTTAACTGCTCTCGTATTCAGCCAAAATAAACCCTATATGGAATCAAATACTTTTATCTCACCTAGGCCCTTCTAACGATACAAAGATACACTGACTCAAAGATACACATCGACATTCGTGACACCCCAGGCTCTGTGACACCGTGACCCCTATGTTCGTTCATGTTCTAACCCCTGGAACGCCTCACGGGCACGGGTCCACAGCCCCCACTCGCTGAGTAACCCCCTGGGAGCAGGTGCTGGGATGGCGGCTCTGGGAGTGTGACCATCCGACCTAGTGCTCTGTAGCACCAAGCACCAGATGACTCGGGGTGTTTGCAGAGGACGGAAGCGCCCCGTCTTCCACGGACTCCCAAGAGCCTCCAGCTGCTCAACCAGAGTCATCCCTTTTCACTGTGAACCCCGCATTAATTAGGGGAGAAATCACCGGCACAGAGAATACTGAGACATAGGCCAGCCTCCCAGATAGACCCACGGGCAGAGGGTGAAGGGCAGCCCACACCAGGGCAGCCACAAGCAGAGGAAAAAGGAAGCATTGGCTTGTCAGGGCACAGGTAAGGCTTCATTCATGTCATGCCATGAAGCGGCCAGGAGAGCGCCACAGCACTCAGAGGGAGAGGGCGATCGGCCCAGGAACACGGCAGCAGGCTGCCGTGCTACGTCTTGTAGGCTCCCGCGTCAGAGGCCCTCAAGTCTGTGGAGCGAGTGACCCCGAGGCGCAGGCTCTCATCGGCTTGCTCTGTGAACGGCTCCATATCTGCACCATATCACCTGAGTGTGAGTGTGTGTGGTTGGGGGGGTGGGGGGAGATTGAATACACTAGCCAGTGTGTGAGGAACTCCATCTCAGCGTCAGCGGGAACTGTTGTAAACCAAAAAGCCACGTGTCTCTAGACAGCATGGTAAGAACTGCCGGCAGAGCAGACCGTTCTGAGCAGAGGACACACCGAGAAGGCAGTGACCTACGTGACCTGTCCCTTGAGATTCAAATGACCCTTGGCGTCTAGTAGACGCGTAAAAGGATTACAGTTAACACTCCATTGCTCTACCTCAACTCCTACCTGTTCCGGCCTTCTTGGAGTCGGCCCAGAAAAACACACGTTTGGACAGAGGGGAGGAGGTTAGATAAACACTACATGTGAAATGAAAAAAGTCATTGGCAGATGCCGATAAATTTGGCTGATCTGTTCCCATTTGCTTCTCTGGCGCCTCCACACTATCTCCCATAGAGCGGATGGTTTGGGGGTCATCAAGAAAGGAGGGACGTCCAGGGGGACTAATGGTACTAAATATGAGTTTAGTAATGAATAGTGCTACTAATTAATTACTAATATGAATTTAGTAATAAATGGTATTAAATATGAGCTTTGTAATGAATGGTGTTACTAAATTCATATACCCAATGTATTAGGGTATTTCAAATCAAGCATCATTCGAAATATTAATAATTATTTATGCAAAAGCAGTGCATGAAAAATAAAGATGAAAATAGTCTAAATGAGCCTGATACCTGGCCTCGATAGGGTAGCTTTACTCCTGACATTAAAGAGAACTATCCTTTCGGAGTTTCGGAAGCTTCTCAGTCCTGTGGTGACTCTATTTTTAAAGGTACAATACTGTATAAAATAACAAGACTGAGATACCGGTGCCCTTGGCTTTTTGGGTGGATTGAGTTTCTTTATAATAATCGTTGGGGGAAATGCTGGCGAGCCTGCGGGGAGGAAGAGCTCACCTCTTGCCCTTTCGAAATAGCCGCTTGGACTTCGAGTGTCCAGTAGGTCTGGGACACACAGAGCACCGTCTGGCCAGGCCAGACCCGCACCCACTTAATCCGCTCGTACTGTGTGTAGGCAATGATGGCAGCTTTAATGACCTAACAGGAAAAAAGGCCGAAGATGAACAGTTTCACACCTGAATGTGCTATCCAGTGAAGAGCTAAATGCCAACACGGACCTAAATTAAGAGCTAAATTAGCACGGACCGTTACATGTTTTACATCTTAGCCAATTATATAAAGACACAAAGCACACAACCAGACCCTTTAAGTTCAAGTTAATTCCTATACCTGTGAGTAAAACAACTACATTACATAGCATTTTATTTTGCTGGGGCATGACCAATTTGTGTGAAGCTCATTATATCAAATATTTATTGGACCGGTCGTAGCCAAAAATATCCTAGATACATTTGGATTGAAGAGGCATAAGGCAATTTTATTGTAACACATAAACTCAAATACTTCCCAAATGAGAGCCATCAAATTCATAGGTACTGATTTTCTTTGAGCCAATCAGATCCCCACTCAGCCATGTGCATCTGTGCACCTGGCCATCAGGGAAATCACACAATTTCTCTCGAGTTCCCCCGCGTTTGCAGATCTCTCCCCCTCTCAGTTCCACAGTGTGATGCCCACAGCAGTGATGACCGGGACTAGTGCATAATTTATTCATGGGGAGTTGAGAGCCGCAAAATCAGGAAGTCTAACTCATGTGCTTTGCTACATATGTTTTCAGTGGACTGATATACCCACTCCTTCTACCAGCCATCAGTGGGTGACATTTTCATCTGTTATATCAATCAAAAATGGTAACATCATCTGTGAGGTGACACCCACTTTAATGTTTGAATTTCAGGGGGGGAAAGGTCAAAATTGGATTTTTACGAGAAATATATAAGAAGGGGTAAAACATTTTAGATTTCTAGTCTACCTAGTATGTCTATGGAGTTGAAAAGGCCGAGGAAGCCACAGAAAGAGCAGGTTAAAAATGAGCAACTGAGAGATGGGGGAAGAAGGCAGAGTAGAGATACACCAAGGGTGGAGTAAATATATATTGGATGAGGAGAAGTAGACTACATAAAGTTCTATAATATTGAATGTAAAATATATTACTATATCTTTGTAAGTCATATATACAAGTAAATATATGTATATATATAAATTATGTATATATTGGGGGGTAGCAAGCTACATTAAAGTCATGATAATCTAGAATGATAAAGGGGCAAAGGTGCTAAGAATATGACTTTTAAATTATTTACAAATGACATAAAATTAACTTAATTTAGGCATGCAGTAGTCTTTCAAGTATGCAAATATATAGAGCACCACAAAAGTAACACACATATCTCCTATGTGCATTTATATTGCATTTGCTTGCATACTTCACCAACACAAACTTGCATATGAACATTTGGGGAAGATATTGCCTACACAATTCCTTGCCACCCCAGCTTAATGCTCTGAAATGGCAACCGAAATATTTTCTTTAAGCACTTGGCCAAACAAAATGAAAAGAATAGTTGAAATAGTATCAGATATGTCTGAAATAATGAGTCTTCACTGCATACATCAACTAACCAACCAATACCCCGAGTCAATGCTGCTAAGTAGTGGTCCAAGTGGAATTCATCTGCATCGCTAACAGCTACAAAAGTGGGAATGCTCTTTGTCACTAGTTATCAAGGCCTATGCAAGCGCATCCTCTTCGGCCCACTGGTCCTCCACATGAGAATTATCATGAGCAAATAACGAATTCAATCAAAGCTATATGTGTAAGCATGTCCATGCTAATTTAATTTATAATAGGGAGAAATGGGAAACTGCCCCAAAGATTTTACACCTATTGGGAAAATTGTATGCGGGCAGATATTAAATCCATGTTTTAGAAGAGAAAGAAGCATTAAGACTTGTGATATCCATTAACCCTTTGCACTCGCTTTTTTCTCGATTCCTTTATTGTAATGCTAACCGTGTCTAGTCACACTTGACATCCGAGTGCAAAAGGTTAAACATGTAGATTCTAGTTACTTTTTCAATAATGTGTGCGAGAACCTGAAAAAGTAATGAAAGTGGTTGTTAGGACTTAACGCCTTATTTCCTTTGCCCTCATGCTCTCCTGCTCGGCCATGATTTTTATTCTCGATAAGTGCTTAACCGGAGTGCTAAGTCCACGGGATAGTAAAAAGCGAGTTTAAGTGCTCAATCAATATCTGTTTGTGGCCATTACTTGAAATTCTCCACTAACAAAAATAATTACAAATGACTGGGTGATCATGTGTTCTATGAGGTGATGTGAAAAATAGGAAGTTCACATTCACTGCAGGACACATTTATGGCTTTCTACCATTTTGGTACATATTTTGTGTGTACAGAGAACAAGACGGTTCACCAGAGAAGCACACACGTCCAGGAGATGGATGTGCAGCTGCAGAGCGGGGCTTCTCGGACGAGTCTGAAGACAGACGGTGTGGACCAAAGTGTGTTAGTGACAGAAGCACTAGCTTGTGGTTGTACAAAGGGGCACAGGCTCGCGACTATGACCTAAGTCTCCTCTGGGATGGATGGCACTTTGTCCCACTTGTCAAGTGAGCCACTACTAAGTTACGTCACAGACCACCGCTTGGTCTCTGAGCGATGGATTACAGTTAAATTGGTAATCCGCGACTCCATTTCTGTCTGACAGTGCATGTATCAGCGACACATTAACGTTCTATCATCTTCACTAGAAGCAGTGACGGCGGCCAGCTACCTTGTGGATGGATCTAATCATCACTCTCTCTAACTCCACCAGCCACTTCTCCACTTGGCCTCTGGCCTTCACCGTGGAGATGGTCTCGATGAGCTCCACCACCTCGTCCTCGCTGCTCTTCATGTGCGTGATGTCTAGCGTCTCCGTAAACTCCACCCGGGCAATCCCCTCGAAGCATTTCTTCAGGTGAGGCTGCACCCTGACGGGGAAACACACACATGTGAGACAGCAAACCGAACGATGGCCATTCTTTGTGCACCGGCCCTCATTCAAAATTCCTAACTGAGCACCCTGGGTGAGGCTCCTGCTGGAGGCTGCGGGGGATCCAGGGCGGAGGGAAAAGACACAGCCCCTGCCTGCGTGGGTTAGACCGTCCAGGGGAGGCCAGCGCTAACTCAACCATCAGGGCCTGGAAAATCACAGCTCTAAATCGCGCTGCAGGGCGCTTTGTTTCCAACACAATGAATCGAGAGATTTAAAAGTAACATAAGGAGCGAGCGAATCCTGACTAACAGATACTCCACGGGTCTGAAAAATCGTCAGATGCACAAAAGTTGCCTTTTCAACTGGGATCCTCAGAGGTTTCCTGCAAAACATGAACTCGGTTTAGTGCTTTAAGTGCTTTGCAGTTTGCTAAATCAACTGCCTTGAAGCTACCCAACTTTGGTCCTTTCATTGTGATAGAGTTGGAGCTGACTAAAGCCCTCATTTCTGGCACATGACCAACAACCAATCGACTACCTCTTTCAAGTGGGCAATAAAGAAGCAGAGATGAAGTCTCAGATGGGAATCTGAGCCTAAATCGATCTTTTTGTCTAAAACACTCGTCTCCTACTTTGAAGATACAGCACAGAATTAAATTGTTTAACAAATATCTATTCACTGCTGGCTTGTTATAGGCTATATATTCCTTTAAGGAATCGGGACTCCCCTCTGGGGGAGAAAGCAGTCAGAAACCTCTGCCGTGATGGAGCGTGTATTCTGTTAGAGGAAATCTAACAGTGGACAGATACCGTGCAGTGTAGACTAAGACAGATGGTACAAAGTAGGCTGAAGGAAAAGAGGTCGAGAAGGCAGGCAGGAGAGGTGGCCGGGGAGTGCTGGGAGGGTTTCCATTTCAAATAGAGCGGTGAGCCCTGCCTGTGTGGCTCAGTGGTTGAGCGTCAACCTATGAACCAGGAGGTCAGGGTTCGATTCCCGGTCAGGGCACATGCCTGGGGCTGCAGTGCTCGATCCCCAGTGTGGGGCGTGCAGGAGGCAGCCAGCCAGTCAATGATTCTCTCATCATTGATGTTTTCTCTCTCTCTCTCTCTCTCCCTCTCCCTTCCTCTCTGAAATCAATAAAAACGTATTATTAATAAATAAATAATAAAGTGGTGAGGAAAGGCCTGCCGAGTGGCAGGTGTCTGGGCAGGATTCCACAAACACCTGGAGGAGGTAGGAGAAGTCTGAGGGACACTTGGGTGGGAGAATCCCAGGAACCGAGGGAAGAGGCTGCCCTTCTCTGGGGCAGTTGCAAGGACTGCAGCAGAGGGAGCAGGGGAAAGCCACTGGGATGAATAGGAAGGACAACGGGACCTGCCTGTGTGGGTCCCTGCGAACCACTGAGGACACTCACTTCTTTCTGAATGTGGTCTAGAAGGTGAGTGTTCTGAAAGGACCTGTAAGGAGATGTGTGATCGTATAAGAAAGCCACTCCAAGATTCATCACGTTTGGGAAAATATCATTCAGTGACATTACTTACATCTTAAATAATTATCGTCAGTTGATCCTTGATAGTATTCACAGTAGTCTTTTAAAAAGTTACTGTAGAAACGATTATTTTTATGTTTATGTATGCTCTACCTTATTCTAAAAATTAAATTTAAGCCGATAAATTGAGCCACGTGTTACGCAGGTGAGTTGCTTACCTCGTAGGATCTTTCGTCTCAGATAGGATCTCAAGAAGTTCATCGTTAGACAGGAAGAAGAACCTGGGGAAGAAGAGGCGCTTCTTTTCTAGATACTCGTTGAGTCCCTTGAGGATGAGTTCCAAAAGCTCATTAGACTTTTTCAGCTTCTCCAACATTCTATCAATAGTTACAACGGACAGAACGTGTTTATCCTAAAAAGGAAAGGGGAAAAAACACTCAACTCAAAAATACTGCATACTAACTTCATGTTCATATTATATTTGAGATGACATGTCTTTAATCAAACAAAGTTTATGCAAAATTTAAAGTAAATATTTATTTTTAAAAATTAGTCTTCTCTCTTTAATTATATAAAAGTCATGTTGACTTGATCCTCAGTGATGCTCACAATTTCTCATTCTAAATTGTGAGAGACAGAAAATGAGCAAGAGGGGGTGAGGGGAGGGAGAGGAAAAGGGAGAAGGAGAGGGAGAGAGGGAACAGTGAACTCACAGGAAGGATGGGGAAACAAAATAGTATGAGATACGTTTGTCTTTTATTCTTTGAGGAAAAGTACTCTAAAAAGATGTCATCATTATAATCAATATTTTGAATATTATTATCTATATATACAAAAGCCTAAGTAACCGGCCAACTGGTAGCTATGATGTGTCTGTCCCCCACCCCCACCCCCCAGAGGGAGGTGACAAGTGGCAGTGATGGGGGGGGGTGGCCAGCAGGCGGCGCCAGGCCACCAGCCAAGGTGGGTGCCAGCGGGGGCCCTCAGATCGCCCCACCCGCTGGTTGCCCCACAGATGGCCCTGATCACTGGCCAGGCCTAGGGACCCTACCCTATATATTGGGGACAGTCTCTTAGATTTAAAAATTAAAGCCTGGCAAGGCTACTCTAACACTGAAAAAACAGGATGACGCAGCGATGACATGCATGGACTCTGGCTTGAACATTTTGTGGTCAGCCCTGATTCTGACACTTACAACTGAGTGACAAAGCCAATTACTTAACTTCTCTCTGCTTCAGTGTTTCCACCCATAAGATGGGGGAAATGGTACTACTGCCTCAGAAGGATCATGTTATGTACTACTTTTTATAATCAGGGCAAAAAAATGTAGCTGCCCATACAACAGCAAGATGCCTTTCACCTGCATGAAAAGTATGGTCACTGGTGCATGCAGCGTCCGGATTGCGAGAGGGATGTCCGACTGCTGGTTTAGGCCCAACATCCCTCAAGGACATTGGGAGAGGACATAGGCAGGGCTGAGGGACCCCCCCTCCCACCCCCCGTGCAAGAATTTTGTGGCATCTAATTTACTAAATAAGCTTAAAGGTGGTAAAAGGAAGTGCCCAAACACACGAGAGCTTTAATCACCAGGCCAAACCATACGCCTTGGAGATCACAGCAGTGCTCTTACTAATCTAGTAATCAGGCATTTTAGAAAACTTATATGAAATTAGATCAAGAGAATATTGTTAAAAATTAAGCATAGAATTTCAAAATTAAATTTTGAATCTGTAAATTGTTTCATACAGAAATTTGATTCTATTGCCAGAGTGTCTAAAGCATGCTTTTGCTAATATAGTTTGAATGTGGCTGAAAAGGAAAGATCCATATTTTTGTTTTTGAATTATAACAATGCAACTTAGAAATACAGTGATTTAATAAAAAATGAAAGAATTATCATGAATACCTGTTTTCTCAATAAAAGAGACTCAGATGAAATATGAAACATATGATTGACTTAGCTTATCTTTAAAGAGATACGATTTTTAAAAGGAATTTTTAAAACTATTTTCTAACAGTTTCTTTTACATTAGCATTTTTAAAAGCACACAAAAAGAAGCGTGCAGGTCATCATTTAAATATGCGGTTCACTCAATGCAGGATTGAATGGTTCTCTTGTACCGTTAAATCCCCAAACAAAATGCTGTTCTTAGAGCGCCACCTTCTGGAGAAGCATGCCTTTCTTTGTTGGAGGGAAAAATGTGGGGGGAAAAAAAAAATCCCTTTCACAGATTCACAGTATTTGTTTTATTCTCGGCCAAAGAATTTATTGCAACGTTGCTATTCCGAACCTGGGATTTGGAAGCTAAAAGTCGGTTATTTAAAACGACAGTTCACACTTCTCCTCCGCTCTCCCACAGTTACAAGAGAACCACCTCTGGAAACACTGAGCATGCAGGGAAGGTTTTTAGATTGGATTCCTCAGATGCCAGCTATCCAACCAGATTAACTCAATGACTCTGAGCCAAATAGGCTAGTTCTAAGTAAACACAGGCAGGAACCTCTGTACCGTGGCATATGGACTTAAATACACGAGTCATCACGCCGTGACTGGAAACCAAGCGACCTTCTCTCTTCCCGTGAGAAGGCAAACAATAAACACTGCTTCAGAGCCAGGAACGCACAGACCCGGCTCCCAACCCACGTTCCTCCTTACCGCCTGAGCCGCCTGGGCCATCTGCTTGACCCGAGCCTCTGTTTTCTCATCTTTAAAATGGGGCTGAGAGCGCTCGCTAAAAGCTGTCATGAGGACCAAGTTAGATAAAATGTTCGAAGCACCTATTATAGTGCCTCAAATACACATATACTTGAAACTATTCTGTTTACTTCCCTTCCATAACTGTGTCTTAAAGGGAAAGAGGGAGATAGACAGATACTAATGTGGGGGTGTGTGTGGAATGAGGCGCCTACATCCTTCAATCCGTTATCGTAGAGTTAAAATAAACATTTTACAATCTGCCGTCCTTCAGGTAAAATACTGATCACAGTAAAAGAAAACTGCCTGTAAGTCCCTTCAAGCTTTGGGTCAGAGCAGGCACTCCAGCCGTGCCTGTGGGGTGCTCAGTGAAGGAAGACGAGGTGGCCCCTGGAAATGCAGAGGAACCTCAGAAACAGCCTCCCTCCACGTGGCACGGCTGGTGTTAATGGCTGTGCTCTCGGGACAGAACCATAAGATGTCACAGCAGGAAGCTACTAGAAGATTGAAACCACCCACGGCTCCTGACACTTCACCGACTTTCTATCCCCTGGAGGGGAAGGAAAGGAGCTATTAACTGTCCTTGTGCGGGTCAAAGGGAAAATTACATAAATGTCGTGTGTCTTCTTTTCCTGCACAAGTTATCCCACTCTCCTCACGCCAATGGCAACCCACGGCTGGCTGGCATTTCTCGGTCAAAAGCCTGCGGTGGGGCCTGGAACTAACGCGGGACATGGAGAGAGATTCTAAGTCCCGCTGCCCGGGGGCTCCCAGAAAGCACAGTCTCATCCACGTACTGGCGGTGAGCTCAGGCCGGCCCAGGAAACTTCCAGAAGCAGAAACTTCCTAATCAGAAATCCCTGGACAATGGAAATGGCAAGATCCCCATCAAACCTTCTGGGCACTCAGGAAGGAAATGTGGGGTCACTGAGTAGACACATCAATCCCCTTACAGCTTTGAGATCCTTTTTTTTTTTAAATGAACTTTATTATTTTTATTATTTTTCAAATGAACTTTATTATTTTTTTTAAATGAACTTTATTATTTTTATTATTTAAAAAATCAATATTTTTATTGACTTCAGAGAGGAAGGGAGAGGGAGAGAGAGACATCAATAATGAGAAAGAGCCGAAACCGGTTTGGCTCAGTGGATAGAGCGTCGGTCTGCGGACTGAAAGGTCCCAGGTTCGATTCCGGTCAAGGGCATGTACATTGGTTGCGGGCACATCCCCGGTGGGGGGTGTGCAAGAGGCAGCTGGTCGATGTTTCTCTCTCATCGATGTTTCTAGCTCTCTGTCCCTCTCCTTTCCTCTCTGTAAAAAGTCAATAAAATATAAAAAAAAAAAATAATGAGAAAGAATCATTAATTTAAGGATTGAGCCCACTACCCGGGCATGCGCCCTTGACTGGAATTGAGCCCAGGACCCTTCAGTCCGCAGGCTGATGCTCTATCCACTGAGCCAAAACAGCCAGGGCAACTCTGAGATCCTTTGACCTCACCGGGCATAAAAAGCTTTCAAGACCCAAGATGTTTCTAGGTTTCATTCAGGTCGTAGGGCCACGCATCTAAAACTGAATTTTCAGAGAAGGTTTTTCAGAAAAGAAACTCAGAATTCTTAGAACTAACCATAATTCAAGGACCGATCTCCATTTAATTATTCGTTCACTCACTCAACAAATATCTGTCAAGGGCCTGCGACCTGTCAGGCGCTGTTCTAATTAGGGCTCGGGGTGAACATGAGAGACCAAGGCCCCAGCCTCCAGGGGAGACAGCCAATGAGGGGACCACAGTAATTCATACACCACATCGCGGTGCGAAGGGAAGGATGCTACAGATAAGAAGATGGAGGCTAGGAGTGCCAGGACGGCCAGGGCCGGTTTCAGGCCTAAATGGGGCGCTCCACGGGAAGACTCTTTCTAGAAAGGCGATCTTCGAGAAAAGACTTCAAGGGAGCAAAGACATTAGTTAGTTCTCAGGTATTTGGAGGGACAGCATTTCAGGAAGAGGGTCCAGTAAGTGTGTTTGGCATGTGTCCTTAGAAAAAAAAAAAAAAAAAAAAAGGAAGCCAGTGTAGACAGGAAAGGGTCAGGAGGGGTAAGTTATAGGACAGAGAGGGCAAGGGCAGGGTCAGCGGGTCAAGGACCCCCTGTTCGAGGAAACCCGGGATAGGCCCCCCACAGAAGCATCTCTCCCCGGACACCAGATGCTCCGACCAGCCGAATGGGAGGCTGGGGAGCAGAATGGTGCACAGTTTATTGGGTGAATTGGTGGGAAGCCTCATTCTTTTCTTCTTTTCTATATTTATTGATTCAGCCAGGGCAGAAGCGTCATCCTTGTCTTCACTCCCGAGTTCCCGGGCCCCGGCAGGCTGCCTCTGGAAGAAGCCGCCTGCCTGGATCTGGGGGGACACATACCGTGCATCCCCTAGAGCTGCTCCCTGACTCCCAAACTCCTGCTCCCGGGGTACAGCGCCGGTCCTCGGCATGCGACATCCGCTTTTATAAGGTCAGTGCGCCCATCGGGGCCTGGAAACCTCACGGGTGCCAGGCCAAGGCCTCGTTTCCCTGGTAACGGCAGTGCCTTCACAGAAGCGATGCTGTGTGGAAGCTGTGATGGTGCGTCACTCAGCAAGTCGATGAATGACAGCACCAGCAGGAGCCGGGGCTCAGGCAGGAAAAGTCCACCTGGAGCGGACGAGTCACTGTCCCCTCATCGGAAGGGGTCCGATGCATTGGGCTCCCCCGCCCCCACCTCCCCCAGCTGCCTGGGCCTTCAGGTGTGGTGCTGCCCCAGGAGCGTGACATGCTAGCGCTGCTGTGTTCAGTGTTACCTGTTTCTATGGAATCCCCTCCTTAACGTTCATGGAAAGTTCTCTTGCACATGACCGGTGCTGATTAATTGATTGCAGTTTGTTTGTATAGGTTGGGCTTTTTGGACTTACTTATATTTGCAACTCTCCCTACAGGGCTTCGGCTGACCGGGTGGCTGATGCTGACATGTCTCCACCGAGCACCCAGAGGGGGGAGCCGCGGCCCGGGAGCACAGGCCTTCCTAGCGGAGCGCACGGTAAGAACCGCAACTACACCCAAATGTCGCCAGGTAATGTCAATTTCAACTTGGACCTCAGGAAGTAATCAGGGCAAAATACGCATTTTGCTTTTGGTATTTCTTGCTCCTACAAATCTAAAAGACCACGGCTTATTTGGATTGTTTTAAAAACAAAAGTCATGTCACTTCAACCAAATAATCACATTCTCAGAGAGCGGTACCCACTTGTAGGACGGTTTTCATGATGTCTCTCCACGTTTTGTCCACAGTCGTGAACCGCCGGCCTTCCTCGGGCATCTGGGACATGATGTCGGGAGAGCTGAAGATGGGCTCCAGGTACAGCCACGTGGCTTGGACCTTGAGCCACTCGTCCAGAATCTCCTGCAGCAGCAGCAGCTTGCCTTCCCATTCTCTGCGGAGCAAACACAGCGGCTCTGATCAACAGCACACCAAGCACGGCTGACGATGGCTAATCAACACCATGACCAGACGGTCAATCTTGGATGCAAAGTTGTTACTGCATTTTCCATTTGTTTGTCTTCATTCACAGATAAGTTCTACAAAGTCTGCTGTATGGTCATAGCATCCACCTCTATGTGTATGTAGATATGCATGTGAACATATGCCTATCTACAAATGGGCTAGTTCCCGGACGTGTTGTAACAATGAACCTCTCGGCAACCCAATACCCTGGCGAGAGGATGCACACTGAGGAATGGGCTTCGGAGAGAGCACTGGTGTTCTTGAGGAAGGACATTTTGAACTTCTTAGGAAAGGTAGCTTATCCAAGATTCATTTCCTTTAACATTCTTCTTTAAAAAAAAATTGGGCCCATCAAGGCTTTATTTTCAGAATAAAATATTTTAATTCATAAGATGTAATTGGCATTTTAAAAAATCCACATAAATATATTAGTGGGGTATTCATGAGAAGAATGCACTTCAGAACTTACATAGGTTGTCAGTTCATTCCTAAGTACGAAGAACAAAAATAATAACTTGATTTCCTCAAGAATAAATATTATAATTACACCATAATCTAATAACTTTAAAAGCACAGTTCTAAGGTCTCAGTATGTCTTTGCTCTATCCTCACATCCTCACATACATGCCAATGGGGAGACTAAGGCACACGGAGGTTAAGTGCCATGTTCAAGTTTACCCAACTAATAAGTGATAGAGGCAGATTTGAACCCGGACTGCTAGAGCCACTATGCTATAAGAGCTAGAACCACCATGCTAAAAGAGCTAACAGAACCATAAGGGAGAATAATTAATTCACAGCAACAGAACTTAGAAATGGAATAGCTTTACACTGTATGTGTACATTAATACACCAGTTATATGTGAAGGTCTGTAATTTTAGATTGTTAAAGCCAGAAAATATAAATAAGAGTTGTAAAAGTCACCAGGCATTTTCACCCTAGCTGGTTGCTCAGTGGTTAGAGCTTCGGCCCACAGACCTAAGGGTCATGGGTTTGATTCCCGCTCAAGGGCACGTACCTCAGTTGCAGGCTCGATTCCCAGCCCGGTCAGAGTCAGGATGCGTGTAGGAGGCAACCCATCGATGTGTCTCTCTCACATAGATGTTTCTCACTCTCCCTCTCCCCCTCAGCCCTCTCTAAAAATCAATGAAAAAATATTCTTGGGTGAGGATTTAAAAAATAATAATAATAAATAAAAGTCATCAGCCATCTTCAAGTGGCGTTTTAAAACACTTTCCATGTTTACCACTGGGTTTGTTTAACCTCTTTTCACCAGAAGAAATGAATGCCCCTGCTTTCCTCCGGTGGTGGTCCCTGTTTCTCCATCCGACCTCTGACTGAGGCAGAAAATGTTCTCGCAGCCATCAAACAGAGACTGAGCTGGAGCCCAAGTTAGGGTAATATAAAGTTGTGAGCTTTCCTTGTCATGCAAATTCATACCGAAGAAGGGAGACTGGTTTGGATTTACTCTCTTTTTAAGGTAAAATGTAAACTTTTAATACAAATTATAAAGATTGACAGACGGGGTAAGAGTTAATTTAATGGGCTGTGTCAAATGTCTAAAATACCAGACTAAAAAAATCAGAGTTCCATTCTTTTGCACTTTTCTAGCAATCCTTCGTGATTAGGAATGGAAATTACAATGGACTTTTAGGGATTACCCACACTAAGCTATTTAGTATATTTAGAAAACGACATTATTTTCAGTTTTATAGTCTATGGTTTCTATAGACACGGAGTTATTTTTGAGAGTCAAATATGGAAGATCAGATTGTAGGCAATAGAATGAATGTCTAGAGGCTGGTTGCCCGTACCTTGTTATGAACATAGAGGACAGCAGAGACCCGTACTCGCCCCAAAGCGATGAAAGGCATCATTCCTTACAAGGAACTATTTCAAATACTAAGTATGAGATGCAGAATCACTTTCAAAAAACAACTCTGCATTACATATGGGTGACGATTTTGGCAACAAAACAAGTGTGGGTTTTGGGTAAGAGCATAAACCTTGTCACTCACCTGATTTGCTTTTCATACGGCTTAATGAAAGGAGAGCCTCGCATTGTCTGTGTCTTAATAATGTGGTCATCCAACAACATCTGAATTTCGTCAACGGATGACAAAATCGATGTCCCGGATTCTCTGTAAGAGAGAATGACAAATTCCATCGACTCCCACTCTTTCATCATCTTCTCCAAGTTCTTCTCGAGAGAATACTCCTTGCTGGCCGCCTCGCTGATGCCTTCAAACCTGTCCAAGTACGGCTCCAGGTTCATGTCCAGGAAAGGGGAGACGGTGGAGTCGTCCGCCGGCTGCAGGGGGAAGCCCACGATGTTGGACATGGCCTCCCAGTGGCGGGGGCGCAGCCCGGGGTTGCAGATCACTTGGATGAGCGGGATGTGCTGCTTGAAGTCCTCCACCTTCGCTTTCACTTTCTTCGTCATGGCCAGCGCGTTGGGAGAGTCGTGGAAGGTCTTCTCCAGCTTGTAGAGGCCTCGCCAGTAGTTCCCAACATCCGCCTCCACCTGGTCGGGGTCCACCTTGTGGTACGGCCCTTCTGTCCACGCTCGGTATTTCCCGCTAAACTCGACGGCGGTCTCGTAGAGACGGAGGTAGGGGTTCAGGCTGTCCTGGATCTTTTTGCGCTGAGGATACTGGGACGGTGCCCAACCAAAGGCCTCCTCTTCCGCATTGAACTGCTCGATCTGGAAGGACGGGCATGAAAGGCATCATTCGGAAAGTGAGCGACACTCCAAATGACGTCTTACAAAATATCAAGTGTGACCCCCAAAGCCCTCATTAGCCCTAAGGTTGCGTTGACATTAGGTCTAATCTAGAAAGACTGTTTAATTACAGTTTCCAGAGGGCAATGACTATGGGGCGTCCCTAACGCAGCAAAATAAACTTCACGTATAAAGAAGCCTTTGCCCATCGGAGATGCTGAGGATATAGCTCCATTCGGTAAGTAACAAGAACCTACGTACTTTAACACACACAGCGTTGTGTTGGGCCCGGTGGAAAACGGTTAAGTATTGTATTGCAAAGTTCCAACTCCAAGGAGTTAGAATCCAGCCGGGGAGACAGGACATAAGTACGCAAAAGTTAAATTACAATTATTCAGTAATAGTGTAAACAACAGAAGAGATGTCTTAGATCAGTAGCTGTTTAATATCAAAGGAACAGTGTGTACCAAACAATGCTATCACCCAGAGACGAAAGAGCATGCTGGAATAGTCCTTCCGTAGAGAAGATACACCTGGAACTGGGTCTTGAAAATCAATAGAATAAGAAAAGGAAAAAAAAAAAAAAAAAAAACACACACCGATTTCTTCTTAGTGTAGTTGTGAAGCATGTGAGTATTTGAGTGGTTGGAGGAGAAATCTATAGAATTGAAGTGTGAGCTCAATATGTAAATTATGCAGGTTACTTAAAATCTCAGTGGCGTCAGTTATAAAAAATCTACAAAGTTTATTTCTCTTTTCTCAATATGTGTTGACGTATTTGTGATGATTATACACTAATTACTTGCTCTGATAAGATACTAAAATCTTTCAATGGAAGAAAAATGGCAGAGCATCATAATGTGGTCTGTTTTCATATTTCCCTTTTTATTAAAAAAAAAAAAAACACAATTAACCATGTCAAACACCTCACACAGCAACGAATATAGCTTTTCCCCTTCCAGCTTCTCCTAACGAGAAAGCCCCTTTCTGAAGTGGCACCGCTGGGAGCCAGGGAGCCGGATGGGAAATCGGCCTGATTTAAAAACAGTGACGAGGGGCAAACTCCTCAGCAGCCAGGCACCTGAGGCGCACGTTTCAATGGCACAGAATGGAAGCTGAGAAGCTGACGGAGACATGGCACCTTCCTTCAAATAAAAAAATGGAGGCCATTGAAATGGCATCACGCCCCATCGAAAGCAGCGATGCCACGTCTTGAGGCATGCCTGTAAGACCTGTTTGCCCCATTCATGTTATTCTCTAATTAAATGTAGTGAAACGTGTTCCATTTGCATCTATTCCTTAAAGGTGAACACACAATGCAGATCCAATCCTCTCCCTCTTGAACGGATTCATCCTCTTAAGGATTGGTTTTTTTTTTATTTCTTTATTGATTAAGGTATCACATATTGTCCTCATCCCCCCATTCCCATCCCAAACCTCTCCCCACGTAAGCCCCCACCCCCCTGTTGTCCGTGACCACTGGTTAGGCTTATATGCATGCACACAAGTCCTTTGGTTGATCTCTCTCCCTTACCCCCACCCTCCCCTGCCTTCCCTCTGAGGTTTGACAGTCTGACCCCCACCCTCCCCTACCTTCCCTCTGAGGTTTGACAGTCTGATCGATGCTTCCCTGTCTCCGGGTCTGTTTTTGTTCATCAGTTTATGTTGTTCATGATTTCCCCTAGATGCGTGAGGTCATGTGATTGTTAACTGCACCTTGTCCGCGGCGAGGTCCAGCTTTGCATTCAGCGTCTGGGCCTTTTTCAGGTACCGCTGCACGTCCTGCAGGTCTCCCAGCGAGTAGAACTCCTCCGACTGCTTCGCGTAGCTCTCCAGTTCCTCCACAAACCGCTCGCACCGCAGCTGGCAGGATTAAACCACACCGCTCGTTACCCTTTTGAAAGTTAGAACCCCGAGGCCTCAAGAGAAAATGTACATGCTTGTAAGGGCTGCCGGAATTGTTATTAAGATATTTTGATGTTGGCAAAATATAAAGAAAGGGATCATCCGGAAGATGACTGGAATCTGAAATAGACAGAAGTTTTCAGAGTAGGATTTAAAACTGATGATTAAGATTCCTGTGATTCACAAATTAGAGAAAGTTTACCCTCGTGCTATCCATGTGAGAAGTTCTAACTAACCAAATGATTAAGAATGTGTTAGACGACGGTATTCCTTAGGATGCTAAAGAATTTATGCTAATAAATGATTTATAAGCCTTTGAAAATCCCATAGAATCATCAAGTATGGGACTCAAAGAAAACTCTAATATTTTAAAGGCTCTAAAGATATCTGAGGCCCTACTACAAACAACTGGAAAAGATATTTAATCGTGTTCTGACATTCAAATATCTTTTTAATTAGCAATGCTAAAAAAAAAGGACTCTAGGCTTATTTTTCTTATCTTAGGGGCTCTCTTCACAAGAAATGTGTAAGGTAAGTAAAAGCCCCAAAACTATAGCTTTCCAATATAAAACAGGTGTGTGTGGGGTTTTTTTTATGAGAAAGGCTTATTATAACATTTTCATTGGTAAGGCATTAAATAAATCCTGAAAAGTAGTTCTTGATGAAATATTTAAAAGTTGAATCTAGGTTATTCAAAAATAGATTTTATATTTTATAGATTAGTAGGCTGATTTCTGTCCTCTTTCCTTTAGTTTCCTGGCAAAGCTGTTGCTCTGGACCAGCGAGGGAGTGGGAAGGAGAGGCCCAATTCCCCCACACTGTGTAGAAGAGAATCCTTTACAGGAAAGTAGAGATCATTTTGAGCCACTTAGCATTTTCTAAGATGTGATTATATTGTAACTTAAGCATCTACTACTTATTATTCCTGATGTTGCCTACAAGTTCTTAAAAATTCTGAAATGGCCTGAATGTAAACCAGAAATATAGACTGCAGCTCAAAATGAAGTGTTTTTTGTTTGTTTGTTTCTCTCAAAGAATTATTCTCCAAACCACATACTCCCCAATTAACTGCACTTGGTGTGCTGGAAAGATGCAGCCAGAGGACCTCCCGCTGGCTGCCTGGGACACTCACTCTGGGAACCTTCGCTTTCCACTTGTAAACACTCAGCCAATTACTCAGACAGAGAGCTCAGGGCATGCTGTGTCAGTCACTCCGCTGGCCAGGGGGAAACAGACAGAGAGGGTCAAACCCAAGCCTGCTGCCGGGAGCTCCTGGTCTAGCGGAGAGATAGTCCTGAGAATGACAGCAATCAGGTGACCAGGCGATCAGGTGACCAGGCCAGGGGAGAGGGGCCGGCAGAGGCTCTAACCGCTAACCTTGCAGGGGAGCAGGGAGGCAGCACGGAGCCCTGACTCCCAGGGCGTCTCCGAAAGTCAGACGAGTGAGCTAGACAGACAGACACGCAGCCTGCGGGCAGGAGGCGCTCCAGAGCGAGGGGGAGGGATGCGCAGGAGATGACAGGCAGGCGTGGGAGAGCAGGGACCTAAGGTTGCTCAGGGTCACTGAAAAGTCAAGAACATGGGGTGAGAAGAGGTAGGAGATGAGGCTGGGCAGGTAGACAGGGACAATTACAAGCATCTTATATGTAGGACAAAAATGGTTAGCGTAAGAGCGAGTTAAGAGCGAGGATTCTAGCTGGGCCAGTGTGGCTCAGTGGTTGAGCATCAACCTATGAACCAGAAGATCACAGTTCGATTCCCGGTCAGGGCATTTGCCCGGGTTGTGAGCTCCATCACCAGTAGGGGGCGTGCAGGAAGCAGCCCATCAATGATTCTCTCTCATCATTCATGTTTCTCTCTTTCTCTCTCTCTCTCTCTCTCTCTCTCTCTCTCTCCCCCTTCCGCTCTGAAAGCAATAAAAATATATATTGGGGGGGAAAAGTGATGATTTTAGGCTCAGTACTTAGGCGGGTTTGAGCAATTGTAAGGTGTGCAGGCACACTTCATCAAGAGAGTTTGACAATAAATGATAAAAGTAAAGGAACTCAGAAGAGCATTCACTAGGACTGTATAAGTACTGTTTCTATGAGTGGTCATGGGTGGGCAATGTATTTGAATGTTTTCTCCCTTGAAAAAAATCAGGAAATGACACCCCAGCGCCCCAGTGTGTGTGCTCCCTTCCGCTACGATGGGTAGCATGCGGGAGCTAGAATGGATGGCCTGTGGATTGCTGAGGTACCACGCTACCTAGGAAGGTAAAACGTAAACGTGTCAAGACAAGGGAAAGCCTTTAAAATCTCCGCGGTGCCAACCTTAAGGCCATCTTGGTACTGCTCCGTCTTCTCGGCGATGATCCTCCGGTGCTCGTCGAAGATCTCCTCCATCCTCCCGTACCACTGGAAAACGTTGTTGTTGAGCCTGATGTCTGCTGGGGAGAAGGTGGCGCATTCGATGAGGAAGGAGAGGCAGTTTTTAGAATCCACCAGTCTGCGTCCCAAATCAATCATGTCCACCGTCTCTACTTTCTTAATATAAGCCTGCGGGGAACAGAGATTACAGGTGGCGTTTTCATGAACAGCTCCTGTCAGAAAACAGCCTGAAGACACACACTGCATACATACAGACGCTACAGACTTGTTAAAAGGACTGTGGACTTGGTTCAAGACTGGGGACCACAGTACAGGAACCTCTGCTAAACAGCAGGGGGCAGTAAAATACAAACACATGAGAAATTTCTTATTTCCCAGAAGCCCCCAGCATTCTTCTCTGGTTTTCCAAACACAGAAGATGCAAACCGTGGTATCTTCACAACTAACAAAACATCTAACTGACGACACAGTGCTTTTGTAATTTGGTTAATTAGCTTTCTGTAGTCAAAGAACTGGGTTTTCATTTCCCTTTCTGATAATAAATGACCAATTTCTGTATTAAATAAACTGAGAAACTATTTTGCCTTTGTGGCAATAAACTTTTTTAAGGTACAGAAATCTTTTAAATACCAATTAAGGAATCCCATTTGCTAATTCTGTAAAAGGTTGCTATGAACAACAGAAATTCACATGAAATAACACCAAATTCCTTAATATTCCCAGTCACGGTTAAGAGGGTAAATAAATGATACTCTACATAGTCAGCATTTATTTTTCCAAGGGAATTTACAGTTATGAAACTCTCCAGCTATATTTATAATCACCCATAATCCAAGTATCACTTGATGTCTTATAACAACTAATATAAAATATGCAAATATTCTAAAAGAGAATATATATAGACATGGGTGCATATTTCACTCCTCCCCCACACACATAAATTCACACCCTAAGAACTTTAGTCTAATATAAATACTTTCAAAAAATAGATCTTTTTTATATAGAGGCTAATATTTAAGAGTTGATTGTAATGATTTTAACAAACCTTCACATGAATAATTTAAAATCTGCATTGCCCTAGCTGGTTTGGCTCAGTGGATAGAGTGTTAGCCTGTGGACTGAAGAATCCTGGGTTTGATTCTAGTCAAAGGCATATGTGGGCTCGATTCCCAGTAGGGGGTGTGCAGGAGGCAGCCGATCAATGATTCTCTCTCATCATTGATGTTTCTATCTCTCTCTCCCGCTCCCTTCCTCTCTGAAATCAATAAATACACATATATGTAAAATATAAAGTAAAATGTGCATTATCATTTGAACTCATTTTGAAATTTCTTGTCTATACAAAGAATTAAATGATTTTTACATGTTTTGCTTAAATATTTTTAAATCTAAAAATGAAAGGGTTCTATTTTGCATCTTGGGACTGCTTTAAAAGAAAAAAAAAATGATCCCATAAAAGCGTAATGTTGTGAGAATGATAAAGGACTAAAATGAAATGATGGTTAACTAGTTGTTCCATATTATTTTATTCACCTTCAAGCACAGGAGTAATATTTAAAAAAGGCAAAAGTGAGATATCCACTATTTTCAGTGCCATAAATTCTATGCTCAAAACATAATATATTTCAGCAAAGTATAACAGAAAATTTTAATATTTAACAAAATTTAGCCTATAGAAAAACAAAAAATAAGTCACTTCAGGATTGAATTTTCGTTGATAAAAGGTAAAGGTAATTGCCTATCTCAGTTTGCCCAGATGGTCCTGGTTTATGCCTCTCGTTGTGAACGGTGCTCTCAATACCATCCTGGGAGACGATGCTTAAAAGCCTCACCCGCCCCCTCCCAGGACCTGCCCGCAGGCCCTCTCCCTCTGACCCTGGGCACGGGACCGGCTTTCTCAATGGGATGTGAGCTCATGTGACCCCAGGAGAACCTGAGAAGCACTCGTGAAGCTGAGCCTGCTCTTGTGCCTCTGCCGGGTCAGGAGCGCCCAGGGAGCCGGCTGGAGGCTGGAGAGGAGCCGAGGCCATGGCTCAGCCAGTCCCGCTGGTGAGCCCAGCTGAGACCCGCGGGCTCCCTGTGAGCGGCCCAACTGAGCCCAGAGCCGCCACCTACAAGCTCATCAGTAACTCTTGTTTAAGGCGCCGTTATCACTTCTGGAGGGGTTTGTTAGTGATTATCATGTCAATAATTGTAAGAGCTGAGAACAAAACTATTTGATGCACATACAACCGTAAAGACTCTGTAGGCGGTACCTTCATTTCCATCAGCTCCGCTGTGTTGGGAGGGGTGCTGAGAGCCTTCTCAGCGATCTTCTCAAACTCATCACATAGCCTGAAAGAGCCGGCGAGAGCCAGAATTAACTTCCTTCCCAAATACGTTCCTCTACCCCACATAAATGCTCCAGCCCATGAAACATAAAACAAGATTATCTTACTTATATGGTATCTAAGGAATTTAAAGCAAGTTTGTGTTCACTTAGTCAATACACATTTCCTGTTCATCTGTTATATTCCCAACGGCGGTACACGTGACACAGGAATGAGTGGAAGGTAACCCTGGCCCTCAAGGAGTTCACAGGCCACAGGGGAGACAGAGCCATAAACGATCACTTCCGACCGAGAGTTTCCAGGCCTGGCAGACGGGGCTGCGATGGCAGGGAACCAAGTGGCCCAAAGGAAGGCGGGAGTGACGCCACTGGAAGGAGTGCTTCACTTGGGCCCGTGTGCCCAGAAACTTCTGGTAAGATGCAAGTATTGCCCACTGATGGGGGTTGTGGCCAAAATAAATAACGAAGTTACTGTGAAGCTGAAAACAAACACCCCAACAAAGCAAGTGTGAGCTGGGCGCTAAGGACGGCCACATAAAATGTAGAGAAAGGTCTTCAAGAAGACTGGCCGCGAGGTGAAGAGAGTGGGATGGCGTGGGGATGACGCTGGGGTGAGGCAGGGGCTGGGAGCAGGCTTGAACGTGTCTGTAAATTTCGGGGGTGGAATCACAGAGAAAGAGAGAGCGGACCGGGGAGCAGCCCGGAGGGTGGAAGCGATGGGGTGGAGCTCACACGCAGGTAGAGAGACCTGTGGATGGTGTGAGAGACTCGCCCTCTGAGCTCGTGGGGAGGTGGTTTGGGGGGGGGGGTCATGGAGAGGCGGGTGAGACAGAGAGGGACAAGAAGCGGAGGGCATGCACAGCCCACGGTCCCTGCAACAGCCCCGATGCGTCCTCTGTGCATCCGATGAGTCCGGTGAGAGGATGGTTAGGGGAGCGGGGGAAGTAGAAGGGGCTGGAGCTCAGAGGGCAGGTAAGAGGCGGGGAAATAGCTGTGAAGTTAAAAGAAATACTTCTCTCGGCGTGCAAAGCTGCCTGCACAGGGTATTTGCACTCTTCTCCCGGTGCTCTGCCGAATATGTGCTCCCGGTTCCTAGAGAAGCTGCCCCAGCCCAGTGCTCTCTCTCACCCGGTGCTCCCTCTCCAGGCCCTCCCTCCCCTCCCCCGTCACAGCGTCTGAGAGAGGACCACCCACCCTCCCAGGTTCGGACTGACAGGGCCTTCCACGCAGTCTCTCTCTGCTTGGCGTTCTCTGGCCCGCACCGCTCACCTGGCAGCCTCCCACTCCTTCAAAACGAACCCGCCGCCGCCTCCCCTGGGCAGCCTGCCCTGATGTGGCCCTCTCCCCCATCCTCTACCCAGAGAGAAGGCTGGGTCCTTCCCTGTTCTGCTTCTGCGGCCCAGGGCAGGCCTTACTGCGGGCGATGGTAATTCATGGCCTGCATGTCTCTGTGTGTCTGTTTCCCCGGCAGCACTGCCTTCCCCCAGCAGTGACAGCTGTAGTCCCGGGGCCCGGGGTCTGGCTAACACGCGGTCGGTAAATGAAGCTTGTTTCCGGCTTCTTACAGCCTGGAAGAAATGTCCCTTTTAACGATTTCTTTTTCTCTCCAATACCGTAACTAGCATTCCCATGATTTGTGCCGCCCCCCCCCCCCCCCTAATAAAACGGATACCAGAAAAGAGGTGGCCAGAGCGGCACTGACACCAGTTGCTGGAAGACGAGCTATACGTCCCGTCTAAGTCAACCGGCAGTCTGCTTCAGCGTTCTGCGAGGTGCCTTCCCACAGGTCAAGCCTCCTAAAATCTCCAGGTTCGTCAACCAATGGGCTCTTCGCTAAGACGAAGAGTTCCCACGGCCTTGAAGAGTAGTGACAGCAAGAGGAAGCTCCAGATGTGCGGGTCCCTAAGGACCCAGGGCAACGACCGCGTGAATCCACTTTGAAAACCCACGGTGGGTACTGATTACGCAACTTTAAAAATATGAACGCAGATAACGCCCGCCTGGCTCGTGCAAGTGAAATGCAAAGCTTTTTCATGCCACTTTAATTAAAAAAACTAGAAAGATACCTGTGGTGAAAAAATACTAATAATCACCAAATAACACAACAAGCCAAATAGAAATAAATTCGGCATTATCTTTTCTTTTGGGTCACTTATGACACGATTCTAAGCCATTTATGTAGTTGAATGACAGTTGATTCTATTTCACACTATCCCATCCCCCCAAATAAAAATTTAATCGAAATCACATAAATACCTTGTATTTACTTCTTGATGGTCTCTGAACATTTTAGCTATAAGTTTTCCACAAATAATCTCTGCTCGCTTCACCAAAGCTCTAATTAAATCATCACAGCGTATTTCAAACATTCCTAAGCGAACAGTCTACAATGCCAAGTATTAGAAGTTTAGTAAACATGATAAAAATAAAAGGTTCCTACAATTTTGCCTTTCTGACAACATTGTGTGTGTGTGTGTGTGTGTGTGTGTGTGATCTAATAACATTGAGGGTGGTTTTTTTCATGTCATGTAGGCGGGTTTTTTAAATACTCATTTGTTTTTACAACTATCTTTTGGGTAAATCTCTTTGAAGAGTTTGTTATCTTGAAAGCCAATTCTACTTCAAGATAATAATAAATATAAAAACTTTGGAGAACTATGTTATTGCTTAACAGTGTAAGATTTAAATGTTATATTTGCTTTATACACAAAAAGTAACATGTTCATTGTAGAAAATTTAGAAAATATCAAAAAAGGAGGAAATTTTAATTTACCAGTCTCCGACTAAACAGAAGTAACCATATTTGGGTGAAATTACCATATTTTCCAAAGGAGTTATAAACACTAAAGTAAAAAAAATTAAGTTCTGCCCTAGCCGATTTGGCTCAGTGGATTGAGCGTCGGCCTGCGGGCCAAAGGGTCCTGGGTTCGATTCCGGTCAAGGGCACGTGCCTCTGTTGCGCGGGCTCACGCAGGAGGCAACCAATCATGTGTTTCTCTCACATCGATGTGTTTCTCTCTCTCTTTCCCTCTCTCTTCCACTCTCTTTAAAATCAATGGAAAAATATCCTCGGGCGAGGATTAATAAAAAAGTAAAAATTTAAGTTCTTGGGATTGTTGAGGGGTCAGATGAAAGTGCTTAAAAAGTTAGGGCTGTAGTAGACTTTCAACTCTATGAGCACCAGAACCGTGTCTGTTTTGTCCAGCTCCGTGCATCCCGGGTTTCCCACAATGCTTGGCACATGGAAAGGCTCAGTCGGTATTTTCCCTTTTGCTGGTCCCGGTCTAAATCTCTCCCGGTGTGGCCTGAAACACATTCTGGTGACCCCGGGGGAATGGCCTCAGGTCCAGAGAAGAGCCGTACAAATGGGCCGCCCACCTTTCTCGATGTGTACTGTATGTCCTCCATCAGTTGTTGGTATTTGCGGATTTCTTGTATTATTCTGTCGTAATGGTGGTTTTCTGCAAGGAAAGCATCCACGTCCCGCTCAGCTTTCCTGGTGATCAAGAAGTCGTACTTGTCGTAGAGTCTGAGGTGCTCGATGGGGGCTGCGCTCTCTCTCATGATCACCTCCTTAACCTTTTCTTTGTGAGCTTCAATGATTTCGTCCAGAATTATTGGTGCCAAGGTTGTTGGCTTAGAGTTACTGTCCTAAAAAGAGGGCAGGGGAAAAACAATGGTAGTAATTTGAAATACCTTATATAAAGGTAACTGTGTCACTTAGCTTTGTAAAAAGGCCAATCTTACCATATTGACATTATTTTTTATTCACAAGGTCTTTTTGATTTTCTATTCTCTGAAGTAAGATATGCAGTCTTTCTATTTTATTGTTTTCTGTTTTTTTTTTTTGTATATTTTAAATATCTATGTTTCATATAACTTTTTATTTCTTCATAAGGCTACCTACCTAGTTTATGTTTTGATTTTCTCTATGGATGAAAGAACAGTCACTTAAAAATGTACACCAAGTAAGAGAATATAAAAACAGCAAACTCCACATTTTATTTGCCCAATTGTATATGCTAGTTTTATGAGGTAGTGTTTGCATTGTACACTATTTTTAAAAATAAGGCATTTTAATGTCACATCATCATGCTTTTTTGATCACCGTACATTTTCACTTTGAGGAGTAACGTGTCTAGAGCAAGGAAAGACTGTTTACTCATTATTGACCTCTGATTAACGAACAGCAACTAGAGCAGACGAAAATCCCTCGTTGCAAAATTTGCGTTCTGCTATCATCATTAGCATAATGGTGGGCAAGAATGGACCAGACATGATTTCAAATAAGCAAACAAATCTCAACAGCGTTTCTCCTCTTTTTCAAATAAGAGGACAAATAAATGTGCTTACATGGTTTATCATCTTGAACCAAGTTAGTGGGTGTTTGGCAGCATTCAAATTTATAATATCTAAGGATTCTTTAAGAGAACTAATTTAGTCAGGTATCCAGGGTGCATTTGACCACTATGCCCCCTAGTGGGTATTTCAGGAAATTATTTTGCTTAGAACTACAGATGCTTCATGAGAACTTGAGTGAATCCCACCACCACCACCTCACCCCTTGGCTCCGTGGATGAGGGTGTCATCTTCTCTCAGAAAGAACGTTAGACTAAAGCCATCTCTATTGTGTACTGTATTCCATGTAAAATCATTGGATCTAATGTAAAGCTCATTAGTGTTCATTATGGAATGTTTATTAAATGTATTAACAGCCTGTGTAATTTTTGAAGGCTATAGATTTACTTTTCTAAAGAGAACTGGAGACCAGTACTTCGGAACTATATTAGAAAGTATTGTTTTTATGTGACTCCTAATCAGTCCCTATCAAGAGCGAAGAGAAATGATATATTAGATGAGATAGTTCTGTGTTCAAAAGCATCTCAAATTATATCAAGAGATGGTGATGTACGCGGACTCACTACACTTTAAGTTACTCATAGGTTTGCCTTCTGTGGGGGAAAGGGTTTAATTAAAAAAAAATAATTTCCCCTTTAATTTCTATCAAAATTTTTGTAAGAAACATCTATCTGAATTCCACCTCAGCAGTTGCTGCCAAAGATCATTAAGAGCATGCTCATTATCTTACTCAAAGGCCTCTCTAAAGCTGGTATTTAGGTGGTATTCTAGTAAAGCCATCTCCAACAACGCAGACTTTGGTAAACCATCCTCCTCCGTGCATCCTTCTGTCCCTTTCCTGTGTGAGTAACTTGTAAGATCTCTGTTTCTCCCTGGGCATGAACTTTGGGTGGAGGGACTTCCCATTTCTTTTTGCTTTCTCTTTCCATTTCTGTTTGATCATCCCGGAAAGTACGTTAGCCTGGGACTGTCTCTCTCTGACCAGCAGATTCCAGTGGAAGACTGGACTGAGCAACTAGGGGTATTGTTAGGGAAGTTAATGGGAAAACAGTACTCTTTTGGAGCAAAACTTCCTTATAAGTCAATGTTACTAGGCTGTTTAAATTCTCCAAAGCCGAGGATCCCTGTCGACACCTTTTGAAGTGAGTAGCATGCCAACTCAAGCAATCAGAATACACTTGTTACTCACCCACTTGGAATACAATTTTGTCTCCACCCTCGGCACAAAACTGACAGCTTTAATCATGACATCATAAATATTTAAAAAGATGTCTATATAGTCTTCGAACTGAGGTTCAAACTTAATGGTGTCATTATCAAGCAGCAGCCTCATGATGAAACCTGGATGTTCAAAAGCTCTAACAGAATCCTGCAAAAAAAAGTATATATTCTTGGATTATTATTTATTAATTAGTGTCTTACTTTCCATACGAACGACTGTAAACCTACCTTTGCCCCACCCTGCACATAGGAACTGCGATAGACTGAGAAGTGTGCTGGCCCCGTTGGAATACGGGGAACCCACCGCTCCTCTTACGCCCTGGACGGCTAAGCCGAAGAAGAGCTACTGAAAAGGGCAAGTGACTCCCAGCTGGACTCGCTGGCGTCTAGCAGCCACGGGGCCTATAGATTCTGGGAAAAGGAGGATGTGCATGGCAGTGGGGCTCTAGAACCGTGCAAAAAAGAGCCCAACAGAACATTCAAATTCCCAGACAAAAAAAAGTCCCAGGTCCTGCTCACACTGTAATAGAACCTCTTCCGGAAAGAAAAGAGTTTCTCGTGGAAACGTTCCCCGGCCATCGTGACCCAAATTTCCTAATTGTGGGAATTTTCACGTATTTCTGCTGATCCTCACCCATGTGCTGATAGATACCCACGTATCCTAAACACACAGGCTGACATTCACTTGGTGGTGTTGTTTTTTTAAACAGATAAGCATAATAGGTCTAAGGACATACAACGTGAGGCAAATGTAGGTTTATAGTTGTGAGTATGAGAAACACAGTCTATTCTTGTGTTATTATTTATTAGTTATTGTATCATTTTCCAAAAGAACAGCTGTAAACCTAATTATGCCCCACCCTGTACTTTCTGCTGTCCCACTGGTAAAGGCATTTTAGCCTTTCTTCCCTGAAAAGATTGAAAATGAGTAAGTTAGTAGGTGAATATTGGTGTAACCGAACCAGTCTTACCGGGGGCTGTGCGATTAAGTCTGTGAAGTCCTGCATGGAGGCCAGCGTGAGGTCCTGCAGCTGCAGGGTCATCAGGGTGGCAGCGCAGTTGAAAAAGGACTCCAGCTTGGCGCTGCTCTCGCCAGTGGGCAGCTGCTTCTTTTTATTGCCTTGGTAATAAATGTTCTGCACTTCCGGAAACCACCTTGAAAGAACAACAGACTCTTAAAAGCTCATGTTCTTTTAACAGTAACTGCTGGACAGCTGAGGGCCTTCGCCGAGAGGCAGGGTGCTAAGTGACACTGCCCGCTGCCTGGATGTAAGCGCTGGCCTATTTCACATCTCCCCCGAACGGACACTTGCGTCACAGCCAATAGAAAACGACGCAGTGGTGTGACGCTGTGAGGAAATGTAACTCCTCATGGGAACTATGATGGATGCGCTTTTTGAATAAATATGACAACTAACTCTATTGACTATTACAAGGTGCTCCTGCTGTCCGGGCCCCCGAATGTTCTTCAGGGAATGGATTTGCTTAAAGCTGAACAACTGATCGGGCCAAGGGAGGGTTTGTAGGGTTCAACGGCATTTTATGCTGTCCTATCTGTTTCACCGTGACTTGAAAACAAGGTACAAATCAATGAAATCAAGTAGAGTATATTTTTATTCCCCTGAATGTAAAATCCTGAAACAGTGAGTGAGATTAAAATGTGCATGTATCCTTATGATAAAAGGAAAACAGTGAAATTCATATATAGATACATCAGGATGATAATAGGTGACGTTTTCTGTTTATAAAACCACTGTCCAACGCTACGAAATTAAGGAATGCTGGTATCCCTTTCACAAGAGCTAATGAATTTTTTAAAACAGGGAATCCATAACCTCAGGAGTTGCCTGAGTGCTCCAAGAACAAGCTAAGCTTTAAATATATGCATTCGCCCCATTAACAAATATGTATTAGAGTCTACTCTGTGCTGGGGACATGTCATGAGAGATATAAAACTTTATGACATCATCCCTTCCCTCATAAAGGCCATGTGTCATGGCAGCAAAACAGCTTTGAAGTCAAAGGACAGAGATGTAATTTCCCATTTATTAGTGAAGAAGGGTTTTATAGTGAAGATGGCAGTTTCACCAAAGAATAGACAGAAATGATGCCCAGCTGACCTATGAACCAGGAGGTCAGGGTTTGGTTCCTGGTCAGGGCACATGCCCGGGTTGTGGGCTCAAGCCCCAGTGTGGGGCCTGCAGGAGACAGCCAATCCATGATTCTCTCTCATTATTGATGTTTCTGTCTCCCTCCCTCTCCCTTCCTCTCTGAAATCAATAAAAATTTATATTTTTAAAAAAGAATAGATAGACATGAAATGAGAAAGGCCCTGAGAAAAGGATGTGGAGTAGAAGCAGAATAGTAAGTAAAACAGGTGGGGTAGGTGAAGCTAATATGTCTGATCGTGTCACTGCCTATAGTAGAGGTACTAGGCTAGAAAAGAGGAGGAAATAAGTGGGGGAAATGCTGTGAGCACTTCTGCAGAGCTTGGGAGCTGAGTGTTCGAACTTGGGACAGCCTTTCCCGTTAAGATGAAGCTCTGGTGCAATTATCATTTGACAAATCTAACCTCCAATGAGATTGTAAACTTCTTTAAAGGATGTATTTTCCCCACCTAATCATTCTTTAAACTCTTCTGCATCTCTCATCCAAAAGCAAAATGAAAAAAGCACAGCAACCTGCATGTGTCAATAGTAGATGTCAAATAAATATCTGGCAAGTGAGTAGTTGACGATCATTCCCCCGTGGGACAATAAGGATGAATCTTGAGGGTGTTATGCTAAGCGAACTAAATCAGAGCTGAGGTGGAAACCAGACATTAAGAAAAAGGTAACCATCAATCATAATCATTTTGGTTTCTGTGCAGTCTGTGCTGTGTAGAACATTTGGGTAGACATCACAGACCAAAGCAGGTAAGCATATCATATTTAACTCTTAAGCAGAAATGATTACAAACTTGTTAAAATTCAATTTTCTAAAAGCAGTTAAAATGCAGAACCCCACCAATCCCATTTTTAAATTCATTATCCTCTGTCAAAACTTTACGTTTTAAGTAGAGTCTCTTTGGCAGTTTCCAGGTGTCTCATGATGATGGTCTGAAAATTTGACAGCTCTAATGCCTCCTGGCGATTGTGAAATTCCTCTGTATCAATTAAACGTAATTTCCTGTGAGATAAAAATGAACAGTGGTTTTATATTTTGTATTTTGCTATTTTATCCCTTCTAAAAAATATGATATTTCTAAGTTTTATCACTAAAATTTATGTTTCATAAAATTAAAAATTCAAATACATGCGATAATATAATTTTAAATATAATTAACATATTTTGCATGTGACTTTCCAACTTTCCCAGCACCATTTATTGAAGAGGCTTTTCCCCATCCATTAGATGTTTTCAGCTCCTTTATAGAAATGTATTTGCCCATGTACATGTAGGTTTACTTCTGGACTCTCAATTCTGTTTCATTGGTCTGGGTGTCTGTTTTTCTACCAGTACCGTGCTGTTTTGATTACTGTCACTTTGTAGTAGAATCTGAAGTCAGGGAGGGTGACACCTCCAGCTTTGTTCTTTTTTCTCAGGATTGCTTTGGCTACTCGGGGTCTTTTGTGGTTCCACTTGTCCCCATGCACAAAAATTAACTCAAAATGAATTAAAGACCTAACTATAAGACCTGAAACAACAAATTAAGTAGGAGATAACATAGGTACTAAACTTATGGACTTACTATATGTACTTTACTCATTGATTACCTATTAGTATAATTGTGTTACTCACTACAATTTAACTATAGATTTCTTCCCTATTTCCATGTGATTAAGTGATTTCTATATTATTTGAAAGATAGTAACCACTATTAAAAACATCACATTTAATCTTTACTTAAAGGTTAATATAAAATCCTGGCTAGTAAATAAAACACATTTCAGATCGATTTATTTATACTCCTTTCACAAGCTAAATTAATCTCTTAGGTCATAAAGCATTCAGTACAGGGCATGGCTGCTGAGAACCAAGATCAACAGTTATTAATATAAATGTGAGAAGCCCGGTCAGAAGGCTGAATTGGGCTCTTTGAATATTCCAGGGTGAATATTTGCATTTTATTACCTACTGCTGACTCAATGGCCTAAAGCAAACTCCCCCAACCTGATAATCTTACTGTTTACTAAATATTACCATTGATATGTCTGTTTGCATTCCTAAAGGGCAATTGTGTATTCTAGTAAATAAGACTCAGTGGAACTTGACTACTACAGTTAAGCTTTCCCTGGCTTCCCCCATAATTTCCAAATTTATATTTCTTGTCTTGTGTGTCAATTTGCGCATCAGCTCTTTCCAAACCTTTGAACCCGAAAGTCACGCTGGCCGTGGCTTTTCACACGGCTGACCCACGAGGCACAGAGGGGGGTTAGCGTTGCTGGTGCCCCTTTGCTAAGGTGATGGGTGTGCTGGACCACTGGGCGGTGTGGCGTAACGGCTTCAACAGGATGCTTTGAAAACTCAGCCTAATGGCACGTCTAACAGACAAAGCCTAGCCCTTTATGAACGAGCTGAGCCGTGGGCCCACCCAGCCCAGTGTGTCCGGCAGCTCCACCGGTGAGTGGCTGAGAGGAAAACCCGTGGTGGGGGAGAAAAGGCTCGCAGACCCCGTCTCCCTCCCCCCAACACCTCCCCAGGCCAGGGTGCCCTCTTCTCTGCCATAAAACAGGCCCATCCGTGTTTTGAGGGGGCTGTTGGGAGGCCCTCTTTAGGAAAAATGACATATATGCATTACTTTTGCATATTCACAAAGACATATTCCCAGTGCCCTGGAAGTGGCAGTTGGAGGAAGGGGAGATGATGAAGCTGGAGCTTCTAAAACACGAGGCGAACCGTCCTCAGCCCGGGCCAAGCTCTCCAGCTTCACAGCGCCCACCAGCGCTCCTCCCGCTGGCCCCGTCCCCACAGGACAGGGCCCGGGAGGTGATGCCTGGCCCGGGTCACCGGGGACCATCACTCATGCCACTCTCATGGGCAATAGTGTCTAGGTAGCGGCCAATGTTTTGTGGGATTTAAAGCAGGACATGATACGCCCAGCCGGAGTGGCTCCGTAGTTGAGCATTGACCTATGAACCTGGAGGTCAGCGTTCAATTCCCGTCAGGGCACACGCCCGGGTTTTGGGCTCGATCCCCAACGTGGGGTGTGCTGGAGGCAGCCGATCAATGATTCTGTCTCATCATTGATGTTTCTATCTCTCTCTCCCTCTCCCTTCCTCTTTGAATTCAATAAAAATATATTTTAAAAATAAAACCCACAGGGCATGATAATTCAGCCCCTGAACTGTAATTACCCCTTAAAGATTGTGTGAGAGGGGAACAGGGGGGTGGGGGAAATGGGAGATATCTGTAATACTAACAACAATAAAAAAAAGATTGTGTGATATCAGGGTATGGGATGGGGAGGGGAGAACTGGATTAGAGAGAGAGGCAGTGTTTGCTTTTTATTCCATGCATTTCTATATTGCTCATTTAAAACCATGCTTAAATACTTACATGGCGTTTGTGATATTTTTAAGATTTGCCCTCAAAGTGGAAAAGAGATAGTTAAGATGCCACACGATAATTTCCATCTCAAAAACAAAGCGCAGCGCAGCCAGGCCCGACACTCACTTGAAGCTGCTGTGCCACAGGTCCAGCACCGCCAGCATCGTGGGGTTCATCGCGTTCAAGTGGTCCCGGATGTAGCCGCTCGCGGCCAAGAACGATTTCCTCCACGGCTTCGGGAGAATTTCCATTCTGAAAACGGAGAAAATACATGTAACCTTCTCTAAAGACCAAAAGAAAGTATTTGTATAGCTAATGTACTTTTTGAGGAATAATGGTTTAATTTTAATTAAAAATATGATGCATCCCTCATGGTAATAACAGTACAAGTCATGCTCTTTCTAATTTATTACAATCTCAGGACCATGATGCATATGAAATTAGATTTGAATGTTTATCACGTATGGTGGGGTTTTTTTTTCTCTAAACAGTTTGTCCTATTGAGTCCAAAAATAAATTATAATGATCAAACAGAAACATGTGATGCTATACATATACATCTTAAAAGATTTTCTTAAACAGGACACAAAACATTTAACTTTTCCTTTATTTTTTAAATATTGCAAGGATATAGTCCTTCCTCCTATGGGAATGCCCTTGAAACTCACCTCTGTTAATGTGTGAAGGGCATCTACAAAATGGACACTAATATTCTCACTTAAAGCCACTTCCTCTGTAAGTCCTATGACCTGAATAACCATCTTTTCCATATTGAAGATGTGCCACCTTCATCTTTCAGAGCATATGTAAACATTTACATTTTATGCTTATAATTTTTTACCCGCACTGATTTTAAACACCCAGTCTTGTTTTGTTACGCAGTAAATTTAATGCAGGTTTTTAGTTGTGGCCATACCACCTTTACAAGGGCGACTTTTGTCTATCTCCAGGAGAAAGGCTGTTCTCCATGCAAGATACGCTGGAAATGGCTGCAAGACTTTTTATTTTTGTCATCATAGGAAACAATTTGGGAAACTTTAAATCGGTATAAAAGAAAAAGAAGTAAAACTGAATTGGCTACCTAATTATATCAGCATAAATTCTAGTCTTCAAACTAAGGAATTTATTCCTAAATGGTAATTATTTTAGGGAAAATATATAACAAGTGAATTTTCCCATTATGTGTTCCATATTTTAATCCATGTAATACATTAAAATATATTCTGTGTATGCATATTTCCTGCCACCTTCCCATGTGGTTTGGGGCATTCAAATTGCCATCAAACTTTTAAATCCCTACTAGAGGCCCAGTGCATGAAATTCGTGCACTCAGGGGAGGGGGTTCCCAAGCACAGCCTGTGCTCTCTCGCAGTCCGGGAGCCCTCGGGAAATGGGCCTAAGCCATCAGTCAGACATCCTTAGTGCTGCTGTGGAGTCGGGAGAGGCTCCCACCACTGCTGCTGCGCTCGCCAGCTGTGAGCCCGGCTTCTGGCTGAGCGGCTCCCCCTGTGGGAGCTCTCTGACTACCAGGGGGCAGCTCCTATGTTGAGCGTCTATCCCCTGGTGGTCAGTGTGCATCATAGCGACTGGTCATTCCACCGTCAGGCCGAAACAATATCCCCCGAGGGGGTCCGGGATTGAGAGAGGGCGCAGGCCAGGCCAAGGGACCCCACTGGTGCACAATCAGGGCTGGGGAGGGATGCAGGAGGTTGGCCAGCTGGGGAGGGACTGCTGGAGGGCTCCAGGGTGTGTCTGGCCTGTCTCGCTCAGTCCGGATCAGCCACACCCAGCAGCAAGCTAACCTACCAGTCAGAGTGTCAGCCCCCTGGTGGTTAGTGCACGTCATAGCGAGTGGTTGAGCGGCCTTAGCATATCATTAGCATATTATGCTTTGATTGGTTGAACAGACAACTGGATGACTGGACACTTAGCATATTAAGCTTTTATTATATAGGATTATATCTGCAGTCTGTGCTGGGAGCTGTGTATGTACGAAGGTTTGGTTCAGGTTCTTCCACCAGGCCCTCATGTTTTAACCACCTGGTCGTCCACCTGACCACATGTCTATTTGTCTAACCACCTATCCATCAATTTGTAAAGTAATGTATTAGGGCTTAAATACATAAGTAAGCTAAAACAGTGGCCAGTTGTATATATGAAATGCATCAATTATAAACATATATGTGAGAAAATAGTACCAGTGTATGAAGAGTTACACATACACAGGAATGGCCACATAATCAATATTTGCAGATAAACTTGATTGCTTACTCAGCACGATGGGGTGGAAGTTCGTCTGTCTTTTTATCATCTTTCTCTCTAGGATCTTTTAAAACAAAATCAACTGGAAGAAAATAGAAAAATTCTGATCAATAACCTTATAATAATTACAGTATGTTTACCAGCAATTGCAAAATTAATTTAATTAAAACTGTTTAAAATTATATTTAGTTTTTAAAAATAAGCGATTTGTGCATTTATGATTACAAGAAAATAAAAATCATGAGAAAAATCTACGATGTCTTTGTCTTTGAGAATGTTTCTTAACAATGTCCCTGTTCTTTCATTTGCAAATAGTAATAACTTTTATATCGCAGCTTCCTTTATAGCTGTTCCACAAAAGGCAGTTCTTGTTGAACTGAAGGTCAACAGCACAGAGTAGCAGCAGTCGTGCCCCCTCACAGAAAAAATACACGTATTGCCTGTTGTTCCCTTTCATTGCTTAGGAGCATAAGACAACCTTGTTATAAGTCAGTAAAGTGAGCTGCTTTTGCTTCTGTATTCTGGGGTCTTTTAGGTTAATTCTAATGTTCCAGCCGGTGTTTCGGGATGCTCTTTCTAAAATGCAAACACGTATTACCCCTCTGCTGACAACCCTTCCGCGACTCGCCCGTACCTCCCAACCAACGCTTTAAAAAGGCAGATGGAGCCCATCAAATTCTGTCGCCTTCCCAAAATGCCCCCTTTGCTTCGGCCATCAGAAAAGCTCCCCAGCCAGGGAGAGGCCTTCCCAGGCCCAACCTGTTCCCGGGTGCCTGTTCCTCACTCTCCAAGGCTCAATCCAGGTGCCCCCAGAGTCCTTCCCAACAAGGCAGGCACCGCCCCTCTCCCTTCGACGTGTCCTCTGCTTCCCTCCTTACTACACTCACTGCTCTGCTTTGTGATTTAGAGATTTGTCCACCTCCCTTATGACACTACTAGTATGAACATTGGGGGGGCAAGAATTTGGCTCTTTATGTTTATGTTACCAGGACACCCTCCCTGAAGGGGCCCCAGACCACTCCAAAGCATTGCGCTTTCTCCAGCTTTGAGCATAGCATCAATTATACACAATTATACCACAACCAGCTGGAGAGCCTTTTCAAAAAGTGTAGGTTGGAAGGTCCAGTCTCCAGACATTTTAATTCAGATGGGTTCAATAGTCAGCACTTTTTAAATGATTCTGATGATTAGTCGGTCTTAGAATGTATTGGTCCATACTGCAAACTTTTTATGTATAGGGCCAGATTGTAAGTATTTTCAACTTTGTGAGCCATAAGGTCTCTATCACAACAACTCAACTCTGTTCTTATAGGTCAAAAACAGTCATAGGAAATATGCAAATGATTGTTTGTAGCTGTGTTCCAATAAAACTTAATTTACAAAAACAGACAGTGGTCTAGACTGAGCCTGTGAGCTGTAGATTGCCAACCCTTAGTCCATAGCAACAATTTTGTAATTAATCACATTCTACTTTAAGATATCAGTAATATTCATGTTAATTAAATAATTATCATTTTATAATCTTCTTCAGTTCTGTTCTTTGTTGAGAGGATATATTCATACAGATAGAAAGATCATGTTTTTAAAAAATGTTTGCCATACTTTACTAATAAAACTTACCTACGATCTTAAGCAATGTAACAGCAATGTAAGAAACAGCATAATAAATGTAAGACACAGTTACAAGTATAGGTATTAACTTTTAAGTTAAAAAATTACCTTTAATGAGACATGCATGCAAATTAGAAAGCAAAAGGGAATGCTGGCTCACCGATGGACTTTTTTACACTAAGAAGATAATCTTCTCTCATTTCATCAGATAGCGTGAGTATGCTGTCAGTGAGGACTTTTAGATGCTGGGGGACCAAATTCAATACGTTCTCTAGCCAAGAATCTTCCATAGGGGCTATGTGGTCCGTATCAATCCCATGGTGAATATAATAGTAATATCTCTGCATAAAGGAGCAGAAGAAATGTAGATGGATTTATTGCTATAATAAAAGAAGTGTGTTTTCAGACATAAAACTACTGAGGAAAATGAAAGTTTGAGGAAAACAAACTATTTACACGTAATAAAAAAGTATTTTGCACAACTCATGTAGGCATGGTTTGAGATTACCTAAGTTTAAAAAATATGCATGATGTTGCATGAACTTTAAAGCTCTTAGTTCAGAATTCTATTATAAACCGTCAAGTGATATCACTAAATACATGACATACTGAACAAAGACCATGCAGAAATCGAGTTCAGTGTTGTATAAATAGGTGAAAATTTAGTGTGTTTTGTTCTTTTATTACCTATGCTCAGAAGTAGATCTTAAAAGTTGCAAGTGGCATAGATATCCCTAAACATTCATCTCAGAAATGTAATACGACACGGGTTAGAAAATTTCCAATTAACCTGTTAATATTCCACACTGTAATTTTACAGCTGTGATTAAATATGTGCATAAAATCTTCATTTTAAGACATGATAGTATTTCTCTAGTAATGGACATTTAGCTTCAATATATTTTCATTAGTTTTTAAAGTATGTCACGAAAATATTTTCAAATTTGCAATGTTAAAGTCTTGGATATTCCTATCTTTTAAAATTCTGTATTTGACGTACTCGAAGAGTTACCATTTCTAAAGTAAGTTAGTAGTCTTTGTAAAATGTAAATTATGTAATGAAGATAATTTCTCATGGAAGAATAAAGACATGTAAAGCTATACAAGACTGAGGCCAGCTTTCATCAAAGGGAGCAGGTAACTTGGGACCCTTTGATTGCTGTCCTGGTGACCAGGGACAGAGTCATTTCCTCCGTGAGCCCATGGAGCGAGCTGATGGAGCTCCCCGCTCACTCCTCCTTCCACAGGGCCTCACAGGGAGGAGCACAGATCAACCTCAAAAATCGGCACGCATCTGCGCGTGCTCCCCGTTACTCCTAGTCACGCGGATGGAAGAAAGCCGTTACCAAGATGTCTTTCTCGATGGCAGAGGTGGTCATTTTGGGAAGCGCACTTTCGTCAGGAACAGGCACGTCTGAGACAGCATCCTGTTGCCTAAAACAATGATAAACACGCTCCTTGAATGTCTGTAGGAAAGAGCTACTTTTATATCAATAGATAGAAAAAGATCAGGACTGTCTTCTGATAAATTGTAAGAAAAAACGAATTGTTTAACATTTTATAAGTAGTGTACATATTTGTTTGGTGCCATATTCCTCCCAGGATACTTGCTCCTCATTCAGAGAGAGACAGTTAGGCTGGAAGTGACTTGTAAGACCTAATTCAGAGGCCTCAGGCCGCTCTGTGGGCTTCACTCATTCTTCATCGTTACTCAGAAGTCAAGCTCTCTCTTTTCTGAAATGTTGTAGGACTACGCTTGCATTATTCCTAAATTATATATGTTTCTTTTTTAAAATATATTTTTATTGATTTCAGAGAGGAAGGAAGAGGGAGAGAGAGAGATAGAAACATCAATGATGAGAGGGAATCATTGATTAGCTGCCTCCTGCACACCCTCCACTGGGGATCGAGCCTGCAACTTGGGCATGTGCCCTTGACCGGAATCGACTGGGACCTCTGCAGGCTGACGCTCTATCCACCGAGCCAAACCAGCTAGGGCATGTTTCTTTGTAACATTTGAACTTAAAAGAACCCGGATGGAAAAGACTTTCAATGCAGATTTGTAGAAGACATGGAGACATTCTTCAAAAGACCATTTCTGATTTCTAGAGACATGCAAGTTAACAATGCATGACATAGAAGCTCACATGCTCTTTTGTATTTATTACTGACTAAGTGTCCATATAATAGAATGATGTTCTAGCCATAATTCAATTCAAAATCTATACCAGATATGAGCCACATTGTGTGACTTCTCTGGGGCTCCACTGTATGGAAAGGCACAGTTCACATCTTCGGGAAAGTTCCGTTGTTCCGGGACAGCTTCAGCCTCTCTATCCTTGGATGCATCACGCTCTGGATCCCAGCTTCATCTGGGATGGTTACAGGTTAGTGATGCTGTGTAACAAAATATCCCTTCCCACTAACTGTCACGTATACCTCCCTAAAGTTGGGGAAAATAATACATGCCAAAAAATAATGGTAAATATTTTTCAATCTAATGTTTTCCAGATGTTCAGAGGGAAAATTACTATTCTGTTTTAATTCTGTAGCCAGCTTAGTAATTAACTCAAGGAAAGAGCAAAATAAAAATCTTTTCAGAGATGAAAGGCTCGAGTTTATCCCCACGGACTTCCATGGAAAGAAGCACCAAGGCAGAAGAGGGTGAAGGGGGGTAGAAGGTGACGGAGGGAGACTTGACTTGGGGTGGTGAACACACTGCTCAATACACAGATGATGTGTTATAGCACTGTACACCTGAAACCTATATCATTTCATTAATCAACATCACCCCAATAAATTCAATAGAAATGAAGAACTACTAAGGAAGAGGCTTCAGCAAAAAAAGGAACATGAACCCAGAAGTGAAGAGGGAAATGCCTAGGCAACTTTCTAAGAAGTCAGAAACCGTGTCAGTGAATCTAAGGAAGTGTTCACTTAAAACCAGTGTGGAGAATTGGCAGCACTAAACAGTCACATGGAAAACGCAAAGGATGTTCAGCGGTAACTTATAGCATTGCAAGGTCTGTTTGTGCTACGCAGTTGGTGGTGCGGGGGGGGAGATAAAATGAATTCTAAACTTTAAAAAATAAATTACAATATGTGGTTTTAGATGTTAGGGTAATCACTTAAAGAACAAAAATGTATTTGATAGCTTTTAAGTCAGTAGGAATAAAGGGAGAAAATTCAATTCAATAGAATGCAGGAAAAAAGAAAAGAAAAAAGCAGCAGCGGTAACATATAGTGAATAAAAAATAAATTGGTAGAAGCTAAGCCACATCTATAAGGCATATCAATAACTATACACTGTGAATGGCATTAAACGTGCTATTGAGGTACAGAAACTCTGAGATTAAATTGCAATAAGTCCATCCATGTCCTGTTTATAAAAGGCATAACTAAAAAATGACAAAGTGGTTAAGAGACCTCCGTTTCTTACAACAGGAAAGAAAGGAAATACTCAGGAGAAGGAAGGATGGAATGGCAAAGCTAAGCAACCAGCAAACACCTGGGGGATGGCAGCCCTGTGGGCGCGTGGCCTTGGACTTGAACGCCCATGTGCATCAGGAGATAACTGTGGGCCGGAAGGGGATGGGAATTCCAACCGAGGCCCCTGCATGAAGCTGGACCTCAGTGGGTTCCAGCCTCAATCATGAACTGACCGGCACGGGGCAAGTGTCGAGAGCCATCATCCGTCTTGGCCAGGACACCGGGTGAAGAAAACGCTGCTTCTGAGGTATTCTAACCAGAGGCCTGCCCCTTGTCCCCCCGCCCCTCCCCCCCCCCCCCACCGTGGTTCTGAGTGCTGACTTGACTGTCTGAGACCCCAGAGGGCTGCATCGAGGACAGTGACCCCAGGGAGTCACACTGCTAAGACCATAGCGGCGCCTCCAAACGCAGACTCCAGACCCCTCTCCGGAGGCACCTGCCACAGCCAGCGCCACAGGACGCAAAGGGTGCCCACTGTCCGCCCTTCCAGAGGGGCATCCAGCCACCGCAGTGCCACGGGGCTGGGCAGGCCACTTCCTGCCACGTGTCCGCACACTGGCCTGTCTCACAAAGGGCTGGGTGCACACCCTGAGTCAGGATGAAAGGAAGAAAGAGGGGTGAGCGCCTAGAGGAAGCTGAGAGGGAGCAGCCGAGAGGAGCTCCTGGTGCCCCCTGCCCGCTCCCCATGCAGCATCTGAACCCAGGCCCGCCGCCCGGCCCCTCCTCTGCTCCCTCCACCCAGCTCCTTCCTTCCCACCCAGGACACCCGCGTGGTGTCTCCACATGAGTCACAGGCATCTCCACGTGACCTGAGCCAACGAGGTGGGGAAAAGACCTCCCCAAGATGAGGGGGAATCATTGACGGGCCGCCTCCTGCGGGCCCCACGCCGGGGATGGCGCCCCTCCACCCGGGCCTGTGCCCTGACCGGGAACCTAACCGTGACCTCCTGCAGGGGGGTGCTCAGGCACGGAGCCAGGCCGGCCTTATACTTTCGGATGGGAAGTCCCAGGGGCTCTGCAGAGGAGGCGCCCGGGCGGCCGCGGCCCTCACATGATGACGTTCACCAGCGTGCTGCGGAAGGTCTCCCGCTCCTTATGCGGGAACTTGCTCTTGGCTTTGGAGGTGGACGGCCCGGCGCGGCTGTCATCGATTTGGTCGAGCACCGTGCCCTTCCTTCCAAAGTGTTCCATGTACTCGGCTGAATGTTCAGAAAGCGTAAGTTAGTCAGCGAAAAAGGAAGCTGAGACGTTTAGGTGGTTAGAGCAAAAATGCCCGAGTACCTTTCAAGAAAAAACTGCATGCTTGGAGTTCTCAAGCTACCGTAAGGAGAGTTATTTTTTCTTCCACTATCAGGAAGCTAACTACTCTTGTTTTGTGTCATCAGAACAAAAGCCACTGGCTATTTCAAGATTATTCAATTAATTTACTTGATACTTTGAATAATATGCTAAAAAAAACTCAAATTTTCAATTACATGTCCATTGGACCTTCTTAAAGGGGAAAAAATTAAAATGATGATAAAAACAGAATACAAAACTATTTCAGAAAACTTAAAGTATCCACGATGAAAACAATGTTAGTATTCAATGTAATCAGCCTGGTGAGTCAAAACAAGAACAAATACTAGAATGACTAATTTGGAAATAATGTTTACAACTTATTGAAACCCCCTCTTGGAAAAAAGGTCATAGTCTTTGACGCAGAGGCAAATTCTGATGACAGTAAGTCAAAGCTTTATTATAAACACCTCAATTCCTGAAATATCAGCTTTTGTAACATTTGCCACAGCCCAAACTAGCTCACAACCGGAATCAATCATTCGCTGAAGGAAAACATTTGTGATAAATTTGTCTACTTGATTTAAAGGTTATTTCAATCCTGCAATTTCACTACTCTATTAGCTAAATGTCAGGTGCCTTTTTCTCTAGAAATTTCGAGTGTGAATGCCGACGCCCTTACCGTACGACTGCTCGTTCCTCACCCCGAACGGCTCTGGGACCTCCTCGTCCTGCTTGACGTCCAGGTGGAAGGACGGGGCCGCCTCCTGCCACTGCGGCTTCATGCTCACCTGCAAGGTGACAGCAAACAGAGCAGTGACAGGAGGAGGAAAAACACTTCTCCGTGAAACGCATGCGTGTTTGTAAACACAGACCTTTTCCCAAAGGAATCGGCGTCCGGACACAGGCCTAAGCGCTCAACAGCCACCTGACCTGGGGGGGGGGGGGGGGCTGGCCCAAGGAGGGGCTGCCTTTGGGAGGCGTCTCCGGGGGCCTCCTGCTGGATTGCTGGGGCGCCTGCCACCCACACTGCCAGCTCATTCCAGAAAGGCTGTCACCCCCAGGGACTGGCCAGTGCGTTTTCAACCGTCATGTCCCTGAGAGGCGCTCTCTGCTGGCCTCCGTCTAACAGTCCCACGGGGACCCAGAGCCTTCCTGTCCTCAGGCTCCAGCGTCTGGGCCCCTCTGGAAGCTCACACAGGAAGCCCACCCTTGAAGGCAGAGGTCGCACCCCTAGACCTGCCCCAGCTCAGGCAGGGGTCAGGGAAGAGGGGTCACACACCCCTAGACCTGCCCCAGCTCAGGCAGGGGTCAGGGAAGAGGGGTCACACACCCCTAGACCTGCCCCAGCTCAGGCAGGGGTCAGGGAAGAGGGGTCACACACCCCTAGACCTGCCCCAGCTCAGGCAGGGGTCAGGGAAGAGGGGTCACACACCCCTAGACCTGCCCCAGCTCAGGCAGGGGCCTGGGAAGAGGGGTCACACACCCCTAGACCTGCCCCAGCTCAGGCAGGGGTCAGGGAAGAGGGGTCACACACCCCTAGACCTGCCCCAGCTCAGGCAGGGGCCTGGGAAGAGGGGTCACACACCCCTAGACCTGCCCCAGCTCAGGCAGGGGCCGGGGAAGAGGGGTCACACACCCCTAGACCTGCACCAGCTCAGGCAGGGGTCAGGGAAGAGGGGTCACACCCCTAGACCTGCACCAGTTTCAGTGGGGGACAGGGGGTGGCAGGGCTGTGGCAGTCACAGGAGCCAGGAGGCCTCCAAGGCACCCCCTGCTGGTGGCATTGCAGGTGTAGAAAAAATATATTTAAAAAATAAAAATAAAAGAACTCGGGAAAATGAAAAGAATGAGCAAAGGTCATCGTGACTGCTGGTTGACAAGACAATAAATGATTTTTAATTTAAAATAAAGAAGGCGACAACTGATTAGCTGCAGCCGATGCCCGCACCGCCCGAGCACAGGCCCCGGTGACCGGGCTCCGGCTCCTCAGGACACGCAGCGGGAGGGTTTCAGGGGAGAGGCACCGATTTCTAATGCTGATGATCACGTCTGTGTCCTCCCACGCGTGCCCTGGCGTCTCCCTCTTCCCGGGTTCCCTCCCCGCACCCCTCCCGCTGCTCCCGCTAACCCGCCCCCAGGCCTGCTCTCAGGCTCTTGAACAGGAAAACAGGCCGAGAGGACAGGACGGCTGAAGTGGTGCTTTTCCATCCCCCTCTCCTGGCTCCACAGAGGAGTGAGGATGCGGGGGGAGGCCCGGGGGGAGGGGTGCGGGAAGGCGAGGGGTGGTCCCCAGCCCACAGGCCTGGGAGCCTCCGTGCTGGGCCGCCTTCGCTCCCATGAGGGTGAGGTCTGTCATGAAAATCACCCTGGGTTTTAACTGCGTCCAGAAAATTTTATCCAGGTCCAAACCTCAACATGAACAGAAAATGCTTTTTCTAAATAAACTAGTAGCCCATTTGCAGGAAGAATCCTGCAAGCGGCCGCTGCGGCTGTGTGCACTGCCGCTGCCTCCGCCGTGGCGGCCGCCGCGCCTGCACCCACACGCTGCTGCCGCTCACCCCGCCCCGCCCCGCCCCGCCCCGCCCCGCCCAGGCTTTCCCTCTGGCAGCCACCTTGCTATCTGCTTTTCCTCCCTCTTCCTTCTAAGTTGTCTTCAGTCTTCACTCCTCCCTCCCTCAGCATATGCAAATTAACCACCATCTTTGTTGGGTAATTTGCATACTCGCCCTGATTGGCTGGCGGGCGTGGCTTTGGCTGGTGGGCGTGGCTTTGGCTGGTGGGCGTAGCTTGGGCATAGCAAAGGTGCGGTCAATTTGCATATTACTATTTTATTAGGTAGGATAAATAAGACTTAAAAAATACCTTAAAATATTATTTCCCTTAAAGCACATAAAATTCAAAGAATGCTGGGAAAAATGTAATATGAACATAAAGCCAGGTTTAAATCAGCCAACAAAAGTATTTTAGGCTATTATATGCCCCTGACAAAAGACTCAGCCACTGGATATTAAATAAGGAATTTAAATTAAGTTTACATTTCTAAACCTCTCTATACTAACAAGACACAACAAACTAAAAGTGATTTTTTTTTTCCGTTTTAAAATGTGTTAAATCTTAAAGAGAAAATAAAATGTCTATTCCATTTCAGGTCTTGCCTTTTAAAGTAGAAAATTTATGACAGATTTTGCAGAACTAGTGAAAACATACTACAGCTCAATTCCATGGAATTTGGCATGATAACCAGATTGTCAATAAGAGCATGTTTTCTATTGAAATGTGTATTTTGAAATGTTCAATATAATTTCATCTAAGAATATTAATTTGTGTTTCCAAGTTAAAAAAAAAAAGTCTTTCCTTTTAAATTATTAGGAATCTCTTCTACACACAAATTCAATTGTATAGTTTGGTTTTAGCTGTTAAAATAGTTTAAAATGGTGCTTTAATTGAACCTTGAAAACAGTATGCTGAGTAAAATAAGCCAGACCGGAAAGGGCACATATGACAGGGTCCCACTTACACGGAGGACTGAGAGGGGTCACATTCACAGAGACCGAGAGGGGACATGGCTGCCAGGAGCTGGGGGACGGGGAACGGGGAGGGCTGTTCCCGGGGCCGGCTCAGTGTGGGAAGATGGGAGAGTTACAGAACGGGGTGGTGTGACAGCTGCACAGCGATGTGAATATTCTTAATGCCGGGAGCTGCAGCTCACTCTAAAGGATGGCAGATTGTATGTGTGTGCGTTTCATCACAATTCTAAAGCAGCAGGGTGTGCATCGACCCGCCCCTGAAGTGCCACTTCCAGGAGGCACCAGAGCATAACCCGATGGCATTGAACTCCACGTGGCTACGCGATGGTAAAACCACTCAGTCAGTCCATTGGCGGGACTGTTTTCAGCACTGACCAGCCGAAACCGTCTCCAGCGGCCTCTTCCGCAGGCAGGGACAGTCCACAGCCCGAGGGGAGGAGGAGGGGGCCTGAGCACCCCGGGCTGGCACTGCCCGCCGGAGCCACATCTCAAGGCCCCTCATGTCACCTCTGCTCACACTCACACTCATGCTCACAATTACACTCATGCTCATGCTCACGCTCACAATTACACTCACTCACGCTCACACTCACAATTACACTCACGCTCACGCTCACAATTACACTCACTCACGCTCACACTCACAATTACACTCACGCTCACGCTCACAATTACACTCACACTCACGCTCACACTCACAATTATACTCACGCTCACACTCACACTCAATTACACTCACGCTCATGCTCATGCTCACACTCACAATTACACTCATGCTCACGCTCACACTCACAATTATGCTCACACTCACACTCACGCTCGGCAGCTGAGGCTCGGGAGCCACGCGACCCCTCGGGTCACAGAGCCGTGATGACCCAGCAGCACCAGGCTCCCTTCCTGACCCCACACCGATGTGCTGTCTGCGTGTCCCGCTCAGGAGTTCTCTTGCCCGGGACAGTCAATGCTCCGTGCAGAACTGGGAACCACTTTACAGCCACTTCACTAAGGTGGTCGTTTTCCCCATACGCCTCCCTCAGAGCGTTTCTCCACCAGAAAACAATCATGGAGCACATGGCTCAGAACCAGGAGTCTCCTTTCTTACGAGTTTGAAAACCAGCAAGCGCTTTGCAAAGGGCCCGTCGGGAGCGGGTGCGGGACGTACCGTGGCCAGCTGCGGCAGAACCCGGGCCGGGAGCTTGCCTTTGCCTTTGCCTTTGTCTTTGTCTTTGTCTTTGTCTCTGTCTCTGCCGGCTGACTTCTCCTGCAGGGAAAAGATGGGGAACTTTACTCATACATGTCAGTGCTGGCATGTATTCACTCAACCAGTTTTTCGGCCGCCTACTGCTAAGGAAAGCACATGCTATCTAAAGTAGTCAAAGACTTACTTTGTTACTTTTTAAATTCTCAAAGTCTGCCTTGGAATTGCTTTCTGTGCAGCAAGGAAAGAAGCAAACCGGTAGGTGCCGGCGATGCCAGCCAGAGAGCTTTAAAGCGTGCGCAGCCCTTCACCCGCCCCCCTGCCTTCGGGGATCCCTCTGGGCCCCACGCCCTGCCCCGCACTCAGATCCACTCCCGTCCCGCTCGCCCGGATGCCCTCCTCCCCAGCGGCCAGCTGCTCGGCTAACACACCCTCGGCTGCCCTGAGCAGCACTTGCACTTTTGGCCACAAGTTTCAGGGAAAAGTGCTGCTGTGCCCTGTGCGTGAGGAGGGTCCCTGGGGAGCCCCCCCAGGGGGAGGGCGCAGCCTTGAGGGCTGTGGGGCCTGCTCTTTTCCAGTTGTCAACCTATTGCCTCTCAGCTCCCACTCGGCCTCTCCTGCCCTCCTTTGTGATTCCTGAGCGGGACCGCACCCTTCTCTGCAGCGTTTCTCCTTTGCCCGCCCGCGGCCTGTCCTGTAGGGGGGGGGGAGGGAGGGGACATGCAAGAGGGAGGGCCTGGCCTCCTGGGCCCCGTGCCTTCTCTCCCTTCTCCCGGATGTGGCTGTGAGCAGGCAGCGTCCCTGCCTGGTCCCTCGGGCCTCTGGCGTGTGGCTGACCCAGTGGCACTGATGCGTCCGCTGAAAGAGCAGGGCCCCCCTGACCCGGCCTCGGGAGAGGGCCACGCGGGCACGGCCTGTTACCGTGGGCGTGAGCAGTGAGGAGGAAAGCACGATGGCTGCTCAGCATACGGATGGAGCCTTGCTTTAAAAGCCACCCCTGGTGTCATTGAGAAGGAAGGCGATGCCGCCAGACGGCACTCTGGCTGAGTGTGGCTGTTCCTGGTTCACCAGAGTCCACGTTTCTACGCTGTTCCCCGAGGTGGCCATTCGCCACCACAGTCTCAGGAGGGCACGTGCGGGCCTCGCCACCCCCTCACCCGGCTGCTGCGGGGCGGAGGGGGACCGGCAGGAGGCAGGTGTGGGGGGTGCAGGAGGCAGGTGTGCGGGATGCAGGAGGCAGGTGTGGGGGGGTGAGGGGAACCCACAGGAGGCAGGTGTGCGGGGGTGAGGGGGACCCACAGGAGGCAGGTGTGGGGGGTGCAGGAGGCAGGTGTGCGGGGGTGCAGGAGGCAGGTGTGGGGGGTGCAGGAGGCAGGTGTGAGGGGGTGCAGGAGGCAGGTGTGCGGGGTGCAGGAGGCAGGTGTGAGGGGGTGCAGGAGGCAGGTGTGCGGGGTGCAGGAGGCATGTGTGGGGGGTGCAGGAGGCAGGTGTGGGGGGTGCAGGAGGCAGGTGTGGGGGGTGCAGGAGGCAGGTGTGGGGGGTGCAGGAGGCAGGTGTGCGGGGATGCAGGAGGCAGGTGTGGGGGGTGCAGGAGGCAGGTGTACGGGGATGCAGGAGTGGGGGGGGGCTGACATCTCTGAGCAACCCTACCCCCTACCCCCCGTGTGGGATGAGAGCTGATGGGTAGGTGCTACCCCGGTCACCGCCACGTGGGCATTCCAGAAAGTACTCTGAGCTCCTCAGGGGCCACGGCAGGGCCAGGCCAGCTGCCTGGGGTGACCACCAACCTGGCAACACCCCGGGACCGGCTGCTCTTCTTCCTGGGGTCACTCTCCCCCAGCCCGGGCCCTGCTTCTGCCCCCCCCTCACCCCGACCCCCAAGCACAGTGCTCCCCGTCCTTCCCAGCCCCCTTCCACTCGGAAACAAGCAGAGGCGACTCCAGACTTGGTGACCTGCCCGTCCGCCTTCCCTCTCTCTCTCCTGCTCCAGGAAGGAGCCCGGGTTGGAGGGAGGCCCATGAGGAGGGTGCCCAGAGGCTGCGAGGGGGGCCACCGGCCGTGGGTTCAAGGTCAGGGATGACCTCCAGCAGCATGAGGCCTGCGATGAAGGTCACTCTAGTCTGAACCACCACGGGGAACTTCCACTCAAGCACAAACCTTCACATTCAAATGAACAATTGTTATTCACGGGTTATTTTTTAATATTTTAAAAAATATGATTTATCTTAAAAGACATAAAACCCAAAGGATATGGAAGGAAAATTGCTAGATATAGTTAAATATGAACACAGTATAAGATTTAAATCAGCCGACAAAAACATGTCAGATAATTATATGCCTCATTGGCTGGAAAAGAGTATTCATCTCAGCCACTGAATATTGCACTCTGAGTAAATTTAAATTTAGATGACATTTCTATGCCTATATCCTAGTAGCATTAAAAAAAACTAACTGACTTTTTTTCCGTTTTAAAATGTGTTAAGTTTTTAAAGAGAAAAAGTCTGTCCTGTTTCAGGTCTTTGCCTTTTAAAAAAATTAAAAAATATGTATTATTATTGATTTCAGAGAGGAAGGGAGAGAGAGAGAAAGATGGAAACATCAATGATGAGAGAGAATCATTGATCGGCTATCAGGTCAATGATATTTTAAGTTTTCTGTCTTTTAAGCTAGAAAACTTAAAATAAATCTTTGCAGAAATAATAAAAAGGATCATATAACTTTATTTTATAGAACGTGGTGTAATAATCTTGGCAGTTATCAATACAAACAGGTTCACAATTAAAACATGTACTTTGATCTTGAGGGACATTCACCTGAAAATTTTTCAGTCAAGATTTTTTACGCTGAAATGATTAGACATCGTTTCTGCAGGAAGCAAAGCAGATTCCATTTTATAGCTCATTCTGAGCTTTTAAAATATGCTGCAAAACAAATTGCATTGAACTTCCACTTAAACTCAACTTCCAGAAACCACAAGCGTGTGGCTCAATGGCATGAAACTCAACATAATTATTAAACAGTAAATTTTATTGCAGTAAAACCTTCCTTTTCCAGCACTTTATCAACTGGAAGTATTTAACGATCGCTTCCACAGGACAACAATAATTCAAAGTCAAAATAATGAGAAGGCTGTACCCCATCATTTAATGCTGGAAGAGATGTCTCAGAGATCATCAAATCCTCACTTGTCCTTCTCACACCAGAAACGAGGGCTCAGAGAATTCAGTGGCTCCCCAACAGTCACAGAGCTATTCATGACAAGACGGTACCCCAAGTCGTTTCCTGACTCCAACATTGCTCCTGCTAGACCGTCTTCAGAATTCGCTTATTCAGGAAACTCAAATGCCCTGTACATACTAGGACATTGTAGCTTATACTTCACTTATTAAGATTATTATTTTTTCCTAAGATACGTACTTCATAGATGTCCTCTATCAGAAAAATATTTGCCAGTTTGAAAACTAGTACACAGCATTATTCTAAAAGCAAGACAGTGTGATGATAATTGGTAAATTACCGTAGATGGCGGTGGCAAAAATCTCACTGGTGTTTTGGATTTTTCTTTGCTGTGTGGTTTATCCTGCATGAAAAATATAAAAAACAAAACTGTTCACTCTGTTCATGCTAAAAATTGATTAACTCAATGAAATTCTACAGCGTCTAGTATAAAGTAAAAAACATATCATCCAAAATATTCTAAAACATACTTTACAGATGGTATGATATTGTGTACAGAAAATCATAAGGAATCCATAGACAATATTAGCGCTAATGAATGAGTTCGGTAAGGCTGCAGGACATAAGATCGAGACACAAAAATTATTTATATTTACAACAGCATTGAAAAGGATAAAATGCTTAGGAATACACGTAACAAAAGACTTGTACAATGACAGCTATAAAATATTACCGAGAGGAACTTAAAAAGACCTTAATAAATGAAAAGTCATCCCTTGTTCATGGATTGGAAGACTAATATTAAGATGCAATAGTTCCTCATAATCTACAGATTCAACACACGCCCTATCAAAATCCAAACGACTTTTTTTTTTTTTAATTAACAGGTTGATCATAAAGTTCACATGAGAAGGAAAGAAACCCAGAACAGCCAAGCAATCTTGGAAAAGGAGAACAAATGTGGCAGACTCACACTTCCACATTCACAGCTTAATACAAAGCTGCCGTCATAAAGGCAGCGTAAGAATAAACGCAGAGATCAGAGGAACAGAATCGGGAGTTCAGACACACACGTACATTTATGGGCAACGGATTTTGACAAGGATGCCCAGACGATTCTGTAGGGAGTTGGACATATCTTCTGAGAATTTATCTGAACCGAATTAGCAACCAGAGTTGACTCAGCCCCACCTCCCTCCTCCACTTCCTAAGGTGACGAGGCATTCAAGCTAATGCACTCTCGAATGGCTGTGAGTGACATTTGTACTTCTTAGGGTAAGTTTTAGAGACCAATGCCTTTGCCTTCTTTGCAGTTGGTAATACTTCTACGGCAGGAATCCCACCGAGGTAAGCAGCAGCCCTGTTGAGCACAGCGTTTTGACTTCCACAACAGATCAATTGCGCTTTGGCCACTGGGCGATTTCTTGCAGCTCATCATCAAATCCATGTCTCTGCGCTCCTGGGTGATCCTGGAGGAGGACTCCATAAGCATTTCTCCAGCCGGCACAGTGTTGAGAGAGGGTTCAGAAAGAGACTGTAAGAGGAGGGGCATTTCCTTCCCAGGCACAGAGCTTTCCTCCTGGCTTCCAGGGGGTGGCTGCCCGCCGTCAGCATCCTTGCTGGTGGGCACCTCCCCATCCTGTGGCGTGGTGCAGACCCAGTGGCAGGCACCCTCCAGCAGGTGTCACTGTTATCCATCAGGGCAGCTTCCCAGCAAGTCTCCCTAGCATCACAGGGAACCCCCTTTCAAACTTTGCCGCAGGCAAGCAGGCGGTTTTCTTCCCTCCCACGTCAATACTTACCTCACTGGTTTTCATCGCTACATGATATGCTCTCCTCTAGGAATATAATGCCCTTTACCCATCCCATTCTCTTGGCAGGTTTCTCCATTACAAAAGATGGTTCAATAAATGTCTTCCGGCATACACACATAATCACTGTATCACACACACCCGTACAGCGTGTGAGTACATATGCATATGATAAAAATGCGTGTGTGCGTATCTGTTTCTGTGCTTTTATGTAATTCCATTGGCATCTTTGTCTATCTGGAAACAAACTGTAGCATGTTGTCTAAATTACTATGATTTCACAATAGCTCTTGAACTCTATAAGGCAATTCTCTCTCTTTACTGTTCTAAAAAAATTACGCATAATCGTGACCTTTAGTCTACCGTGTGAATTTTATTGCCTGAAAGTTTTTGGAATTTTAATAGAAACATATTGACTTTCTAGAAGAATTTGGAGAAAACTGACATTATAACAGTGTTGACTCTCATCCTGCATGAGTACATTTCTTCATATACTCAGATCCTAAAGTGTATCCTGCAAGAACATTTTATAATAGTCTTCATGAGTGCCTTATACCTCTTTTGTTAGACTTATTCTAACAAATATTTTGGATGGAAAATGCATTATAGAATCCAAACAACTGACTTAAAAACTTTTAATCCCAATGGATTTTTTGGTGCATTGTGTATTTTATTTACTTTACTTATTAAATTTACTGTTGAAAGTATTGCCGGTGTGTCCCCCTTTTGCCCCATTGACCCCTTCCAGCCTGCACCTGCCCTTCCCCACCCTCCACCCCTCACCCCCCAGGCCTTCACCGCACGATTGTGTCCGTGGGTTATGCATAGATGCGTGTCAATTCTTTGGTTAATCTCTTCCCACCCACCCTGCCTCCCCGCTGAGATTCAGCAGCCTGTCCCATGTGTCTGTGTCTGTGGGTCTGTTTCGTTCGTCCGTTGTTTTGTGCTTTCGATGTTTCAATGGGGAAAGGTCCCTGAAGGCCGCATCTACTTGTCACAACGTCTGCCGTGTTTCTCGTTGCTGCAATCACATCTGCACGCTTTTCTTCCTGCTCTGTGACTGGGGGATGAATGCCATGTTTGGGCATCAGAGGGGTTCCAGCCCCCTGGCTTCTGGCAGGGACTAAGCAATGAGAGGCACCAGGAGGAGGCGAGAGAGGGAGAGGGAGAGGGAGAGGGAGAGGGAGAGGGAGAGGGAGCGGGAGAGGGAGCGGGAGCGGGAGAGGGAGCGGGAGAAGGAGAGGGAGAGGGAGAGGGAGAGGGAGGGAAAGGGAGAGGGAGAGGGAGAGGGAGAGGGAGAGGGAGAGGGAGAGGGAGAGGGAGAGGGAGAGGGAGAGGGAGAGGGAGGAGAGTTTAGGCTGTTTCTTTCCTGGTACTCCCAGTTCCCCATCTTTCTGACAGTGGCTGAATTCCTCCAGGGCTCAGCCCCCCCGCCCCGCCCCCAGGAAGCCCCCCTTCCAAGCCCCCAGCCCTCATTCACGAGAGCGGCATTCATTTTCTTCAACCAGTGAGTCTCAGGAGTGGCAATGGCTCGCTATTGCCATGAATCCTTAAGTGCCTCCTCATTCTTGCTGGTTCCTTCCTTGACCTGCCCACCCCTCAGCAAATGGTCTCCTTACAGGTTTTCTTCAGTTCAGTCCTTTTGAGTATGCATCTTTCCTGTGGGGGTCCTGACTGACATGATTTTACATTACCAAAATCAAACTAGCTAAAGAATCCAGGTGCTCCTTACGTAGTCTGGTTTTGCATTCAATTTTTATTTTTTTTTTGGTGCTTATTTTGAACTACTTGCCTATATGAAGGGACATTGTAAACCTCGTATAATCCAGATTTGACCAGTCTCATCAAATGACCAGAATCTATCTTCAACTAAAACCCAAAATGCCTTATTTTGTAACTCATTTTAAAAATGAAGTGAGCAGTTGTAACAGACACCTTTATTTTAAATACCTAAGAACTCAGACTGTTATTTCTGAGAAACGCCACATCACGCTCAGCCTTCCACTCATGAGATGAATATGCTCAGATCTCCCGCAGCAAATACGAACTAGCACCTGCGTACTTCCTCAAACCCAATGAACACATCAGTGGACGCCACATAAAATGGCACTTCCAAAGTTTAACCCACTCCATCTGCTTTTAGGTTAAAATACAAAAACCTCCATTCTTTCTGAAGGACAACTACACTCAAAATTAGCATAAATGAGAGCATCCAGAGTTTTCAAGGGACAGATCAACCAAAGCAGTGAGAGAGGGCCCTCTGCTGTTTGAGAATAGCATCCTGAGGACAGAAAGAATCCTCCATGGCTCAGGCCCATTCTTTCAAGATCCCGCCGCCTCTTACGGTAATGTAGGTCCTTTGGGAGGAGGGGGAAGGGGTGATGGGTCATTTGTATTTGTATTACTGTATCACACACACCCGTAGAGTGTGTGAATTGCAGCTCGTCATCAAATCCATGTAAGAAGTCACTTCTAAACATTACTTCTATTAAAATAAAGAAAAACTTAAAACTGCCCACAGGCTTATAGTGGATGTTTTTTCATTGTAAATGGGTCTATTACGGGCTTCGTGAAATGAACGCTATTCAGAAATACCAGTGCAAATGTGGTAAACACGTGTTGTAAATTTCAACAACGTAGAAAATGACTCAAGATCAGGCCAAAGACTGACATGGGCATCAAGCAACTAAGTTGCTGAATGTGTATGGATGGTGATGGTGACACATTTTTAAGGGACTGGCGTTGCAGTACCACATGGAAAAACTCAGCACAGTCTATCCATCTAATTGCTCCATTTCCAAATAACCTGTATCTCAATGTTGTTGTTTGTTCGTGTGTCCTTTCACTAGTCACGGTAAATGGTAAGTGAATCTGTTTCTTAGTTCTTGATGTATCACACGCTTCAAAAAAATGAAACCAAATTTTCTTCCTCAGTTAGGCATGAACTACTTATTGGATCAATTAATGACATTTCTGGTTAGTCCTCTACAACCCAGTGGATAGGGGAATAAATCACCTTTTGATACCATCTCCACAATAAACTCTAAGTCAACAAAACATTATGAAGCATTGAAAAGAATTACAGTTTGGTGTCAAAACCAAGAAGCTCAGCAAAAGTTGGAGGCTGAAAAGCAACTGTTTCCTACTCAGGGGCCTTTTCCATCATCGTCTTAGAGAGCTGGAGTTGTTTTTAGTTCGCCAGCGCAATGCCCAGGCCTGCTGCCTTCCCATTCTGTCCTGGCATTGAAAGGGTGCTCACTGTTGCTCATTTCTTTTGTTTACTGTTGCTCTTAAATTCAACAGAGTTTTGAAATGTACCCATTGCAACATGCATCTTTTATTACTCTGCCATGGGGATAGTTTCCTTAAAAAATAATTTCCACTTACCACTTACCAAACCCTTTCACATGTGGTATGGTATGGTATGGTACAGTGGTTACCAACATGGGATGGTATGTACAGTGGTTACCAACCTGGGGCACATGCCCCACAGGGGGGCAATTTGATGTTTGAGGTGAGCAATTGAAGAATGAGATATTAACAGTGAATTTTTTTGCATTTCTTATGGCTTTAGGGGCCTTATATACAGCATATAAATATATATTGTGGCATATTTATGCATTTCAGTTCTCTATTATGTGTTTTGAAACTTTATTTGCTATTTTTCATATCACTTTACATTATTATTATTATTTTTAACAATTTCTTAGTGATTTCTTCCTCAGTACTTCAACTGTCCTTTCGTTCTTTTACTTTTCTCTTTCATGGATGCCATGCTCTTTGGAAGCTTGTTTAGACCAAGTTAATGGCCTTTCAGGCTTCCTCCACGTGAATAGGAGCTCACTTTTTGAATAATAAGAATTATATGTCAAGGGAGGGAAATCAGGATTTTAGAGCTGCTTCGGTGGGGCATGGCCGAAAACAGGTGGGAACCACTGGTCTAGCATCTTATTTGACCTTCACAACAACCTTAGAAAGGAGGAGACGTTATTCTGATTTTCCCCTCTGCAGAGCAGGCTTAGAAAGATGAGGATTTGCCCGAAGTTGCACAGCTGGGAAGGGGCTTGGATTCTAACCCAGAGTCCAAACCCACTCCAACGCCCCACTGAGCTTCCCGCGCCCAGACATACACCCCATTCGCACTGGGGACACTCTGGGCTGTAGTTTAAGCTGCGCTGCTCCTAGTTCGGTTGTGTTAACGTAAGAACATTCCAACTTGCGACGAATTTTTGTGAGTTTATTTGAGCCAAACTACGGACAAATGCTGGGAAGCGGAATCTCAACGGATTGGGATAACGCACTGGAGAATGTCATGCATAAAACAAGGCACAAAACTGCCCATCCAAAGAGGAGACGTAGGTGGGTCACATGACATCCATGGGTGATAGGTTAGGGAGGCGGGAGGGAGCAGAGGGAAGGGGGAATCTCTGGGATTGGATAAAGAGTAAAATGACAGACACACACTCCTTTTACTTCGGTGGCTGCGGGACAGTTAACGGTCAGCAATTAGCTCAATAACAAGGAGGGGATTGGTGGTCTCCACAGAGGGGGGCTGTGCTTTGAGGGCTCTGGAAAATGAAAAATTACTTTGACCTTCCAACCTTATGTCATCGTAGATGCAAAAAGACAACAGACGAGCTCCGCTATGGTAACGAGTGAACTTTGACATCGGCCTACGACATGACTACCCACCATAATTACATTTTAGTTAAAATAGTTTTGTGTGTTGCCCTAACTGGTTTGGCTCAGTGGCTAGAGCGTCGGCCTGCGGACTGAAGGGTCCCAGGTTGGATTCTGGTCAAGGGCATGTACCTTGGTTGCAGGCACATCCCCAGTGGGGGAGTGTGCAGGAGGCAGCTGGTCGATGTTTCTCTCTCATCGATGTTTCTAACTCTCTATCCCTCTCCCTTCCTCTCTGTGAAAAATCAATAAAATATATATTTTTAAAAATAGTTTTATTTGTGTGTGTGTGTTATTTTTATTGATTTCAGAGAGGAAGGGAGAGGGAGAGAGAGATAGAAACATCAATGATGAGAGAGAATCATTGATCAGCTGCCTCCTGTATGCCCCACACTGGGAACTGAGCCTGCAACCCGGGCCTGTGCCCTGACCGGGAACTGAACTGTGACCTCCTGGTTCATGGGCAGAGTCTCCACCACTGAGCCACCCGCGGGGCAGTTAAAGTCGTTTTAATGCCAGACCGGCCCTTGTGGTTAAAGGCTCTGCGTTTGCAAGGCTGCAGCCAGGCCTCCCCTGAGCTGGTCAGGTCAGCATGTGGCCCCTTTGCACCCACGGTTGTGATGACAACATCCAGGCCCAGCGGTTGGTAAGGAAACGTAAGAGCGGTCAGGGGAAGCACTCGGCATCCCACCACCAAGCTGGGGTGCGGGGGGCTGCACCCCGGGGCACACAGGGGAGTCTAAAGGACCCGCTTTCTTCACGTCTGAACTGCGAGGGGCCGCCTCTCACCTGCTCGCGGCTCATGGCTGCAGGACGCGTGGGGCACCAGGGGCCCCCGATCGGACCGCTGCCCCGGCGCCGGGACCCTCAGACAAGAAGGGAGACCCTCCCGGAGAGGCGCCTGCCGTTTCCGCTCTCAGCGCAGGGCTGGCTGCCTAGCGTCCCCGGCAGCTTGGTTGCTAAGCAACAGGCCGGCTGGTTCCACTTCCGGTCCCCTGTGGCTCCCTGGAGAGCCCCCGGAAGCTGGCTGGGGACTCGCCTGGGAGACGCATTAACATACAAATGACCCTGAAATCCCTGAGCGCCCAGGAGGTGGCTCAGGGAGTGTGTGGGACTAGAACGGGAGAAAACCTGGCCTTGAAATAACAACATTTAAGAATGGGGCACGCGGGAGCCTGCAGAGAGGGCGCCAGAGGTCCCTGGGGCCTGAGCACAGCGAGTCCTTCTTTAGCCCAGAGGGTAGGCTTTAAGCAAAGCGATGCACAATGAAATCAATGCTGCCCTTGGCCAACGGAAGTTCCTACAGCTTATTTCTGGTCCCAAAAACACCACCGAACGTCTAAACCACCACCTAACCTACTTCTCATATTAGACATTGAAATGCACGCGAGCTATACATACATGTAAGAAAGATGCGTGCAAACAAGTAAGATAATGACCTTCCAGCCCACTTATTCCAACTCAAGAGTCTCCGGCGGCTGGAGCAGCTCGGCGCCAGGGGACACAGGACGGACACCCTTCCGCTGCGGAGTGCGGTCACACCCCAGGCACCCATGTGTAACGTCCCCTGGGCTGGGGGTCGGGCCACCCAGGCATTCATTTGTGTCCTCGTGCGATTGCATGAAGATGACACATTAACAGACTTACCGGGTATGAACACATAACATTCTGTCTGAATAATGGACAGGTGCTCCCGGTGAGCTGGTAACGATGCCCAAGGCCGTCTCACTTTGGAGGACAGCTTTGTCATTAGAGAGAATTCAGCGTTCAGGAAAGACAGGCTTTGCTGGCTCTCATGTACGGTTTGCTGGGTGCAATTCGTAAGGGCTTCTAGGCGTGCCACTGTCACATCCTCCAGGCCGATGGAAGGGACAAGAAGGTGGGTAAATGGTTGTACAGGGGAACACAGAACATGCCCACCTGGCCTTGAGGTGAGGGAGGTTGGTCGTTTTTGTTACCGTGGGGAGGATCCTCCCTGTGTCCAGGGAAAACCCAGGGTACAGCCAACCAACCATCCAGGTGGAAACCATGCCAAAGATCTGTGCCACACAACCCTAGGGGCCCATCCGGGGCAACAATAAATACCTGGGCAGTGCAACCAAAAAAAAAAAAAGCCAAACCAGGTGCTATTTTTTAATGTGACAGAATGACTATTCAGCTCTAGTAATATCAATCTCATATTTCTAGTATAATGGGGTTCGTTTTTTTGGGGGGGGAGGGTCGGGGGGATGACTTTTATGTTTCTAGCTTTGCAAGATGGCACATGAAGGTCTTCAATTATCCTGCTCTCTCACCCTGTCAGCCAGCCCCGAAGCTAGCAGAGGGGTAGACAACCGCCCGCTCTTCTCTAACCTCGGCTCTTCTTCTAACTTTCTAACTCAAGAGTCAACCTCTAATTGGCCATTCGTGGCCAACTACTGAATAGCCCACAGTGGACCCCATGAATTCGGGGTTCTTTGTCTCAGGGTGCTCTGCACAGTTCTTCAAACTAAGCCCATCAAACCAGCTGGTGTTTTAGGGGCGTCCCGGTACTCACATGGTGGTCCACAAGCATCTAACAAACAGGCCACCCCTCCCCCCCCACATGAAGACCAATGGACTAGTGGGGATTTCTCCTGTGGACGCCTCTTTCCCAAGACCCATTTCTTTGGTCTCCTGACTGATGCCAATTGTTGGCTCGAAAACTGGGCCCTGGACACAGAAGTCAGGGAGAGCAGGAGAAAGAGGCAGATCGCTCCAGATTGCGAGAGGGGGCAGTTTTAATAGACAAGGGGACTTACATATGAGGCGTGTCTTGGGTGGCTGAAAGATAAGTAGATCTCTGCACCTGCCCGCCAGCGTCTTCAGACTTTACACAGAGGCTTTCATGGGTTTTAGTCACGTATTCCATCCAGCTGGTCTCAACAACACGCTTCTCTCTCAAGGTCACGTCCTTGAAAGTGGCTCCCACTGTGGGAACAGTGGGCAGAATGTGCACTCTACGGAGAGGGGTGAGTGGTGAGGAGCCTCCCACTGTCCAGGTCCAAGTGACAGGTCAACTGGTGGTCACATCCCCTCGATGACCTCCTCCAACAACAACAGAGCCAGGGGATGGAGGATTTGGTAAGAGTGAAGCTAGAATAAAGACTCTTACCCAGGCCGGTGTGGCTCAGTGGTTGAGCATCAACCTATGAACCTGGTCACATTTCGATTCCCTGTCAGGGCACATGCCCGGGTTGTGGGCTTGATTCCCAGTAGGGGGCGTGCTGGAGGGAGCCGATCTATGATTCTCTCATCACTGATGTTTTTCTCTCTCTTTCTCCCTTCCTCTCTGAAATCAGTAAAAACATTTAAAAAAAGAAAAAGAATTTTAGAATGTAACATCAATAGAAAAGGAAAGATCTGTTAAATGGCGTGGGTGGGGGTCTCAGTAAGAGTGACATATGTCAAAACAGAGAGGAGTGAGGGTCTTGACTCTGGTGTCAGAAGGGAAGCAATTCCAGGCATTGACAAGGCCCCCCGGGGTGGCCGAGGGAAGGCTTTTGGCCCTGGAAGTTCAGGGAATTAATGACTAAGGCGATGGCTGTCCCATGGATGTGCACGTAGGAGAGTGAAGAAAACTGAGCCAAACAGGAGGCAAAGAGAGGAGATGCTGCAAGCTTAACACTAGTAAGAATTTGTGTGGGGTTTTTTTCTGGAAAACAGAGGATAAATGTTGCAGACCCCATCTCCTGAAGCTGGGAGAACTGAAAATCCCCCCGAGAACCAGAGCCTTCAGGGAGAGAACATTCAGTAAAAATCTATAGGCAGGGGTCGGGTCAGGAGCCCGGGGGGAGGACGTGGAGTGCTTTCATGGCACCGTGAGAAGATCTATCTGAGAGCCAGCAGAGGACTGGATGGTGGGGTCAGCCAGGAAGCAGCAAACAGCACTTAGGGAGAATGAGAGGCAGAGAAGTCCCCTCCAGGCTTACACCACACGCAGTAACCAGTGGTTGGTTAAGTGACTGTCAGTGTGGCCCAAGAACGAGTCCCAGCAGCTCCCCGGTCTTTAGAAGGAATTCTGGGATCTTGGCAGACAGCCAGCACCAAGTGGCTCTCTTCACAGCGGGCCCTGGTCCACAGGAGCAGGCCACCAGGGGCAGACTGATCACAGCAACAGCTCCACAGACAGGGGCTGAGAAGCCAGCACGCTCCTCCCACCCTCCCCCACGGGCAGCCTCCCCTCCCTCAGTCCTCTGCGGGGTCACTGACTGAGATAAACAAAGGTGGGGAGGTGGGGTAGCCCCACTTTCTCCGTAGTCGTAGTCTCTGCTAAAGCTCCCTGGCAAGCTCCCCTGGGCCCTGGTCCTCATTCCCAGAACCCTGTCTCTAAGCGCGTCTGCTGCAGGGCACCTGGCCAGGACTCTGGAATGTAAAACAATTTCATGAAAATTGGCGAAGACAATTCTTTTGTATTTGTCGGTTATTGTGATCCCTGTCGGCAAGAGAAACGTGGCCCCGGGACTGAATCCCCATGGTGATTCTCACCGTGATCCACAAGGTCGCCAGCCAGACCGAGGCCGAGATGGAATTCCTGTCCTCGCTGTTAACGTAAAAAAAAACAAAAAACACATTGAAACCTGTAAAGAATTTTTGTGAGTTTGAGCCAAACTGTCGACAAATGCCGGGAAGCAAACCTCAACGAGTTGAGATAATGCTCCGGAGAATGGCGGGTTACATCTGTATTTATACATTGCCATCAAAGGAGGGACATAGGTGGGTTACATGAAATCCATTGGTGATAGATTAAGGAAGTGGGATAAAACAAAGCTGGGAAAACCCCTGGGATTGGATAAAAAGTAAAATGATGGACACATACTCAGGTGGGTACAGGAACAATTAACATGATAATGAAGGAATTTGTGGTATCTGTCCTGGCGCCCACCACATCTGGTTGTGCCCCAGGGGCTCCAGCAAAAGAAGGAAGTTACAAGTTACCCAGACATCTCACAGATATGTTATCTTAGAGGCAAAAAGGCAAATGGGCTCAGGAAAAATCTAAGTTGATCTTTATCAGGGAAAATATCGGCCTAGGACATGACTGCCCACCATAACCTGTTTGCAGTTAAATATTTAATTTTCAGACCATCTTTTGTGGTTACTTCAGGTCTTTGAGTTTGCAAGACTGCCACGCAGGCCTCCCCTGAGCTTGTCAGGTTAGCAGGTGGCTCCTTTCGTCCACATCGCCACTCAGGGCTTAAGGTCAGCTCAGAACCCTGACAAGAATCGTTTGTGTGTTTTTTAATGATAGAAATGAATTTCAGGTCATCTGGTTTAGGCCCTGGATCCCTCAAATTAAAGAAAGGCACTGTATCACCCCTGTTGCTGGCTCCTTGAAAGACTCACACACTGTGTTTCATTTGGGGTGAGCCGGCTGTGTGCTTTGACTTGCAAATCTACAAATGGGGAAGTCCCTTCCCGGGGAAGGTGTTTGGGAACAGAAACTGGGTCCCTCAGTGAACCAAACATGAAAGACCAAATGGAGAACAGAAATTGACGGGCTGATATTTTGGTTCCCTGGGTGTCAGGTTCCATTGTACTTATGATGGTGTGTTTTCTCTCATGGTTTGGGTGTGTTTTGCTAAAATGATTTTCTGAGACATAAACCAAATGCTTGCCTGAGGATTGTAGGCCCCAATTTGTGCTGATTCTCCGGGAAACTTTTATGAGAAGATATTTCATGTTCCTTTAAAATGTGTAAGCTGGTGCAGCTGCTGACCTCTGACTTACATTATTTGTTACTACTTACTTTTTATCTCCTGCTTTTTAAAAAATATTTGTTATTGATTTCAGAGAGGAAGGGAGAGAGAGGGAGAGAGAGAGAGAAACATCTATGATGAGAGAAAACCATTGACCACTGCCTCCCGCACGCCCCTTACTGGGGATCGAGCCTACAACCCGGGCATGTGCCCTTGACCGGAATCGAACCCAGGACCCTTCAGTCCACAGGCCAACGCTCTATCCACTGAGCCAAACCAGCCCGGGCCTCCTGCTTTAGCAACGGGAGCCTGTGTGGAAGGAGGAAGTGTGTGTGCGTTAAAGGGGCTCCTTTTCATTATTGTGGGGTATGCGGCTGAGAAAACCAACCTACAGCAGAGTCCTGAGTCTGGCATTGTTTCCTCTGCCCAGGCCTTTCTCTCTTTGGGAAATAACACTCCCAAGATGAGGCAAATGCTCGTCCTCATCCTCCTCATTTTGCTCAACTGACAAATGTTTCCTGAGAACCTGCGATGGGCCAGGCGCCGCGCTCAGCACGGAAGATACCAGTACAGGGCCAGCCAAGATCCCCGCGCCAGGTCTAGCAAAGAGAAACACAAGTAGCCAGAGGACAATAAGTACACTCCTGAGCTATTGATGCGCTATTTATTTCAGGTAAAAACGTAAGGAGAACAGAAAACAGGGCACTGGGAGAGATCGCAAGGGAATCGCACGGGGAGGTCTCTTTGGAGAAGGAGGCATTTGAGCTGAGACAACAAAGGAGCCGGCCCTTCAGAGATGCCAGGATGGGGTTCCCAGCAAGTGTGTGGGGGAGGGGGGTGGGGGGGAGAAGCCTGGATATGGGCAGGAGTCTGATGCATTCAGGGCCTGAAGGAAGCCAGGAACACAGGGAGGAAGGATCTTATTTTAGTAAGATGGAGAAACCATGAACTGGAAGGAGTAAGAGGGGCAGCAGGAAGGCCAATTAAGAGCCTAATTCTCACTTCACTTCGTTTAATCATCTCCAGGGCCACCCATGCTGTCTCAAAAGGAAACAAAGGAAAGATTTCCCCCTGTTTTATTTTAAATAGTTGAGTAGTATTCCACGGTGTAAATGGACCACGGCTTTTTAATCCACTCATCTACTGATGGGCACTTGGGCTGTTTCTAGATCTTGGCAAATCTAATGAACAAAATAAACCGATGAACAAAATAGAAACAGAAGCACGGATATATGGAACAGGACAGCTATCAGAGGGGAGGGGGTGTGAGGAACAGGGTGAAAGAAGGTGGAGGGATTAAGCAAACAAAATCACATATATATCCAACACATACAGACAACAGAGGGAAAGAGAGTGGGGGGAGGTGGAGGTGCACAAAGTGGGGGAGAATAGGGACAGAAAGAGACTTTGCTTGGGGTGATGGGTGCACAGTGCAGTGTGTGGATGATGTTTTATTGAGTGGTATACTTGAAACCTGTATGATTTTGCAAACCAATGTCACCCCAATAAATTCGATAAAAAAATTAAATAAGCCCGGCCAGTGTGGCTCAGTGATTGAGCATCAGCCTATGAACCAGGAGATCATGGTTCTATCCCCATTCAGGGCACATGCCTGGATTGCGGGCTTGATCTCTAGTAGGGGGCATGCAGGAAGCAGCGGATCAATGATTCTCTCTCATCATTGATGTTTCATTCTCTCTCTCTCCCTCTCCCTTCCTCTCTCTGAAATCAATAAAAATATATTTAAAAATAAAATAAAATAAAATTCCTACTCATGCTTCAAAAAAAAAAAAAAGAGCCTATTGGAGTAGGTCAAGGAAGTAACAATGGGACTTGAACTTGGGGGAAGTAATGGGTATGAAAAGAAGGGGACAAATCGGGGGTATATTTTGGAGGAAAGCCTAATAGGACTTGCTGGTGGACTAGAGGGAAGGAATGAGAATAAGGTGAAACGATTGTTAGGGTGTTTTGTCTGAGCTGCTTGGTAAATGCCAGAACTTTTAAGATGGGAAAAGCGGGTAGGGGGAGGAGGACACGTGCTGAAAGTGTTGTTTGTTTGTTTGTTTAATTGATTTCCAGATTCCTAGTTTGAGATTCCTATTCGACATACAAGTGAGATGCTGAGGAGGTGGGAAGCTACACAACTTGGGAACAGCTCTGGTAAAGATGCAGTTTTAGACATTTATCCATAGACAGATGGTCATCGAAGCCATGGGGTTAGATGAAACCCTCAAGCGATGGAAAGAGTAGAGAGAAACAAACACAAAGGTGTCCCGGGATCAAGCCCTGAGGCTCTGGTTTTCTCTTCCTGGAAACTTAAAAATTACATTTTTTTTTTAAAGACATATTTTGTCAGCCTTTTAACAAAGAGTTATGCAAGTACAAAGTTAGAGTTGCAACAGATACCTTAGATACAAAAGAACCTTACAAAACGTGGTTGCCAGTTCATGCGTGTGGTATTTGTTTGTGAAAATACTGAGCTATATGTGGACCAAGTCCCATAAAAACAAGTAACGGCGCTGCTTTATCACCACACATTGACCTTTGGCTAATCACAACCAGATCTGGAAAAACACAGTGGCTGCATTTGGTCACTTTGAACACTAGAGGGAGATAGATTCACCTGCAAGTCAGAGAGAAAAATCTTAAAATTTTTTTTCCTTATAGAACTGTTCTTTTGCCATAGAATACCTTAAATTTTGATATTTTTGTAATAACCAATAAGTTACTCATGTATTAAAGCTTAAATAAATTACGCGTGCTTGGAAAGTAACCCGGTTTCTTTGTGAAACCAGGCTTTACTAACGGGCTATTCTGTGTGCCATGTTTTCAGTTGGTAACTTCGTCATTTTTCTCTCGTACAATGTAAAGCAATAACACAGAAACTGATTCATTTTTATTTGAAGAAATATCCCAATGACCCCAGGAATTCTGGGAGTGTGCTCGTTGTAAGCCAAAGTCTCGAAAGCTCTGACTCTCGACCTCATGTTGAAGGACATTGGGAATGTTCTTCATCACGTTCAGGTGACTTACAGGCCATTGGCACTGACCTCACTCTGGGCTTTTTATTTGCCCAATAAAACGCTCTCCGACTTCGGTAGGTAATCACATAGATATGTCGTGTTTTCATGATTGCCCGGAGCAGCTGAAAAACTTTCTCTTTATTTACTTTGGTAATCTTTCCAAAGAACATACTGTAAGGCCGTCCTCTCTCCGGATCAAAGGTTGAGCATGCACCCTCCCCAGCAAGGCTTAGCCTCCTAAATACTTTGTTTGACCTTGTAGCTAACTTAGTACGTCCTCTTCTCCAGAACTTCAATCTTGAAATGCTTCTGGTAATGAAAGGGGAAACATGTGTTCTCTGTTTCTAGGGACGAGTGTAGGGTCGGAAAGAGGCCATTTTCTGGAGTCAGAGCTGGTAGGAATCCTGGCTTTCGGTGGATGTTAACTAAATGTATTGTGACAATCATTTCACAATATAGACATATACTAAGTCATTATGTTTACCAGGAAAATGGATACGATGTTATATGTCAAAGATACCACACACACACACAACACACACACACACACACACACACACACAAATCCTGACTCTGACTCTACTGGTAGGGAAGGGAAACAGGTCACTTTGCATCTCTGAACTACCATTTTCTTTCCTCCAAATGAGATTCACAACCTTTTTAAGTTGCTGTGGGGACTGGCACAGACAATGAATAAGAAGCATCCGGCTTAGCTCCTAGGAAACAGCAGGCATTTCAAGTTCACAGGACCTTCCTCTTCCTTCCACGGGACATGCCTTATGCAGTGACCCTGTGAATCACATGTTCACAGATTATGTGCTCTGAAGTATTTGTCCAGTGCTGGCGATATGTACAGAGGTGACCCGGACCACGCGGGACCTGGGGTACTGCGTGTGGTCCGAGCTGCATGGCCCTGTGCTCTGCACGACCAGGTCGGACAGAGGACCGCCCCAGGGACCAACCACTCCCAGACAGGGGCGTGGGAGCAGGGGCAGAAAGGGGGAAAGCACTGAACAGGGTGACAACTATTATCCCCGAAAGGAGTAACTCCCCTTTCTCTCCACAAATGTAAGTTCCACCCGCCCCACCCCACCCCAATAAAGGTACAGTTCAAATCCTCCTTTCTCCAGGACACCTTCCCAGCCTAAATAGACCCATCTCCACGAACACCTCTCACACTTATCCAGTGCAGGGATCTGGCGATTCATGCCTTACATTGCGGCGTAAGCATGTCCCTCCTCCGTATCTCCCCAGCCAGGCTGGTTCTTAGGGTAAAGGCATGGTTGCTCCTGTGTCGTGTGTCTAGGGCTTCCCTGTAGCACACGTCACGGTGCACTATGTGAAGCAGACATCAGCGCATGTGTGGGCGTGTTTCCGTGTCAGTGTTCCTTCAACTTACTTTGCCACATGCACTTTGACAATAGAGCTCATCAAGGGTACGTGTGCAGGTAGGTTTAAATAATTCTGCTGACCGCTTCTGAAAAGCATCTCCTTTATTTAAACTATACACTGAGTGGCCAGATTATTATGATCTCTGAACACATTATACTCTGGCCACTAGGTATATATTAGAGGCCCGGTGCATGAATTCGTGCATGGGTGGGGTCTGGCCAGCCCGGCCATGGGTGGTTGGCCAGCCTGCCTGCTGGTCGAACTCCTGGTCAAGGGGACAATTTGCATATTAGCCTTTTATTATATAGGATATACAGTGAGTGGCCAGATTATTATGTATTCAGAGATCATAATAATCTGGCCACTCAGTGTAGAGCCTTAAAAAGAAAGAACCGAAAAGTATGCATAGTATGCTCACATGTGTGCCGGCACCATGATTTTCGCTGAGTATCCACTCTCGGTTGGAACAGAGTCATTACAGTGATGTAATGGCCATCACTTACGGAGGCACGATAGCAGAGAGAGTGTCTGGTAAACATTTCCAGCACCAGCAAGCCAATGCTTTTTTCTTTTTAAACCCCTTAGTCACCTCTTATTATTGGTCACAAAACATATGAATGATGATTTGACACCTTTAAAATTCTCAGATTGCCAGACAGTCACCCCATTTTTACCTACATGGAACTGAAACCGATAACAAAGTCTTATTATTTATATTTAAGCTGCAGATTAAAAGGGAGCTAGAGCTGGAACTAGAATGCTCATCAAGGTCATAACGTGCAAAGACACATGAAAGGGATCACCTGTTCCCCACGTGTCAAACCATCACACAGAAAAGGCTGGGTCCTAGGTGCTGACTACCGCGCAGCTCTGTGACGCTCACCCGCAGGGTGGCTGTGCTGTAGGGTGGCCCCCCTTCCCTCTAAGGAGCACCTAGGCAAGGCCACCTACTCCTCAAGAGGACAGCACATGAATGTCCTTCCAAGCATTAATAATTCTCATTGAAGCAACATCATTTTCAAGAGTTGCATGGCAATGTGTTCTTAAATGAGTGTTTAGGTAATAGCAATCGTTTTTAAGAAGTAGATGTAGAAAAATGGAAGAGGCCTCCTTCCCTTCTGTTCCTAGACATTTAAAAATCTCTTAGCTGCTAAGTTAAATGTTTAATTGATACTTTCTTCTACAGTTTATATAAGTTCTCCTCCCTTTCCTATCCCAAATCCTCAAGTGGGTGATCTTTACCCATTTAACCCACTTTCCACTTCCCTGCCACTGGATCTCCTTGGAAATCCTCTCTTATCTGGCTCGACTGCCACAATCCATTGAAAGAGCCTTAATATCACGATGACCTTGTCCCACTTCTCATTTTTTTTACTCCTCTCCATAACGTGAGGCTGTTATTACTTCCTCCTTAGGATTACATCCTTGCGTGACCGCCTCGCCTCAAGGCTCTAGTTCTCTCACAATTTTCTGGCTCTCACTCCTTCCCTATCAGGGTCTAGATGGCTCTGCTGGTGCCCTCTCCCCTCAGGTCTCACACCAACAGCTTGTCTACTTTTAAAGCTTCATTAATCACCTTGATGCTTATGGCTCCTGAGTCTATGTTCCTTTCTATCTTTTGTCTCAATTGAATGCCTTCCTACCTCTTGTGCCCAATTATCTACATGATTTTTCCCTTTAATTGCCTTACTGTCCAAAATTATGGATCCATGTTTATTATAGAAATTGTATAATGTCATGTAAAAAAGCACAAGGAAGAAATTTTAAAACATCTTTAAACCGACTACTCTATCACTGCCAATATTTTGGTTTCCCTTCAGGCTATCTATTCTTCTATATCCACCTATCTATTGATTGATTGATCAATTGATCTATATATACATCTGTCATCACTGGGTGATAGTCTACCCATTAGTATTATGTGACTAGTTTTAGAAAATATTTAATCATATATCATAAGCATTTTCCCCTGTCATTAAATATTCTCCTACAATAAAATATTTAATAATCACATGTTGTAAATCTCTTTATCGTGAAGCAACATTTCTAAGTTTTCCCTCAGCTCTAACTTCGCAGCCTCAATAAACTCATATCCTTTACTATTTTCTAAATCAACATTATTGTTTTCTTCTAGGTAGTCATATCTGAGTTCTTGATATTTCTTTCTCAGGATGCTTTTAAGTGATTTATTTATGTTTTCCAATTTCCTATGTAATAGTCTCTTTATACAGAACTATCTATTTTTTTTCTTATAGTAACATTTCTAAATACATCAGATCATTAGCACAGTGATGATTAATTAGAACATTGGAAAAGAAGGACTTAGCTACAATTGCAGCAAATATAAAAATACTAGAGGCCCAGTGCACGATTTGTGCACCAGTGGTGTCCCTCTGCCTGGCCTGCGGGATAGGGCCAAAACTGGCTCTCCGACATCCCCCGAGGGGTCCTGGATTGCGAGAGAGCACAGGCCTGACTGAGGGACCCCACCAGTGCACGATTGGGGCGGAGAGGGATGCGGGAGCTTGGCCAGCCAGGGAGGGACCAATGGAGGGCTCTAGGGCGTGTCCGGCCCATCTTGCTCAGTCCCAATTGGCCAGACCCCAGCAGCAAGCTAACCTACCAGTCAGAGCATCTGCCCCCTGGTGGTCAGTGCACATCATAGCGAGCGGTTGAGCATCCTTAGCATATCATTAGCATATTATGCTTTGATTGGTTGAACAGTCGATTGGATGACTGGACACTTAGCATATTAGGCTTTTATTATAAAGGATAAGAAGAAAGCATTATGGAGAGTGTTATGTCCACATGTTTGAAACTTAAATGATAGGGACAAATTCCTAGATAATAATAGCTTACCAAAACAGACTCAAGAAGAAATAGAAAATCTGAATGATTGTATAATCATTATTGTAATTGAATCAGTTATTAAAAGAGTTCTCAAACGCTAAATACCAGCTCAGAAAGTTCCATATGTGAATTCAATAGAACATTCAAGGAACATATTCTAATCTTAAACTTTTCCTAAGACTGGAAAAAGAGGGTAATATCCCAACTAATTGAATAAGTCCAACGAAACCTTGCTCATAGAATTAGGCAAAAGACAATATGAACAAAGAAAATTATAGGCCATTCTCACTATGGAAAAACCCAAAACAAAATATTAGCAGGCCAAATTGAATACTATATAAAAACGCAAGAATTGTTTAACACTAGAAAAATCTATTAATATAATTTACCCCATTGTTGTACAATAACAATATATTTGGTCTTTGTCCCACATTCTTGGCACAGAGCTCATAAAATCCTTGGAATTTCCTGAGGGATAGGAATGTCTTTATTATTCACAGTGAGCCCCTTCCTAGTCTACCTTCAGGATGGGAGCTGGCCACCAGAAAGACCACATAGGAGTGTGCTTCAAACTCTCAGTCCCCTGCCACACCTCTGAGCAGGGGAGGGATGGGGGAAGGAGGGGGACTGGAGATTGTTCAATCACCAATAGTCAATGAATTAATCAATCATGACTACGTAATAAAACTTTGATAAAACATTCCTGAACAGTGGGTTTCGGGACGTTTCCAGTGGGTGAGCACATCAATGTACTGGGAAAGCACTGGCACGCCTGGCGAGTGCGTGGGGGCTCTCTGCTTGCACTCCTCCCCCCATCCCCCGGCCTTATGCACCTCTTCCAGTTGGCTGTCCCTCAGTTGTATCCTTTATAGTAATACTGTGCTCCGTAGGGCTTTTCTGAGTTCTGTGTGTCATCCTATGGAATTATGGAACCTGGCAGGGGTGGAGGGGAGGGAATCAAGGAGAAGATGGCAGGAAGAGGGTCAGCAAGCCCTCCAATGTACCTGTTTTCAGTGCCCACGCTGATATTTTTTACCTCCATTGGTCGGAGTGGTTCAGAATTTAAGTGGGAAAGAACCATTTTTTATTGACCTTTTAATACACAATACATATGATTTCTAAAATGAGGAGTTCTTCTGAATCAAAATAAACAGATTAGCCGACATTGAAACCAGGATCCCCATGACTTGCAAACTTTGCGCCTCCTGCAAACGTTTTGGTACCTGGCCGCTCTCCTGCTCTGATTCTCTCCGAGCTGGCACTGAAATCCCTTTCATTGACCATTGACCAACTCGACTCTAAGCCGGCCACGTGCCTTCCTAGATTCCTGCCCAATGAGACACTGTGACCAGGTCAGATGGGCCCGTTTTAGAGCAAAGCCTTTTGCACTTCCCTCTCTGCTTCCGCTTCCTTCTTTCTCTCTGTGGGAATCTTCCTTTCTTAGGGGACTCCAGGAACTGCCCCGTGAACTAAAGCCATGCTTGGTGAATTTCCAGCCTCACTTTTACTTCTATTTTTAAATTCTCCTTGGCCAAGAGCTCCTTCTAAAAATCAACACGTCGTGGCTCTGATCTGGCATGTGTACCTTCCAGGTGACCCTCACGTGGAACAAACTCTGAGCACTGCAGGCTCCTTTCGGGAACATGGCCCTGAGCAAGCTCTTCTCTTCCCACCCCCTTTTGCAGGTGCTCACTTAGTGGCCCGCCTCTGCCACAGGAATCTTCCATCTAGAGAAGAGAATTTCCACTGATCATATTTCTGCCAAGGCTCTGTCCCATCATGCTTTTCCACCCGGCAAACCGCTAGCGCACACACACGCTCACACACATGCACACACACACTCACTTTATACCATGACTAGCACCCACTGTCATCACCTCTCTCCACACTCACAGATGCTAGCTGCTTTTATGCTAAGGGATAGTTAACGTTTTCTTTTGTCACAAAATCATTCTCTCTATAGGCTGGCTCTTCAGGATTAGAGCCAGCTGATTTTTAGTAAGAATCTTACATCAGGCATTGTACGTAGCCAAAGAGGCAGAAGGTTTGCTCAAAAACAATTCTTGCCGGGTCAGCCTTTACTCGATCCTCCCCAGGAGCTGATATTTCGGGAACAAAGTATTACTGGTAAAGAGAAGCATGTGAAGTTCTTCCAAAAGCAAGAACGTGTGTCACCGACGACAGGGTCAAGTTTCAAGGCCGTACAGTAAAGCAGCTGTTAAATGATTTACGAGAAAATGTCTCCAAAGCATAACAGAGGCTTCCTACTACAAAGGAAATATTTCCCTCCCAGTCCCTGATATTCCAGCTCAGTGTGTTATGCACTCAGAACACCTCTCCAGCAGAATGTGGGGTTTCCAGCACCACCTCCGCCTGGGGTCTTGCCTCTCGTCTCAGGGGTGAGAGTCACGATGTGTGCTCTCCACCCCAGAGGCCAGTCCATTGGGGCAGTTTCAGTGTCAACATCACAGGCCAGGGCTCCGCTTCCCAGGCACACAAGTGACTCACGCTCACTGCGCAAATCAGGTAAGCTCTCGCTTTCAATTAGAGAAATTATCTCAGCGCTGCCAGCAGGCACGGTGGGATTTACAAGGCGGCCAGGACCATCTCAAAGCAATGCTCGCAGGGGCAGGGCTGGGGGCACATGTCAGAGAGGGAGAGCAAATGGACAGTTTCCCATCCTTTCTACCTGGACGACCACACCCAGAGGCTTTCTCGGGGGTCTTAGCGCCTGAGCCTTCCCGCCAAGTCCTGGTGGAGGCCAGTGAAGGCGACAAGAGAGTGACGGTGCCTCCAAGGTGGGCGGCACCTTGTCCTGCCACTGCTCCGCAGCCCAGAGAGTGACCTGTGGGGTCCCCCATGCAACCCAAGGGGCCGAAGAGCTCTGAATACTTCTCCAAACAGCACTTGCCCCTTCAACCTCATCCTGACTGCAGACCCACCGGGCCACTTGGTAGGCGTGTCAGAAACATTCTGGACACTTTGTAGTGTTGTATTTACATGCAAAACAGCCTCTGGCTCCATGTACAAGGAGGCCTCGCCTGTGCAAAGGGCACTGCGGCCTTGCTGAGGGGCAGTGACTCCGGGGATGGACGGATCCACACGGGAGAAGCACGGGTGGCTGTGAGAAGAGGCCCAGCTGCAGCCAAAGCAAGGAGGGACTGAGCAGAGACAAAACAGAAAGACCCCCGGACACGGACAAGGGCATGGCGGTTGCCAGAAGGGAGCGGGGGTAGAGGGAGATAGATGAGGGTCAGAGGGGGATAAATGATGATGGAAGGGGACTTGACTTGGGGTGGTGAACACACAATACAATATACAGATGATGTATCTGAAATCTGTATAATGTTGTTAACCAATGTCACCCCAATAAATTCGGTAAAAAAATAAAATAAAAACACAAGAGGTGTTCCCTGCACCTGCCTCCTCACTATTGTGAACATGCACCTAACTCCCCACCGTCTGCCCCTGCTGCCCGCGGCGTGGGCGGCCTCTGGAGCGGGGAGTCTCAGTGACACGCTCCATCCGGGTCCTGACTGGTGGTCAGGAGGCTGCTCTTAGCTTTGGATGTTCAGAGAGGACACTTGGCTCCAAGCTGCACATCTATTCATGGAGCCTCCAGGCTAAACACCTGCTTTTCTAAGGAAATGGAAATGGTGCCCTGGCAACGAGAACACTGAGACAGGAGTGGGTGGCCCAATGATCAGGACATGCCAGTCACACGTCCGTGTTTGATGGACCGGAGCAGGAGGACCGATCCATCTGAGAGCGGGCTCGGGCTCCGGAGGCCGCGCAGCAGCGAAGGTGGGTGTCCCCGTGCCGGTGACTCAGCCCTGCTCTGCTCGGGAAAGATAAGAGGTACCCCGTGCCCTGGGTGACATGGTTTATTTTGGGGGAAATGTAGAAAGTAATTTCCCCAAAACAAATTCCAGGGCCTGTGAAAGGCCCCTGTCTGAGAAGGTGCCTGATTGGCCCATGACGATGACTTCTCCTTCTTTATGAAAATGTCACCTTCAAGGTTGTCTGGAACTGTTTGCCACATGGAGCCTCTGGGTGGCACTGATAAGGAGGGCATCCAAAGCCACTTCCCATGATGCTCTGCTCAGTCTCGGCAAAGTCCTCGCCACCTATGCGCTGCCCCCCATCCCAGCAGGAGCAGCTGCGCAGTCTGGCTCCAGCAATGAACATCCCAGGGCTGAGCGGCTCCCTGTGCAGGAGCTGCCGTGGGGCCGGTTCCAGAGCTCTGGTCTCAGATGTGCGTCAGCTTCCCTTCCGCACTCTGTGGGTGTGCGTGTCCCTGGGAGGGCCGCCCCCTGGGTTCCTGCTCTCTCCCTCTTGCTCATGGACCCCTGGCCTGGTGCAGGGAGCAGGCGGCAATGGGCACAGAGAGGCTCAGGCCCAGGGATGAGTCAGGGCTGGCCATGCCCCTTGGCCGGGGATCGGTGCAGGGATCAACCCAAAAAAGAACCACTGCGTAGGGGCTTTGGGAAAAGGCTTTCCTCTCTAAGTAAAGGCACCTTGACATGACTGAGCCGCTGAACGAATCCACCCAGCCACCCTACTTCTGGACTTGCTGCTTGGGAAGGGGATAAATGCCTCTTGTTTAAACCCCATTTGGGTGTGGTGGAAGTTGCAACTAAAAGCGTCCCCCTGGGTCCTCAGTGGAAAGAGCCTGAATTTACTCTCAGTTTCTGAATGGGTGTCACAGGCTCTCAGCGCCTCTAGAAGCAGAGAAAACCAGCACGTACGGGTAGCTGTGTACATCGAGGCGACGGCGGGTGAGTTTGTAGAACGGGGAGAGCAGCAGTAACAGTTTCAGGAGGTTGTGATCATTAAGTTGTTAGCACAGACGAAGCTCAAAATAGCACACCAAGACGCCACGTCAGTGTCCAGTGTGATGATGGAGAGGAGGCAGGACGCATGGATCACTCCGGGCAAAGTCAGGGCCACCGGCTAGGAACCAGGAGACAATCACTGGCCACGAGAAAGATTACGGCCGAGACTGGTAACAGCGGGAGACAGACACCGCAGTTTAAGTGTCTTCAGCATCCTCGCTCCCTCCACGCGTGCACGTGCTCAGCCCCCGGGTCTCCCAGGTTGGTTCGGTTTACCTAACACGGTGGGCGGGACAATAACCTCCACACACCAAGGATGTCCACTGCTAACTCCTGGCACCTGTGACCACGCCACCTTACGAGGCAAAAGGGACTTTGCTGCCGAGATGGAGATAGGAGTCCTGAGTGGGGGAGCTTATCCTGGGCCACCCGGGGGGGCCGATGTCCTTCTAAGGGGGCAGGAGGAGACCTGAGCCCGCGGTGGGAGCTGCACAGATGAAGGCAAGAGGGGCCATCACCCAAGGAACGCAGGCGTCCGCAGAAGCTGAAAAAGGCGAGGACCCGGAGACTCTCTCTCCCAGACCTGCAGAAGGGCCTCAGCCCCGCCGGCAGCTGGCCTTTGGACTTCGGGCCTCCAGACTGTGAGAGAACACATGTGTGCTGTTTGCAGCCAGTGTCTGTGGGAGTCTGTCACACCCGCAGTGAGACACTAGAACTTTGGGCTGATCAGGTGAGGTATGTCCCCAACCGCCCTGTGCGCGTTTGGATGTTCCTGCCGCGAGTAACAAACTTCGACTCAGAGTGGCTTGAACGGTTCAGGCATCTATGATCTCATGTAGTAAAGACAGTCACAGAGTCAACGTGATGCGGGCTGGTTATTTCAACAGCTCCAAGACAGGCTCAGAAAGGCAGGCTTCGCCCCCAAATCCCTGCTCCGACACTCTCAGCAGCAAGGTCTGGGTCACTCATGTTCAGACGCGGTTGTTGTGGTTCTAATCGCGACATCTTGACACATCCGTGTGCGAAGGCTGGAAGGTACAAGCAGTCCTTCATGTGTCACTTTTAAGTTCCAGATAGATTTCCCCAGAAAGCCACAGCGGCCTTTGCCTGTGGTGGCATCAGCAAGCCCTGGGTGACTCACTATCTTTCAGCCAGTCTGAGAGGGGCGTGGAGCCGTGATTCACCCCCTGGGACGTGGGAGGGCTGGCCCTGCCGAAGGACTGGGCAGCCTGCACCCCAGGCTGCGTTAGTAGGAAGAAGAGGCGTGGTCGACGGTGTGTCTAGCAAACACACACTTCCCACACTCCCTCCTCCCGGGCCTTGAACAGACAACGACATCAGGAGACCCTTCCCCAGCAGAGGGGGTCTGCCTTCTGGTGACGTGTGTAAATGTCTGCACCCCTCACTCTTTTTGCTCAAAATCTTCTGCCCTAGGAGTACATGCATTCATTTAATATTGTCCTTTGCTTAGAATAACCCCTAAGTAAATACTTACCGAATCAAGGGCCAGTAATTGTTATTTTGTGCCAATGGTTTTATGTTTTTATTGTTCGATTCTCAACAGCTGGGCAGATACTTAGAATCTACTGGAGATTTTATTAGCATAGATATTTAGTATATTGAATAAAAATAAAAATGCTAACTCTTAATAGCATTTTTTCTGGGCCTGCCATTATACCGAAGGCCTTATGTAACTCTTTTAACCTTAGCTATGTGAAGAGCTGCTGTTTTTAATATCCATTTTATACATAAACCATTGCTAATCCATAAACTCCTCCTTGGAAAAGGTTAAGCAAATGGCAAGGAGTGGCTCTCTAATGATATTTGAAAAGGAAGTAAAAACAATTTAGGAAAAATGGCCTAATACCTGATATAAACTACTAGTGGCCCGGTGCACGAAATTCGTGCACGGGGGAGGGGTGGGGGGGAGTGTCCCTCAGCCTGGCCTGCACCCTCTCCAATCTGGGACTCCTTGGGGGATGTCCGACTGATCGGGCCTAAACCGGCAGTCAGACATCCCTCCTGCAATCTGGGACTGCTGGCTCCTAACCACTCACTTGCCTGCCTGCCTGATCACCCCTAACCATTCTGCCTGCCGGCCAACTGCCCCCCTCCCCCCCGCCAGCCTGTTTGTCCCCAACTGCCCCCTGCTGCTGGCCTGCTCGCCCCCAACTGCCCCGCCTGCCGACCTGATCACCCCCAACTCCCTCCCCCCCCCCCCGTTGCCAGCCTGATCATCCCCAACTGCCCCTCCTTGTCGGCCTGATTGCCCTCAACTGCCCCCCGCCCCCCGCTGGCCTGATCACCCCCAACTGCCCTCCCCTCCTGGCCTGATCGTCCCTAACCACCTCTGCCTCAGCCCTGCCACCATGGCTTTGTCCAGAAGGATGTCTGGAAGGTCTCCCAGAAGGTCTCCTGGTCTGATTAGCATATTACCCTTTTATTAGTATAGATAGGAGAATTTTACACTATATTTCAAAGAAATTCTTTTTGATGTAAAATTAAACAACCTAAGTAGCATTCTCGCCTAAACTGAGGGTGGGATGCAAATGAAAAGTTTCTCTTGGTGCCAATGGGAAAGGCACCAAGAGAAAAACAATAAACCCAAGTTGTGGTCTAACATTCATGACTATAGAAAAGCCATAGCTCTCAGGGAGCTGATTTGGAATGAAGATCTGCTCACTAGAGACCAATATTTTAGTGGCTTCTATATGTTTGTAGAATTATTTTGACCTTTCTCTGAACTAGCATCTTCTTTTTAAAATGGGTATGGGGTATTGTGCTATAACCATTCCAGACCCCCCCCCCAAAAAAAAAAAAAAAGGTCTATATTATGTTTTAACTACTGGGCTTTGTAACCACTATTTACCTACCTTATTGTTATTGGGTTTAGATATAATGGAACCAAATGATGTCATCAGTTCTTACATACAGATAGAGACAGTGATAAACGGCATGTTAATTTCACTGTGATCCCCGCCAGGAGAGAGAACGATGCCTGCGCGTGCTGCCACGGTGACGCTCATGCTGGTTGGCACTGCCCTGGAGATTGAGGTGCTTTTTAAATAATCTACAGTAGGGCTTTCTATACCTAGGGAACAAAAACTCCCTCGTTGGAACCCTATTAGATCTGACAAAGGTCTCGATGAAGTTAGGTAGTTATTTCAAAATGGGACTGGAAGTGCATGTTCCTATTGCAAACGGCAATTTTCAAATTCTGGAAAATACACCAACTGTGCACAGGGCAGTAACAGCTGGCACGATCCTGGCCATTCAGAAATAGGTTCTTTCTTTTAAAAAAAAATATTCTTATTGATTTCAGAGAGGAAGGAAGAGGGAGAGAGAGATGGAAACATCAATGATGAGAGAGAAGTGTTGATTGGCTGCCTCCTGCAAGCCCCCCACCGGGGATCGAGCCCACAACCCAGGCATGTGCCCTGACTGGGAATCGAACCATGACCTCCTGGTTCATAGGTCGACGCTCAACCACCGAGCCACGCCGGTCAGGCCAGGTTCTTTCCTTTTTGACATAAAACATCTGCACGTTTCCACAGGACTTGCTGCCCATACTTGCCCCCACATGAAGTGTGCGTTTTGCATTTGTTTTGGACCCTTTAAGATTCCACGAACCTTTAACTTCTCAGGACAGAACATTTGTATTTGTTTGGCAGAGGTATTCTCGCTGTTTGCGTCCAATTATTAAGTTAGTTAGATAGAGAACAATGATATTATTCCTCTTTCATGCTTATCACTTGACATTTTCTTCCTTGACATTTTTTACAGATAGAAACTTGGTTCATGAGCTGAAATCCTGTTTAATACTATCCAATATCAAAGGCAGGATTTGGTACACCAGTTTTTTGGAGAAAAGAACGTGGGTTGCTAATTCAATTACATATAGAACTGAATTGGATAGCCCCAGACTATTTGCCAATTCGTTATTAGCCACAAATAACCTGGTGACTCAGCATTTTACTTTGGAGTCAGGTCAGAATAAGGTCTGCTTTGAGCCTGATTAGTCCTTCGTGTGCACATTTCTGCAGATGGTCACTTAGCGCTCACCCTGTACATGTCCATTCAGAGCTGACCAACGCCATGCCTAGCTGTCAATCATGAAGGTGCCATTCAACCCCCAAATCCTAAAGCTGAGGCATCTAAATAAAGGAGGACAACCCCAGAAAAATAATCTAAAGCTTTTTTTGTTGTTAATCTATTGTTAGGATATTTGGTATTGCTTAGACGGAATCAATTCCTTTTTGAAATCTTGCTTCTCAAATGTAATAAAAGCAGAAATAAAAAATGGCTGATAAACCATGAAAAGATGCTTGGCTTCAAAGTGATAAACGAAATAGAAGAGAAAACAAAATATTACTTTTCTTCTATAAAATTGGGAAGTAAGTGAAAACTGGTAATACCCAATGTTGGCCAGGGTGGAGTAGCAGGCACTCTCAGGAACTGTTAGGCCTTAAAATATTAGTGCAATTTTTCCAGAAGGAAAAAAATGAACCAATATTTTGCACATTCTTTGACCTTGAAATTCTACTTTTAAGAAATTATCTTAAGAACATAATTGCAAATGTACATAAAGATATGCCTTCAAAGATAATGGCTGCATTGTTTTCATAGCAAATAGTTTTTAAAAACTGAATGTTCAAAAATAGAGATTGGTTAAAAAAAATGCTATCCCCATATGATGATATCATATGTAATCATTAAACATAGTGCTATAGTACTTTGTGGCAAGAATGTATTTATGATACATTAAGCAAGAGTCACTGCCGTGCTGGCAAAGTTATTCCTAAAAATAGGGATCTAAGCTGATTTAATTTTTTGTTTCTTTGTACTTTTTATGATGACCGCATGTACCACTTTAATAAAATTTACAAAATAGGTAATAAAAATGTATAAAATATACTGTAACACTTCTTAAATTGTATAAACTTCTAAATGCTATTAAAGCAAACAGATATTGGCAATCACCTTATAATGCCTGTGAGAGTAACTTTATTAAAATTGATATTTTGCCAGTTTTTATCCATTGAAGTCCCAATAGTGCAGGCTCTGGTATTTGTGGGGGAACTGTAACCACAGAGCACTCTCCTGCCCCTGCTGGACACTTTGTGTAGTGCACATGGTGGCTGTGCACCGGCTCCCTGGACAGCGGGGGTCTGCCCGCGGGAGTAACAGGGAGACGGGACAGATGCGGGTCCCTCTGCAGTCGAATGCACAGTCCCGGGGGGAGAGCCAGCACTCACCAGTACCGGGGTGGCCGGCTGGATTCCAGCCTCCGCCCCCTATTGGCTGTGTAGCCTTGGCCAGCTCACTTAACCCATCGAAACAAGAATAACGCCACATCTGCCCCTTCCACGAGGGAGGAAATGTCGGCGCGAAAGGCAGAACTTGCATTATCCATGGTAAATAAGAACTCAGTAAACCTCGCTATAATGCCACCACTCCCATCAGTGGCTTCATCCTGTGGCTGGTACATCGGAAGCTCCTGCTCAGCTCTCTGTGGCCAACCCTGAGGAGGGACGTCCAAGACCAAGGTCAGCCCCCCACGCCCACATGCCTCAATGTTCCCCAGGAGATGGGAAGTGCAATCCAAGGAGAGGGATTGAACTTGGAAATGCCCTTGCATTCCTTGTGCATGTGCGTGCGTGTGCGTATGTATGTGTGCACGCTTGTGCGTGCGTATGTATATGTGTGTGCCCGCGTGTGAGTCTGCGTATGTATGTGTGCGTGTGTGTATGTGTGTGTTCATGTGTGTGTGTGTGCATGCTGTGGGCGTGTGTGCATTGCGTGTGTGCGTATGTATGTGTGTGTGCATGTATGTGTGTGTGTGCATGTATGTGTGCGTGCATGTGTTTGCCTTCATGGAATCCTTTTGTTTGGGGAAAAGAAAGGCGGAAGAGGCACAGCCCCCGGTTCAGACTGCCGGGCCCTGGGGAGAGATCCATTCCGTGCTTGTGCCCAGAGCCCCGCAGGGCCTGTGCTCCGGGATCCCGTTAGAACTGCGTGATCCTTTTCTCCTCCTTAGAGCTGTTTAAATGCCACCCACCGTTGCAGTCCCGGATGGATGGTAAGTGTCGCTGAAGCCCCAGATGCGTGCCCCCACCCAGGGCAGGGCCTGCCGTCCCCGACACGGAACAGTGACACCCTGTGCGGGGCCATCCTTCACCTCGGAGAGGATGGTGGCTGGGAAACATGGGGAGACGTGTGCTTCACCCGGGAGGGCGCCTGGCCTCGGGGGGGACCAGCCCCCCACTCTGGCTTCAGGTCCCAGGCAGAGCTCCCCTGTCCTGAGCAGCGCGGGAAACCGGTGTGCTTCCCCAAACACAAAAGCCCCCTTTCCTCAGATCCCAGAAAGAGATGTAATTTAGGAAAGGGATAATCACCAGCAACTCTCTCTGCCGAGAACAAAGACCGATGGCAAACGTGTGTGGACATGGCCCAGAAGCCGCGAGGGCACCGCTCAGGGGACGTGAATGCGCGTGGAGCTGTGGACAGGCCCGGCAGGAGATGGACAGGCAGCGGGGAGAAGAAAGGACCACGCCGGCCGGTCCCTCCTCTCTCCATCCCCTACCAATGGCAAAGGGAGGCCCTGTTCTTAGCGAAATGGCCATCACATTTGCAAACTGCCGCTCTGAGCATGTGTCCAGGGCCGGTGCCAGCATCGCCGAGCGGCTGTGGGTCCAAAGCGCCAGAACATCGTGTCCCCCGGCGGGCGGGCCGCGGAGCGCACAGGGACGGGCCAGGAGCACCGCTGGGGATGAGGGCGCAGGCGAGAGCAAGAGGAAGCTGCTCGGCTCTCAGGGAGCGTCCCGGGAAGAAAAGCCCTCTTAGCTCCCGAGAGCTCCTCGGCAGTCAGTGGTTTGTCTGGCGATGACAGCAGTGGCGAGAGCTGTGGCCAGAGCGCCTGCTCCTTCCTCCGGGGCCGGCCGGGCCTAACGGAGCAGCCAGCCCTGGTGGCTTAGGGTGGGCTGGTCAGAGCTCCGTGGGCCTCTCTCTAATCTTCTATGGACAGACAGACAGAAACGAAGCCAAGGGAAACGGGCCTTGATCGGGATTCTGTAGGCATTTCAAAGCCGAGCGTGCATGAGCACAAGGAAGCGTTGTTTCAGAGCAAGGACGTGGGAGCCGGGTGCCCAGCCATCCTCCCGGACGGCCCGTAAGCGCTGGGAGAAGTAAATCCCAGCGCAGCGGCCCTGGCACTGTCAGGCAGGTGCCTCTGACTTCCGGCATGACTCACCACGATACCGTCAAGTTCCATGAAAAACCACACGCTTCCCCAGTCACCACAATCTCTTAAAAACGGGGTGTTCGTTTAGTTTTACATTTTTTGGGGCCACTGCTAAGTCTGCTTCGCTCCCTTCCTATTAAACACTTGATTATAAAGAAAAGCGTGCTTGGCATAGATAACGGGGAAGCATGGGGAAAACATCACTCCATTGCCCAGGGGCTGGCATGGTTAACACACCGACAGATTTTTCCCCTGGACTTTTTCCTACATGTTTTAAAGCCTTGTTGATGTGTGTGTGTGTGTGTGTGTGTGTGTGTGTGTGTGTGAGTGTGTGTGTGAGAGTGTGAGTGTGTGTGTGTGTGTGTGTGTGTGTGTGTGTATGTGTGTGTGTGAGAGTGTGTGTGTGAGTGAGTGTGTGTGTGAGAGTGAGTGTGTGTGTGTGTGTGTGTGTGTATGAGTGTGAATGTGTGTGTGTGAGTGTGAGTGTGTGTGTGTGTGTGTCTTTTCACTTAATGTATCATAGAAATTTTTCCAAGGTCAGGGAGAACACGCCACAAGTATCCCTCTGAAGGCAGCACACTGGCTTATCACACCGAGAGGCCGTGATTTGCTTAATTGTTTCCTGCTGCACATTCCGCACACTCGTTTGTACGTTTGTACGTTCTTGGAGTGTGTTTTTTTATTGCAAGTAATTAGGACCTTTTCTTGCTAAAACAGGACAGAATTGAACCTATGTGTGTTGTAAGTATAGCTCTCAAATTTGGGGGCTGACACCAGATATTTTGACTTACCTAATATTTATTTTATTTGAATCAGTTCCTAAGCAGACTTGTATCTAGCCTTTATAAAAACTCCTAAAAAATCAATAATAAAAGGTAAGTAACCTGATTTTAAAATGGGCAAAAGATTTGAACAGACACTTCTCCCAAGGGACACCAAAGGCCCGCAAGCACGTGGCAAAATGCTCACATCGGTACTCACCCGGGAAAATGCAACTCCGAACCACACAGAGACCTCACTGCATACCCACTAGGCTGGCACCAACCAAAGAGGCCGCGGCAAGTGCAGGGGGGGTGTGTGTGGAGAAGTGGGAACGTGAGACGGTGTGGCCACGGTGGGGAGCAGGGTGGTAGCTCCTCAAAGGTTAGGCATCAAGTTGTATGACTCAGCAAGGCCGTGGTAGGCACACAGGCTGTCCCCAGAAATGTGTGCACCCTTTAACACTGATAGCTCCATTTTTAAAATGAAATGTAAACACTGCCTTTAGAATGATTTAATGTGTGTGTATACATTTTGGGAGGACACCCTATACATCCAAGAGAAATGAGAACATACGTCTAACACAAAAACTTGCCCATAGCAGCATTATTCTTAACGACCAAAGAGTACAAACAGGGAGGAACCAAGATGGCGGCATAGTTAAACAACTAATCTGCTGCCTCACACAACAATTTCAAAAATACAACTAAAAGACAAAAACATCTACCACCCAGAACCACGGGAAAGCTGGCTGAGTGGAAGATTTACAACTAAGAAGAGAAAGAAGCACAATCGCTGAAAAGCTGAGGTACGGAGGCACGCGAATCGGGCCGGCGGCGGGCGGCTGGGTGCGCGGCTTTTCTTCAACCCGCAGGGAGACAAGCTCCCGATCACTCTGAAATCCAGTTTCTGGGGACACTCGGGGGACCCAGGCACCTACGGGGAGAAGCTGGACTCTCGGCCATCGGGTCGGAAAGTGAGAGTGACTTTTGCAGTGGTGCGCCCAGTAATCATTGTTTACTGCGCTGGAGCGCGGGGCGCAGGGACTTGGAAACGTGGAAAGGCAGAGACGGCTGACGGCAGCCATCGCCGTTGGTCACGCCCCAGCCTAGTGACGCCCTGAGACCCCACCCAGCCCTGAGGCCCCGCCCTGAGGCCCCGCCCCGCCTCGCACATTCTACAAACCCGCCCAGGCTCCACACAGCGGCTTTTGCATATAAATGGCCTGTTCTGGAGCAGCTTAACCAACTGCAGCTCCAGTCAGACTGCTCCAAAACCGCCCAAGCAAAGGAGGAGAAAACTAGCCCTTGCTGTAGCTCCTGCTGGGGGACACACAGTACACAAGGGTACACCAAGAGTGTCCAACTCAAGTAACTGGGAGGCTGACCCGTTGAACCAATAGGACACCTAGTACACAAAACTACCCTACCAACTTAGGGAAGCAGAGAATATGAGAAGGCAAGGAAACAGATCACAAACCAAAGAAATGGAGGAGAACAAGCGACTGGACATAGAGTTCAAAACCACAGTTATAAGGTTTTTCAAGAATTTCATGGAAAAGGCCGATAAATTCCATGAGGACCAACTAGAAATTAAACATACACTGACTGAGATAAAAAATATTATATAGAGACCCAAAAGCAGACTAGAGGATTACAAGAATCAACTCAAAGATTTGGAATACAAAGAGGCCAAGGACACTCATCCAGAGAAACATGAAGAGAAGAGAATTCAGAAAGTTGAAGATAGTGTAAGAAGCCTCTGGGACAACTTCAAGCGAACCAACATCAGAATTATGGGGGTACCAGAAGAAGAGAGAGAGCAAGATGCTGAAAACCTATTTGAAGAAATAATGAACGAAAACTTCCCCCACCTGATGAAAGAAATAGACTTACAAGTCCAGGAAGCACACAGAACCCCAAACAAAAGGAATCCAAAGAGGACCACACCAAGACACATCATAATTAAATTGCCAAGAGCAAAAGACAAAGAGAGAATCTTACAAGCAGCAAGAGAAAAACAGTTAGTTACCTACAAGGGAGCTCCCATACGATTATCAGCTAATTTCTCAACAGAAACCATGCAGGCCAGACGGGAGTGGCAAGAAATATTCAAAGTGATGAATAGCAGGAACCTACAACCAAGACTACTCTATCCAGCAAAGTTATCATTCAGAATTGAAGGGCAGATAAAGAGCTTCACAGATAAGAAAAAGCTAAAGGAGTTCATCACCACCAAACCAGCATTATATGAAATGCTGAAAGGTATTCTTTAAAAAGAGGAAAAAGAAGAAGAAAGATAAAAATTATGAACAACAAATACATATCTATCAACAAGTGAATCTAAAAGTCAAGTGAATTAAAAATCTGAGGAACAGAATAATCTGGTGAACTTAATAGAATCAGGCATAGAATGGGAATGGATTGATAATTCTCAGGGGGAAAGGGGTGTATGTGTGGGGAGTATGGGAAAAGACTGGACAAAAATCATACACCTATGGATAAGGACAGCGGGGGGGGGGGGAGTTAAGGGAAGAGGGGGGGGTAGGAACTGGGTGGTGGGGAGATATGTGGGGAAAAAGGAGAAACAATTGTAATCTGAACAATAAAGATTCATTAAAAAAAAAAAAAAAAGACAAAGAGTACAAACAGCCCAAAGGTTCATGAACTGGTGGCTGGGTAAACAAATGTCATCTATCCATACAATGGAATACGAGCCATGAAAAGGAATGCGGGACCGATCCGTGTGTGCTGCAACGCGGATGAACCTTGAAAACATTACGCTAAGTGAAAGAAGCCAGTCACGAAATACTGCTTATTTTATGACTCCATTTGTGTGAAATGTACAGAATAGGCAAAGCCAGAGAGACTCAAAGTAGCTGAGTGGTTGCCTAGGGCTGAGAAAGGTGGGTGGAAATGGGGTGTGGCTGCTAACAGGGACAGGGCTTCATTGTGGGGACATGGAAATGTTCTGGAATTAATTAGTGGCGATGGTTGCACAATTATGTGACTATCCTAAAAACCATTGAGTCGCACACTTTAAATGGGTGAATCGTATGGCATATAAGTGATAGTTCAATAAAAATGTTATTTAAAAAGAGGACTCTTAGCATATATTATAACATGTCCAGACTTTGACTCATTGTTCATAGTCTAAAAGGTACCAATAACGAACCCAGCATATTCTTGGCCGCCTGGGTCCCCTGGGGGCAAAGCACACTTGGGTGTCCAATTGATTCCTGTGTGTTTGAGGTGATCTTGTAGCCACAAGAGAGACTCACTGGAGTTTCTAGCCAGGTTTCAGATGGTTGACTAATAAATGCTTGCCTTTTTGAAGAACAGATTGTGGACAAGGCTTCCTGAATAAACTACAGAATTATTTTTTGAGAGAAATTAATCTAACACATAGGCTTTTACTCTAAGCTCAAAGCAAATGTAAGCTTTTCCCATCCAAGGGCTGGAATAAGATTTGTTTACATTTGAAGCTCAGACATTTCAAAATGTTGACCAAAACTCTAGCTAAAATCACAGTGAGGTTGTTTCCATTTCTAACCTTCCCAAGAATAAATGTAGTCTGACCGGTTTGATTTAGTTGGCATTTGTTTGTTTGTTTAATTTTTCACAAGCCTTTTGAGAGTTTAACAAATGATACCACACATGCAGTCAACACAGACGGGAGTGGGGTAGGGGAGTCACAAGGTTGTGGAAGAACACGAGGGATTATAAATATTTCTGTGGTTGTTTTTCAGAAAATGCAATCTGTCACTAAGGGTAACTTTTAAATCTTACCTTAGTCATTTTCCCTTTTGTTGTTGTTAATCCTCACTCGAGGATATGTTTTCCACTGATTTTTTAGAGAGAGTGGAAAGGAAGAGGAGAGAGAGAGAGAGCGAGGAGAAAGACACATTGATTGGTTGCCTCCAGTATGCCAGGCCAACCCAGGTACATGCCCTTGACTGGAATTGAACCCGAGACTCTTTGGTCCTCAGGCCTATGCTCTTCCCACTGAGCGCACCAGGGAGGCATTTTCACTTTGGCATGAATGTATCTCAGATCCTTTCTGAGAAGAGAGTCTCCTAAGAGGGTGAGAACCTGAGCACAAAGCCTAAAGGAGCCGGGAAGGGGGCCGAGGTAAGAGAAGGAAATGGGCTGCTCACAGTAGAGATGGGTTTTACCTCCCACCCCGCCTGCAGTGCCACCCGCGAACCTGTAAGCGACTTACCCCCAACACCGTTTTAGTTGCTCCTCTCTATTGATACGAGTAGTGGGTATTCTATTAAAAAACATTCTGAATTTCTTCCCTTTTTCATCCAATCACTTCTCTCTTCCCTTCCTCTCCCAAAACATGGCTTCAAGGCAAGTTAACATGTTTCTAACATCAAAACCTAAACTGTGGAAGACATGGCAGTGCATGGTTCCATCTCACTGGCCTACTCCAAGCTAGTCACCTCACTCCATCAGCTATGTTTTTATTGATTTCAGAGATAGGAAGGGAGGAGGAGAGAGAGAGAGAATCAGCGATGAGAGAGAGAATCATCCACCCGCTGCCTCCTGCACGCCTCACACTGGGGACTGAGCCTGCAACCTGGGCATGTGCCCTGATGGGAATCGAACCGGTGACCTCCTGGTTCATGGCCGGCGCTCACCCCTCTGAGACACACTGGCTGGGCAACAGCACCTCAGCTTGTATGTCATGGCTGGCCACACCTTTGAGCTCCAAAGCCACATAATCAAAAACCAGCACCGCAGTCAACACAGCCAAAGGCAAACTCAGCTTCCCCTCAGTAGACAGTCATCTCACGGTGCTCCAAAGAGAGAGCTGCGAATCCATCCTGCTCCCTCCCAGTTTTCGCCCTCAGGCCTCGCCGGCGCCTGTCCACTCCTCTCAGCTTCCTCAGCCACCACCAGCTCCTGGCAGGACCTCCAAAACAATCCTTCGTGGTGGCCCCCCTTTCAATGTGCCCTCCCCACTGTGTCCAATGGCCTTTCTAAAACACAAACCAGGATTCGATGGGCCTCTGTGGTGGTACCCCATGACCTGGAAGGAAAAACCAAGCTGGTTAGCAAGGCCCCGGCCCACCTTTCCAGCCTCCAAGCTCAGCTCCCTCCGAGATGCTCTGCTTCTCCAAAAGGAACCAGGAACCTCCTGCCCCGAGCCGATCTGCCGGGAGGAGGCCTTCCTGCGGAGGCCGCGTTCTCAGACACGGTCGATAAAGGCCCTGGCAGCCTCCTGCAAGCCCGCTTCTCCTCACATACAGCACCGAGGGCGTGAGTCCAGGTCCCTGTGCAACACCTCTTTGCAGAGCACCCATGGCCAAGCAGGAAACGCCAGCGACCATTCCCCTCTCTCTTTCTACTCGGCCAGCTCTGCCTCTGAGATGCTGTGACCACTGTGAGCTAGACGATTCTGTCCTCACCGTCGCTGACGTTTCGATACTTTATTTTAGTTTTCAATCCAACATCTATGTTAACATTTTACCCAAACATTTGTTTTAACGCGGCAGCTTCCAATCACTCTCTGCTGGTTTTTAATTTAACTCTGGAAAATGTAATTCAACTCTGGTGGGATGGACAAAGCAGAGAAGGCGATTGAAGCCAGGTGGGCCGGCGCGCAGGCCCGGCGTGCGGCGATGAGGGATGTGGGAGAAGTCCCGCACCTCTTGGAGACTCCGTGTCCTCACCTACAAGATGCAGCTAACCCTTGACTTGCAGGGTCCTGGTGAAGAGTAGATGGAATAGCCCGGATGAAAGAATCAAGTGTAATTCCTAATCCATCACGGGCCTTTGGCAAACTTTATTCTTCCCCCTTTCGTCTCTATCCTCTGTATCTCTGAACACGGGCACAGCCACAAGCAATATTGTTCACAGAGACACACAAACACCCATCTGTAAGCACGTACAGGCAAGACCTTCCAAAATGAAACGGAAACGTACGCACGATGTTGGGGGGACTGCTGTGCGAGTTGCTTGGGCCCCGGGAGCAGAGCCAAGGTAATTAAATCCCGTACAAATGTCGTTCTAGAAAAGACCCCAGCCCTGGGCCACTGCAATCACTCTATTTCTGCGAGGAAAGGAGACAGGTTTATTTGCAGGATCCCATGCTTAATCATTAGTGTTAAATGAGTTAGGACCAGAACTAATCAAAGAAGCAAACAGCTGATTACCGCTGTTTTGGAAAAGAAAGGAGTAATTGATGTTCGCACAGGTTAAAGCAGCCAAAAAGGCCTCTAAATAAAGGGCCCCCCTCTTTCTCTCCCTTTATAATTTGTTTTCAATGGTCTTCAGTCTGTGATGGCTTACAATTCATTTCTTTCAGAAGCCTTTTTGTGCAAGTCCCAATTAAAAAGCCAATCACGTTGTTCATAAATTGGGCTAACAGCCTCTTTCAGAGGAAGAAACAAATAAATCACAGTGTGTTTCAGCTATAGAATTTGACTTTGTATGAGTATATAGGCAGTTAATTCAATTATAACCTGGGAAGTTCATGAAGCCACATGGATTTGGTCATGATGATTGATTTTCAGGGGAAGGAGGAGCTATGACATGACTTATATAACATGCAGAATCGGTTGTTCTATTTGTTCAAAATGATAGCATTTAATTTTCTTCACATACATTTTGTCCTCATGTGCTCCCTATTCAGCAAAGCTAGAGTGCTGTGGACTTAAAGCTCTGTCTGCAATTGGTGACCTAGTTGCATTTTACCATCTGGCTAGAAATATTGGTATAATTAGCATATATCTTTCTTTTGGCCTTTCAAAGGGGTAGTACAATCACTAAATTTAAATTCCAGTGGTGAACCACAGAGGGTGGAATCCTTTTGACTAATTATAAAATAATCCTTTTTTTTTTTTTTTACTCTGAAAGTTGGACCACCACAGCATCGGGTTGGCATAGGACCCAAACGTGAGAGACTATTCATATGATTCTGACCACACTTGTACCACCCGCCCCATTAGAGGCTCTTGAACAGTTTTCTCAGTAATGATATATAATTTAAAGGAAAGTACTTAATTGATTTCTATTAATCAGAGATTGATATGTTTCCTATAAGTAAAACTTTCACTTTTCCATAAAGTAGGAAGATAGAATCTCTCTTTCTCTCTCTTCCCCTTTCTCTCTCTTCCACTCTTCCCACCCCCACCCCCCACTCTCTGTAGTGAGGAAGCCATATATATGGAAAATGTTGGAACTTTTCCATTCTTATGGGAACATTTTGTTAAGTAGGGAAGGTGTCAGAAGATATGGAAAGGGCCGTGATGGTTAACACTTGGTGTAAACTTGACAGGGTTAAAAGATACCCCGATGGCTGGGGAGACATTCCTGGGTGAGTCTGGGAGAGATTGGCATTCGAGCAGGTAGACCACGTAAAGAAGATCAGCCTCACCACCGCCGGTGGGCACCACCGATTCGTTGAGGACCATGGAACAAAAAGGCAGAAGGAGGGGCAATCTGCTCTCTTTGTTTGAGCTGGGACTTCCATCTTCTCCTGCCCTCAGATGAGGATGTGGTGACAGCGCAATCCGCTGCACTGGCGCCCACGGCCTGGCCAGGCTCCGCGATCCCCGCAGCAAGCCACGCCCGTGATGTTTGATCAAGGAAACATCTTCAAGACAGTGAGGGCCCATGAGCATCAGAGTGTGTTGTATCCGAACCGGATGGCGGTGTCTAACAAAGGTCTGAAGCCTGCAGTGCTACAAAGAGGACTCCTGATCCTTTACTTGGATCAAGAACAAGGAGCCTGCTCTCCCCAGACCCTTCTCAAGTACAAGAGTTGGTCCTCACAGGATAACGCCACCTACATTCCTGGGGAAGACGATGGAAGCAGACAACTACAGTGCAAGTCCCTGAAAGGCAGTCTCCCGTTGCTGGAGACACTGCAGCGTGGCTAACCCACTAACCATCGCCAACCCCCTTCTCTGTGAGAACCAGGTATATGAACCCCAGTGTTGTTTTTCTATTAAGAACATTCTGTTCGTGAGGATGTTGTCCAAAGTAAAAAAATGTATATATGAATCTAATAAGGCCCATATGAGAAACTCTTCAGACTCAATGCTCTGCTCTCCCTCTAATGCCATGCTCATTCCAGAGGCAATGTTTACCCCACATAACAATTTTGGTTCTACTTTAGTCCTAGAAGCCACAGTCTTGGCATTGAACTACCATCTACAAGGTCCAGCAATTCTCCACATACACATACCGGGGAAGTGAGCAAAGTTCTTGTTGTTCTAAGACGTAAGAGATCTCTTTCTCCTTGTTACTTTCTGAGACTTACCACTCTTTCCAAACTCTGTGTTTCTCAATAGGTTTAAGTATTTGCAAATTAAGGCCCCAGAGGAATTTTTAAAAAAATCTTTTGAGTGCTACTCTACTTCCCCTGATGCAAAGAAGCCGTCTCCTGCTCTAAAAGGGAAAAAAATACAGGCAGAAATTGTAAATTACTACTTCAAAAATTATTTGGCCACACACTTTATGGAAGAAGCTCTTCAATCACAAATGGAGGTGTTTGGTAGTAAATATCTGTTTCCCCTGATAGATGGTCAAATAAGCTACACTTATTTGACCAACACTATTCAAGGATTCTTCTGTTCCTCACTTTTTGCCAAATTTTCACTCTTCAAGGCACACCCACCTCCACTCCCATTACTCTCAGCAGACGACTACATGAAATCCTCTCTTGTCTGTCAGGAAAAGACGTTTTTACTTATTCTAGTCAAGGCTGACCCCTCCATCACTTTCTCCGGCATTTTTAACCATTAATCATTTTGCACGCTTGTGCATTTCAATTGCTGCTGCCATGTGGACTCCTACTAAAACATTTTTTAAAACTCTACAAACTATTGCTCTCCTCTCCCTTCCCCCCTCCCCATAGATTTCTGCGGCCTCTACTTTCTCACTATTTTCTCAGCTACTTACAAACTCGTGATTACAGAGAAATCGCTGTATCCAACAACCATCTCTCAGCCCTCTGCCTCTTGAAAGTCTGCTTGTTAGTCAGATGAGACTCACTGCCCTGTCTCTTCCTGGCCTCTCCTCCCATCTCAGTCATGCTAGAACTAGGAGAACCAGTTAGAGTATCATCCTGATGATCTCGATCAGAGTCAGGAAACAAAATGCAGCCCATTGCCTGTTTTTATAAAGTTTTATTGGAACACCCATTCATTTGCATATTGTCTATGGCTGTTTTCACGCTCCAGCGGCAGAATTGAGTAGTGATAAGAAGCTTTCTGGGCTGCAAAGCCTAAAATATTTAATAACTGGCCCTTTATAGAAAAAGTTTGCTGACCCCTCTCTAGATGATCTAGACCAAATAAAAGAATGTGGACCCAACTGTGTTTCTACAATATAAGAATAAAGAGGAAATGACTGTAAGATATTAGGAGATACCACTGAGGAAAATTAATGACTAATTGGAAGCGGTGCAGTAGGAAACACCATTTTGAGAATGACACCTAAATTCTAGTTGTGATGTGTTAACTAAGGGAGGGAACATGAAGCCAGGAAGTTTGGGTGAGGAGGTGATCCAGAAAGGGAGAATATGATCATGATTTTACTTAGAGCTGTTTTACATTTGAGGGTACTCCATTATTTCCCAAAAGAAGAGAATATATAGCACTTCAGTGCCCAAGAGAAAAATTGGGGCTGAAGAGAAAATTTGGGAATGTTTATGTTCCAGAAAAAGAAAAGATATGGAACAAAAAATGTTCACAATTAGTAAGATCCAAGGCATCCATTTCTCCTCAGTTGTGAAGTTCTGCACACCATTTTTCTCATTATACTTCATACTTCTTACATGATTTAGCATATACAATTGACCCTCCTTATTCACAGATTCCTTATTTGCAAATTCACCTACTTGCTAAAATTTATTTGTAACCCCAAAATCAACATGCATGGTGCTTTCAGTCATTTGCTAACATGTTCACATGGTGAAAAATTTGAGTTGCCTGATCCACTTGTTCCCAGCTGAGGTTGAACAAGGTGACTCTGCCTTCTTAGCTCTCGTACTGGAAGACAAATGTCTTTTGTGGTCTAATTCATGTCATGTTCTCTGCATTTTTGTTGGTGATTTTACTGTTTAAAACACTTCATAGTTCAGAAGCGTTATGCATTTAGTGTTCCTATGCACAAGGCTGTAACGTGCCTTATGGGGAAAATACATGTATCAGATAAGCTTCATTCAGGCATGAGTTAAGAGTGCTACTAGCCATGGTTCAATGTTAATGATCAACTATATATTAAGTAAGGTCTCTTTAAACAGAAACGCACATACAACAAGGTTATATGTTGCTCAGTGAACGAAAATGTTGTGAAGAGCTTTCAGGAACCTAACCCTGTATTTCTCCCAGAAGCACTATTCATGGGGAATTGATAGACTATAACTACCGTAAATAATGGGAACTGACAACCAGGTTATAAACTTCTTGAAAATTCCTTTATTCATTTTTTTAAAAAAAAATTCATTTAAACTGAAAAGAAATCATAACAGTTCAACCATTTGTGGTGAATCAGAATTCCTTACTCGTCTTCATAGTAATGTAGTACTCTGCCATTCACTGACATTTCCTTAAAGTATCTATTATTACTAAGGAATAGACCTTGTTCACAAATATGTGTGACTTTTCCAAAAGACAAGATCTAATAGACACGTCTGGGTTGGGAAAGAAGTTCAAAGATGATGTGGGTCAAAGGCTAGGACCTCCAGGCAAGGTCTGCTTTTATGAATAATACATTTAGAAACACTTTAGAACAAAAGACAACCACAAATGTAAACAAAAGTGCCTTACAATTTTTAACCAAAAGGATCATTAAGCTGATGTAACAAGTTTTGTTACTGAACATTTCATAACAATGTCATTCAATATGCCTCAAGCAACATGAGTATTTAATAAAAGCTAAGTGGGAGGGCAGTTGTAATTGGTGTGAAATTTACAATTAAAGTTTTTTTAGACTTTCATAAAAGTATAAATTGGTAATTTCCCAAACTGGAAGTTGAATAACTTAATTTTAATACAATTTGAAATTAAAGAACAATTGTTTACACAACATTGAATAAGGATGTTCCCAAGTCAGATATCAAACTGCAAATTCAAAATAAACAGAGGAAATGTAAACAGTTATAAAATACCAACATTTAAGAAAAATAAAATGTCAACATTTATTAATGTTGCTTAGAGCAAGGCTATTCAAAGTATGGCCCGGGAACTATTTGCAACCAATCCAAAAGGAAAGATGAAGCTCGAGCTAGATGAAAACCAGTTCCAGCAGCGGTCACCAACCAGTGGTCCGGGCCACTGGTGGTCGGCGAGGTCCGAATGGTTGGCGACCGCTGAATTCTAGCACTAACCGGCTGACTTACAGCAAGACTTCCTTGACGAAGGAAGCTATGTGCTGATTTAGACTCTGGCACAAGCACCTTCTCTCATCACAACCGACCACCAGGCCCTGCTGGGCTTCTTTAAGTGCCATTACAATTTTACTCCTCAGAGTTAGGTTAACTTTGTGTGGGGGGGGAGTTAAATGGCAATTGTAACTGTCAGCTATTCTACTCCTCTTTAACCTCCCCTCGCTAGGGATCTAATCCAAGAGGAAAGTTAAATTCTATAGATTCATCAGGTTCACACTACTCCTCAGACGTGTTTCCAGATACCAGTTCACCTCACAGGGGCTCTCTAGACTCCTGCTTCAGTCAGATACATCATCTGCTTGTGACAGACATTTGCTTTCAATCTTGGGAGGAAAAAAAATAAGAATTGAGTCATTTGTTAATAACGTCTCTCTAAAGATGGCTTTGCTTTATTTTTACATTCCAATCAGTGAAAATATTTAAATTCACCCTTATGAAAAAAATTGAATACTGTTTATGTGCTTTTTTTTTTTTTTACAATAGAAATTGTTAGGAAAAAAGGTCTGGAAATTTACAACTCTGTGTATTCTATTAACTAAGAGGCAGTATATAAAGTATTTTAATATTCCTAAGAGTAAAAGAAAGCTAGTATAAAATATATTTTAAGAACTGGCTTATAATTCAAAATTCTGACATTTCTTGATTTTTTTTTTTTTTTTTTTTTAGTATGGCACAATTTCTCTAGAAATTTAAATATATAATATGGTCTTTTGTAAAAGTAATCATTTTCTCTTTTTCCAATGGCTTACTAAGCTTTACCTGCATTACCTTAATACTGAAGGTAAATAAATGGACAATCAACAATTTAGAAAAAACTCATCAGTTTTACACATATAAGAACCCAGTTTAGTTTTCACAATGACTAGTTTATTGACCCAACAAACTGCTCCTTATAGAATTTATATGTATATTCATATATTCATATGTCATAAGACAAGAGCTCCTTTGGCACCTGAGTTGAGCACAACAGAGTGAGGAATGCCTAGACAAAGTTGTCTAAAGACTATTTTCTCTCTCTTTACATATATACATATACCTGTACATATATACACACACAAATAGAAATAACTTTCCTTCAAGAACTGCTGGGGATATAATGACTACAATGACCTTAACATGACAGTATAATAGACTTGTGAGTAGTCCCCGAAGATCGCCCAGGAGTGAACTGGCCCCGAGCACACGTCCTGCTGTCCCCAGGGACCTACTGGCACTGGTCCCACCAGAAGGCCCTCTGTGAGCCGCACCACCACTGGGCACTGACACGGGGGCTTCAGAAGAGCGAACGGCATCGTGTTTGATGACCACACCTACCTTGCTGACTCCGGCATTGCGTTCACAGTCCACGGGTGCTGTGACTTTTGAAACGCACACTGTTAGCACGCTGAATACCTGGCTTTATCTCAAGACTTAGAAGACATCTAGAATTCGGTAAGTCACCTAAGTCTGTCAGCATTTTCTTCTAAGTCAATTAATTAAGGTGTTTGGCCGACTGAAAATGGAGCGCACTCAGTTTTCCCTAAGTATCTTCTACTCTAGAAATTCTGGAAGATGAAAATCCTCTAGCCTTGTAAACCATATTTTTCATTCATCGGATCCGATTACATCTGAAGAAGATGGAGAGTGAAATGCCATGCTCCTCTTCCCTCTGCTCTAACTTGTATGTAACATCCCTGTTCTGGTTCGTAACCACCCCCCGCCCCCTGCTCTGGGTAAAGGACCTATCTCATAGAGCAGACTACATATAATGGGAATCTTATGTAATTTCAAAACAGCAATCAAAAACATCTTCAAATATAAAATAGCTCTTCATTTTTTTCAGTTTACATCAACCATAATATAACTCAAATCACTCTTTTTTCCTGATATATAAAACATTTTGATAAATCCATTTGAACTTAAATTATTCCAATGCACACTTTTATTTTTGGTTATATATTTAAGTCTTTTCTTCTCTGCATAGTGGTATTTCAGGATAGGAAATGAAATTATGCTAGTAACTAGTAATGCCATTTTAAAACAATTTCCTAAATTCTCCTATGCAAAAGTGCATTTACAATATGAACAGGCCACATATAAAGCTACAAACCAGTCACACACTGGCGTGGATTTCAAATTCCAAGTTCGGTCCACATGAGTCAGAGAGAGGAGTGCTAGCAGAGCACATCTGGAACCAGTTCGTGGGGGCTGGGCAACGAGTCGTCAAAGCGGAATCTTTTGGAAACCACACTGCTGTCCTCTGGGATGTTCTCTTTGTCTTCTCGATCCTCACAGGTGCCATTGCAGGAGGATTTCAAAGTCTTCTCTTCAGGGGACCTTGTCGTGTGGTCCTGACCTTGAGGGGGACTAGACATTTCTTCAGGGAGAAGCAAGTTTCCGAAGTCCCATTGCTGTAGCCAAGAATGAGTGAGGCAGATCTCTGCTGTTGGTCGTTTCCTTTGAGAGAAAACACCAAGGAAAAACTGAGAACTAAGTAGCAGTTTGGAAATGTCTGCAGTTCAGTGTATCATCAAGTTACATATTATAAATATGAAAATAGCACATACCCATAGTACAGAAGGGAATAAGAAAAGGAAACCTGGAGTACCTAGCAATTTCTTTAATTCTGACATGTGCCAAAAATTCAATTTATCATGGAGCTTACAGATAAAACAATCTAGTCAAAAAGCTTGAGAATGGATGTTATCCTCACAAACAAAATTTAGTAAAATTATAAAGTCTCGGGTTTATAGACCCTTTGAAGGAAAACATATGTAAGTGATTTATAATATCTATTGTTATTTTGTTATTAAAAGCAGTCACTGCTAAGTCTTAAAAACAAAAGCTAATCTTCAATGATGCTTACCTAACATTTTGAGTTTTTAAACTTTGTTTTCTATTATAAAAGTAATGTAGTAAAATATCACAATCTTTCATAAGAAAACACCTATCTATCCCAGAACTCCAACCTTCACACAAACACATTACCATTAAAACCTGTTTCCTTAGTCTTTGTCTTCATGTTCATTTTTTTCTAACTATAAAAAAAATTAACGTGCTCATTATAGAAATTTTAGAATCTAGGTAAAAAAAAAAAATAGAAGCAAATAAAAACTGCCTATAACCAGAAACAAACAGTAGTGGTACTATTTCAACTGTCATGTCTAAAATACAGCCAGTGAGAGCTGGTTTGGGCCAATAAAATAATTAACAAACCTATGAGTTTTTTTCTTAAACAGATAGGAGACTGAGTTCTCCTGAGATTAAATAATTATCAGAGATCAATGTCCTGACAAGTAATAACACCAGGATCCCAGCCCGAGGCGCTAGACCACAGCTCTGCATTAAGGATAGCCAGGCCCTTTTAAAGTAAACACTGCTGATCCTGGCAAACAAAAGGGAGGTAGTCTTTTCTTTTCCTGCCTTGAAGTTGCCAATGAGTGAGGACAGAGTCCTAAGCCATCATTTCAAGTCCCTTCTTTGGTAGGCGGTCAAAGAGCACCGATGATCCTTCAAGATCTGACCATCAGGCATTTGCACTTGTTACATCACTGTGACCATTTCACTACAAATCAACCAGCCGTGTGTATTGTAAACCTTCTATTTTTAATTATTTTAGGGAATTTCAGGAATTAATGGCAGGTTGAGGGAAAAAGAACCCAAATCTTCCTTTCACTCCAAAATTTCCTGTTTTGTATTTTATATTTTACATTTGAAATTACGAATTTGTTATTTAATGATCTCTCATACCACCTCTTTCCCCATTTTACCCGAGAGCATACTTTTAATAGTGTTATACTATTTTAGAATGTATGTTTCTTAATAAACATAAATTATTTATTTTATAATAGTAAACAGACTAATGTTCTTACTTACTCTGGATTTTTTACTAAAAGACTCTGGATAAAGTCTGTGGCCAGCTGTGAAACTGATGAGAAAGTTTCCTCTGAATAATCGACATTAACTTGAGATATATTGAGGTATGTTTCTTGATTATCTTCTCCCACAAATGGGGATGTATGAGTTACTAACATATAGGCTATTATACCAATATTCCTGAAAAGCAAAAAAGGGAGAAGAGGAATTTTAAATGTGTTAATCTTAAAACATTTATAAAAAATAAAGGTTGAATATATATACTCAACATATATATTCCTGTCTTCAACTTTACAGTTAAACTACAGACTTAAATTGTTTTTCTAAGTTCCTATAATATTATTAAAACTAAAATAATAATCTCAAAGTCTGCCTCACAGAAGAATACGGGGGAAGTGCACATGTGTTATGCAGTTATAAATATATTAAACATGTATCATTATGCCTCCAGTCTTCCTTCACACAAACACGTGCTACCAAGTACACAAAGCCACTCAAGAGCAGCATTTCCCAAATGGTGTCCAGTGACACAGTAACGATCTGTGAGGCATAAGCAGGGCTTTTGTGCAAACAGAGTCTGCAAGTTTGGCAAGGCATGAAGTCGGGCGGGTCGATTTTTTACGACAAAACTTTCCAGAGCCTTCAATAAGTTAACGGCAAGTCTTGTGCTCAGGAGTCACAGAAAGAGAACACAGACAGCATGCTTCACCCACTCCTTCAGCCGCAGGACCCTTTTCCTCGGCAAACCCATCACAGCTCCACGAACCCCAATCTCCCCTAAACTCTTCCACGTGGCCTGCAGTCAGACCCCACAGTGGTCCCAACTACAGCCACATAATCGGTTCCAGGTCTGCTCCCGGTCCTCTTGGGCTGCCCAGAGCTCGGTGCACCCTCATCCATGGAGCCGATCTTTTATGACATGCCCCCGAACACCACACTTCTGCACTGAGCTGACCCCTGTGCTCACTTCTCGGCCTAGCTCAGACGCCTCCGCCCGGTGCTGTCTGCTGCCTCCTCACGCTCAGTAACAGCATGTCACCTTTCTGACAGAGGGTGAGGCACAGCACGGTGGCTGTTCTGTTCCTTCACTGCATCTAGTCTTCCTCCAGGAAAGGGTTTTCCTGCTTATTTCTGTACCTCTGGTTCAGAGCCGAAGTACTACTTACAAAGAACAGGTAGATAAACACTTTCCTGTGGCATAATAATGACACTTGAGTAAAACCTTTACAAAAAAACCTTATTATTTACATTTAGAATCAAAGAACCCTAGAATATACACTACCCAACTTTTAATGAAGGCATTTAGGTAACTAACAAAATCTTACCACATATCTGTAGCTGTGGTAATAGGATCATAATTCAGGATTTCTGGAGCTGAAAGGAAAAATACAATTCAAAATTCAATACTGACACATTTAAAATAATGACAATTACTTTACATTAAGTTAAACTGGATTTAATTTTAAAGAACTACTAATAATAAGATCAATAGGAATTTAACATCACATTAATTATCCTGTGACTGGACATTTAAACTTATCTAATGTTAAGCAAATTATGTAACAACATGATTCAAAAGCCCCAATAACGTTCTTTGGTGGAACTGGTAGTTACATACATATTTTTTAATCATTTAGATTAATCCCCAAAAAAATAATTTTGAAGCGTAAAGTGTTAGAAGCTAGAATCTTCTTAAAACCTTATTTTACTACTCGTGGGATTAGTCTGGGTCACTTCCCTAGACTGATATAAGTTTCCCTGCTCAGGGCAATAGCATCCGTGCATCGTACGACGACACGAGGAGCAAAACTGCTTCCTGGATGCGCTCTGGGTTTCCAAGTCAGTGAAATATCCCTAATTTCCTACGCAATTCATTCCCCCGGCCTCGTCCCTGCCCAAGTGCTTTTTAAAATGCAAAATAAATTATCTATACTTTCTAAACACTACCATAAATCTCAAATGAGTCGAGTACAAACTCAGACTTATGCTTGAATAGTAATTGTTTGGTTTCACAGTGTGGTTTCCTAAGTTCTCCAGGAAAGATGGTTTCCAAAGCCTAGCAGTTTTGGTGATAAAGCCTCTGAGACCTGCATATCGTGAGCTGTCACTGCAGCACCTACAACCGCCTTGTATGCTTTGGGAGCTGTGTTATCTAGAATTACAGTAGCTCCTTCTAGGACATTAGCTTCTATTAACATTCAGAAGTTAGTCATGGACTGCGTTTTTCACTTAGGGAACGCCAGCTGCCTGCTGTGAGTACCACCTGCTCTGCGTAGTGCAATGCCTGCATGGGATAGCGATACACACAGAAACAGAAGAGTATAGAAAGATTACTAATATAAATTTAAAACTCTACAGTTACATGCGGCCTCATATAACTTAAAAATCCTCATAGTCTAAACTGTTGATCTAGCACAATGTTATTAGATTATCTAATCATAATTTTTTGGTCGCACTTCTTTAAAATCCTTTTACAAACTGAGGCAAAAATCTCACATTTTAAAGCAGCACCAACAAACAACGAGGAGTCCTGCTACTGATTCCTGCGAACTGCAGATCTCTGTATTGTCAACAGCATCAGGGCTGGGGCAGGACAGAAGGAGAAGTGAGGCTACCCAGCTGCCCGGCCTCAAAGGCAGTGACGGCCCACTTGATCTGTTTTCCCCTTTTTCCTGCTCCCTAACTTTCCTTTACCCAAACATTAAACTTTTGAACTTATCTGCCTAATATGCTGTGGATTGTTGTGAATGTCTCAATAATCTAATATTCATTACAGTTCATTCAAGTGTGTCATACCGAATTTCATTGTACTAAAATACCTGAGCGAAAAACACCCTGAAGTTACATGCTCTAAAATATATTACGTAGAGGCCTCACTGAGTTAATAAATTTCAAAACAGTGTAGAAAATAATAGGAAATTCTTACCTAAGTATTCAGGTGTCCCCATGATTTCCCGAAGTTCACACGCATTTCCTAGTTTTCGAGACATTCCAAAATCTACAATTTTTATGTCCCCAAGAGGGTATATGCTGCTCAATAATATATTCTGTGGCTAATAAAGCACAACAAAAATATGATTAGTACTATACAGCAATAAAACACGACTAGTCTCCGATCAGAGGTAAATTAAGTGGAATGTACTGCTTATATATTTCACTGAGTCATTCATGAAACATTTACTAAACTACTATTTAGAAGGAGCTATAGATTCAAAGATAAATAAAGTAGAAAATACACTCAGAGGATTCTTGGTTTGGGGAAAAAGATGGATACATAGACTGATTAACAGGTTATGAGATATAGAATACGCAGTAATAAAGACTACTTAATTCTGCCCATAATAAAGCCCAAGAAGACTCTGCAGTAGAGATGATGCTTAAGCTGAATCCTAAAGGATACACAGGACATGCCAGTTAGAAAGGTGCCCTGGGGAATCGCATGAACGAAGGCTTGAGGGAATAAAATGCATACATTTCCAGAAACAGAAAATGGTTGCGCACAGTATGATGGTCCTGGGTCTGATTGTAGGTTAGACAGAAAGCTGGATGGGAAAGTCTACGGAAGGGAAATTATATAGAAAGGAAAGAGCGCAATGTCAAAAAATAAGATGCAGATGGATTCCGATGTTAAGGTCCTTCAGTAGCTGTGGCGGAAGGATAAGGAGAAAGGCTAGTACCATGAGGGGCTGAGGTGGTGACAGGGCTTGGGAAAGGAGCCTGGATGATCTGGGGGGAGAGGGAGCAGAGGAGCAAAGACTGAAAGCCTCAAGAGAAAGACGAGTGTGAGGGAGCAAAGGAATGAGGATGTGGAGGAAGTTGCCTTCAGGGATGGGTCAGAACTGAGGGTTTTAGAGGGAGGCGGTTTACAAGACAGGAAGATCAGGACGTAAGAGGAAGGTGGCGTGGGGTGACTTATGGCTGAGAACATGGAGAACGGGTGGTTTAAGAGCCCAGTGACTACTGTGAGCTGCTCACACATGCAGGCCTCTCCTCTGCCAACACAAGCTTCAGTCCACGCAGCACAAGGGAAACAGGGAGCACACCAGTGCCGCGGGACCGCAGATCTGACTGCTGCTTCCTGCCACCCAGCCTGCCCCCGGGGAAACCCAGAGCAGAGAAGGAACGAGGGGAGTGGTGCTTATAATTACATCTTACGTTACCTTTAAATCAAGGTGCACAATGTTATTCTGATGCAGATAATAAACTCCTTCAAGTATTTGTTTGATGAGTCTGATAATGTCACTTTCAGAGACCATTTCTGCCAGCTCAGGTAAACACAAGTTGAAAATTTCTCCACCTGCAGCACTGACATAAAATTCAGATAATAGAAACTTGAAAAATCATTGACCTAAATATGACTCTCTTAAATACTGTATCCCTGTGAAGTAGAAGACGCGCAGCCATCTCCATGTTAGTCTCTGTACACACATTCCGAGTAGAAGGGCGTGGGAGGGATCTTTAAGGATAAAGTAGATGACTACAATATTTCAAATTATGGATACTAATATTTGAATATTTAACAAATTAAATTGCATTGGAACTCAATAATAACTGCCTTAACTGCAATAAAAATAGCAGCTGACACTCGGAGCTCAGTTCTGCTGCCCCTCCATTTTACTCCTTTTTATTTAACTACAAATATCACCTGTTTTGATCTTCATGACAACCCTGTGAGGTAGGTGGCTATTATTTCCATTTTACAGATGAAGAAACACGTACAACGAGGATAAAGCAACCTGTACGTGGTCACACAGTAAACTGAGGGACCAGAATCTCAATCTGTATAAAATGGGTGAGAATCAATATTCTTCACCAATATCCTGTTTGGCAGCTTCACAAAGAATACTTAGGCCAGAACCCAAGTCTTTTATTTATGTGTATGTATGTATTTATTTTTAAAAAATTGAACAGCCAAAGAATGTTGACAAAGGCATAGTGAAAAATCCCTAGGTCTGGAAATCAAATAATTAAATTCCTAAATCTGCTATTTACAGCAATATAATTTAGGGCCAGTCACTTATTTGAGCTCCTCATCCATAAAACAGAGATATCATTTAACACAAGAGATTTTATTTTTTTGAGGACTAACTCTAAATACTAAGATAAAAAGGTCTTAGAACATCATGCAAAAAAAAATCCAGATGGTTAGTCATCAAATTTAAAAGGTATGTTTGGGGATATCTCAAGTAAAGCATATCCTATCTAATAAAGATGGAATATGCAAATTGACGTGACAAAGATGGCGGCGGCCCCGCCGGGATGCTTGCATCGTCACCATGGCAACGACGCAGGCGTTCTGCCCCACCCAGGCCACTCTGGGCCTCTGGGCAGCACATGAAGGTGGAAAAAATGTCAGCTACTTTTCAAGTAGTCAAACATGCAGATGCCATGTAAGCAGATAACTTTTTAAAGGCCACCTGAAGAATCTGACACATGTAATCACAAAAATGCATGAACAATGAATCATATTGGTAGTATCCGAGGCTCTTCTGCTACTTAATTAGTTTCAGTGTCTGTGGGGCTGTACTTTCAGCCTTGTGAAAGCAGATGTATATAAACTACCTATGTTCCTGTAATGGCTTATCAACAGGAATGCTAACAAGATCTTGTCATACCTTTATCATTCTTGTCTTGACATTTCACATCACCCTATCCCACCAATGAAGGAGGCACTACAAATTTACTGGCGTGTATACTTACTATTCCAATACCAAGATGATTTCACTTGTGTTTTCATAGACTTCATGGAGATCAATCACATGGGGACAGGACCTGGCCAATTCAAGCACGGCGATCTCGTGCAGAATCTCTGCGCGGCAATCCTGGCCTCTCCTTCGCTTCTTTAGGAACTTGGCAGCGTACTCCTGGCCGGTGGACTTGGATATACACTGTCTAACCACAGCAAACTTCCCCCTGGGGAAGAAAGGACAAGCAATGTTAACTTTTCCAGGAAGAACAATTTTGGTACAACACAAACACTGCTATACCTCCAACTCAGAATCAGCCTTTTCAAAAAATCATGCCATGAAATTTATCTATTTTCTCTTAAACGGCTGCATGTACTTTTATAAAATGTCTAGTATTGCCACATAAAAATAAAAAGGGCAAATGTCGCAGTAGGATGACAGAATTACATTTGTTCTTCCCTATTAATATATATGTGGTCACTGTACGCCAACTCCACGCCATCCTCTCCACATAAATTACATTTAATACACACAATCCTATAGTCAATGCTGCTCTGCTTTGCAGGCTCCAGAGAGGCTACGTATCTTGATCTCTTCCCCCAAACCATGCTCTTAATAGTTTTAACTCTAATCAAAAAGGCTTTCCCTCAAATGCAAACAATTAAGACGAACACAAAAATTGGTACTTGACATTTAATTTCATTAGTGTAATCACTTTGCCTTTCAACACCCCTTTTAACAAGCTTTGAAGCTTCCTATCACAATCTGTTAGCTGTATTACCAGTAAATCTCTTAGCATTGCTCAGTAGTCTATGAAGCCTGTAACAGGTATCAAAGGTGTATATGTCCTCTGGAGAGAACTAAAGACAGTTCGCCTTCTACTAAGAAATTAATGCTTATCAACAGCTATGTACAAATACACCGCTTACCGTCATGTGTGTCATTTTAGGAGTAAGTATGTGTTTAGCTCTCTCCAATACAAGTGCTCAGCATCGCAGCCAAAATTTAAAGACAGAGGCAAATTGTATATTCTTAGCCTAGAGTTGCTCAAAATCTAGTTTCCCAAAGACCTGACGCTACTTTGAGAAATACTACTTTAGGAGACTAAGAAAAGCTACTAACTGCCTATCCAGAAAAATGTACATGTGCTCTTAAGTAGGAAGTTTTACATACAATTTCGGAGGGGTTTCAGAGTTCAAAGCCCATTCATACAACTTCTAAGCCTGAGGACAAGAAATCCAAAATTAAGGTTCAAATTACTCTCTAGATACTAACAAATCAAGTATAAATAAAGGACCTGCAGAGAGTAACCTCTGTCCCACCACTCCTCTCGTCCCAATACCCCTTACATATACTTGTAGCACAGCATGGCAGGTGCTTCGAAAGGAAGGCTTTTTAATTCATTTGGCCTTTGGGTTTGGGGTGGGGCCAAAATATATTGTTTGATTCTCTTTTACTTACTGTTCTCAAGGACCAAGATGACAAAGATTCCTCCTCTTTATTTCCCAAATTTCCTCCAAATTAATGCCAATGAAATATACTGGAAATCACACTGAAAAACTTTGGCTACTATTGCCAAAAAAAGTAACCAAGCTATAATTTGCCTCTTCTATATTTACCAAGATATAAATCAACGCAATAAATCTACATGGACAAACCTGATTCTTTGAAAGAACTTTTCATTTATTCTTTGAGGATGCTTAATTTTAACTACAAGGTATTTTCTTATCAGAGAACTAAGATGGAGGCATAGGTAAACACCTATACTTGCTGCCTCTTACAACCACATCAAAATTACAACTAAAAGGCAGAACCGCCCTAGCCAGCTTGGCTCAGTGGATAGAGCGTCAGGCCTGTGGACTGAAGGGTCCCAGGTTCGATTCCGGTCAGGGCACGTGCCTGTGTTGAGGGCTCAGTCCCCAGTGGGGGGCGTGCGGGAGGCAGCCAATCAATGATTCTCTCTCATCACTGATATTTCTATCTCTCTCTCCTTCTCCCTTCCTCACTGAAATCCATAAAGAAATATATTAAAAATAAATAAATAAAAGGCAGAACCACAGGAAAGCTGGCTGAGTGGAAGCTCCACAACTAGAGAGGTGAAGAAAGCACAGTGAGACTGGTAAGAGGTGCAGAGGTGTGGGAAGTGCTGGCACCTGGATATGCTGCCCTTTTAATCGGGAGGAAGATACAAGCCCCACTTGCTCTGAACTCCAGTTCCAGGCAAGACTCTGGGGGACCCAGACACATACGGGGAGAAACTGAACTGTCTGGCATCCGGACAGAAACATGGGGGCGGCTTTCTCTCAGAGGTGCTCGCAGTGATCATTGCTCCTGTGCGGGGGCGCGGGACACGGAGACCCGGGGACCTCTCCGGTGCAGGGCTGACTGGCAGCCACTGCTGTTTGCTCTGCCCTGGTGATTCCCAGAGACCCCACCCCAGCTGTGCGCAGCAGCTTTTGCATATGAATGGCCTGTCCTTTCTCCGCCTAAAACCTGTCAAACTGCAGCTGGGTCAGAGAGCCCCAGAGCTTCCAAAAGAAGACCCAAGGCCCGGCAGCAGCAGCTGCCTGCCTTCACAGCTGGGCCTCATCTGGGCACTTCCAAACCCCATACAAAGAGCAGGAATCTGCAGATGTCTCCATAGCTCCTGCTGGGCGGCCCCAGACAGTGGCTGACTTTGCACCTTCTTGGAGATCCAAGAGCCAGTGTACTCAGTGGTCAGTGTGAGACCATACTGGATTATAACTCTTCACATCCATAAGAGACACACTCAAAGGGCAGACTCAGTGAGCACCAAAGCCCCACTGAAACAAGTCCTGCCCCATAAGGGTGTCTCCTGCAAAACAGATCTTCCAGTATAGACACAGCTGGTCATCACAGCCAACTGGCCTGGCGGTCAACTCCTCCCAGTGATACCAACAGCAATCAAGGCTTAACTACAAGAAGACTGTGCACACAGCCCACAAAGGGGTGCACCAAGAGCATCCACCTCAGGTGACTGGGGAGGCTGAGCCACTGGGCCCTATAGGACACCTACCACACAAGGCCACTCTATCAACTCAGGGAGACTTAGTAGCTACCCAGTACACAGAAACAAACACAGGGAAGCAGCCAAAATGTGGAGACAAAGAAACAAGTCACAAATGAAAGAAATGGATGAAAGCAAAATACTGGATATAGAGTTCAAAACCACGGTTATAAGGCTACTCAAGAATCTTCTAGAAACCTCCAAGAAATTTAGTGAGACCTTCAAGGATATGGAAAAGGACCAATCAGAAATTAAGCATACAAAGACTGAAATAAACAATAATATACAGAGATTCAACAGCAGACTAGAAGATCCCAAGAATAAAGTCAAAGATTTGAAATACGAAGAAGCAAAAAACACCCAACCGGAAAAGTAAAAAGAAAAAAGAATCCAAAAATATGAAGATAGTGTAAGGAGCCTCTGGGACAACTTCAAGCGTACCAACATCCGAATTATGGGGGTGCCAGAAGAAGAGAGAGAGCAAGATATTGAAAGCCTATTTGAAGAAATAATGACAGAAAACTTCCCCCACCTGGTGAAAGAAATAGACTAACAAGTCCAGGAAGCACAGAGAACCCCAAACAAAAGGAATCCAAAGAGGACCACACCAAGACACATCATAATTAAAATGCCCAGAGCTAAAGACAAAGAGAGAATCTTAAAAGCAGCAAGAGAAAAACAGTTAATTACCTACAAGGGAATACCCATAAGAATGTCAGCTGATTTCTCAACAGAAATTATGCAGGCCAGAAGGGAGTGGCAAGAAATATTCAAAGTGATGAATAGCAAGAACCTACAACCAAGGTTACTCTACCCAGCAAAGCTATCATTTAGAACTGAAGGTCAGATAAAGAGCTTCACAGATAAGAAAAAGCTAAAGGAGTTCATCACTGCCAAACCAGTATTATATGAAATGCTGAAGGGTATTCTCTAAGAGGAAGAAGAAGAAAAAGGTAAAGATAAAAAAATTATGAACAACAAAGTGACAACAAATACATATATATCTATCAACAAGTGAATCTAAAAATCAAATGAATAAAAAAACCTGATGAACAGAACAAACTGGTGAATGTAATAGAATCAGGGGCATGGAAAGGGAGCAGACTGACAATTCTCAGTGGGAAGGGGTTGCGGGAAGAGACTGGACAAAGAGCTTACACCTATGGATGGGGTCAGTGTGGGGGGGAGGGAAGGCCTGGAGTGGGGTGGGAACTGGGTGGAGGGGAGCTATGAGGAAAATAGAGGAACATCTGTAATAATCTGAACAATAAAGATTAAAAAAAGTTATTTTCTTACTGTATGCAAAGAAATACAAATTGATGCATTTCAATGAACACAAAAAAAAGTTAATCATTTCCTTAAGTTTCTTTCAAACCACTTGTATTTTATAGATTTTATACCAAATAAACTGAGTCAGACTAAGATTAAATGACTCATGAAAGGTCATATATGGGATCAGAGTGCCAAGAATTACACTGTGGAATGTGAATTCCTGGCTTTCTGTTCTAACCACTACAAAACAATTCCTCCTTTTAAGACAGCTGTTTTTTAATAAGTGCAACTCACACACTTCTGCCAATTCTTTCTTAGGTTTAGAAACAAAACAAGAAGGAAATTTTAAGTTTTATGAAGAAATCCACTTAGGAAACAGAAATAGTAGGCCAAGAAAACTGTCCACATATTTTATAGCACTAATTGTGACAATTCAGTTCAACTATAATTTTATGAATGTATCTATAAGCCAGGATTTTCTCAGAAACAAAGGGCAAAATTAAATACTTTTTATCAAATTATTTCAGGTATTCTAAATATGCTTTCTTAAGCAAGTTTAGTTCTCAGAGCAAAGGTGATCAAATTATATTGATAATTATTTATTTGCCAGTGTTCACCACTAAGTAAAAGTCCAGTGAAGGCAGAGACCCTATCTGTCCTAGTTACTACAATAATTATAAACTTTACATTAGCTAACTAACACATAATAGAAACTAAAATATTTGTTGAGTAAGTGCAAAAGTTAAGCCACTACTATAATACCATAGAGTGTGCTATTTTGGATCCTGTACTTAAAGCATTTACATTTTTAAAGCTTATTTGAGATTCCAATAAAATTTTACTTATATATAGTCACTACTTTATTTACATACCATTAAAGAAGGTTATGTATTTTTATCATAATTATCAAATGACTTAAAAAAAGTATTTGATTTTTATTCTAAAATGCTAATTGTGGTTTAGAATTATCAAAATAAACTTCAATACATAATGTTCCTCCATCAATACAAAAACTAAGAAAATGCAAAACCCACACCACGTATATGTAATTAATTCATACCCTAAAAAGGCAAATCTGACTAGATTTCCCAGCAGCAACAAGGTCTAGTAGCTACCCTCTGCATTCTAGAATAGACAGTAAAATGTGAGAGCCCTGAGGGGGAGGGCGACCACAGAGGAAGCTGACGTTTATTTCGGCATCAGCCTCACCCTGACCACAGAGGCCTGTGAAACTTGCCTCCTTTGGGGGGAGGGTAGAAAAAACTTACCCAACGTGTTAAAAAACAGGAACAACCCAAAGAGCTTTGAGAATAGTCAAAATTGAACTATTACCATTTGCATGTTATTTTAGTTTGCTAAAGAAAATAAATTCTAAAACACTAACATTTTAAGATTAATAAAAAGCAACTGATTTAGAAAGGTAACTTTGTAGTTCACTACATGCTAGAATTATGCATTTAGATATTTCAAAATGTACATGCCTCAAGATAAATAAGATTATAATGCTAATTTCTATTAATCAGAATTATACTCCTAATTAAAACTGGTAAAGATATTAAAAGAACTTAGTCCTGGCCTGTGTTTCTCACTCGTTAGAGCATCGGCTGCTCCCTGAAGGGTCACGGTTCAATTTCCAGTCAAGGACACACAGCTAAGTTGCTGGTTCCAGCCCAAGGCCTCGTAGAGGTACCTGAAGAAGGCAACCAATCTAGGTGTCTCTCTCACATCTCTCTCTCTCCCCCCCTCCCTCCCTAACCCTTTTCCTTTCTCCCTTCCAGTCTCTCTAAAAAATATATTGACAATCAATGGAAAAATTATCCTCGGGTGAGGATTAACAAGAACAAAATTAAAGCAAGTTCTTGGCAGTGGAAATGTCATGATTTCCAACTTATCAAGGTTTATTAGATATATCAATATTTACCATATCAATTTTAAAAAATGCTAGGTCTCTTTCATAAAGATATTAGAAGGTGGGATATTAGAAATCTAAATTTGTTTTAATCAGATTCTTTCAAGAGTTTTTGCTTAAAATGTTAACGAGTAGATCTGATTCAAGTTTATGCTTTTATTGATGGCATCTTATTTGTAAACAATTGAGAATTATTAATACTGTCCTCTACAAAGTCTAATTTTTCCTCCAAGAAATTTTATAGACTTTCTAGCTCCCAAGTCCCCTATTTTGCGAATTTAATTTAATAACTATCTGTACATTTACTCATTAAAATAGTAACTCAGAAAAACAGAAAAGAATGGCCTTTATTGTATGTACTGTTCAAGGCATAGTTACCTGCTCAAAGCAGTTTCCAAACATTTTTGCAACAGAAAGAAGATTGGAGACATCTAGTCCACCCTCTCGTCTTCAAGAAAAGGAAATCATACAACTAAGTAGATCACACAACTTTAGACAACTTTAGGTTCAGAGTAAAAATAGGTCAACTGACTTCCATTTTCATCTGTTTTTACAAAATATACTGAAGGATGCCATCTGACACATATTTGACATGGCTGCTAAAAAAGAAAGAAAACTCCTAATGGAATCTTAGGCCTCCTCAAGTAAAGCTGTTTTCTATTGTAGATGGTAAGATACTACTGACAATACTATGTGCAGCCCAAGTCTCCTTATTCTCAGACGAACAATGGAAAAAACAAAGTGGTTCAGAAGCAGGCTATCTGAAGATGAGGTCCTAAGATGAGCGTTTAAGGAAACTGGCAGTGCTTGGCCAGAGTCAAATCTCTGGAGGATTTTCACAGGGACATGATAAGCAGCTGCAAAGGGAACCGTGCCTCCTGTAGACGCGGACAGAGAGAAAGCAGAACCCAGTGTGCCCAGGAAGTGCTCACAAAAAGGAACAGACCTCTGAGGTCCTGAGTTCCCCATCACTGAAGCAGTCACACTGAAGCTGGGTAAACAGCTTGTCAAGAAAATCACAGAAAAGCCTGCTGCCCCGCATAAAAAATTACATTAGGGGATCACTGACCACCGAAGTCCTTCCCATGCAAGGGTTCTATGACTATCCATGTGAGATATGTCACCACAGGAAACGTATGCTTCCCTGTGACAATGCAGAGAAATCATTCTAGATTTAGAGCAAAACCATTTTTTAAAACATTCTGAAAGGTTTTAAAAACTGTATCTTTTAATACACCATTGAAGGACTCATATACTTAACATATAATTAAGTAAATATGCCAGAAATAGGAAATGTGAAACATGTAGTTCTCAGTCTGGTGAGGGAGATATCGGCCTCCCTTTGCCAAATAAAGACTGCACCCGATGTCCATCAGGAACATAATTACTTTCTGTGATTCGTCAATTTTTGTTTTCACATTGAAATTAAGGTAAAAACAATACACTATTATACTATTTTACTGTAAATGTATCAATGCAAATACAGACTAGTAAACCATTTTAACAGAAGCCAAAACACTGCCTCCAGAACTAAAATCAAACTGAAGACGGAAGCCGATCACCATTTTCTAACCCTTTGTTACGCTTCTTTAAAGCTCCACAGATGCTGAATATATAACTTAAATACCTTGGTATATCTTTTATAACTTTGATAAATATTAAAATGATAGCACTAAATGGTCTTATAATCTCAGGTCATTAAGGAATTTACACCTTGGTTAAGTCAAAACATTAGTGTTAAGTACAGGTTTTACTGATAGAACATACACTCTTTTTTATACAGAATTCTAATATCAAATAGTTGTTTTTTTGTTTGTTTAATTTAGGAAAGAAGGGGAGAATCTAAACATCATTTTTTAAGCCCAAACACAATATCCTAGGAATTTTTTATTTGACAAAAGCTTAGCTAGCACTCTACTAAGTGTTTAATAAATATTAACTAAGTAGTCCTCACGACCACCATATAAGATTTACACAATTATCTTCACCCCATTTCTCAGATGGAGTACAGCACCACGAGGGACAGTCATTTCACTGAGGTCACGAGGCTGAGCTGCCCAGGTCCCCCTCAGATAACAACCCTAAGTTGGGGGACACAGCAGACATCACAGCTCACTAACCCTGCCGTCACTTAAGATGGGGCCTGTATGGTAACAGCAGAGATGATGACTTTTCCTTCTCATCCCTGTTAAATAATGACTGAGCTTTATGTAACTAGAGACACACAAATCCAAACTGAATTTAAACAGCATACATATCACACAATTTCCTTACCTTCCTAGCTCTTTAGATGTCAGTGTATAAAAATTATTAAAGTTTTCCATTTTCATTGGCGTTTGAGGAGTTGTAGTTAGCAAGCCTGAAACACTTCGGCAATCAAATCTTCTCCTCGACATCTTAGATGGCGTCCAGATATGCCTTTTCAGTCACTTCTTCTTACCTATTTTTTTTTAAAAAGAGAAGAGACAGGATATAACTTCAATGTAGCTCAGGAAAAAAAAGATATCTCAGACAGGATGTGCATTACATTATCAGCTCCAAATATAGCTATAAGACAACCAAAAAGAAGATTTAAAGAGCACATTCTTCCCACCAGGAAAAAGATGCACACACAGAAATTGGTATGGTACTTGAACTATGTTACTGACTTCATTCAGAATAAAACTACTGTGTAAAAAAAAAAAAAAAAACCTGTAGCCCTAGCTGGTTTGGTTCAGTGGATAGAGCGTTGGCTTGCAGACTGAAGGGTCCCGGGTTTGATTCTGGTCAAGGGCACATGCCTGGTTTGTGGGCTCAATCCCCAGTAGGGGGCACGCAGGAGGCAGCCGATCAATGATTCTCTCTCATCATTGATGTTTCTGTCTTTCTCCCTCTCCCTTCCTCTCTGAAATCAATAAATATATATATATATATATATATACTAGAAGCCCAGTGCATGACTGAATCATGCACATGTAGGGTCCCCTACACGCTTTCACTTTTCGCAGCAGGCACCCAGCTCCCCCGCTTTTGATGGTCCGCAGCCGCTGAGGGGGGCTACCCTGCCATTGAGAGGCGCAATCCCGCCCCCTGCGCCTCGCAACGGCAGCTGAGGGGGGCTGCCGCGGACACCTGGCTACCCTGCCGTTGAGAGGCGCAGCTGGGTGTCCACGGCAGGCCCCCTCAGCGGCCACGGATCTGGCCTTTGAGAGGGGCAGGGGCTGGAGTCCCGCCCCCTGCGCCTCTCAACAGCAGGGTAGCCCCCCTCAGTGGCAGCAGATCCATGCCTCTCAATGGCCGGATAGGCCACCCCGAGTCCCGCCCTCCAGCCCCCCGCCGCCCAATCATGGGCGTAGCAGAGTGTTGGTAATTTACATGTTACTCTATTATTAGATAGGATATATATATATATATATATATATATATATATATACACACACACATACATACATACACACACACACACACACACACACATATAAAAACACCTACATAATTATTTTCAAAAAGTTATAATTTAATACAAGCAATCACTCAATTTCATTTTTAAACTCTCATTCTTTAAAGTGTTATCTTCAGCCGAAACCGGTTTGGCTCAGTGGATAGAGCGTCGGTCTGCGGACTGGAGGGTCCCAGGTTCGATTCCGGTCAAGGGCATGTACTTTGGTTGCGGGCACATCCCCTGGTGGGGGTGTGCAGGAGGCAGCTGGTCGATGTCTCTCTCTCATCGATGTTTCTCGCTCTCTATCCCTCTCCCTTCCTCTCTGTGAAAAATCAATAAAATATACTTAAAGTGTTATCTTCATAAAACAAGGTAATTTATCATAGCTAAGTAAGGATTATTGCTTTTAGATTTAATTTCACATGGCCAAACAAACTTGGTGGTGAATTCACCTTTTGTGAGTTATATTACTGACATCTGAATGACTACAAGAAGCAGAATGTTTCATAGACTCTACAATTCAATACTAAATTCAGAAACTTTCAGAGGTCTTAAGAGTGTCTTTTTTGGGGGGGTGGGGGGGCAGCATCAGGCACAGAGCCTGCCATGTATGAAGAGCTCTATAATTTTGTTGGATGAGTGGCTGACCATACCAGAGTTCTCATCTACATGTGAAGCTCATATTTACCTCGAACTTTGTGATATTTACATGTATTCAGTTTTAGCATCACAGCTACTATTTCATAGTAATGGATTCCATACAACAGCAGACTATATATTTTAAGATACTTCTCACTTTCTGCTATGCCTACCTAATAAAAGACCAGTATTATTCTCCTAGCACCCTCTATAATAACCCCCTAGGCCCGTGGTTGGCAAATTGCGGCTCACGAGCCACCTGTGGCTCTTTGGCTCCTTGAGTGTGGCTCTTCCACAAAATACCCAGGCCTGGGCGAGTCTATGTTGAAGAAGTGGCGTTAGAAGAAGTTTAAGTTTAAAAAATTCAGCTCTCAAAAGAAATTTCAATCGTCGTACTGTTGATATTTGGTTCTGTTGACTAATGAGTTTGCTGACCACTGCCCTGGGCTTTTTTTCTTTCTCTGCCACATTTTTCCCTCCTTATTTCTTACCTGACATGTACTGTTTCTTTACCTTCCTAGATCCAAATGCCAGCTACATTCAGCTTAGCACAGAAGCAGTGGGACTGAGGTCAGTGTTTTCAGCTTCTATGTTTTCTCGGTTTTATTCTTAAGTCAGACAATTTTTTTCTCTCACTCTCTTGGTGTCTGGGAAAACAAAGCCCTAGCTGGTTTGGGGGTACACCACTAGTAGTCTAAGGGTAGCAGCATAGCATTCTGAAATAACATTTGGACTGAATCCCATCTGAGTCTGAATCCCATTTACCCATCACACCAGCAATGAGATCTTAGCTAGATTATTTAACTTTGTTACTGTTATGGGCTGAATTATGCTCCCCTCAAAATGCAGATGTTGAGCTCCTAACCCCCAGTACCTCAGAAAGCCACAGTACTTGGAGACAGGGCCTTTAACGAGGAGGCTAAGCTAACATGAGATCATTAGGGGGGGCCCAAACCAATGGGACTGGTGTCCCAGTGAAAAGTGGAGATCAGGACACAGACACACAGAGGGAAGACCCTGTGAGGACCAGGGAGGCTCATGGGAAACCAAAGAGAAAGCCTCAGCAGACTCGGGCCCTGCAGACAGTGAGCTCAAGCTTCTTCTCTCCGGACTGTGGAGACAATACATTATGTGGCTTAAATCACTCAACCTGCAGAACTTGATTATGGCAGCCTGGGAAACTATTTTAATACAGCTTCTTTTAAAAATAAGAAATAAGTATTTCCAATAAACATCACAACACTTGCTCTTCAACGTGATTATTTTGCCATGTTGTGTTTAAATGGATAAGTGAGACATCACAGACCCAGCTGGAGAAGTCCCTTCTTTGCATCCATAGTTTGCCCTCCCACTGCCACTGGGTGGGAGGGCTTACCATTTCTTTGCCAACATTTGCCCTATTTGGAGTTTTAATTGTGGCTATTCTGGTGTAATGAAGGTGAAATGGAACAGAATTTATCTTACAGATCTCTAAAGATTAAAAATTAAAATATGATGAACTCATGACACCGGTACAGTGCGTCCTGAGACTGTACCATGATTGTCCAGTACATATATATTGTTAACATTCTAGCCAAAGACAGTCTCTATGCAGTCTCTGCCATTGTTGAGTGCCATTTCCATATACAAAACTCTCACCCCAAGTTAGCTTAAACTTGATTCTTATAATTCTGTCTTTTTTTATTCTGTTTTAATAAACTATTTGTGTGGTTGTTTTTTTTTAGCTCTCATGACACTGAGTTTCACAGGTACATATTCCTCTCTTAAAAAGTCAGTAATTATCAATTCCTATGCTCAATCTATTTCTTTTAAGTCACCGTATTTTTACAAATTTTTTTCTAAATTTAAAAGTCTATGTGGGTCCTAGCCAGTCTGGCAGTGGCGAGAGCACTGGCCTGTGGACTGAAGGTTCAAGGGCACATGCCCGGGTTGTGTGCATGATCCACAGTTGGGGACGTGCAGGAGGCAGTCAAGCAGTGCTTCTCTCTCATCATTGATGTCTCTATCTCTCCCTTCCTCTATGAAATAAAAATGTATTTTAAAAACAACACACGTCTATGTGAAATCTAAAGAACAAAAGAAACAAACAAAACTAAAACAGACTCAAATATATGGAGAACAGACTGCTGATTGCCAGAGAGGAGGGGGGTTGGGGAACTGGTGAGAAAAGTGAAGAGATGAAGAAGTACTAATTGGTAGTTACAAAATAGTCATGAGGAAGTCAAGTACAGCATAGAGAATAACAGTCAATAATACTGTAATAACTATGTATGGTACCAGGTGGGTACTGGAAGTATTGGGGAAGTACTCTGTAAAGTATATGATTGTCTAACCACTATGCTATACACCTGAAACTAATATAAAATAATGCTGAATGTAAACTTTAGTTTAAAAATAAAATTAAAAAAGAATTTTAAAAAGTCCATGAATATGCACACTTATGATCACATTTATGCCACACACACACACACACACACACACATACACACAGAGAAAGAAAACATGTACCTGTCTCATGGATACAAACTGGCTCCATTCCCCACAATCAGGACTTGGGAAACATGAAGACAAGAACATATCACATCCAACCACAGAGACAGAAGACAGGGTCCTGAGTCTAGAATGTGCACCTCATCTAAATTCTAGAATCTAAGATGTCTATTTCATGCTGTAATATAGCAACTACAAAGTAATCTATTCGTAAGAAATCTGGTTGAATTATTAAGATATATTTACAAATAAGTATTTTCTGCTCTCAAGTTTTAAAAAAATGTCAATATGGATCCTACAGGTAGTAAAAAATTTATGTTCAATGAAGCTTTATAATTGTGAGGAAAAAAAGAAACCTGTGGAATGAATGAACCCCAAAGTCCAACAACAGGAAATGGTTAAATACACCTAAATAATAGGATATTATATACTCAAAAGTTGTGCTTTTAAAGAATCTTTTAAACTCAAATTATAAAGTGAAAAAAAGGAAGACATAAAACTTTATAAACAATATGATAATTTTGTGGGAAAATAAAAAAGCAAATAGCAGAAGACTGGAAAACAATGGCAAAATGTTAACAGTGGTTATCTTTGGGTGGTGGGATTATGGCACTATTTATACTTTCCGGTGTTTAAGTTATCTACACTAAGCAGATTCTACTTTAACAATCAATAAAAATTTAATAAATACCTTTGGGTAAAAAAGGTGGATGTAAATATATCTGACTGGCTTCTATGTGCAGAAACACATTTGCAACAGCAAAACATAACTCTTTATACATTAAGGGTTTACTTGGCTAGAAGTTCAAGAGCCATTCCTACTCCGTTTTAAGACCTCAGTGTTTTCTCTGCATTTCTCAAGCCTATTTCCAAATATTTTTTTCATTATCGCCCATTATAATAATTACAATATGCATTCAGATATGGATCAGTGAGGGAAGGAACAGAAGGAAATGTTAGACTTGATCTGGGCCTTACCTTGCTTTAAAAGGAGAAAGCAAATGTGATGTGATCAAAGTAAGACAATTTCTATAAATCTCTAAATAGCTCTATTTTTAAAATATTCATCATAATAGTCATTCCGAACTTATCAAACAAAAATGTTTTGTAAAAACAGAATATATCTACAATAAATGAAAACACCTAGAGAACTAAATGGTCTGCTTTGATCTCTTCATTGGCTTCCCAGCACCTACAAGCGATCGAGTCCTGACACATGACACACAGAGGCTGAGGCAGGTGCCCCAGCTTCATTTCCTGCCACACCATGTCTCACAGTGTGCCTCCACAGCTCTGTTATACTTCCCTGCCTGAAACAGCCTTTTTACCTTCCCTTAAATGGCTAACGTGCCTTATGCATCCTTCACATCTCAACATAAAATGGGATCTCCCCCCCGCCCCCTACTCTCGGAAGCTCTGACATTGTTAAAACCCAAAAAAAGTTGGGTTAAGTGCCTCTCCTTTATGCTTCAAACAGGACCCTTGACATATCTCTACCTCAATATCTAACATGTTAGATTTCAATTATGTTTAGTGTCTAAAGGGCAATAACCACTTACTTTTGTGCTAAACTCGCAGCATGGTGTCTGGCACCTGGTAGGAATTTTCAAAATGTTTGATGAACTGAATTATAAGAATTATGAAATAAAGAAGCATTTTTAGATACATCTCAAATCATCAAGGGTTGTGCAGAACTTGAGATCTATCTTGAAATTATAGTATTGGAGCTCTAAATGCAGCTAGTCTCTGCTTAATTTGGGTATTTGGCTCATAAAATAAGATATTTTAAATTGCTACTAGAGAATTTCAATTCTAAACAGGGATGGCCACAAAATATGGAAATATGGATAAAATCATTTCATCAGATATTGTAATGCAATACCAACAGACCATTTATTTTGTATTTTCCTGCCTTTCCAGACTAGGTGGCCACCTGGTTTCATGTAAATACCTACTTCAGCTAAGATAACATTTTAAGAGCTACCTCAATCAGGAAATTAATTCAGACACTGCCCTGTTAAGGACTGCTCAATCTAGATTTTCCTGAAATAAATTTGAAAGGCAATGGAAAGCAAAGTGAGGCACAAGATTATGAGGAAACAACTCCTTCCTACATGGGCATTTACAGCTACAAAGTTTTCCCTAGGAGTCAGAGAAACTGGAGATCTGTTCCTCTAGCATCCATCAAAGTAAACGAGGGTCTTTCTGCTAGCGTGGCAGAGGGCTCCATTTTTAATTAGTCATTGATTAGAAGTACATGTAATGCAGTGACGGAAGAATAAGTATGATTTCCAATTTCAAGAGACTGTATTCCTTATGTGTTCTACTAGCATATTTTGGTTTTTTAAGATCGAATATAAAGAATAATTCAAGAATTTAATAATTTGAGAATCACAACAGCAAGCCAGTTAGCTGACTCTAGTCCAAGCAGTCTAATATGTATACTACCCAAGGGCTGTATATACTACCCAGGGCTGAAGTCCCCAGTAAGGACCGCAGGCCCCATCCTGTGCCAGCACAGTCAGCCTGGTGCCATCTCTTCAACGTTCAGAAGAATCAAACCTGTAACTGTGAAACAGTATAGGAAGGTGCTGCAAACGGAAATAGCGTGGGCCAACACACACACTGCTTGCCATTCAACAGAAAAATTAAGTTTCTGTTGTAAAATAAAATACTGCTTACTATAGTATTCCTGAAGTAGTTTATTCCATAACTATTCCAATGCAAAATGGAATATGATCACTTGAGGATTAAAGATGAAATTGTTATTATAAAATTTTTAAATGATTAAAGTATTACTGCGCCCCCTTTTGGGGAAGAAGTTGCAAAAAGTCAGGGGTGCTGCATATAAATATTAAAAGAAACTGACCAGTTTAGATGTTAAAATTCAAGGATAAATGTATTTGGGAGAAAAAAGGGGTAAAAAAAAGAAATTTAAAAATTAACAAAATATATCTTGAAAATTGCATTTATCACAACATATTTTAATAAAAATGTGTAATTTAAATTTATAAATTTGTTAATTAAAATACTCAAAGAAATGTGCTTTAATTATAGTCTTCATAGAATATATACCACTTAAAATTACATCATTGAATTTTGTTATCCACACTGTGGAAAAATAAAATATTTAAAGTTTTCCCAAATGGAAAGGAAGTACATAAATTACTGTTAATGTTTCTGACACAATCAATACCCTTAGGATGCAAAATAATTCTTTAAAAAATTAAGAATCAAGCAAAAGCCTTTAAAAGCAGAAAGTCTAAAAGCACTATTGTTAGCTGCCCATTTTATACACAGGAAATATACTCTACAATACAATCTATGTGCAATATCATGGCAATTTTATGATTAAGTGAAAGTGTTAGTTAGCAATGTATTTATTTCCTTGATTCCTGGGTTTTAAATTGGGCTCAAAGATTAAAACAGGCAAATTTTGATAAGGAAATTCTCTCATAATTATCAAACAGCTTTTAAAATACGTTTACTTAGTGGCAAAACACTGTTAGTGCGAGCTTAAAAATAAAATCGTTTGATTAGACACAACCACAAATGCCTGCATCTCCTTCAGCCTTGTTATTAGTGTGCTGACAGTGATCAATTAGTCACGTCTCCACTTTCCTTAAAAACTGATTCTATCTTAACCAAACTATAACTCGCTTTTCCATGAGCCCCAAGAGAAATGGCAACCATGCTGTATGCACACAAAAAGGCCTTCAGGTTACTACACAAATTTTACTTTTAAAATTCAAGTTTGCTGCCATATAAGTATATTTCACTTCAATCCCATCACTTAGGGAAAAAAAAAATCTAAAATGTGTCTGTATCTCAAAATTAAAGCAGCTACTGATAAGAACTCCACTTCTTAAAATATCGGAAACACTTTTTAAAATGGAACATCTGCTCAGAAGAGAACCAAGGGGGAGAAGTGGGGGGAGGGGGTCCTCCAACCCGGGCCCTGTTCCCGCGGCTGCCTTTTCAAAACCACACGGTGCTGTGGCTGAATGTTCACAAAACAAGCGTCTGGGAAGCTGGTGAACCCCGCTTCTGGGCGGTTCGGACGGAACTCGGAAAGGCTGTGCCCATGGGGAGGGGGGTGTCCCGTCCGCCGGCTCCCGCAGGGAAACCGCGCTCCGGTTCCGCCTGCCGTCCGGGGCCGGTCCTCGGTCCGCCCCGCCGGCTGCGCCGGGTCCCAGACCCGAGGATTTAAAGGGGCCGCACCAGCCGGGCCTCCCCGCGGGCGCCGCGTATCGCTGGTGCCCAGATGTCAACATCTGCGGCGGCAAAGCGGCCGGGAATGGGAGCCACAGGCCTGATACTGACATGGGATCCTGCGGACGGGTTTTTAAAGCTTTTTTTTTTCTTCTTAATTTCAACATGCAACTCAAAGTCGGGATGCCTCTAATCTCATCACAACTCCACCCACTCCCCCCCTCCCTGCCCCCAAGAACTAAGATCAGCTGCAGCCGCCGGAAAGCCTCTTCCAGCTCGTCTCCACGGGCCTTTCCCCCCGGGGGACTCAAACCCGGGACTGACTTCTCCCCACACTAAAGCCGAGAGAGCGCCGGGCAAATGTCAGAAGCGCAGCCATCACGCGGCCCCACAGCGCGCGTCCAGGTCGCGGGCGCCCCGGCGGCTTCCATGGCGCCGAAGTAAAGCCAGATCCCGGGAGGTCGCCCAGGCCGGGGCCGCCCGCGCCTCCCGTCCCCGGGCTGGAGGAACGGCTCCCCGGCGGGGAGCACAGACCTTCCCCGGGCGCAGGCGGCGGCGAGCAGGACGCGCCCCCGAGTCCAGATGGGAGCGCTCCCGAGCCCACGTCGCGGCCGCGAGCCCGGCGGGGACGCGAGGGACCACGTCGGCGGCGGCCGGGGCCGGGCCGGGGGGGCCGGCCGGGGGGAGGGCGGCCCCGCGTGGCGCGGGGGACCCGGGAGAGCCCGGCGGCACGCGCACACCAGCTCCCGGGCCGAGTGGGTGCGGGGGGGACCCCTACCCCACGCAGGACAGAGGGGGCCGGGGAAGCAGGGCGCCCCCCGAACGCGGCGACCGGCCCGGGCCGAGGAGCCACCTGAGGAGCGGCTGTCGGGACCCACCTCCGCCGGCCGGGGGTCGGGGGCTTCGGGTCCGCCCACCGGCCCGCCCACGCGCCCGGGCCCCTCCTCGGGACTCCTCCCCGCCGTGGGGGTCTCGGCCCCGGAGGTCAAGGGGGGCTGGCTCTGGGGAGTGGGTCGCCGCCCCCAGGACACCCCGAACCCCAGCAGGACGCGGACGCGCGGGGAGGGGACACTGACCTCTCGGGCCGCGGCGGGTCCTCTCGGAGCGGCCCCTCCGAGGGTCTCCCGTCCGCCCCGCGCCGGCGGCCACGGCAGGACGGTCCCAGCTCCACCCGGCGAGGGTCCGGCAGCTCCGCCTCGGGCAGGACCCGCCTGTGTTCTTCCGCACCACGGCCCCCAGCGGTGACCCGGCCCCTTGTGAGGTGGCTCCCGGCCCCTGCGAGGTGGCTCCGGGCGGCGGCGGCGACGGCGACGGCGACGGGGACCCGAGCCTACAGTTGAGGTTTGAAAACTGCAGCCGCGTTGCGGGGCAGTGCTGTCGGCTAAGGCCCACCCCCTCCGCCCGGAGAACCAATCGGAGCGCGCAGGGAGGGCGGGGGCGTCACGTGGCGGGAGGGGCGGGGTGCCAGCTGGCGGCGCGTGCTGGGGGGCGTGGCCAGCGCGGGGGGAGGGCGTGGCCGGCGGCGGGCGAGCCGGCGGGGGGCGGGGCCGCGGCGCAGGTGGGGCGCTGAGGTCATCGCTACCTGGGAGGGGTGCTCGGGCGCCGCCGGCCCGCGGGCCGGGCTGTGTGGCTCTACCGGGCGGCGCCCCTCCCGCCTTCAGAGTGGTCGGCCCACGCCGTGCGAGTGTCTGCAGGTTGGGAGCGGGAAGAAGCCCCCGGAGCTGCCCTGCTCCCCACTCATCGAACCCCTGTCCCGACCTGGGGACTGTGCTCCCACTCTCCCGAGTCGTCTCCCTCGTGGCCAGAGCCCCCCCCCCCCCCCCCCCCCTCCGGCAGTGCAGAGCGCCTTTGCCAGGACTGGGCGAGCACCCCAGTCGCTCCAGCGCCCTCCTCTCCCAGGCCTGGCCCAGGCGGTGTAAGCAAAGTCCCCACGGGGTGCGTTGCGGGTTTGGGTTTGCCGTGCAGGGTGCCGCCCGAAACGACGAAAGCCCGCGGCGAGGGACCCAGGCTCTGTCACCTCCGGCAGAGAATGAAAAGGCGGAAAGTTCTGTGCAAGACACAGTTGCGCTTTTGTCTTGTTCTTTATCCTGTAGGATCGGGTGCAGATATTTACAATAATCATAGAAGACTATTGGGAAAACATATGGGGTGGGGGGGAATATATTGGCGCATTCTCTTTGTAAAGACTTTGACCCTCCACATGGAAGAGGAGGTTTCTGCTGCCCTTGTTCTATGCCAGTAAGCCAAGCAAATTCCCAGGATCCGTGTGCTCCTCCATCCTGCATTTTCCCCAAGACAAGTGCATAAAAGGCCTGCGTGTCATTCAGGGAAGCCTGCTTGTTCTCGCTTCACTGACTCATTCCAGGTTAATGTGTCTCGTCCCTAAGCCTTGTCACCTGGAGAATATTGCCTCCGTCTATCTAGTTAATGGTTGCTGACTATTGGAGGGACAAGAGAAGCCTCAAGTCAGGATGGGAACAAAAAAAGCCGCACACTGACCAAGTCCCCACACCCGTGAGACTGTTCCCATCCCTTTTTACAAACACAGGGGTGGCACCCCGGAGGTCTCAGCACCAGCACCCGAGAGGGTGACCTCTGGGGTGGGTCACAGGACGGTGTCCGGTAGCGACTTTTGTTTCGTGTATGGTTTATCTATGGATCTCCTCAAGCCCAGCATCTGATGCGTCGCCAGCTCTTAGTCTCTTCTCCGTCGTCCGGCCCAGTCACTCCACGTCTTTCCATCCCTGCGGTAAACCAACACCCCTTCCTGTGGCCACTAGCCCTCCACTCCAGCCGGTCAGCCTCCGGGGGCGCTTTTCAGATCTTGCATGTTCCCGCCTCCGCCTTGGCTCCAGCTCTTCACCATCCTCCTCCTCAGTTTCCAACTTGAAAGAAGGTTTTGCTCTCCAGAAATCTGTGCTCTAGGAGTCTGCCTCTGACTCCTAGCCTGAACACCTCTCTGCCCTGGTATTCACAGGTGCAGGCCCTGCCCTGGTGCCGATCTGTTCACGCCCCTAAGCAGGTTGTTCACCCTTGTACCTGGTGTCAGATGTGCCCGCGAGGCGCCCGCACACCACCCCAAGGCCACTCGCCTGCGCCTGCCTGCACTCAGGCACTGTGGTTAGTTAAGTAACAGGGAATCCCTGGTGCTGAGGAGCAGACTGTACCATCTGTGGCCTTGAGTAAGATTCGGGACTCAGCATGTCCCTCCATCCTACCTCATTTACCTAAAATGATGCCCAGCCGTGCCAAAGGCACATACATAGTCACATGAAAGAAGCAAATGCAGATTAATTTTAATACATTTTATTCAAGCCAATGTATCCAAAATATTGTCGTTTCAATATGTAATCAAGATGAAAGTTATTAATAAGATACTTTTCATCCTTTTTTCAATATTGTCCTAAATATGGGGTACTTTACATTTGCAGCACATCCCAATTTAGACGCTAAATTTGCATCGAAAACACTTGATCTGTATTTAGATTGCACAAAATTTACCACTGAAAAAAAGATTCATATCCCTACATTGTTTCAAACATGAACGTTTCCAGTAAATGAATACAGGATCCGTCTCTTAATTTAATTACAATGGAAAGAAGTTATGATTCAGTCACGACAGCCAGACTTCAAGTGCTCCATCGCCACATGGGACTGGTAGCTACTGCACTGGACAGCACAGACCCAAAGGGCCACAGACGTGCCTCCTAACTGCTCCTAAACCTCAGAATTGCCTAATGCAGAACTAGGCACCGTGCAGGGTCTCAATAAACCAGATCCCTGGAGCAGTTTGGAACTTCAGAAGGGCTCAGGGGTCAGTAGTCCCACTCCCTTGTTTTAGAAAGGAGAAAATGGAGAATGGGAGACGTTGAGGGACTTGCAAAAGATCACACAACTGAACTAGTGGATGCATATCCGAACAAGAATTTAGGTCTCTTGATTCTTAACCCTAAGGACATTCCACCTCATTATGTCAGACATACTTCGGAGGCGGGGGGAGATTTTTAATTTATTTGAATAGTCACTTGAATGACATGGGCAAAGAAATACATTTTTATGTCCTCATTGCGTTTGCGTAACCTGATGCAGACAGTGTGTCCCGGGGTGTCTCAGGCCTGTTTCCACCGTGGTTCGGGGTCCGGGTGATCTAATCTGTCAGTCTCTGTTCCCTTGGCCCATCGCCGCTTCCTCTCCCTGGAGCCACCTCACTGCACACCCGGCCCAGCCAGCCCCAGAGCATCCGGCCACAGTTTCTGTCTCAGCTGTGCTCACCCAGCTGTCTACAACAATTTGGCTAAGGCTGTGCTTCAGAGAATTCTTTCTATTTGCAAACCAACGTATTCAGTAGAAGCTACAGAACTGATATCTTCCGCCCACAAACACGCCAGCTCTGAGGTGAGAGTTATGTGCGTGTGTGAGAGAGAGGATGCATGTGTGGGTAAGTGTGTGGCATTCAGCAAACCTGCGTTCACGGCCCAGCTCTGCCCATTTGTAGGTGTATGGCTTTGGGCAATCCTCAGTTTCCTCATCTGCAAAAAAAAAAGGAGAGTCATCGCAGCGACTTCTGTGAGACTAAACCGCGGCAATACAGAGCACAGTGCCCGCAGGGACACGCCCTCGGTCTGGGCAGCTGCTGTGACTTCCCAGTGGCCTGCAGGCCTCCTGAGAGGACTGCCTCTCCCTGGCTCCCTGCTGCGCCTTGTGACCAGCAAAACGCTTGCGATGGAGCAAGGTCCTGCGTGCATATTTTTCCAATGACTTTAGAAGATACTTGGGATTCCCTCAGCTCATATGATCGATGCGAGGAGAGGTGGCTGGGGGGAAATAAAGCTGCCGTGCTGGTCAGGAAAGGAGAGAAGCAGCTTTCCCTTTCAGCATCCACCTGGGGGAGGCACCCAGGTTCACCAGGGCGCCGTAAGGTCCGCAGATGCCGATGTGCCCGCTGAAGAAGTTAGACTCGCTCGTGTTTAAAGGGAAGTAGATTATCGAGTGGAACAAGGACATAAACACAGGGTGTAAAACCGTCATTTATTTTACTTTAGTAGCTAAACGTCTATTAGTGCTCCCCCACAGATCCCCTCCCTTTTCACTTTCCCGAGGTACTTCCTCCACCAACAGCGCGTTCCATGAGTCGTGACCCGGTGTCCCATTCCCCAGAGCACACAGCGGGTACGAAATAGTAAAGCGTTCAGGAATCCCAAACGATGGGAGTCTTCTTGCATCAGGCAGCCAGAGGCACAGATAAGGCAGGGCTGACCTTTAACCCCTACCATTTCCTTGTTGGGAGTGCTCCTGGCCTCCACTGGCTTAAGGTGACAGCAGGAGCGCTGAGAAGGCCGGTCCCCCCTAGGTGAGTCCTTTCATGGCCTTCACGTGCTGATGAAAGGACTCAAAGGTTCCTATTAGTGAGCAGCATGATATTCCTGACCTTGAGAACATCCCAAGTGTCTCCCAGTCTTCTTTTCAGTAGTTAACCTTCCCTTTAGATTTATAGAGTAGCATTTCATAGCTTCATTTTTATAAAAAGATATAGAGCTGCTCAGAAACCCTTTAAAGGGCACAGATTATGAGAGGGGGGGGAGGGTCTGAAAATTACTAGCTGTGAGACTCTGAACAGGTTATAATACTCCCATGCCTGTTGTTTCATCTGAAAAACTGAAATAATAATAGATTTATCCCAGAGGGTACAAAGTACCAATAGCTCATAACAAATCCTGAGCCTGGCACAGTTCTGAATGTGCTGTTTGTGTTAACTCGTTTAACCCTCACCCTCCTATGAGTAAAGTGCTATAGTTTCCTCCTTTAAAGATAAGAAAACAAAGAGACAGGGACGTAATATACTTCCCCACAGAAACCTAAGTTCCAGTGAAGCAGTAACCAGGGAAGCCAAGATGCACGCTCACTCCACTACGTGGCCTTTTCCTCGGGGCATTGAATGACTGTAGCCACTAACAGAGCACAGGTTCTTGAGTGTTCAATTCGCCTTAGCCCCTGGTGCCCCTGCTTTTTTTATCCTTTTGTTTTCTCTCACACCTCCCATTCCAACATGTCTTCATTGTTAAAGTAACTCTACAAATACATAACAAACGCAAGAGGAGGGGCCTAGAATGACCCACGTGGCCATGGGTTAGAGTTAAGAGACATTGGTGTGACCTAATGCTTAGCTTACTCTAGATACGGGTGTTCACATATAGAACTATTTTTAGACAGATGTGTGTGCCTGGGTAAATATTCACCAATATCTCCTTGCTCTGTCAGCAGAGAGCACACGTAGAAGCAATGACACCGTAGGAGCAATACGCACACGGACCACTCGGTCTTAGTTTCGAATACCACTCACTCTCCAATAAAAGGAACCAAAGCTCCTTGGAGAAATCGATGCTTCCAGAGCTGGGGCAGGAAACATCCGGAAAGGCCTGGAACATTGTGCAATGCCAGAAAGAAGGAAGTTCAAACAAGTCAACCAAATCTGTACATAGTGATGGGAGTATGTCCAAGGGACCCAGGAGCCACTGAAAGAGCTCCCAATGGCAGAGCTGGGACAATCTGAGCAACACAACACATAAACAAAATGCTATTGGATGATGACCCACAATATAACATAAATATGCACGAGTACATACTGATATAAGTACATGATTGAATAAAGACCTGGGAAAGAATAGACAATCTCCTTGTGGAAGAATTATGAATAACTAGAGGCCCGGTGCATGAAAATGCATGCACTGGAGAGGGGGGTCCCTCAGCCCCGCCTGCCCCCTCTCACAGTCTGGGAGCCCTCAGGGGCAGGAGGTGACCCGGCTATCAGGGGAAGGTGATGCCCTATCACACCTCTGCTGCTGCCACTGCCAGCAGCGCAAGCCTCGGCCGGCCCTGGTTACCTGAGCCTTGGGCGGCCCTGGGTGGCTGGGCAGCTGCCATCTGAGGCTTGCCTGTGCCTCGGGCTGGCCCTGGGGGGTTTGGGGGCTGAGGGAACTGGGGGACTCCGGAGGCAGGCGTGTGAAGCTGAGGGGACTTGGTGCCGCCATCTTGTGGCTGTGGGTGCTGCCATCTTTCAGGGTGTGGCAGTCAATTAGCATAGTCCCTCTTTATTGGCTGTGGGCGCTGCCATATTTGAGGGTGGGGCAGTCAATTAGCATATTCCCTCCTTATTGGCTGTGGGCACCACCATCTTTGCAACGGCGTGAGGGTCAATTAGCATATTCACTCTTTATTAGATAGGATTTATGTAGATTCTCCACTCTCAAGTTGGAGGAGCATAACTCCCTACTCCTTAAGTGTGGGCTGGGCACAGTGACTTTTTTTCACTAAAGAGCACAGTATGGGGAGGGAGAAAAAAAAGAGTAACTTTGTAGTGAAGTAATCTGACCAACTGTCCCTCAAGCCAGGTGATCAAGGTTAACAGCAGAACTCACAAGTCCTTTTGATCATGCCCTTAATATGATGCAGTGAGAATGGCACTTTGCCTCTGTGATCTTCCTCCCAAAAACCCATAACCCCAGTTTAACCATTAGAAAAACATCAGGAAAATACCCATTGCAGGACATACTACAAAATACCTGACTTGACCTCCTCAAAACCGGGAAGGTCATAAAACAAGGGAACTCTCACAGTCAAGTGGAGCCTAAGGCAATGTAATGACTAAATGCCATGTTGGATCCTGGATGAGATCCTGGAACTAAAAAAAGAAAAGAAAAAAAAAAAAGACATTAAACAAGAAGTAAGAAAATCTGAATAAAGTATAAATGTTAGTCAATGAGTTACTATCAGTTCATCAATTATAACAAATGTGCCCTACTAATGTAAGATACTAACAAGGAAACTGGTTGTGGGTACTTTATGTATTATCTTTGCCATAATTCTATAAATCTAAAACTGTTCTAAAATAAAAGGTGGCTTAAAAAATGAATGAATCTGTCATTGCTTTAAAATTTCAAATTCAGGGAACTCTAGGATCATAAATTAGAGCTGGAAATGATTTTTAAGATCAAAAGAAAGGATAGAATCCATAAAATAACTGAAATACTGTCCGGCTATTATGTTTGCAGTCTATTCAAATACCATTATATTAGTAATTTGATGCAGGCTCAGTCCTGTCAACCTCTGAGCAAAATGTCCACGCCTTGGCTAAAAATACATGTGACAGGAATGCAGAAAGTGATCCAAGGAAGTGTGTGTGTCAATATAATATCTATCATTTAATTCCAATCACAAAGTAAATCTTTCATCTAGCAATCCCCCCCCCACACACACACACTGTGTTAGGGAGACCCCAACACCTTTTCAGAGAATCCCCAAGGTCGAATTTTTTTTCATAAGAATACTATGGGGATATTTACCCTTTTCTCTCTTAATCTCCCACAAGTGTATGATTCAGTTTTCCAGAAACTGCAGAATGTGTCATATTACTGCAGATTAATGTTGAAGCAGCTATGACAATCCAAATGCTTCCTGTTAAGGCAGAAACCAGAGCGATCACAATAATGTAAAACAATACCACCCTTATCATTATTTGTTTTGGACAATCTAGCTATTTTTCATAAAATGTGTTATTGATGTCAACACGCAATTTGTTGTCATTGTTAACGTGTAGATGTTATTTTAAATAAATTAATATTCTAAAAACGTCCTCTTTTAAACTTGGCAGATATAACTTACATAAACAAACACCCCCTGAGGTCCTTACTGGTTTTTGAGGGTAAAAATTGTGAGAGATTAAGAGCTATTTTTCTAATCATAATGACCAGTTTGCTCTTTTACTTTTCGGGACGTTTGTCGTTTTATGACCACCTAGGATCCGAATCCCTCCGGCGTTTAGAGAAGCGCTCACCTTTTGAGTCTGTGGAAGTGAAATTGACAAGTGTTCACGTTCCCAGCCTCCTTTGCAGCTAGGGCAGGAGTAGCCACCTTAAGTTCTATCCACCGTCTGTATGCACTTGAGCCATAGAATCTGGAACAAGTGGGCCTGGGGCCAGGAGCAACTCTATGACAGCAGCCCACGTGTCAGGGAGCTGTGACCCTACCAGCAGTGGTTCTAGTGGCACCGCCTCTATCCACTCTAATGCTGTCAGCGGTACCAATTGCACTTAGAAACGTGTATTCCGGCAACAGTGGCACCTTCGCCGGAATAGGGCATGGATGCGACTTTGGATCTCATTCCTGGTTATCCTGTCCTGATCCTGGCTCTCGACTCTATGAGCTCCTCAAACAATATCCTTTACACGCATTCCTTTTGGGCTTCAGTCATCCAGAGGTGCTTCATTGCTTACAACTAATAACTCATCCTCCCCACAACTAGTCTCTTAGTTCACTTCTGTGGTTACGTATCTCGCCTCTTTTAACATCAGCTTTTCTGAAATTCCACAAATAAACCATGGCTAATTAAAGGGAAAAAAATAGCAAAAACAAATTTACCCTTTCCTTTATCTGCTATACAAAATAAAATAAACAACTGCATAAATAAGTTAAAGCGGTTAGCTTATTGAGAGAAGGAGGAAAATATGTTGGCCTTCTCCCCTAGTGATCAACTTTCACCTACATTTTGAAATCGTGATCTAACTTCCAACCAGCAGAGTGTAAGATTTTCATGTGTTACTTTCCGGTTATGCAATTTCCATAAAGCAGGCAAGAGGTTCTGGGGAGAATGACGGATGATGCCATGCCATATGCTTAGTTCATTAGAAATCAGTTCAAGTAACTGCAGCCTTCCTGCGCCAATCAAAACAGAAATGTCCTAACACATTGGAGAGTATCTTGTTTTATGGAGTGCTTACCAAAGGCGTGCAAAGCACACTAGATTTCACATGCACCACGTTATCCAGAGAGGGTTTTGGAACTGACTCCTACGGGGTTACTTTTTTGTGATTATTTAATGCGATCTATAAAATAGAATGCGTTTCTGTTTGAGCTCATCGGGCCTGGAATGATTCTGCCTTCTATAATTTCGCAAATATCTTACGATATTTTTATTTTGGTCACTTTCTAGCCAGACTTCAAAGGTGAAAAATATGTGGGCTAGTTAGGCTCTTCAGACCTTCCCATCGCATGTTAACGCAGATTGTTAGGGACCTACATTCATTTTGACCAGAAAAAACATTTTCTGGGATTGAAATACTACCTCAGATTAAGGATCCTTTAAAGCAGTGTCCTGAAATCATTTAAGGAAGAGATAAGAGGGAAGCGACCCATTGCTTTTTCCTCGCCTGCTCTCTGATGGTCCAGGTCTGAGTGCAGGGGTTCTTGGAACTGGGTTCTGATATTTCCACAGCGAACCTCTCAGAAGAAAGGTTTGCTTATAGTTGAAGTCAACAGGGAAGCCTACATCCGCACACCCCACCTTGAGAACAAGTTGCAAAATCGAAAAACAGGTACATCCAATGAGCAAAGATAGCCTATTTCTCACAGGCCTAAATTGGGGGTGCATCTTTTTAAATTTGAGGGTTTTTTTTTTTTTTTTAACACTTTGCAGATGATTATCTGGGTGACTTGAGAGCATTTGCGTAAACAAAAAAAATCACTTGTCTCTCTGTCTTCCTGTCTCTCACCCTGGGCGTTTGTCTTTCTCTCCACTTGCTAAGAACAGGAAGTGGCAGAACGAAGATCTGATCAGTTTCCATTTCTTCAGTGAGCCTTGCTCAGTTGAACACAGGCCAACAGCGCATTTCTATTTGCCTAAATAAATTATGCAGTTTATCAAAATAGGCTCCTTTTGTGCAGTTTTAAATGATCACTTAAGCGTCCCGGCCTTGAGTTCTTCTCACTGTTAAGCCTACCTCTGGGGATCTTAGGTTGTTCTTTCAAAGTAAAAATAGGCAGCACCTTTGAGACACTTTCCGTTACTCATTGACCTAAAAAATCCCCTTCTAATAGGTCAGTAACGAGCAGCTCTGAGACGCTGCAGGCCAGCCGTGCATGCTGAACGTGGCCCGGGATGTACCAATGTTAAGAGCCCCTGAAGTCTGTCTGGCATTTTGAGCTGATGTAGCGAGTGCTTTCAATGCGATATTTTATCTGAGCCTCCACAATCCAGGGGTTACTGTAAGCAAGGCGAGAACTGTTCATTTTACAAACGAGAAAGAGGCTCTGAGGGCGACTGTCCAGACTGAGACCAGGGCTCCGTCTAGAACTGAAGATTGTAGACCCTTCTGGGCAACCTACGCTTAGGGGAGGGGACTACCCGGACTATTCAGACCTGCTCTCTCCTCTCGCATCCCCACCCCTTTTTCTGAAAACCTGCAGGAGACGCTAGGATAGAGCAGCCCCGGACAATGGGGAAGAAAGGAGGAGGTGATTTTCCAGGAGGACCCAAAGGCCCCATGGCAAGCCAGGCCGCGCCCCCTGGCTCCCTTACCTGCAGCCGCGTGCAGCTCCAGGAGCCCCGACATCACCCCAAACCTCAGTGTTCACATCTCTCCAGCTGGCGGGCGTGCACACTCCCTGCTGCTGCCCTGGGTTGCCTGAGGCAGCTTTGGGTGGGGAATTAGGAAAATCGATCACGATTTACCACCTAAGGTAGTAAGATTTAGCACAGAACTCAGCATTCCCAACCAATAGCCAGGGTGACAGGAAGGTATTTCAGAAAAAACGAGCATGCCTATCTTTTAAAGTTGGAGATGCTGTGTGTACATCCTTTCACTTAATTCTTGAAACGCCACCTTGAGGTAGTCATCTTTGTGCCTAGGGCTCAGATGAGGGAACTCAGGCTCAGAAAATTTGAATGACCTGCTTGAGGTTATACAAGCAAAAGGTGGAGACAGAGTTTGAACTCAGACAATGAATCCCAGGTCCTTTTCGGGTTACTGCCCTACATCCTCAGGGGTAGGTTACCTGTTCCCATCTCTTAAAATCCCCTTTCTGGCCCCTCCGCATGACTCTCAGGCAAACGAGCTTGTGTTACGGTGGTGGGAAGCGGCCTTTCTGGCGGCGAAGGCCTAAGGACCAGGAAGTGTGCAGAAGGCTCCTGAGAA